>NC_141371.1:20407200-21147677 GCF_963921425.1 Dryas octopetala
GTCTCGAGCCACGATCGTCTCGCCTATAAAACAATACAACCATAGATTAGCCTCGGTTCTACGACATTTAAAAAGAGTGTGTGTGTGGAGTCTAACGTCCCACTCGACTTCGTTCCTACGCGATTGGTTTACGATCTACACGAATTGACCAATAACACTTCCACAACCGCCCCTAAAGCTTCCCGGCTCATCCTAACCACAATCACTATAACTAATATCGATAACCCACTCAACAAATTGTTATAAGTACTCTAAAATTATGGAATATCAGTGGGGGTTCGAAATCACAAAATTCACTGCCCAAGGTGGCTGTTTCAAGCCCATAATTTATCAAATATAGGAAAATTCTCAATCTTCATGTGCGTTCATATCTAACATCAAATTTTTAGGTTTCCAACACAAGAGATTGTCCAAAATTACACCAAAAATATCCTAAGACTTGGCCAAACCCCATTTGACCCGAAATGGTTTCCAACCTCACAATCCAACTTCCCAAAAATTAAATTTCCTCCAACTTAGTCTAAATTTCAGGTTCTAGATGACCAATGGGTATTTTAGGGATGTAAATCATCTCAGAAAACAGAGAGAAAAGCCTTTAAATCTGAAATCTACAGAGGAACCCGAAATGCCCTTCAATTCTCCAAAAACCCAAGTTTCTAAATGCTCAAATTGATCAAGATAAGTATGGAGGATATAAAGCCCATAGGAAATGGAGGAAAACCCACCTGAAAACAAGCCGAACGGAGGCCGGAGAGGGTTGAAAATCCGGCGAAGAGGAGCGGCGGCTGTAGGATTTTCTGGCGTGTTTCTCGCGTGTGGGTGCTGGCCGGCGAAGGGAAAGGCCGGGGAGGTGGTGGTCGGCTTGTGGGGATCACGCCGGTGAGCCCAGCTCGAAGGGAGGTGGCTGGCGGCGTGATTTTTTGGTCGTGGTGGTGCTGCGCAGTGACATGTGCGGGAGAGGGAGAGAACACGGGAAGAGAGAGAAGAATGAGGAGAAAGAGTGGCCAGGGGAGGGTGGTCGGCGCCTGGGGGGGGGTGCTGGCCGGAAGCAAGGCCGGCAGGGGTGGGTGGTGGCTGCTGGATTGTGGGCGTAGGGGAGGGGTGCGGGAATGGAGAAAATACAGAGAGAGTGCGGGGAGAGAGAATAAGTAGAGGGAGGGAGAATGTTCTAGAGAGAGACTTCTAGAAAAATTTGATTTTTAAACCCAATTTGTCCATTTTACGAAATTGCCCTTCACTTCAAACGCCTATATCTTTCAAACTGTAACTCAGATCAACGCGTGCTACGTGTCTATGAAATTGTGGGCTCGAAACCTATCTAACGGTCCCAAAGTCAAAATCGAAAGCCCATTTATTTTAAAAGTCAACTTTGGGTCAAGCCCAAACAAAAATAAAAATAAAAATTTTAAATCCAAACCCTTCTTATTTTCCAAATAAATCCTAAAATCTTTAAAATACAATTCAACATCTTTTATAAACCTCTTAAAACCATAGTCAAATAAAAATTTAAATTTCCAGTGAAAATTTGGGTCGGGTCGTTACATTGACTTTGTGCTTTCTATTATTCTTTGTTTCTACTACTTGTCTTTGTGTGAAATCTGTGTGTGATTTTTAAACATGTTTAACATTTATCACTTCATTTATATATCCGTATATTGCAATTAGCTTATATTGTGATTCAGACATAATCAAATTGATTAGATGGTGGATGCACTGTATTATTGACATTGGGGGTTGTTTATTATCCAATTAACCCTTCCACAGTGTCTTCGATTAGACATATGAAAATATCTATTACAACAGTTGTTTACTATACACTAACCATATATGTTTAGCATGTCAATTTATCTTTATTGATTCAAATTACCTACTACCTCTGCCTTGTCCATTGTAGTCTTCAACCTCCTCCATTGTTCAACTTCATCCTGCTGTGCAACTCATGGCTCCTTCTCGTTCAAATCCATGAAAATCTTTTGATTATACAGATTCGTGCAAATCCAACCTTTGTTGTTATGCTCTCTTATTGCCAATTGGTTTTGGGATGAATGTCTAGATTCATTCACTTTGGTCCACCCGCCAATACCGATGAGTCCCACATGAACAACCACTTATTTGTGATCTTGATTCCAACTCATTAACTTTATTTCGACCTGGATGATGATTTGGAGAATCTTACTCCTTTGGATTCTGCATAGGCCACCCCTTCTTGTCCAACCTCATAAGCCCTTGCTTAAAAGTTTCACCGATGGCTCCCAATAGTCCACCCCTACTTCATTCCAGGCTGTTTACAATGTCAGTCCACTTGCTTGCCTCTCTTGTGACTTTGACCCCGACTAGCATTTTGCAAGTAGCACTCCCGAAGATTCATGTAAGTACAAATGTTGTCAAGCCCCCAATCCGTGATTAAAAACTAATTACGAATTAAGGTATGAATCACACTCTAATTATAGAATGACATTAATGTCAATTTGGTCCCCAGAATATTATACTTGTATCAGTTTGGTCCCCAGACTGGAAAATTTAGTCCCCAAACTTTTTGAATTTGTCCAACTGAAGTTGTTCAGTCAATTTACACATTTTCCGTTCAAAGCCAATTGTTTGTTTTTGTCTTGGATGTTCATATTGGTGGTTGTTGTTGTTGTTTTGGCTTGAAAAACATGGTCGGGGCTCATAAACAAGTAAAGTATAATTGATGTTCATGGAAAAAAAGTGTGTAACTTGACTAAACAACCTCAATTGAAAAAATTGAAAAAGTTTGGGGACTAAATTTTCCACATTAGCCAAACTGATACAAGTATAATAGTCTAGGGACTAAATTGACACTAATACCTTATAGAATTAACTTCTATAACCAGAATGTGAAGGAGAAAAATAAAATAAAAGGAGAAACTGCATGCTATTAACATACCATGCACACTGAATTCAAGATTAGTTTACAACACACAACATGTCTCAGTAATTTAAGTTTAATAGAACTTCCAAAATAAAACGAAACTAAACTTCAAATCTGTTCACACTTATTTACACAAACTTCTTCTTGTTACCTCTTCTAAGGATTCTGATCTTCAGTATTTGAACCTGTAAAGTCTATAAGGGGGTGAGCTTTAACCAACAGCTCAATAGGGACATTTAACCTTATTATGCAAAATTAATTATAATGAAGCTCTTTGAAACATACAACATGAAACAGATAATATATATATATATATAATATATACTATTATAGATGCATGAATGTTATGTTGCACTTCCTTAATAATGTCTTGAAAAATAAATTGCAATATCTCTTCACTTCAATCGCAAATTGAAGTGCAAGATGTCCTAACTTCGGCATCACCGAAGGTCCCAAATGTGCCTTGGGTAGATCGTTTTATAAGTCTCTGCTGAAAGAGCTTCACTCCCCGCGTACACTAGTTATGTAATTTGACTCTCAATCCCTTCTCACCACCATAACTTCCATTCTCAATGAATCATGTTCCACTTTCAAATAAATGCACATAATTATAATTAACTATTTCACATCATGTTCAAGTAATTCAGATAATTCATATAAATCACATATTGGCACACATATCGCATTTTTCAACAAAGATTCAATAAACCAAGTTTGCAGTTAAAGGTTCCCTAGATCCCCTTACCTTAAATACGAGCTTACTCCGCCGTTAGAAATAGCCTTGTGTCTTCAGGTTGTTCCCCGAACCTAATCCTGTACAAGAAAGCCACAATTAATTACGGAATAAAAGTCGCTTACTCTCTAATTCTAGTGTGTGTAGTGAAAACTCTAAGGGTCTCGAATCGCAAAACGGAAGCCACCATCAGACTCGATATCAAAATGCAGTGTGGAGGGACTTTCCCCTGTCATTGGAGCCGCCACACTCGCCGCCACACGCCGGTGGGGCGAGTGGGGGTGGCTGCGGCACTGTTCATCTTCAACCTCCTGCCCATATTTTCCTTATTTTTTCTTAAGTTTGGCTCATTGTTTACCCTATTAAACCTTCACCAAATTGAGCAAAATTATAGTCATTTTAAAGCTTTGCAACATCTCTGTAGAACCGTACAAAGATCACTCAAAACAAAGCTCTACAACTCAAGATATGTGCCCTCAAATTAGGCTACCCAAAACTGTCAAAAAATTGTAGAAAAATTGTAGATTTTCCAAAATTCATCCAACTTCAATTCTCTTAAATTCTCACCACCCAAATTGGTTCCTAAAGCTAAACAAAAATAAATTATAACTTATGCTTCAATTAAAAACAAAGGGAACACAATCAAAACAAATGAAATTCAAACACTTAAAAACTGAAAATTTGCTCTCTACACCCAATCCGAAAATCACTTCACTTCTTCTTCAAACTCTAGGTTGTTTGTGATCCAATAACCTTTCTAATCACTAATTAAACCTTACCAAAATAGAAATCACAACCAAATTCAATCCTAAATAAAAACAAAGAAATCACAAAACATGGAGTTTACTTTCTTCTTCCTCCTTTTTTCTTTCCTTTCGTCTCTATCTGATCTTTCCTTTCTTTTCTCTCCTTCTCCTCTTCTTTTTCTCTCTCAATTTCTCTTCTTCTCTTTTCCTCTCGGTTACTCTTTTTCCTTTCTCTCTCTTGGGTTAGCTGGGTTCTGGGTTTAGTCGGGTTGGCTGGGTTCCTGCTGAGTTTAGTCTAAATTAAGCTGCTACTATTGTTGTTTTGTTTTGAATCCCAGCCTAACCTTATAACATCAACACCACACCACCACCTAGCACAACACACACCTCGATCATTTTCACCTTCCAGCCCTCTAAAATAACCAATCAAAATCTTATTCTAAAACAACTAAAGTAATGTAGAAGCTATTGAGTTGTTTAAAAAAACAGCAATTTTTTTAAAATAATTATATAAACAATAAAATAAATATAATTAAAATTAAAATTAATTAAAAAAAAATTACTAACTAATTTATCAAAATTTAAAAACCAAGTTATTACAAATGTTTCCTTGATTGTGCCATTTGTACATATGTTGGTACTACAACCTTTTGCAAGTGGCTAAATGGGAATCACATCAATGCGTACGCTGATCTCTCGCCACCCCCAACTTCTAATCCCTCCAACATCATCATTCTCAATTCTTATGTATCCTCGTTGTTGGTCTACTTCACCTCTAGTTGATCCCTCAAATCTCTTAATTCCGAATTCCTTTCAGACCTCATTTGATAGTTTGGTTGCACCAGCTAATGATGCACCATGGTGCCTCTTCCCAAGGGATTCTTACCCATCAACAGTTTTGAGATGGTTGCAGGCTGAACTATTAGCTTAACATTTCTATATTAGGTATTGGAATTGCGGTTGTGTTGCATAGGGTGCATGTTCATTTTGATTTTCTCCACATGTCAACTCTTCCCGATGGAGTTTATAACCTACACTGTAGAACATTAACATGGTTTAGCATCTCTGTCTACAATATGTTGTAATTGTGTTATTGCTCATTTAAAAATTTGGCCCTTTTAATTTGCGCGCGTACACTTTGTCACCTACTAGACTAGCACCTTATCATACGTTTCTTGCATTAATTATTGTATAACATACATATATGAATTTTCACCCAATCATGTTTATACATCATTTATCAATTTGAAAAATCCAACGATTTGCATGTGATTATGTTCATCATCATACTCAAACGTATGTTGTCTCTATCCCACTCTAACATCGCTTACCTTCCCTCATATATATATATATATATATATATGTTGGCTGCTCATAATTGAATATACATATACATGTAGATACAAAAAACTTATTTTATTTGCCTATATTGTGTTTTAATATACTATTATGGTTTTTCTTGCACAAATACCACCTGAACTATAACGGCTGTGCTCCCGTACCACCCCAAATTTATTTTTTTAACTATTTACCACCCATAATTTGTTTCACGTGACAATCTGCCACCTTCCATTAGAATCCGTCGATTTGAGCGTTAAAAACAAGCACGTGATGGTCATGTGGAAGGGCATTTATGTAGAATTCACATGAATGATTGACTATGTGGACTGTTGGTGTACAACAATCAGAAGAAATCTGAAAGAGAGAAAGAAAAGGTAAAGTAAAGGAGGAGAGAGAGAGTGTGAGAGAGGCAGAGGTAGAGAGATTTAGGTTTTGATTTTTGTGAGGGTTGTTGAAGAATTGAAGCCAAGAATCAATTGAGTTGGGAATCTCAAATGCAAATTATTGCAGAATTTGAAGGATGATCGAGATACGAAATTTGGGGACCCTCCAAACTATGTTACATGCGTCCCTTTTTGTGACATTGTATAATAAACTCATGCTTTTGCATAGTGTGTGACCATGATGTTGTCTTTATATACGGACTAATTGATTCTCTTGAATACATTTTGTATGGGTTTTGATTTTTTTTTTGGCATTATGCGTTAGTGGTCCTTTTGCTCTGTTGGTTAGGGATTGTTTATTACTCAATCTTTTAATTGCTTGCGATAATTGTTTATTGCTCAGCATGACCTCTATTTGTGATTCTTTATTGTTGGTTTGCTATGCTTTAAGTCATTGGGTTTTGTCTGTTGTGTTGGTGTTGGTCTACTATGTTCTATTTGGTCTTTTGTTCTTTATTATTATTTCCTAAATTGCTACCCAAAATTTTTTTGCCGCTAACAGTAAGCTTTTAACTTTGGATTTAGGTTAATTTATGTGTTAAAAGTCTAGACTAAAAGCATATTTACGTTAACTTAAAGATGAGTAGTATAGGAAGAACATGCTAGTATAGGGGAGTGAAGAACATACAAACCCAAATTAAAGTCCAACCGTATTGGTATATTTTTTATTGGCATAAGGCTGGAAAGAACCAAATGGTCCAAAATGAAAACTAGTGTAGATAAATCTACATTGAGATTTGAGAAGTTAGTATTTGTTTAAGAAATCTACCTACTTTTTCGAGTCGTCATGCAGCAAATAAAATCAACTATCTTTAATTCAATTACAAGCAAAAACCAAATGGTGCAGCAAAAACTCAATGTTCAATTAATCAAAAAATTAGCAAATAAAATCAACTATAAAAAAAACTCATTGTTCAATCAATCACAAAATTAATGTTAGAGTTTGCATTGTATTTGTTTTTAATTCCTTTCATTCTTTGTACTATAACTTGTATAAATTTTACTATGATTTGAACTTTATATAACTTGTTTATTGTGCAGAGGGTCAATATTCTCACTTTTTCACATCTGAATTTTTTGTTATGTTGGCTTCTATGACAGTACCCCAACCACACAACCCACCACCTGAGAGACCTCACTCACTAGTCCTTGAGCTTAAGCAACACCAATCCCCACTACCTCCATAAGCTACACTTGAGGATGATGAATTGGTGGATATAGAGGTGAAAGAGGATGAAGAAGATTCAGAATTTGTAGATTCTGATTATGAACAGCATCCTGCAGATTCTATACATGTGGAGGATGATGATTTTGCATTCAAGGAGAATGTTGAGGTTGCTAGTAGGGAAGAAATTCAAAGTGAGCTGCCACCAAAGGATCCATTGTCTGATGATGCAAACACTGATGCACTAATAAGCTTAGATGGTAGCTTTAGTGATGATGAGGTTAATCAAGTTGTGAAGAAAAAAAAAAGAAAGAGGTTACCAAGATTGAAACAGTTTAGGAGTGCAACTAATTTAAGAACAGTGAAGCCTAAGTTAGGTCAATCATATGCATGTGCAGATGATTTTAGAGTAGCTGTGAAGGAACACTTCATTAATGAAGGTAGATTGTACAAGTTTCCAATCAATGATTATTATAAAGTACAGGCTAAGTACAAGAAGATGGTTGCCTTTAGATTATTTATGCATCAATGGATGGGAAGCAACGTAGGACCAAGCCTTTGTGGGTGAACACTTTTGTTAGGACTCACTTATGTAATAGGGATGAGAACATGAATTGTATTAGAAGTTCTTGGTTGGCTGAAAGGTATGAAGACGATTTGAGAATCAACCCTAGATTGGATGTTGGCATAATTTAGATAAGGTGAGGAAAGACTATATGGTTGACATATCTAGATGGCAAACATATGTGTTGGAAATTTTCCCTAAAACCAATGGTAATTGATTAAAGTGACTTAAGAGATATTTCAATCAATGTGAATTTCATATTGATCAGGGCACATGCATTATTCACTACACTGGAACTCCACGATCATCGTGTAAGTGATTAATGAATGCGCCCATGAAAGTCTAAGAGAAGAAACATGATGAGCTTAGAGGCCATTGAGATTCATGTTATCGGATGCTTAGACTCCTACTAAGTCGATGAAGGAAATGTTAACTAGACATTCAGATTCCAATAAGTCAAGACTATCACATAAACTTGCTCACTTCGGGTTGGTGAATCTCATGCCACAGTGTAGGGTTACTAGATCGAGTATGTGGGTGCTTGCTTGGAGACACGTCCACTGAACTGACAACAGAGAATTCTAGATGGAGCTTTATAGCATGTCAAATAGGAACTCTGTGGTTATGATAGATACTGATTAGTCTTCAGACCTGAGACACTACTGATGTCTTGTGTGTGTGCTTAGTGTACTTTGACTGCACAAAATGGACCAACGCAATTAGGCATGGGTTAAATGTGTATGTTGGGTGCACTGACACATATGCGAAGGCTTGTGAGTGTGCAATATGAAATCTCTTACCATTTATAAAGAATGAGATGTCCCAGGATAGAAAGACTCTCAAAGTCTCTAGCCAGAGCATTAGAGTCACAAATATGATTATATCCTGTAATGAGTTTTGACACTAGTTTCATACCCATGATGTAATCGGGACATATATGAGAAAGAACTGTACTATATTGTAATTGTAACTTAATAGGTTCGAGACTAAATTTTATTTAGTTTGGGGGCCATAAACTGTGGCTAGGTGTCAATGTGGTCTGTAGAGTCTAAAAAGCAATTAATTAGAAAGCATTTTTAGATTAATTGTAATCATACTACCAAATCAAATACAAACCTAAAGGGTCACACACATACAAGTATGTGGGAGACCAAAAGAAAAGAATGATACCGTGGATTAATATATATATGTTTGATTATTAATCGCAACTATTGTGATAGTTGGTATTGCCTAAGACTGGGAGTTGACACTTTCCAGTGGGTCACCTATTCTAGTATTGCTCTAGTGTGAGCTCACTTAACTGTGAGATACCAATGGGGACCATGAAGATCTAATGACTTAATTACTAATTGATGAAGACAATTAGTAAACTTATAAGTTAAGTGATTAATTTGAGGTGATCATTTGATATAATCTTTTCTTAAGTAGGATTAATTAGCTAAATAATCTACTTAGTGAGTGAGATTGGAAACTTAAAGATTGGGCTTGTTGACCCAAGGCTAAATCATTAATTATTAGAGAATAATTAATGTTATCTTATTAATTAAAATAAATGATTAATTAGTTAATCATGAGTCCTAACCCAAACACTAAACTTGTTTATTAAAGTGTTAATCACATGAGTAAGGGGTGGGTGACATATTAGTCAAAGGACATTTGACTTTCATGTATCACATGAGGTAAGTTACATAATATTAAAGAGCTTGGGGTAATAGTGCAAATAAGAAAAGATGGTGATTAAATGAAATTAAATGGGCGAATGTGGACCGTCCATTTAAAATGGATGAATCTTGGCCATTCATAGAAGATATGAGAAAACATTAAAGGAGGATTTCCTCATCTCTATGCCGCACCTCTCTCATCTTCTCATCTTCTCATCTCTTCATCCTCTCTCTTCCTCCAAGAAACTTAGTGAAAATGATGGGTCTTGATGAACCCATTACCATCACCATTTCTTTAATGCCATCTTTCCTTCTTTCACACTTGGCCGGTGTGTACTAGCTTTAGAGAGATCACACTTGTGATCTTAAGCCTCTAGGTAGATGAATGTTCATTCTCATGGTGGTGCCAAATCATGAAGATGGACATGGAAAGAAGACATCCCCTTGGATGTGTGTGAAACCTTGAAATTTTTCAAATTTCTATTTTCTAATTTTATTTGAGAATTAGGAATTGTCATAAAGTTTTCTTTTATTTTTCTCCACCAAAAATTATTTTCGGAGTTGATAAATTGTTTTATTGTTTGACTTGTTGACCCAAAGAAATAGTTTGTTTTAAAACCCAATCTTGATCTCATTACGTAGAGCTCGACTCTACGAGCGCGGAGACTCGAAGAATGCGTAAATCGGAGTTACGATTCGAGAGTTACGGACGTACGAAGTCCAATGGCATTCAGAAACCACAACTCAGCCACCTCCCTAACTCGCTATGATGATCTTTCTCCTCCCGTGCGGCCTCGCCGACGCTTGTGTCACCGTCCAACGACTGTTGCCAGAGCTGTGTGGATCGTTTTCTTTGTCTCTCTCTCCTCTATCTTTCTCTGTAACTCAATTGCCCGAAAACCCAACCACCCAAACAGATCAAAGCCGAGAAGACTTGAAACCTACCGGCGGCGAGTCCTCTTTTCCCGCAAAATTGAGGACGGTGACCTACTAGGCTTTGTTCCCCTCGTCGAGCTGAACAAGGTGGTGGCCTCCGATTGTCCATCCACCCTGTCACGACGGCATTTCAATGAGAAGAAGCCGACAACCTATGCCGTCGACATTGCTTTTTCGGCGGCGTTGCTACCCGTCACCACCACTCTCTTCTTCTACTTGTTGACACGAGTTTAGTGGTGTCTTTGGATCATCGATCAAATCACTTTGCGCAGCAAACCGAAGAGAGAGGCACCCGAAGCTTTCTCCGCCGATCTCCGCTAATCCCGACGGCAGCTTAGCCCATCTTGGGCATGTCTCATCTTCTCTTGGCGTCTTCTCTCTTCTGGTGCACTTGCATGTGCCCAGATTGTGCTCAATCTGAAGACCCAGCTCAACTGCCCGCTGCCACTGCGAGTTTAGCCGCATATGGTGGCTGTTTGGTTGTTTCAAGGTGCGAATCAACCCTTACTCAGTCCCTGTAATCATTTGAGTAGTTCATTGATCTCCTATTCTTGTTGTTTTGTAATCTGATTATGATTATGTGTATTTCTTTGTGAAACAAGTCAGGCAGCCACCGTTCATGGCATCTGCCGCCCATCCCAGTTGTTTCTCAGTCTTGTGAACTTTGTTTTTGAACCTTGTGTTGTTTTGGTTGTCTGTTGTTGATTAACAGGTTGTGTTAGCTTGGAAATCCTAAACCTGAAGCCATTCCAATTGTCAAACTCAAAACCCTGGCTTGGTATATCACTGACTAGGGTATCCGTATTCGTTTCATTAAAATTAACCGATCTAACCTTGGATCAATATTTGTTTGGATCCTAACCTTCGGTTAGGTCATAGGGGTAGTTTGGTCATTTCACTTGTACTTCTCGAACTCGTATTGTTAATTATCGTGAGTTGTCTCGATTTGTATAACCAAACCCTCTTTGTCATGTCTCGAGTCAATCCTGGACCACCAATGATTTCAGAAAGTGAGTCGTAGATCCTCAGTTTGACCTCGAGGCCATTTTGGTCATTTTACTCTTTTTGCTTCGAAACTCATGTCGTTGGTTCTCGACTCTCAAAGCTAACTCCTATATTTATTATAGGTATTTGTGGAGCTTTGTTTCTCTTACTCAGTCGGTGTGAACAACTATTTTGATTATTGAACGGGAAACCGATCCGGAGTGTTGATCGGATGTTTCCGACGAAGGTTAGAGTCCACCTGACTCGTCCTTGTTGCTATTCTTCCGAAGTTAAACTTGGATTCATCTTTCGCCAATTCTTTTGCACTTATTTGTTTGTAAGGGAAAACGGTCTTTTTACGTGACTTTCGAGGAACAGTACATTTAGATGGTCGATCTCATGCGATGGTGGGGTTGTACAAGCTAAGTAGAACTTTGCTTGGGACTTAGGTGGGTGAACAACTAACCTTCTAACTTGTTGGTTTTACAGGGAATGCTTATATCCTCATGATTGAGATATGTTGCATTATTGTGTGTCGATCCTTCTTTTTGAATCGTGTAATTTGGGATCGATACTGAATTGTTTTATCATTATTCTCTTGTGGGTTATTCTGATTAATTTGTGAACCTATGTGTGCAAATATACTCTGTGAATATCTGAAATGCTTTCTGATTTGTAAACGGATCCATACTTTGGAATGATACCCGAGACGGGTATGTGATGGCACGGCAGTTGCCGGTTATCCACTGTTGATAGAGCGGATACGTGATTATACTATGGTTCTGTGTTTCGGCATTTGATTTGTCGATTACGCTCCGGCGATGGAGCGGGTATATAATTGTCATATGTGGTTGTTTGTTTGAGAATCTAGTTGACTCTCAAACCCCAAAAAGGATGTGCATGATGTACATGTTTTGGGTATATTCAGGTTTTCAACACACTCGCAATGAGCTTTGAGGTCTCGTGTATTTTCAAGGCAAGTGCTTTTGATGCAAATCCTATTTTTGAGTTATAACGAGAAAAGAGTATCTAATTAAAGGCACTTTTGAATAATTGGATTAGGAAATAGAGACCTTACTTATTTGACTACTTGTCCCCACTACAAGAAAACAGGGATTTGGCAATGATTGAAAGTCGTTGTCTAAATCTTGGAATTTGTTGCCTAAAACTATCGGCAACAAAATTATGCTGTTGCCATGGGCGTTGCCCTAGGACCCTTACCAATGACTATCAACAACGATTTTGGTGATCGTTGCTAATTTGGCAACAAATATTTCGTTGCTGATTCTGGTATAGAAAACCAAATTTGAAGGATATTTAGCAACGATCACCGCGTTGCCTATTTTATTATGCAACACCGTCGTCGTTGCCTTATCAATTTATACGCAACAACTTTGGTATGGCCGAATACATTTGGTAACAATCCATGTCGTTTCATATATCATTTAGACAACGAAGGCCGCGTTGTGTATTATATTACGCAACACCGTTGTTGTTACCATTCCAATTTATAGGAAACCACTCTATTGTTCCTTAATAATTGTGGTGAAATTATATGGTGTTGCATATTCTATCAAGCAACGTTTCTATTATTGCTCAAGTATGAAATATGCAAGGACCATGGTACTACCTAATCTCTTCGCAATCATATCATCGTTGCCTTTTCCCTCAAATGGCAACATGGTTTTGTCCTTGCCTAATCTTCTTGGCAACTAGACCATGTCATCATTGTCTTTTCCCTCCAAAGGCAACATGGTTTGGTCCTTGCCTAATCTTCTTGGCAACCATGTCATCGTTGCCTTTTCCCTCAATTGGCAACATGGTTATCGTTGCCTTTTGAGGTACGTAACGTAATTTCCTTTTAGAATTGGCAACAAATAATTTTTGAATTATCAATTATTTATTTTAATTAATTTTTATAAATATAAATAATGCTATTGCTTCAAGATATAAAAGTTAAAATCTCAATAAAGCTTCATAATATAATAAATCCAAATGTTAGAAAATAATAACTTGTTCACATACTTGTCTAAGAAAATACTTAAACACAAATGTAATAAAGCTCGGAAAAAAAAAAAAAGCAACTAAAACAAATTTCATCTTCATCCTCACTACTACTGTTTGCAAGATGACCGTCATTTTTGCCATCTCTAGATTGTTGAGGAGTGTGACTGGGAGTTAGTTGCTCATGGATAGATCCGCTACTACTATTGCACATTGGAGATTCTTTAAAAGCTTGCAACTCAGATCTTAGTTCAACATTCTCATTTTGCAAAGTCTTAAAGCCATGAACAAGTTGTTTCATCATGTTTTGCATCTCCATCCAACCATTGAATGAAGGCTCAGATGCAGTAGTGGAGGAGGAAGATTTATCCTGACGAGGAAAAACACCAAGACCACATACGATTCTACCTTTCACCCTGAGTTCCTCATCGCAGATCTCATACTCAACTTCCAAAGGCACCTGTATGGAATTCGCTTGAGTACCCTCAGGTGCTTCCTGAGCCATAGTTAACTTGATTGCATCTCTCTTCTTCTTCATTTTTTCCTACAGCATAAAAATTATAGTCAAGAGGTGGAACTAAAAGTAAACGGTAGAATGCAGTACTGTTTTGAAGAAAAGAAATTAGGTATATTTATATTAAAATAGAAGTGTTGGTATATCATCCACTCTTCAACCTAAATGCATAATTTCTATGGAAATTTCCCTCGCAAATTTTCATTTAATTAAAGAGTACATACACATGGTGGAATTAAAGCTTTTAAATTTACAAACACATGACTACATGTTTCTCCCTGGCTTTATCAGAAGTCCACTGCTGATTCTTTTTAATGTACATATCTTTCCAGTTATCAGTAAAAGATGGGACCTTACCCTTCTATATTAAAAATACAAAAGGAAAAAACAACTTGGTTAGTGGCAAAATAACACAACATCAAGAGTACACCATCACACACTGTACAAGAGTACACCATCACACAATGTACATCATCACACACTACACATCAATATCACACACTATAGATCAACATATAATTTTTATAAGCTGATGGTAAATCTGTATATAGCATAATTGGAAATGAACATAAACTAACATTGTTTGGCTTAATGCAGTTCTAGAATGCTTGTTTAAATGAAAGAAAACGAGACAAGGAGAAGACAAACATAAATAACTTGGTTAACTATTTCCACAAGAGTGAAATAATTAAATTTACCTTAGCCTTCTGTAGAACATACTGGACAAATGGTTTTGTACCCCCACGATGGTTGTTCGGTGGTTTGTTACGATTGTTGGAATTGATTTCAGAAATTTTCTGCAGTAGAAAATATATTAATTATAATTTTATATTCATTCGTGGAATAAATATTATCAATATGCATGAGAAAAAGATGGATTTAATTATACTAAGAATTATGAATCCATATAAACATTGTCATATAGCCAATGCCATTGATCTAGTGGTCTTTCAAACCATAAAACCTTTCTTAGGAGGTATATCTAGTCCATGCTCAGGTGTCCCACAGTTCTAGTAATGCTTAAACATTCTATTCTTGAAGTGGGTGGATCCCACCTCCATCTTCTTAATTATTAATATATTCAACTACATATTGGAGAGTCAAGTCTACATTAAACTTCACCTAAGATGAAATATACAAAAATATTAGGATAAAAGATGAAGCAACTACCGAAAACATCAGCACAATCAGAAAATGACTCATAAAAATCCAAGATGTGATGGACATATAAAAGATATGAATATTCTAACCAAAAGAATAAAAATTCTTTATCAGTAATACAAGTGGCTTCGAAAAAAAAAACCCAGAAGGAATACAAAACTTACTAGCAATGTCTCTCGCATTAGTCTTTTGTCCTCCTCTTGTTTCAGTCGTTTAAAATGAGTCTCAACTTATCTTCGCTAGTGAACTCATCTCTAATCCAACCTAGTTTCAAAAATAAAAAGGGCTTAACTTATTTTGGGGATATTTAGGATTATGACGCAAGTTCTTAGGTGTTGTAGGTTCGAGTATTCTCAAAATAGGTGCCACTGTGATGTACCCAGGTTCCGGGGCATTACAATATGTGCAAGTCTTGGGTACTACCTAAGATGGTCATCAAGGATAATCTCTTGTTCTCTTAGCTATTTATTATTTTTCATGCCTCATCACTATGCTTCCAACACTGGGCATAGGTGATTAAAATTGAAAATCCACTATGCTTCCACTTTTAGAAATTGTTTCTAAGTACCCATCATTCCCTTGAATACAAAGCTAGGACAAAGGCAAATCTAAAGCTTATTGGTTCTTATCAGAACCAGTATAGGAAGCTTTGGGACTATACTGTTGTTCTTAAGAAGTATAACCCTACCAGTACAATCAAAATGAAAACAACATTGGAGGGTAGAAAGGCTAGGTTTTAGAGACTGTATATATGTTTTGCAGCCCTCGGGCAAGGATTTGTACTTGCGTGTAGGCCTGTTGTGGGAGTAGATGGGTGCCATTTAAAGGTACCTCATCCTAGACAGCTTCTAACAGCAGTAGGCATAGTTAGAAACAATGGAATGTTTCCCATTGCCTATTTTATAGTTGAAATTAGGAATAAGAGTAGTTGTTCTTGGTTTTAGAAGTTATTGATGCAAGACTTAAATATTGAAGATGGGCCCACAGAGGAATCCTCACCAACGAACAAATAGAAAAAAGTCAGCCAAATAAATCAAAGTCAAGGTCCTGACGATAAGAGATATCAAAGGAAAGGATTTGGAGGAAAATGATGGAAGGGGTGGGATCGATTCAATGAACCTCCACTCAATTGTACGCTCTCCAAGATATACCATGAGAACAAACATCACAAAATCTTTCGCTAACCGCCACCTCTTACTGGACCTCCTGACAAACGAGAAAAGAACAAGCATTGCGAATCTCACAAAGATCATGGCCACGAACTGTATGAATGCCGGAGTCTTAAGGCTCAGGTGGCAGTAATGATGAAGAAAGGGCAGCTTAATTGCCCAGTGTTAGGCATACAAGGATAAACAGGTTAAAGCAAAGACACTCATAATAACGAATGCAAGAGAAATAACTCTCTAAGGAAGTACTCATGATCCATGGTGAACCAATTCCACCAGAGAGAATAAAGGCGAGAGATCGTGGAAGATATCGAAAGCTCGAAAAAGCATGAAAAGAGAACCAAATCAGCTCGGCTTCAGCACAAGCAGCCTCTTTAAGTGGGTTAGGGGTTATATCATTTAGCAGAATAGATCTGGAAGAACTCGATGTACCCCACAATAACGCTTTGGTGGTAACATTTCAGATTGGGAAAGAAAGAGTACATCGTGTAATGATCGAAGGAGGAAGCAGCATGAATGTCTTATACTTTGGAACCTTCAAGAAAATAGGTCTCAACAAGAAAGATTTGATGGCAAATTCAGCCCCGATCACAGCTTTTGAAGGAAGTCAAGTGATTCATTTGGAGAGATCACTTTACTGTAACAGCAGCAGGAAAAACCCTCCAGGTAACATTCATCGTGATCAATTCTCCTTCCACTTACAATGTAATTATGGGAAGAGATTGGATGTTCTGGATGGAAGATGAAGCTTATGAGCGATGTCAGGTGTTCAGAATCATAACTGCTGATGGGTTGAGTACTGTTGATATCAAAGGAGATCAATGGGTGGCGCGGCAATGTTATCACATAACGGCGAACAATAGAGCAAATGGACAGGCTCTATCAACCGAGCTTGAAAAAGAGCAATAAAACGAAAACTCACCAGGAAGGATCAAGTTAGAGCCCGATCGATTTGATATGCCAGGAATAGATCGATTTAAGCATTGCATACCATTGACTCAATGTAAATCCGAATGCACAACATTTCCAGCAACGACAGCGACAATTTGCACCTGAAAGGAATAAAGTCATCAGTGACGAGGTGGACCGTCTGCTCGAGGTGGGATTCATCAAGGACTTGTGGTGCCAGAGCTGGATTTCCAATGTGGTTGTGGTTCAGAAAAGGAATGGGAAATGGAGAGTATGTGTGGATTTCACGAACTTGAATAAAGCATGCCTGAAAGATTGTTATCCACTCCCAAAGATAGATCAGATGGTAGATGCAACAGCTGAGTATGAATAATTTGTCCTTCCTCGACGCATATTCGGGGTATAATCAAATCTCGATGGCAAGGGAAGATCAAGACATGCAAAACTACTTTCATATCATAAAGACGACTTTATTGTTATACTTTGATGCTATTCGGACTGAAAAATGCAGGGTCAACGTATCAAAGGCTGGTAAATGGGATGTTCAAAGACCAGTTAGGATGAAAAATTGAGGTATACATTGATGACATGGTGGTTAAGAGTCGGATTAAATCCGACCACCTCAAGGATCTTCAAGAGGTACTCCGAACATATTAAATGAAGTTGAATCCAACGAAATGTGTGTTTGGGGTATCGTAAGGACAGTTCTTGGGGTATATCGTGAGCTAAAGAGGGATAGACAACCCCACGAAGGTACAAGCTCTTCGGGATATGCCCGAACCAACAACGCCGAGAGAGGTGCAAGTATTAACAGGACATCTTGCAGCGTTGAGCAGGTTTGTATCTAGACTATTAGATAAAAGTAGGCCATTCTTTCAGGAAATGAAGAAGAGGAAAGGCGAAGTATGAGGGTCGGAGCAAAAAAGAAGCCTTCAAGAGAATAAAACAATATATGGCAAGCCCACCTATTCTGACAGTACCAAAACCAGGTGAACCTCTTTATCTTTATCTGGCAATCTCAAATTTTTCTATTAGCAGTGCAATATTCAGGGAGGAGAACAGCAACCAGCACCCCATTGCTTATGCTAGCAAAAGTCTGGTTGACGCCGAGACTAGGTACAATACCACGAAAAAAATGATTCTAGCTTTGGTAACATCCAAAAGAAAGCTTCATCAATACTTCAAATACCATTCGATCGTGGTCCTCACAAACTAACCAGTTCGAGCCATTCTTGCTAAACAAGATCTCTATGGAAGGATGACCAAACGGGCTATCGAACTAAGAGCATTCGAGATCGAGTTCAGGCCATACACTGCAATCAAAGGCCAAACAATTGTAGATTTCTTAGTAGAATCAAAGGAGACAATGGAGCTTATCGAAAAGGCAAGATCAGAGGAAGAATGAGAACTTTACGTGGATGGCTCATCAAACATGCATGGGGCAGGGGCCGAAATCATTCTGCGAACCCCAGATGGAATGGAACTCACATTCGCTCTTCGATTGGACTTCTGAGCTTCAAACAACATGGTAAAATATGAAGCGCTAGTCAATGGGCTCAAAATTGCATTGCGAGTTGAGGGAAAATACCTACGAGTATTTAGTGATTCTCAACTAATTGTAAATCAGGTTAATGTAGGATACACAGTGAAGGATGAAAAAATGGAGTTGTATCAGAAATTGACAAGGGAATTAGGAGAAAAGTTAGAAAAAATAACATTCATTTATATTCCAAGAGAGGAAAATGAGGGGGCAGATAAACTGGCATGTGAAGCATCCTCGGCAGAGTCCGAACTGATGAGATTGATAATAATTGAACAAATCGTAATTCCAAGTATAACAGAGAGCTCCGAAGTAATGGTCATTGATCAGCTCGAAGATAAATGGATGAAACTTCTGATCGAGTATCTCCAGAATGGGACGACACCAACAAACCCAATCGAAGGCTGAAAGCTTAGGATACATGCAGCATGGTACACTCTGATTGATAGGATCCTCTTCTGGAAATCTTTCACAGGGCTCATGTTAAGGTGTCTAAGTCCATAGGAAGCAAAGTAGACTCTCTCAAACATACATGATGGTATTCGTGGTAACCATACTGCAGGAAGGAGTCTATCTCGCAAGGCAATCACGCAAGGCTATTTTTGGCCCTATATGGCGAGAGATGATGCAACCTACACAAAGAAATGCGAACAATGTCAGCGATTCAGCCCTATTAGCAGGCAGCCTGCAAAAAATTTGAACCCAACTCTTGAACCATGGCTTTTCTCGAAATAGGGAATGGACATCGTGGGTCCTTTCCCGAACTCCCAAGGAGGAAAGAAACATGTGCTCCTCGCCACGGACTACTTCACCAAATGGGTCGAAGCGGAAGCATATAGCATAGTCAATGCTACGAATGTGGTTCGTTCCACTTGGTGAAATATAATCTGTCGGTTCGGAATCGTGAGGTCCATAACGATTGATAATGGAACTCCCTTTGACAACCGAAAATTTTAAGAATTTAGCGCAGAGAAAGGTATTCATTTACAATTCTCATCGAGAAGTTATCCTCGAGCTAATGGACAAGCAAAGAAAACAAATCGAACGATCTTCGATAACATCAAAAGGAAACTCAAAGGAAAGCAGAGAAAATGGCTGGAAGAATTATATCATGTGTTGTGGGCATAACAAACCACTAGGTGAAAGCCAACAGGAGAAATATCAGTCTCTCTCACATATGGAGTTGAAGCTGCGATTCCCACGAAACTTGGATCCCCACAACAAGGACATTAGTTGCTGAGAACACCAATGAAAATGAGGTCTTGCTTGCAAGGAATCTTGATCTCAACGAAGAATGAAGAGAAAATGCATTGATTTGCCTCACGAATTATCAAAATGTTATAGCAAGATACTTCAACAAGAACGTGAAGTTCAAAACGTTCAAGGTTGGTGATCGGATCCTGAACGAATCATGGATACCAGACCAAAATCCGGCGAGGACGCAGACAGGTAAATTTGGGAAAACTTGGGAAGGGCCTTACAAGGTAACAACCATTTTTGGCAAGGGGCATATCGACTTCAAGAACTTCGAACAGGAAAATATCTGCCCAGGCCATGGAATGCTGTACATTTGAAAAAATATTTTGTGTAAAATTCCTTTCTTTGATTAATCTTTTTCCATGCTCACATCTCTTCGTTGGGAGGAGTATAACAAGCAAAATATTTGTAAATTTTCCTTATGACGTTTGGTCTACACTTTAGGTTCGGGAGCGGCTCAATTCGCAATCACCAGAACTGGTCTATCTTTCCAACTGCTATGTGAGGAAGGTCGGGAATGTAATAATTTCTGATAGTCTCTTCCTCATCATTGCGCTCGTTCCACTAATAGAAATAGAAGAGATCGGCGAAACCTAAAGCTGCTCCCTGGGCGAGACCAAAGCCCAGTAGAGTGGAGATAAGCTGATAACAACTGGGATTAAGTTGAAAAGGGTGAACGCCCATCAGAGTAAGCACGACGTGGAAAAGGGGATGAAGAGAAATCGAATGTAGGGCAAGGAAAAAGCTGAAATCATCAAAGCTCCCTCCGGAACTCCATCCCTAGTGACGATGTTGGCATCAGAAGGAAAAAGGAGAAGCTGAACGTTGGCGGGGACCGAGTTATCACGAGCTAATTCCTTCAATTGTTTCTTGGAAGACGCCCAGAACTCGTAAATCGCTTTGCAAGCCTTTCCCTTTTTACCCATTATGAGAAAGAAGAGGAAAAATTTGAGAGAAAAAATGAAACTTACTCAGAGAAGCACTTTGCAACAATCGTAGAAATGGTCACAGACGATCGAAGCTCACATGAAATCAATAAGTATTGGTGGATAAAGAATTTCAGGAGAAACCCTCAATAGAAACAACACAAAAGAAGGAAGATGAAAAACTTGAATCAAAACCCGCAAAATTGGTAAAGTAAGTTTCAAGTCCTTTCAAGTTCTAAACTAAAGGAAGTGCCTCAGGAGTACAAAAGGCGCCATAATGTGTCCTAAGTCCTAACCACCATTTATTTCTTCCCCACTAACCCATGAGTGATACATGGAAATAGAGGAAGAAATTGGAGGCATTGTGGGGGCCAAAATTATCACAATAAATTGTTGCGTTGAGGCAAAGCAAACAAATAAGAAGGAAATGGGCTTGATCAAGGGAATCATCCCATACTGCAGCCTAGGAAGTAGAAATGCAAAGCCCAATTCCACTTGATAATAAATAGGTGCAACTTTCTTATTATTTATTAATAAGAACGTTGTGATTAGGAATTGAATGTCATTCAAGATTATTCATCTCATGCATGCACGTGGGAATGAAAATGTGAGAATCAGGGAAACGTTACTCGATCATGAATCCAATAAATAGCTTAGACGGATGAGTAAGAAGGTACGCACACTTTAGGTGAACACATGCAAAACCATTGCAAGAAAATACTGACTTAGGCATCAGAGTATTTTTTGCAGGTGTCAACCCTTCCTTTCTCTGGAGAGAAGAATATATCGTTTGTTTTCATCAACTTACGAGTCAGGTAATTCAACCAATTCACTTATTGTGGGCTAATTAATTCTTCTTAAGAATTTTGGTTCCAACAAGATAGTTTGGGAATAATGTGGGGGTATGAAAATAAGGTGGGTAGGCAAATAGGAATGGGGGTTGGCAATAGTGTCACAAATAAAATGCGCTCTACTGTATGATAGCAGGAAACCAAATCTTGAACCCGCCTTTTTCATTTGTGAGATACCTATATATACTATTACCCCAATCAAAAAAGAACTTCTTTTATTATTACACCTAAGTTATCATAAATATAAATTATAAATTCATATATATAACTGATTATTATAAATCTCACTTTATTTATTCACATAAATGTTTATAATTATTTAACAATTAACAATTCCAATAAAGAATAGCCAATTTAAAATTTAATTGCATATCAATTCATTCTCGCTTTACATTAATTAAAAGTAAATATGTATTTTTCAAATTTGGTTGTTGTATTTGTTTTGAAAATTTCCTTAAAAAAATAAGGCTTAATTACACATTTGCCCATGAGCTATAATGCCAATTTCAAGTGGGTTCATAAAAGCCAAAAAATTTCAAGCGCATACACGAAGAATCGAAAACGTTGCAAAATTGACTTCCTTCCATGGATCCGTCAGGACCTCAGTTAAGTGCCACTTTGGACACATCCGACATGGGTTTTTTAAATGACATGTATGCCACGTGGAAAAAAAACAATAAAAAAATTATTCACAACATTTTCAAATATACAAAACTTGAAACAAAAAACTTAAAAACGTAAAAATTACCCACACCAGCCTCCACCCCTCCTTCTCCTTCCTCCTCCTTTCTCCCCCTCCTTCTTCCTCCTCCCAGTTCTTCTGCAACAAGAAACAATTCAAAGTTTGAAAACCATTTTAGGCACGCACCCATCTGCTAAAAACCCAAAAAATTAACCCACATCAAAAATCAAATTTTTTTCTCAATTCCTTTTTTGTTCTAGCTTTCTCCAAAGCACAAAATGAAAAATCCAAAAAAATAATCTAGGAAATCCATATTACATTTCATAAAAGCCATGAACATGTATATCCAAATTCTTTAAAATTACCAGTATGTGAGACAAATCAATTCAATTCATCACAAACACTCGTACTTGACCTTCCCGTCCGACCCGACATTGACCTCCTAGATCCACTTATAGAACTCGGAAGGCTCGAGCTTCTCACCGAGCTGGTAAGGATGTGGCAAATATCGGAGATGAACGGCTAAGACTTGTCGTCGTTGTCGGTGTCAAAGAGTTTGAACGCCTCTTCCATTCAGTATACTTGCTCGTCGCTCAGTTGCTTGCCCATTTTTTCCGGGTCTCAATTTCAGGTTTGGATTGTTTCTCTCTCTGTCTTTCTCAAAACTGTGTTTTTTTCAATTTCTCTCTCGAAAATCAATATGGTGGAAGTGGAATTGGAGCATAGAGAGAGCGGGTTAACCCGATTGGGTGAAGGTAGTGTCAACGGGAGCAAAAATGGTGAGAGAAGGAGACTGCAGGACGAGCTCCAGAGTCAGAGCCATCGACATCAAGCCCAAATTCGAGAGGATTTCAATGGGCTATTGATGAAGTTTCAAAACATTTAGAGGAGTGTAAGTGAATGAGTGAAAGTGGAGTCAAAGAAGTAAATTTAGAGGGAGGGCATGTACAATTTTTGTTTTTGATGAGAAATTCAGCCAGTGGAGGTGGAAGAGATGGAAACTGGGAATATGTGGGAGAAGGAAGGTGAGGAGGAAGAAAGGAGGAGGAAGAAGGAGGGGGTGCACGTGGGCGGGCTGTGGATTTTTTTAAGTATTTTAGTTTTTAATATTTTTAAAATGCTTTGATGAAATTTTTTTATTGTTTTTTTTCCACGTGGCATACATGTCCTTAAAGAAATTCACACTTGATGTGTCCAGTGTAGCACTTAACTGAGGTCCTGACAGATCCATGGATAGAAGTCAATTTTACAATGTTTTCGATTTTTCATGGAAACGCTTGAAATTTTTTGGCTTTTGTCGACCCACTTGAAATTGGCATCATAGTTCGTGGGCAAATATGTAATTGAGCCAAAAAATAACTTTGGTCTCAATTTAGTGGAAGGCTTCAAAAAATATACAGTGGAAAGCTTCAAACTATCTATAAATTTAATGACCAAATGCATATATTGGTAACATAACTTCATAATTAAATTAATTATTGATTGATTCACCCAAGATTTATTTCTACTCGGGATTTTCCTAAATATTAAGTACAAGACAATGGATTTTACAAAATAGGGTATTTAAAAAGTCTTACAAGGTAGTACCACAACATAAATATTATAGTCACATAATTAATTAAGTAGTAAAACATGAACGAAAACAACAGTATAATACATTCTTAAATTTCAATGTAGGTCGTTTAATCATTGAGCAACAATAATGGGTCCTACATTGTTTCTATATGCACCCATGCTCTTGTCCTTGGTGTCTGCACACGCACAATTCGAGACTGGCTGCCTCTACATTTCAGTAAGCTTAAGAGCTATGTTGTTCTTGCTAGGATTTAGACTAGGGTTACAGTAATCGAAAAAAAAAAAAAAAGAGAATGAGAGAGAGAGAGAGAGAGAGAGAGAGAGGACGACAAAGTGTTTGATTAATTGTCACAATGTGTTCGTACAACAGAGACAACCAAAACTTATATGTGTGGTTGTGAGTTGTGCTAACCACTTAACTGCATGACAGCTAGACATATAACAAACCACAACATATCTAACTAACTATGATGAACAATTGTGTAATAACTCACTAATTAATCATGTATCAACACATCATTAATGTTATGGCTTAACATCCCCCCTCAAGCTCAAGCATAGGGTACCAAGCTTGAGATCGTGACGAAGGAAAGTAAATTGTGGAGAAGGAAGTCTTTTGGTTAATATGTTTTTAAGTTGTTTACTGTTGGAAACATGATCAAGATGAAGGTCACCTCTGGTAACTTGCTGTTTCACAAAGTGGTAGTCAATATTTATATGCTTTGCACATGAATGAAATACAGGATTGGACGACAAGGTAATAACATATTAACTATCACAATGCATTAAAGGAGCTGAACCTAGAAATACATGAAGATCACATAAAACCTAGCGCAACCATGCTAACTCAGCAGCTGGGATAGCCATGGCCCCATTCTCTACCTCTGTGGAAGATTGGGACACAGTATGCTGAAGTCGAGAACACCATGAAATGAGATTAGTACCAAGAAATATAACATAGTCGGAAGTTGATCTTCGTTCATCTGGTTCGCCTCCCCAATCAGCATCATTGAAGGCATTCAATTCCAATGGACCAAGCCGATAAGAAATCCCAGAGTCAAGAGTACCTTTTAGATATCTTAAGATATCTCATATCTTAAGTATATCTTCGTTGAACAGCTTTATAATGCAAGTTAGTGGGCTCATGCATAAACTGACACACTGTGTTGACAGAATAGGCTATGTAAGGTCTAGTGAATGTGAGGTATTGTAAGCCCCCAACCAAACTTCAAAATTTTGTTGGATCAGAAAGAGGATGTCCTGCATCTTTAAGCAACTTCACATGAGGTAGGCAGCAAGATGCACAAGGTTTACAATAAGACATACCAGCTTTAGCAAGCAAATCCTTAGAATACTTTTCTTGATTGACAAATATCCTTACAAAAGAATATTGAACATGCAACCCAAGGAAATAGCTCAGTGCACCTAAGTCCTTCATATCAATTGAGAAGAAAGCTAGTCAATGATATATTGTACCTGTTGTTTGTTTTCTTAGAGCAAATTAATTAACACAAATACTTACCAAAGCTCTAAGTTTACTCGCAAGTGCACGAATCGCATGGTAGTAAAGGGTGCAAAGTACGAGGTCGATCCCACAGAGAATGGGTTTTGGTATCAATAAACCAACTCAACTTGACATATTAGAAATACTACTGATAGGGGGGTTTGTAGAGATGAGACACACACACACACACACAAAACACGGCATTGTTAAGAATTCAAAATCCACCACATATTATAAAATTACAACTATTATGGTGACATGCAATTCAAAGTGAACACATACAATAAAGTTTGCCAGCCGGGAGGCCTTGATTATCGGACACTCGCCTAACTATTGTTTTCCTTATTCATAGATTAAGAGCTTGATTATCGCAACATAACCTAGTTAACTCACATGTTCCTAGGAAGCTTGATTATTGTCTACCTAAGCTGTTAACCATGCAAGAGTCATTAAGATTAGATGAAAACGACAAACACATAGAGCATGATAGTATCTTGATTATCGATCTAGATGACATCTATGAAACCTATTTATCAAAGATAAGTTCTTAGGATACCTCCTTGTTACCTACTGAATTGATTAGCTTGATTAGCACCTCTCAATTTCATAACAATTACTAGATGCATACAACTCTAAGGTAGCTAGTCAAAGAGTGCAAACAAATAGAATCAATTAAAACAGACAATAGGAATTTATCGCATGCAAACATCACATTCAATCACATGGCTTTATTTCATAAACCATAAATCAACATTGATCAAATAATAAGAGCTTCATCATCATCTTAACAATGCAAAACTAAAATCAACACATAATAAAGAAAATAAAAGAACCAACTTTCATTAAATAATCAAACATTGAATCCATAATGAAAGAAGAATAGACTAATTAACTAAAGAAAACAAAGGAAATCAAAAGAAGAAGACAAGAAGAAACAAGGAGAAACCCAAGGAAGATGCGGCTAGGGCAGCAAGAAGGCTTGCTGCCCCCTCCTCCTCCTTGCACCAACTTCTCTCTCTCTCTCTCTCTAACTTTTAGAAAATAAAAGGGTGTAAGGTGTAGAAGATATAAGATGTAGAAGATATATGATCTGTGAGAGAGTGAGGGTCTTATATAGTAATGAGGAGGTGGAGAGGTTTTGCTGATTTTCCAATGTGGGATAAGTGCATTCCTTGCTCCTTAAGGCTTCTAATTTTCGGCCAAAAGTGGGTCTTGGGCTGATTTGGGCTCTTTTTGGGCGTAACTTTCTTTTCAGCTCGCGGAACTGCTGCGCTACCTCCACTAAAACGGCCATATCTTGAGTTAGAAAACTCGGAATTGAAATCCATAAAATTCCCTGCGAAGATAACATCCGTAGCTTTCCAACCATATATGGTATGCTATCAAATTCGATCTGTAGAGGTACAAAATCACTGTCGAAATTCATGTTCAATTTTTCAGGGTTTTGACTTATTCTTCAACTAGGATTCCTTGTAATCTTTGACTGAATCTTGTGAGATTTTCCTTGAGCATGAAGGATTCCTTGCTTGGGCCTTGGATCAGCTGTAGGTGCGGCATTGGCTTGGGCTTTTGGACCTTATAATGGCACAACTTGGGCTTCCTCCAATTGGGCTTGCAATAGGCGCATGGCCTTGGTCCTTTGGGCTAGGGTTGTGTGCATGGCCCATAGTGCATGAGGCGCATGGCACGGTTGACCATTGACTTTGACCTTTGACCGAAAAGATTCCTCAAAAGATTCTGTCTGAAATTCTCCAAAGATTCCTTCCAGATTCCAAATCCTTCTAGAAGATTTCATCAAGATTCCTTTTTCCATTTTTAGCTCAAAATAGCCTCATTTAGCTTCTTTCTTCATCAAAGCTTCATTTAACCTGCAAAACACAAAACTAAACCAAAATACACAAAAATGTCGAGTTCTTACACTCTAGGTTAGGGAGTTAGTATCATAAAATGTTGCAAAATGAACACTCAACAGTACCACTATCTCATCATTCCCAATCAAAATTATGTCATCAACATACAATAAAAGAATAACAATAGTTTGATTCTGACATCGAACAAACAAAGAAGGATCAGCTACTGAAGCCTTGAATCCCAAACCTAGTAAGTGACTACTAACTAGTAAATCTCTCATTCCAAACTCTTGGGGCTTGTTTAAGACCATAAAGAGACTTCTCAAGTTTGCAAACAAAATGTTGATAAGCAAGATCAAAAAAGCCCTGAGGTTGGGCCATATACACCTCTTCATGCAAGATTCCATGAAGAAAGGCATTTGTAACATCAAGTTGTCTTAACTTCTAATGAAACAGTGTAGCCAAAGCCAAAATAATTCTCTCAATGGAATGTTTCACTACAAGACTAAAAGTCTCTTCAAAATCAAGACATGCTTCATGACTAAAGCGTTGAGCCACAAGTCTTGCTTTATGTCGAGCAATAGTGCCATCAAGATGTCTTTTAAGTTTGTAAACTCATTTACAACCCACAAGTTTTTTATGAGAGGGCAAAGGCACTAACCTCCATGTCCCTTGTTTTTGTAAAGCCTGAAATTTGTCAAGCATGGTCTGCTGCCATTCTGGAACACGAGAAGCTGAACCAAAAAACCTTGGTTCTAGCTGAGATAAATCAATAGTGGAAGATATAGTGAAAGCCTTACGTTTATAGATGCCAGACTTTGATTGAGTTTTCATTGAATGATTATTGATTGTTGATGGAGCAATAGGCAATGTTTGTAATAAGCTGGAGGAGGAGCTGAAGTGATCATATCTAGAACTTGTGATGATGAGCCAGAAGAAAGACTTGGTGATATGGTAGGGACAAGCACAGGTGGAGGTGATATTGAAGCAGCAAAGTCATGAGGAGTATAAGGTTCAGCAGTATTTGAGCTAGAAGAAGTTGAATTGGCTAGTGGTGTTGGCCTAGGAAGAGGAATTTATATAAAAATAGGAGGAGAAGAAGATGATGGAGTGGGAGAACGAGAAGAAAAATGTGGATATGCAAATAAATGTTCATCAAAATACACATGCTGTGACAGATAGGTCTTAGAAGAATGAGGATCAAAACAAAGAAATCCTTTGTAACCAAATACATAGCCTAAGAAAATACATTGTGTTGTTTTGGCTTGAAGCTTATTGATGTTATAGGGCTTAGGAAGAGGATAACATGCACATCTGAAAACCTTACAAAAATCAAGAGCTGAAAGATGACCAAACAAAGATTCATAGGGTGACTTGCATGTGAGATAACAATCTGCTTGGCATCCTATTAATAAGAAAAACAAATGTAACACAAGCATGATACAAAAAAAATTTAGGTAAGAAAGCTGTATGCAAGAGAGTAAGGGTTGTTTCAAGGATATGCCTATTCTTTCTTTCAGCTAACCCATTTTGTTCAGGGGTATGAGGACAAGAAAGATATTGAACAATGCCATGACTAGCTAAAAAGGACTGAAAAGCTTTACTTGTGTACTCTCCTCCACCCCATCAGATTGTAAGATTTTGATAGAAGCAGAAAATTAATTGGAAATATAATTAAGAATGAAACTTGACAAAAAGAGAAAACACATCTGATTTATTTATCATGGGAAAAAGTCATGTGAAATGTATATATTCATCAATGAACATGACATAGTACCTAAAACCTTAAACTGAAATACAAGGGGAAGGACCCCAGACATCTGTATGTATAACCTGAAAAGGAATAGAAGACCTGGAACTAGACAACTGAAAAAGTTGTTTTCACATTTTGCCTTGCAAGCAATTGATCTGACCATTATTTCATACTTTTTTATACTCTTGTTCTTGGATTCTTGTTATGTTTTAGAGTGATTTTTATTTGTTTTAACTTAGTTTTGTATTTTTATAGGTTTGAAGAACAAAGCAAAACGAACTCTTTTAGAGCATAAATTCCTATGCATATCAGTCACATTACCGGAATAAACTGCACTTCCTCGGAGAAAACTGGATGTTGAACCTTATATCATTGAAAAGATATGGATGTTAGCTTTCTGAGGAATTTTACGGTTTGTGATTTACATTTTTCTAGGAGGAGTTCTGGCTATTTGAGTGAAGACCGTTCAGGCAAGAGGTTTTGTGCGAAAATGCAGAGTAACTCCTTTTAGATTTCTTTCTAGGAGCCCAATTATTGTCACATGCATTTGGAAAGTATCTAAAAGGATGCATGTTTATTTTCTAAGGTTTGATCTTACTTTTGTTGGGATTTTTGATGTCAAATCATCAATGACAACTCATCATAAGGATAAACCCAGTTAAACAAGGAAAGTCTTTACCAAATAAGAAAAGAATTTGTTAACATTTCTTATTTAAAGGGAGGAGATCATCATCTTAAGGGAGTCTTTGGTGGTGAGAGAAGAGAAGAAGTGGCTGCCATCATCAGGTTCTTTCATCCATCGTCGTAGTTCATAAGTTTTTAATGCTTTCTAGATTTTTATTTATGTTTTCTTGAACATTAATAGCTAGTCTCTTTTTCTAGGGACAGAATCATGCCCTATCATAAATGTTTATAGTTTTTAATACTTATTCAATGGATTTCTAGTTTCTTTTAAATGAATACTTAATCACTATTTTAATTGTTGCTATTTGTTAAGTTCTTTGACTGATCACCTTAGGGCTTTGCATCTAGTAAATTTGAAGTTGAATTTGAGGCTGAGAGGCAATATAATTTGAATTAGCTTCTTGTGGTTGAGTGTGGTAAATTACATTGTTGCTCGAGAGAGAATAATGATTTTCTTGGTTCTCTTGTTTTCTAAAGTGTAATGAATCCTACTTGTTAAATTTGTGCCTGAGAATGATAAATTATATGTTAGGGTATACGACCTTTGCCTGAGAATGAAAGAATAATGCACTTAAGGAAATTAAGTATCGTCTAAGTGTCTGAGAGGAACTTAGATATGAGAATTATCATGAATCAAAGGAATTTGTTGAATGTATTAAAACCTAAACTGGATTGCTTGTGGTTGATTTCGAATCCCTAGTTTTCTTCCAATTGATTGTTAAACCATAATCTTCTATTTTCATTAGTTTACTTATTGTTTTTTATCCTTGTTTTTAAATGTTGCGTTTTCATTTTTAAATTACTCTCATCACAATAATCTTCTCAAAGTCGTTTTTAATTTTCAAGTTGTGCTTATTGTTTATTTTTATTTTAGTTAGAACTAGATAGGGAATTTAAGTTCTTGAGTTAAATTAAAAATAAACAAAATGTTAGACTTTTGAAGAGCTTGAGCAACCACTTCATTACTGGGATGTCCAAGCCTTTGATGCCAAATATCACAATTGACTGTATGACCTAACAGTGCAGAAAAATGCTAGACTGAGAAGGAAGATCGACGAGATGGAAGAGAATAAGGAATGGGATATAAACCATGATTACTCAGACCTTTGAACAGTATCCTTCCTATGAGCTTGTCCTGCACATAAAAGAAATTCTCATCAAACACAAAACGACAATGATTATCTTTGCAAATTAAGTTGGTAAAAAGATAGCAAATTGGAAGACAAATTTGGAACATGAAAGACATGAGATAAATGAATGGTGTGATTATGAGGTGTGAGAGATGTATAACCAATATTCTGAACATTAAAAGCTTCACCACTGCCCGTTGTTACTGTCTCAGAACCTTGAAAAGGGGCAGCAGCTTGAAGATGACTGAGATATGAAGTCATGTGATTGGTAGCTCCAGTATCAGTGAGCCAAAATTCAGGAGCAGAGAGTTGAACTCAAGCAGTCATTGCAGCAAGAGAAGGAGATGGAGGTTGACCCTGATATGCAAATTTGGTTCGATGATAACAATCCAAAGCAACATGCCCTTTCCTGCCACATATTTGACATTGCTTAACAGAACCAGAAGAAGGTTGAGACACAGAAGGCTACCATTGCTCAGTATAAGGCTGCCGATGATAGCATGTGTGTGCTATATGACCTTTCTTACCACAAATATGACAAAAGGGAACACCATGAGAATGTGACACACAAGAAGATTAGGAGAATTGTATCATCCACCATTTCCATTAGCATTATAAAAACGACCATTACCATTACTATTCTCATTACCATGACTAGTAGAGTGAAAGCCATTAAAATTGCCTTTATAATTCCTACCACCATTCGCATGAAAATTTCTACCTCTCCCTTTAGGCCGAAAATTATATTGACCATTCCCAGAATTATATTTAGCACCAGAAGTATATTGACCACCTGAATTATATTGACCATCACTAGTAGACAAAAAACCAGTAGAACCAGAAGAAAAACCATGAGAAGTAACAAATCTAGGCAAGGAAAAAAAACCAGAGGGAGAATATCTTGGCAAACCACCCATAGAAGACACAAAAAAAGTAGGAGCAAATTGAGGAGAAATACCAGAGTTGGGAACAACACCATCAGATGGATTGGGAGCAGTAGAGCTAGAACCAATGTATGTACCAAAGAAACCACCAATGTTGGCAAAGTAGTCGACATTGATGAAGAACTGAACCAAAACCAGTAGGTTGTGAAATAGGCACAAAACCATGTGAAGAAGCCATACCAGGAGTCTGAACCATCATAGCAGTAGGAGAGGGATAAGCAAGATTATGAAAAGCCAAGATAAGATCTTCTTCCTTGGCAAGTAATTGAATACGAAACTCCTAAAGAGTAATTAAAGTCTCCCTAGCACGAACAACAGTCTTTAGAGTATTAAACTCTGGTGGTAGACCATTCAGAGTGTTAATCACGACATCTTCATCAGTAACATTCACTCCCACTGCAGCTAACTGATCTCGAGTAGTCTTGATACACCGAAGATACGCATCCAAAGAATCAAAACCTTTCTGAATCATCTGAAAATTGGTCTTCAATTGCATGATGTTGGAACGCGAAACAGTAGAGTATCGATCTTTGAGAGTAAGCCAAATTTCACGAGAAGACTTACTGCCAATAATAGCAGAAATAGCATCACTAGATAACGTTGCAGTAATCAAAGACATGAGAGCACAATCTTGCTTAATTGCGCCATTCTTTGTATTCATGAGTAACAATGGAGGTAAGACCTTCAAACTCAGTAATCAAAAACGGCGAAGGACACGAACAAGACCCATCAACAAAACCCAGTAAATCATGACCCTCTAACATCGATTCCAATTGAAAGAGCCAAGTAACGTAATTGGAATCATCCAAGCGCACAATGACCAAATTGCAAATATTGGATAAGAGAGAAATCGCAAGGGAAGACATGAAAGAAATCAAAGAACATGAAAGAAGAAGACGAAAAAATTGGTATAAGAATCAAGAAAGCAGAGAACAAGAAATAAGAAAAAGAACAGAGAACCTGAGCAAGCGAAGCGAAGACACAGAAGAATTCAAGATGTAGCCATGGATGGCTCTGATACCATGCTAGGATTTAGATTAGGGTTACAGTAACAGAAAAAGAAGAAGAAGTAGAGAGAATAAGAGAGAGAGAGAGAGAGTTTGATTAATTTTCACAATGTGTTCGTACAATAGAGATAACCAAAACTTGTGGTATTGTGAGCACCGTATTTTTTAAAGATTTATTTTAAATATTTTGAGAATTTATTTTGATCATTTTGGAAATTTATTTGGAAAATAAAAAGGTTTTGATTTAATTTCAATTTTTGTTTTAAAATTGGGCTTCACCCAAAAGTTGACTTTTAAAGTTAGTGGGCTTTCATCTTTGACTTTGGGCACACTGGATAAGTCTCGAGTCCACGAGTTCGTAGACATGAAGCACGCGTAAATCGGAGTTACTATTTGGGTTTTACGGACATTCAAAGTTGGGGGCATATTTGTAATTTTTACTTAAATGGTTTTAAAAACCCAAAATCAAGTCGATCTCTCTCTCCTCATTTATCTTTCTCCCCGCGTCTTTATCTCTCTCGCCTCTTACCCTCGCCGTGCCTATCACCGGCATGTCCAGCGGCGGCTGGACTCGGGTTTTGGCCTGCCGCCATTGCCTCCCTCTCCTCTCTCTCCCACTAGTCTAGATTTCTCTAGTCGATCACCCACGACAAAGAATCAACGCAGAACACCCGAGCCTCTCCACCGGTGTTCTCAAGTTTTCCAACCATGTCGCGACTCCAGACCACCTTGGTTGTCTTCCTCTCATCACGGAGTGTCTCCTCATGGCTACCCCATGCTCCGCTGACCTCAAACGGCGGCAGATAGATGAATTTCTGGCCGACGGCTTCTCCAGCCAGTTTCGGGTTTTTTCGGTAATAATTGGTCGTCGACTTAGGTAGAAGAGTTGATCCTCTCAATGTTTTCTTCGTACCTGTGTAATTCGTTTAGGTTGATTTTGAGTTTGAAAATCGTGCAGGTTGACCACCACGAACCACCGCGGGTCCCGCCGCGTTTGGCGTGTCGATGACTTGAATTGTTGGTTTTTGGCCTCTGGCTAGTCACCCGAAGCTTGTGGTGAGTTTTGTGGTGTTTTGTATGTTGTTTGGGGCGAGGCAGCCACCGTGTGTGGTGGCGGCCGCCCGTTTCAGTCGTTCAGCGGCCTTTGTGTTTCCGTTTGGTATTTAATTGGTTGTCTGGTATTAACAGGTACTCGGGCTCAGGAATTCTATTTCCAATGCCATTATGTTGCTTGATTGGGAATCCGAGCGTGTTGCCGTCCAAGGGAATTTCGGTCTCTGTGAGTGAAATTAGATAGTTTGATTTGTTGCTTTGCTTGCGTGTATGCATTTGTTTGCTAAGATTTGGTTTGGCTAGGACTTGGTAAAGTTTAGGCTTGAATCTTTGAGAATGGAAATAATGATGATTATGCTTTGGGGTTATTAATTAAGACGTGAATGATTTGAGATTAAGGTTAATAGTTGACGATTAGGCAATTGATTTGCCAGAATGATTATTATTATTATTGGTGAAATTTTATGTAAATTAAGGAATTATGATTATCTCGATGTTTTGATCATTGGTAGATGAAATTTTTATGTGATTGAGTAATATTGGATATTATTGTGGATTATTATTGAGTATGAAAATTGAAGAATTATTGAGGATAATTGTTTAAGTCATTTCACTCATACGAGCTCTAGTGAACTTACCGGGTTGTTTGTTTGAATGACCCGGTGTACCATGGATATGGTGCAGTGTGGTTGTTGTTGTTTTGCAGGTTAAGCAGACTGAAGAAGCAGTGGAGAGAAGACGAGGCAATGGGACCCACCAAAGATTTTATTAACTATTTTTACACAGTGTTGTGTTTAAATGTTTTTGGAAAAACTGTATTTACTTATGTTGTTGTGCATGGCTCAAAAGAAAGAGAAAAGAGGTTTAAAAGTTTGATGTTCAGTATTTTTATGGGCCCGAGATTCGGGGCGTTACAAGCTGTGAGTTGTGCTAACCATTTAACTGCATGACATCTAGACATATAACAAACCACAACAGACCTAACTAACTATGATGAACAATTGTGTAATAACTCACTGTTTCCCAAACAGTGATCCATTCGATCAATAACTATTTAAGAAACTATCAACGAAGAAGTATAGGCCTCATGGATAACAAACCTTTATCCATTTATACTCTCCTCTTAAATAGCTCTAAGGTGTCATTCGTCTTTATGGGTCTACTCGACAGACGACTACGCAAAATGTTGCCCTCAAAGTCAATTACGGTTGGCCTTAGGTGTCGAACTCCGAACCCAAGGCATGCCGCAGAGGCACCTTTCTTGAATTTCCCAAGAAATTAAAATCAATAATACAGTATTAATCCCCCAAGAAACTCAAGTCGGTTTAAGCCTTTTTAATTTAAATAGGCCAGGTTGGATCGAAGTACTCATTACACAACAGAATCTTTTAAGGAAATAATAAGATCAAAATAAAATAAATAAGTAGATAAAAATTAATCAACCCTCTATGGTGGAATAGTTAAATCCACACCCTAAAAAGGGAATTACCAAAATATAGTAAAACTAAAATAAGTTTACAAACTAATTAAAACATAAGTAAAATATTGTTTCGAACTCATCCTAAACGGAATAATGTATGAAAAGCCAATGGAAGGCATAACATCTTCAAGACAAAAGACATGAGCAATGAGACCTCAAGAAACTGGACAAGACTTCAATGTTGCACACCCCTCAATCGAGACCGTCTGCAAGAGGCAAATCTGCATAAGCAAGAGAAAAGAACACAAAACAAAGGAAGTAGGGAGTAAGCATCACATACGATCATTGTTTCCCCTCAGGGGATCCTACTAGGTTTGAAAACCTTTAAAACCTTTACTAGTGAAAGATGGTTTTCCAAAACATTAAAACATTTCCACAAAATCGTTTGAACACCTCAGTTGCAGCAGTATATAGTAATCATGCATAAAAACTCATAAATAACAATAACTCAGATGGTCAATACACAGTAGGTACAACTACGGTCAGTCGTAATCAACGAAACAACTACCACAGAGAGAGTGTCACGGTAAACAGAGTTAGGAACTCGCAATTGAATAACCGTACCACCTACCACCTGATCAGTTATGAGTATCTGCTTCGCATGAGCATACGTCGCAACGTAATTTCCTTGGCTAGGCCCTTCATAACTTTAATGATCATTTCTTCTAGAAGGTTTAGGCACTTGAACCCAAGGTCACAAGTTATGCTACCTTTACTCTCAAACCGATCATAATAATCATAGAAATAACATGTTATAACAGTTTAAAAACTATACATACACACAAAAGTCCGTAGTCAGGAATGTAGGATAAATCCCCCTATTTGGAATTCAATGCTCTTCAAGTATTCTCTTCCACAGCCTTCCACGTTCACGCACGGTCCTATCTTGACAATTCCTTGGTAACTAATCACAATGGCAACCTTAACCTCTTAATAACTCGACAACTAGGTAATTCAATAAGAGATAATTTCGACAAAAAGAAACAAATTCTAGGTTAGGGACGACAACTAACAATAAGGGAAGACGGTATGACTTTTCCTTTAGTCACACGTCGCTAGTCACTAGTTCTAGGTGAACTTTACTTTACTCTTTAGAAGTTACCTAAGGGTTTACAAGTTTCAAGTTTTATCTTAAAGTCAAACCACTTGACTATTTTCTTTAGCTTAAAGCAATTCCATAATTTTAATTTATTTTAATATAACTTAATCTTTAGAATATAAACTTGCTAATCCTAGCATGCTAATAACCTTTAATTAAACAATTAAATCTCCAAAATAAAGCTAGGTATGCATAATTAATAAATAAATCCTACTTAATTAACCTAAACATGCATCCTAAAATTAAAACCTAAAAATAATTAAATAAAGCATAAATATTAAAATATTTACCCAGTTGTAGACCTCCAAAGCTAGACTTCACTCCTAGGGACTCCTCCTCCTTGCTCTCTAAAACTTTTAAACTATGAGAATTTTCTTCCCTTTTAGTATATATGTCTCTTCTTAGAGAGACTCCCAAAGAACCAAAGAGTGAGTAACTCTAACTTCACTTGGTGTTGCAAGTGAAAATGAGGGACAAGGATCTCTATTTATAAGCACTAGAAGATTGGAAGAAGTTGTAAGTTTTTAATATGGGACAATTTGCATTAAAAATGCACAAACAAGGCTAAAAATCCGAACTAGGTCAAGAAAACCCGGTTGGATAACCCACTTACAGAGACTAAATGGGTGGGGCTGTCTCGTTTAGAAAACACGCAGGTCAAATTGACCCGGCTGGCTTGTGACTGGCCTCACACAGATCCTACGGCCTAGATTGGTTGGCTTTAATGAGCTTCAACATTCACGATTAAAACATCGGAGTAGGATCCGGTGCGGCACGCTCCATCGCGAGCTCATGAGCTCGCTCACCTCAGTGGCTGTGTGGCACCGCGTCAGCATACGTGACCAATGACAGCGCACCACGCGTCGCTATCAGTACTAGTCAACAACTCCAATTATTTGCCTATTTTCTAATTTCACCAAAAATAGCTCGGGACTCCAAATAACTCTCCGAAAAATCCTACGGACTCGTAATAATTAATCTTAATTTCCAATAGGCTAAAAACAATAATTTGTCTTCTTGAAAAATTAAGAAAAATTCAACTCCAATGAATTTAATTCTCAAAAATTAATTTCAACTTTATAATCACCAAATTTGTGTACAAGGGCACTAGAACTCAACTCTAAACCTCTAATGGTACAAGTTAGTAACACAAAAGACAATAGAAACTTCATTTTCTTTAAGAAACTTTAAGCTTCTAAGTACAAAAGAATTTTAAAAACACATATCAACACAAGATAGGATTGAGAAATCCAGAGTGTTAATTAGGGCACACATTTCCTACAAGACGACCCAAACAAATTCACTCTTTGTGATTATTGTTGTAGTTTGGACAATAACGTCTTGTCCCGCCACCCTAGTGCTCACCATTCTCAAAAAGACTACATGTCCTATACTGATAACAGAGTCATATGCACCTGCATCAAGGTAGGCCCTCCTAGTAAACATTTCTCAGATTGTGAAGTCAAAAAGCTGACCGAAGATTGGAGAAATGGTCTGTTGGCACCCAGTCGTCCAGGACATCCTAATTGAGCCTCACCTCATAAAAATCTATGATGAAGCTCATACGTGGATGGTTTTCACCAACAAAGTAAGATGTATATTTTTTTTCTTTGTTTATTGGTGTTGTTGTTGTTAATTTTATGTTGTTTTCATGGGGGTCTAGACGACCTAGCTATTGTACTTTATGTGTTGTCTAATATTATGAAATTTACCGTTTTAAGTCTTTCAAACATTGCAATATCATGAAACAAGTGCAAAGAAACATAATCAAATTAAAGACAAATAGAGAAAATTTAATATATATGGGTACTTAAAACAAATTTTAAATATATTTAATATTAGTCTTATATATATTTAAGATCTCATTAAAATATTAATAACGATATAATTTTCATAAAGATTAAAGTTTGTATATTATAAATTAACGATCACTTAATCAATTTTATGTATATTTTAAATGGGTATAAAAGTCTGATACTCAAATTTGGGGCTCACCATTGGTATTGCAAAAGCTGAAACCCAAAATTTGGACACTATTTAAGGCCTAAAACGAGTGTGGGTAGCTCTCACCAGAGTAGAAGGCATAAGAGTAATCATCCTAATCATTGTATGTATCTAATCGTGGTGATGCATCATGAGCATATCAATCATTATTATTGAAATTAAGTATATTCACATCATTTCATATTTTCATGATAATATCCATTCTCTCTCTCTCTCTCTCTCTCTCTCTCTCTCTCTCTCTCTCTCTCATTGGTTGTTCAACGATTATTGACTCATTGAAAATTGACATGGCTTTAATTAGATGGCCAACTCCTAACAAAACTCGAATTTGGCGAGAATAGCATGAAAGAGTTAATTCACGTCCAAAACATTTCTTGTGACAAAAGTAAATGGTGCATGAAGTATCTACTACTTGTTGACACATAATTTCTTTGTCAAACAGTCAAATATATAATATGTATATATATATATGTACGTATATATAATAAGTATATATATTGAGGAAAAAGATTGGATATATATAAGGTGATAGTGTTGGGTGCTTCAGAAAAGAAGCCGGCCGGTGAGAACCTTAAGAGGCTTCAGCCCTGAAACCATATATGCATTCATGGCTTCTCTACTGTTGTTACTGGGAGCAATTATGCAACCCCACCAAAATGATCTTCTGATCAACAATGAGGAAATGGAGGAGTCCAAGAACCCAAAACATGGGAATATTGTACTCTCAAGTGATCAGTGCTCGGCTACAGCTGACTATTCATGGAGTGCTTTTCTGAGCCATAAAGATTTCCAAACCTTCAGCAGCTGGAGATTAGCCGAGGATGGCATTTGGTCATGATTTCCAGGCCATGCATGATGCATCCAGTGATTAATTTGCAACTACAACTACACTAGTATTGTATAACAAGATACACATGCATACATATTTGTGCTTGATTCGGTACGACACAGTAAGTAGACGCGGAGAAAATAGCAAAAGAAAGAGATGCAAAATAACTCTCAATAATTAGTTGATGTTCATCTCCTTGATGTAACTACTGCATTAAGCAAGTAATTTAAATTATGTTACAGACACACTGACACACGATGAATGGGTTTCCATTGATTTTTAGTAAATTTTTGTTTGTTAAAAAGTATGTTCTTTTATTTTATTTAATTGTACCTTTATATTTTCATCTTAAAATCTTCATTTAATTCTTAGCTGCTATTTGAACACCCTTCCCCTTCTCACTTTATTTTTTAAACAACTTCTCATTACACACCCTAACATTCAAAACATACGTATTCTTGCCAAAAACAAAAAACAAAAACAAAAAAAAAAAAAAAAAAAAAAACCAGTTAAAATGAAAGAAAAAAAATACTGGAGCACCCAAGATGGAAAGAGAGAATGAAAGATAGAGAGGGGGAGGACAGGGCGCCGGCGGTGGGGTTCGATTGCCAGCGACAAGGGCTGTGGAATAGTGGCAGGGCTGTGATCGGGTCTGGGGTTTACTGCTTATGTGTTTTTTTCTTTTTAAAATTATGTGTGTAATTTTAAAATTACGGTAAGTTTGTCTTTTCACAAATTGACTAAACTGAATATGTAACGTGAGGGATGGGAGTGTTCTTTTTTGTAGAAATTGCTTTGATTTTTTTTATTAATGAGAGGAATCCTCATACAAAGCATGCTCGAGCCAAGAAGGTCCCGAGTTCACATCCAACCAAAAGGAACACCCTAGGTTAGACAAAGCAAAACGAGCTAATAAATGAGCGACATTATTAGATTCACGCCTACGAAATTGACACATGGAGTGATCAAAAGTCGCCAATAGAGTCTTGAGATCCTCGATAATAACCCCATCAGCTGCCATTGAGGGGAGTTGCCGGTTAACTCTTTGTACCACCTGTGAGGAATCCATCTCCAACATGACCTGAGAGAGCTGCAGATCTTGAGCCAGCTGTAGCCCGAAAATCCCAGCCATTATCTCTGTCTCCTCCGCCGAGTAGCCACCGAAAATAGATTTGGTGGCAGCAATCACAAGTTGCCCTGCACTATCCCTAATGACAGCACCAAGTCCACGCCCTCTGGTCTTTGGCTTCATCCCTCCGTCAGTGTTTATTTTGAACCAACCCTCCGTTGGCTTCTCCCATCGATTTTGAGGTGGTGCAGCCTGAGGGAATAGAACCTCAGTATTGTTTGCCACTGTGTAGTCCTCAACAAATTTCTGAATCCGATCATACTGCCCTACTGCATCTTCGTGGATTCCATTAATCACCCAGTCATTCCGTGCATTCCATGAGGCCCAGCATAAGAAAGCAAAAAGGTTCTTCTCATTGTCCGTCAACACCGTCATAGCATGCCGAAGGAATACGTCGAAGCGCCCCTCAAAGTCCAAGTCAATTAAATTGCCGAGAGCGGAGAGTTGCCAAAGTCTTTGAGCCAAAGGACACCTCCATATTGCATGTAATGTAGTCTCAATAGTCTCCCCGCACCGCATACACCTGGGATTAGGAATTAATGTGCGTCTGTAGAGGGCATAGTTGCATGGAATAGTTTCATGGCTGCATCTCCAGAGTAAATGTTGAATTTTTCCAGGCACTTTTAAAGCCCAAATGTCTTTCCAGATGTTTACATGAGCCGTCCTAGCCACTGTGTCGCTGCCCTGGCCCTCCTGCCTCATTGAAAGCGCCAGCCAGTATCCACTTTTAACACTATATAGCCCGTTCTTTGTGTAGTGCCATATTAGATGATCAGATCGTGCTGAGATACTTAGGGGGATGCTAGTGATCATATCGGCTTCCTCTAATCGAAAGTGATCATAAATGAGAGCAGCGTTCCATCGCCGTTCAGGGGTGATCAGCCGAGAAACCCGCATATTAGTGGGGAGGGAAGGGAGTGATTGTATCTGGAAGGTTGTGGGTTGTGGTAGCCATTTATCTTCGTAAATATTGACGGACATACCATCTCCAATTCTCCAACGAAGACCCCTCTCCAACAACTGTCTAGCCCAAATAAGAGACCTCCATATTAGTGAAGGGCGTGTACCAATAGTCGCCTCCATAAAGGATCCAGTCGGGTAGTATCTCCCTTTTAGTACCTGACTCATAAGTGAAGTTGGATTCTGAACTAGCCTCCATCCCTGCTTGGCAATCAAAGCTCTATTGAAGCATTCCAAATCACGAAAGCCTAACCCGCCCTCTTTCTTGGGCTTGCAGATCGCTTCCCACTTGAGCCAATAAATACCTTGTTTCATATGTCTCTTTCCCCACCAAAACCGCGATATGAGAGAAGTAATTTCCTTTCGGACTCCATTAGGCATGCGAAATAAACTCATATAATAAGTGGGCATTGCTTGTATTACGGACTTCACCATAATCTCTTTCCCAGCCTTGGAAAGTAATTTTTCCTTCCATCCCTGTAGCTTCTTCCAGATTCGGTCTTTTATAGGTTGGAACAATTTTTTCTTTTTTCGTCCAACCTTTGTTGGAAGTCCCAGGTATTTCTCATGACAGCCAGTGATCTTGATGCCAAGCACTTGGGAAGTAATAACTTTGATAAGGTGGTCAGTCCCAGGGCTATAACAGATAGCAGATTTTCGCAAGTTAACTTTTTGGCCCGAAACTTCTTCATAAACCCTTAGAATTTGTGAGACCGCCCAGCTGGCCTTAGGTGTCGCATGAAGGAAGATGATACAATCGTCCGCGTAAAAGAGGTGCGACACAGGAGGAGCTAGGGGAGCTGCACGAACGCCGATGATATCTCCACTACTCTCGGCATCGCATAAAAGGCTAGTGAGACCTTCTCCGCAAAAGAGAAACAAATAGGGTGACAGCGGGCAGCCTTGTCTGAGGCCACGCTTAGGGACAATGTGTCCCAGGGGCGCACCCCTCCACAATACAGAAAAGGATGCAGTCGTAACACAATCCATTACTTTGTTCACCCAGCTCGTGTGAAAACCCAGCCGGAGCATTATTGCCTCAAGGAAATTCCATTCGACCCGGTCATATGCTTTTTCCATATCCAATTTTATAGCCATCTTTGGAGGCTCCAGCTCCGAAGTGTGTTTAATGGTGTGGGTGGTTTCAAAAGCAACCATCACGTTATCCATAATATGTATGCCTGGAACAAAAGCGCTTTGCTTGTCTGAGATCACCTGTGGTAGAACTTGTTTCAGTCGATTTGCAAGGGATTTAGCGACAAGCTTGTATAGGGTGGTGCAGAGACTTATGGGCCGGAAATCGGTGACATATTGCGGCTGTTCTATCTTTGGAATAAGAGCAATAAGAGTGTGATTGACCCCTCTAACACTAGCAGTTCCGTTCAGAATATTCAGACAAAAATTACAGATATCATCTCCCACCACCGGCCAATATCGTTGATAAAAGAGAGCGGGCATACCATCATATCCAGGTGACTTTGTAGGGTACATTTGCGCTAGAGCCTCTTCTATATCCGCTCTTGTGAAAGGCACCATTAAACGGGCGTTCATAGCTGAAGTAACTCTCGGAGCAACAGTGTTCAAAATCCGTTGTATGTCTATACCACCAGTAATAGAGAAGAGGGAATTAAAATACTCACAGAACATCGAGCCAACCCTCTCTTCCTGTTCAATCCAATCATTGTGCTCATTAAAAAGCCCTTTTATGAAGTTTCGCCTTCCCCTTTCCTTTGCCTGTTCATGAAAAAATTATGTGTTTTTGTCTCCCTCCTTAAGCCAGGTAATTTTTGATCGCTGTCTCCAGTAATCCTCTTCTGTTGCAAGCAAATTGTGTAACTTTCGCTCCAAGTCTTTTTGTTGAGCAAAACTTGTAACGTTCTGGAGACCCATTTTAACTCTACCAAGTTCATCTTGCAGGGTCTTAATTTCCCGCTTCCGAGCACTATAAAAATCCCGACTCCAGGCCTGTAGTTTTTGTGCACAGAGTTGCACACCAGCCGGGGTTTGTTCCCCATTATTCACCCTCCCCTTCCAAGTATCAGTTATAAGTTGCTCACAGCTAGCTTCCCTGCACCACATTTTTTTGAAATAAAATCTTCGGCTTCGTCTGTTATTATATCTATTGGCCTCCTGTGTAAGAACTTCAGTAAGGATCGGTAAGTGATCAGAGCCAGGAACCTCCAAATGGTGCGTGAGGATGTGTGGGTAGTGTGCCCGAAGAGCATGATTTACTACGCATCGATCCAAACATTTGGGCAGGTTAATTAATCCATTACATTTGGGCCATTCTTTGTTTTTTGGTCCAACTCAGCTATTTCAATACACATGATTTGGGGTATGCAAAAATACGGAAAAATCGAGTTTTGAATCAAACCAAAGTCTGGTCTTATTTTTTTTTTTCAGATATCAAACCAAACCAATCTGAATTTTGTGGTTTGGTTTTGGTTTTCAATATGAAAATTTTCAGTTTTAACCACACCGAACCACCACTGATAATATATATTAATTTTTATATATTAATTGTTTTATATATGATTTTAATGCCTATTAATTCTAGAGTAAACCAAATTCCCCATTATACTTTATATATGTTTATAATTTTGTATATGTTTATCATATTTATTTAGTATATAGTTTATAGTTTATACTATATGATTTTAATACTTATTAATTATAGAGTAAACCAAATTATTCCCTATTATAGTTTATATATGTTTGTATATGTTTATTATAGTTATATAGTATAGTTAATTTATAGGTTTATAGTATATATATGTTTATAGGGTGCGGCTCTATTGCGGATGAAAAATATTAAGCATAGATGCGGACTCTATTTGTGGTCCGTTGGATGCAATAGATGGCTAAGATTAAAAATAGAATAGCAACCCACTTCTTAAAACAACCTATGTGCAACCCATATGGATCAGAAAAAGAACCCAAATGACGAACAACGAATGAGAGAAGAATGCATGATTTGAGGAAGGAACTGAATGATTCGAGAGAGGATCGAGTTGAACGATTTGAGAATCAACTAGGTTATCTCTCTCTCTCTCCCTCTCCCATTCCTTCTTCGTCTCTCTTTGTCTCTGTATAGGACTTGCGAAAAAACCCACTTACGGATTTAAGTTGTTCTATAGCTTTCTTGATTCCAAGCAAATGATTTAGGGTTAATATTATGTTCACACTCTTTTTTGCTTTTGAGATTGAATATGAATTAGTGAATTTGACTTTCATATATATAAATTTTTCTTCATGGTGGGTTCTTCATAGAAATTTTTTTTTTCCTCTGTAAATGAATGATAGAAACCTAAATTTATATAATTTTTCTTTATAAAATAATATGAATAGATTCCTTCACATAGCTGTGTGCGTGGGTTCCTTCACTGCTAATTAAAATTGAAAAAGATGGAAAGTCAATGAAAGAGATGTGTTGTAAATGTGGTGCTTCAAGATGGAAAGTCAATGAACGCACTGCTAATTAAAATTGAAAAATGGGTCCCAGCAAAATTATTGCGATACTTTCCAATAATACCAAGGTTGAAAAGGATGTTTACAATGGGTAAGACAACAGAACAATTAAGGTGGCATGAAAATAATAAAAGTCACGATCGTAAGATGAGACATCATGTTGATTAGGTGACATGGGATGTGATAAATAGAAAGTGGCCATCTTTTGGATCAGATCCTCGAAACATCATATTCAACCTTGCCACTGATGATTTTAATCCTTTTCATGATCTCAAGTGTCCATATAGTTGTTGGTCCGTGATTTTGACTACATACAACTTGCCTCCATGGTTATGCATGTCTAAGGAAAACTTAATGTTGACTTTACTGATCTCAGGTTCAAAGCAACCAAGTAATAACATAGATGTGTATTTGGCACAACTTATAGACGATTTAAAAGTGTTATGGACCTATGGAGTGGAGATGTATATGATGCATTTAGTAAGGAGAGTTTTTTCCCTCCATCCAAACACACCATAATGGTGTGTTTGGATGGAGGAAAAAAAACTTGGAATTTAAATGAAACTCAGCATTTAAGAAATTATATGCTCTAATTTTCTTGTTTAGGTTCATAAATACAAAATTTTGTAAATTCAATGTGGAAAAAAAACTTGGGATTTGAGAGCTGTAAATTCCAATTTTAAATTTCATCTAAATTGGTGTCATTTTCAAATTCCAATTTTACAAAGGCACCGATCACCTTGTCAATTAATCTCATGCCGCCGCTACCACAACCATCGCCACCGTGACCACTACTAACAACAACGCCACCACCGCCGCCACTATTCACTAGTTTTTAGCCAAGGTTGGCTAAAAATGAGTTTTGGTCCGTTTGGATGTGAGTGTGCGGGGCGTGCCACTATTGGGCCTCAAAGTAGGCAACAATAGAAATTGGGATGGTGATGTTAGGGTTTTGCGCCTAAATCTGAAATTTAATCTAAACGATTGCGCGGCCAAGTTAGGAACCACTCTTGGCCTAGATTCTTTTCTAGCCTCAGGGACAAGGCCTTTAGTCAGAATCGGAATCCGAGTCGCGTCTCAGCCTCCTTAGAATAGTGTTGTTAAACTCGTGAATGCAATGATGAAATTGACCAAAAAGATAAAAGTAGCTATGGGCGATGAAACTATGATGAAACTCAATGCTATCGTTGCCAACCAAATCAACCTCAATATTAAAAAGAATAATGAACAAAATAAACATCTATGTATTGAGCAAAGAACTTGAACAAGAATTGAAATAAAAACGATCCAATTGCATGAAACAAAAGTGCATAAAATAAATCGATACCACAATCCTTGTGAAGACAATGGTAGAGCTACAAACCTAATGATCTTGAGACTACAGTTATGAGAAATCTAAAAGCACCTCAAACGGTAGCAACTAAAAAGAAATTGAAAGCAAAAAAACTTTGAGAGATTCTTGAGACTTGAGAATTTGGGTGTGTGTTGGATGCTGAATGTGTGTCGATCTTTCTCTTCTCTTCGAATGCATCTATTTATAAGGGTGCTAGGATACAACCCTAGATAATGGGTCATTTCTTGGCCCAAAATCATCTTCATTCTCCTAGTAGGACTTAAACTTCTCAGATTTCTTCTTGGCGGCCAACTTTTGTCATTGATGAGGTTTGAAATTCTTTCCATAGTAGGAGTCCTTTCTTGATCGTATTGAGCCCTTGTCCATCTAGGTCACTTGTCAGCAAAACTTTCTGAATTCTTTCTCAAGGTCTAAGAGGATCTTGGATTGAATCTCATCATTAATGAGGATAGAATTCTTTTCCAAAGTTGAACTCATTGCTTGACTTAGCTTCCTTGTGATTTTGGACTCATTTTTTGGAGTTGGTTGCGTGAATGGGCCGCGGAAATTAATATCGGCCCCTTTATTGAGACAAGCTCATCCATTTTATAGTCCCGTTGTTCACCTTAAAAACTTTATTTGGGTTGTGGGCCATATTGGCTAGTAGTCCTAAACAATTATTGGCCCTTGAGCCACAATTTAAAGGGAAGTGGGTTAAAACACTCATTGGCCCCAAAGTGAGTTGGCCACCAAACAAGGGTATACGGGCCAAGAATATTTTCTCATATTCTTGGCCAAGCCAAGAATGAAGAAATGGCCAACATGAAAAATGGACAATATGAGAAATAGCCAATATAAGAAATGGCCAATATATAATATAAGAAATGGCCAACATAAGAAATGACCAATAACCTAAATGTTATTTAAGTGTTATTTTTTGGTACAAACAGCCACCACCACCACAACCACCATCGCCGCCACCACCGCTACCGTCACCACCACCACCACCAAACCTCACACTTTGTCCAAGAGAGAAAAGCAACTTTTTTGCAATAGGCTTGCAAATTTACAATTGCCTGATTGTTATGGGTTAAATCTTGGAAACTGTATATTCCTGGTGGTCTGCAAGGTATTTGGGCTGAAGTCCCATGATTGTCACCTTCTTATGCAACAACTATTATTAGTGGCATTGAGAGGTTTCTTCCCAAAGGGCCTAGAACTGCCATTTTCAGATTGTGTGCATTTTTTAATGAGTTGTGTCAGAAAGTTGTAGATAGAAATAAACTTGAAAAGTTGGAGGAAGATATCGTGGAGACTATGTGCATGCTAGAAAGGTTCTTCCCGCCTTCATTCTTTGGAGAAATTATTTTGTGTAACCGATATACCGTCACGGGTATAACCAATTCAACGTGTCATAATATAAGTGAATGTTATTAATATTATACCCTACTAATATAAATTTACCTTTTAATAATACCCTTACACGTTGGATTGGTTACACCACGTAGCGGTGTATAGGATACACCCAATAATTTTTTCATTATTTGATAGGTTTTTATCACAAATAGTCCTTCAACTTTTACCAAAACATCAATTTGGTCCCTAAAGTGCACTTTCACTCAATGTCATCCCTCATCTTTGCTACCGAACATCAATTTGGTCCTTAGACACACTTTGAAAATTCACCAAAAATAACTCGGGATACAAAAAACTTTTCCGAAAAAACTTCTTTGATATTATGGTCCATTTGACAATTCACTTAGGACGAGAAGCTCTGTTATTTGGACCAGTACAATACCATTAGATGTATCCATTTGAGAGGTAATTTTTTTTTATTACTTGTAAGTATAACTTGTTCTAAGCAATGTAAATTTTGATATAGAGATTTTAATATTATTTTAGGTATATGATCGAAAGTATTGAAAGGTTATGTTATGAATCATGCAGGGCCTGAAGGGTGTATTGTGCGTTGAATGTGTCTCACCTGAATTAATGACCATAAATCATCCTTCAACTTACTCCATTCATTCTTTGGTGTCATAGCATGCCAACATGTGCCTATTGTGATAACTTGGAAGGACCTTGAGAAGGAAGAATGGAGTAAGTTGAATGATGATTTATGATCTTTAATTTAGGTGAGACACATTCAGTTGATTATCATGTTTTCAGCAAAGTCTATTAAAAAAAAAAATTAATATCCAATACTTCTTTGTATTGCAGCAATACTTCTTTGTGACGGTTCATCAACCCATTGTTTTCCAAATGATGGCAAAGTATTGGAGGCAATATAGATGTAAAGTAACGAACTAGATTTTCCAAGCAAATCCAAATAGGAAACGTGCTATTGGCCTTTTGAAGCCACCAAATGTGACATCAAACGCAACATGGGACAAATTTTTCACCAAGAGACTTGGACCTCCATTTCGAGTAAGTTTTTTTATTTTAGTTTCATAGTATCCTTCAATCTTGCTTCCTCTCTCCATCTCTCTCTCTCTCTCTCTCTCTCTCTCTCTCTCTCTCTCTCTCTTTGTCTCTTTCTCTCTCCCTATCTCTTTGCCACTTTCTCTCTCTCTATCTCTTCATTGTAACCCACCACCGAAGCTGTGAGAGAGGTTGGCGAGGTCGATGCTCTCCAAATCAACCGATATGGGAAATTAATTTTTTTTCTTTCAACTACAAAATTGGATTTTTTATTTTTTATTTTTTTAGTTTTTGAGTGTTTCTTGCCCTAATTTGGGAAATTGGGGGTTTTTGAAAGGCATTTGGTTGTGGTTGTTCTGTAGGTTCTTGGCATGGAGAGAATCTCTCTATGGTTGTGGTTGTTTTGTAGGTTCTGTGAGTGTAATTCTTCATTTTTGTTTGTATAGGGAGCCAAAGAGAAGTTTTAGAAATTGCAAAAATTGATCTGAATTCTTGGGATAGTGATAGAAAGAGACAGAGAGGTGGAGAGAGAGAAAGAGATAGAGAGAAGGAAAGGAAGAGAGGGAGAGATGGAGAGAGTGGGGAGGGTGAGCCGTCACCGGAGGTGGGTTGGGGCTGGGTGCAGAGGGGGGGCGCTATATGCCTGCCTCCTCCTTCTTTCTTTTATTTTTTTAAGTTTTTATTTGTTTTTGAAATATAGAGGGTGAATTGTCAATTTTTCCCTCATGCACGTGGTCTATTTTTAACAGAATTATTAAGAGTTGACGGTGCGTCCCACAATAACACAAATTGTAAATATGTGTCATACACTAACACAAACCTAAACGCGTGTCCTAAAATAGAATTGACTCCAAAGTACGTGTCATTTTTGAAAAAATTTCCCAAAAATTAATATCCAATACTTCTTTGTATTGCAGCAATACTTCATTGTGAATGAGGTTCATCAACCCATCTTTTCCAAATGATGCCAAAGTTTTGGAGGTAATATAGATGTAAAGTAACAAACCAGATTTTCCGAGCAAGTGAAATGCCAAATAGGAAACGTGCTATTGGCCTTTTGTAGCCACCAAATGTGACATCAAACGCAACATGAGACAAGTTTTTTTATTTTAGTTTTCGTAGTATCCTTCAATCTTGCTTCCGTATAAATACATAGTCAGAGAAACAAAACAATCAAATTGGGAAGAAAACATAGAAAACTCGAAATCACAATCCTGAATTGATTTTTCTTGCAAATTTTTGCACAAATTTCTTGAACTGAACAGCTGGCACTAAACCATCATATCTCCCTCTAGAAAATTCGGAATCACAATCTGTAAAATTCTCTATAAATCTTACTTCCAAAGCTTTCCAACAATATAAGGCTCATTAGCTAATTCCTTCTGAGAAGGTGTGGTTTAATGCACAAAGTTGACTGTTATACAACGGCAGTTTCTGAGCTACAGATAGTTGTGATAAAAATTTAGAACTGAATTATATATGTACGTACTCTTTTTGGTTAAAATTTGAAATTATATTTCTATAGGTTGACAGGGAAGGTACCAAGCAATAGCTAAGAAGCAAAAAATCAAACATACAATGAGTCGAAGAGGCGTGAGTAATTGCCTATGTCTAATATGTCTAGTTTTGACTGGCCTTGGTCCAATCCGATTTGCCCCCAACCTAATCAGGCCTTGATAACTAAGTGTTATCCAACCAAAAAAAATACAGAGTTGTCAGAAAGACTAGAGCAACTACCACTAGTCCCTCCCATCTCTTAAGGATAAAGACTAGTTAATCAATATTCATAATAATAAATTAATTACCAATTACATGATACACAGAATCAACTTCAAATGAAATATAATTATTAGGAAATTCAAAATTAAAGATTGTTTAATATAAGGAATTAATTGACACAACATTAAAATTAGTCATTTGTCAACTAAAGAAAAAAAAAATGGGCATTTAAAATAAAGAAAAAAATACAGGAGAAATAGAAATCAAACGTATCAAGGTAAAATAAAGTCTAATTTGATAATCAAAAAACGGTGGGTTTAATGTCAACGATCGTATTTGAGTTTTTGTCCAATTATATGTTTTAAGTTCTAATTTGGTTGGCTCTATTAATTGGGTTAATTTTTAGAACTTTCTTGGTCCATTTGTTATATATAGAAATGTTTAAGGCCAACTCATGGCTCTATTCTTAGCCTGTCTCTTAGATCCATGCTTAGATGTACTTAAGTGGGCTATTTCTTTGTAGCCCTTTATTCAAAAATTTGGCAAACCTTAGGGCTTATACTTAGGTATTTTTCTTATATATACCTAATACGATTATACTCATTTAACTCAAGTCCAACAATAAAATCATAATTTATTAATATAATTTTCTTGATTGTTTTATTTAAGAGACATAAATTCATAGCCCCTACACGCCTTAAAGTTTTCTAATCACTTTCCATCATTTTCCTATTTTTTATGTCTCAGCTAGGCCCAAGGAGTGAAATTTCAAAAATTTTGCCGAAATTTTTCATTTTTTTGGGATCCCGAAATTTTATCACATATCCCTTAATTTTCGATAATATTTCGGTGAAATTTGAAATTCGCTAATATTTCGGCCGAAATTTCGACCCCCCTGCATGTGTGTTTCTGTGAAATTTCGTCAAAATTTGACGAAATTTCGCTGTGACTATTGATACAGTGATACACTGATACCTCACTGATTGACTCCTCACTCAATCACTCCCAGCCTCATTTTCATCCACAGACTCAGATTTCTCTCTTCTCTCTGTCTTCTCCCCTACGCAAAAGATTTCTCTCTCTTCTCTCTCTCTCTCTCTCTCTCTCTCTCTCTCTCTCTCTCTCTCTCTCTCTTCACTCTGTCTTCTTAGCTTGCGGCAGCCCCTTGCCTCTTTCTCCGGCGTGACTCGTTGCAAAGTTTGTAACTTTCTTCCCCGGCGAGACCCCTGCAAGGTTTGTAAATTGTAAGTGCATGAGCTTGATTGAATATTGATGCCTAATATTGCGATTTGAATCTCTGAATCTCTGATCAAGAAATGAGTAGATTATAATCATTATATTGGAAAGTCTATATATGGTTCAGAGCCTCAGTCCCTCAACTCCCTCCGATGATGGCTTCATATACAGCCTGCAATTATTAATATATATAATTAATAATATTAAACGTTATTATATATACAGGCATACAGCTAGCTTCAGTATATACTGAAGCTAGCACTATATATAATAGCTACGTAATCATCAGTATGTATCGATAGGCTATAGTGCTTGTTTTTCTCTGCAATTTTAACTATGCACTCTAATAATGTTGTTACACACATCTTGGTGGCTATAAGTGAAGTGCTATCATATACATATATATTAATATATGGTAATATAATAATATTAATTGATATAGACTAGTCAAATGGTAAAAGTCTGTGTTCTTTCACTTCTTGGTATGCCATGCTGCAGCAAGCCAGCAACTTAGCTTTTATTTGATATTGATTAGTTAATTAACTTAATTCTACATTGATAATTTGATATAGATATTATTCTTATTAATCGATTATTTATTTATTTATACTAAATTTGAGGCTCTTGATGCAAGATCAGTATTTGCTAATATTGATGGGATTTGAAACATCTCACATCTGATTATTTTTATCCACCAAGATCTGAGGCGCCTCTCTCACAGTCTCACTCTCTATTTTTCATTTTTTTTATTTGCTTATTTGTAAAAGCTTATGAAGTTATGAAATTAACTAGTTTACTTCTAATTTTGCTGCTAATTATGCTCATATTATTCTAGGTACCCAAATAAATTTGGGTTCAAATTTGAAAATAGTTATTGACTGTGATTGTGTATATTTGGAAATAGGTACCCAAATACTTATTGTGATTGTGTATTTGTGTATATTTGGGGAAGGTTTAAATGTTTAATATGATTTTGGGTTTAAATTTGGGTTGATTTTGCATATTTGATTGTGATTGTATATATTTGATTGTGATTTTTCATATTTGATTGTGATTGTGTATTTCTGTATATTTGATTGTGATTTTGCATATTTGATTGTTATTATGATGATTGTGAATTTATTGATTGTGTATGTCTTTTGTTATTAGGTACTAATATGGATAGTGGAGGAAGAGTACGTGATTCAGCTTGGGAGCATGTACTTCCAAATCCGGCTAGTAAACAAGGTTCAATATCCAAATATTGTGGCCTTGTAATGAAGGGTGGTGGAGTGACAAGATTGAAATACCACCTTGCAGGTATGGATCCTAGAAGCAATGTGAAACGTTGCACTAGTGTCCCACCAGAGGTGTAACAATACATTGCAAACACCTTGGGATATAAACAACAACAAAGGAACAAGAAAGCAACACAAATAGAAGAGATTCAAGCAGAACTTCGCGAAGAAGGTCATATAAACTTGAGTGACAGTGACGACGACGACGATGATGATTATGATGATGATATGGGGCCTGAAGAGTGAAGAAATTTTCGAGCTGCAATTCGACAATCCAAAGCAGCACAATGGGATAAGGAACACCTACATAAAGTCCCGAATAGGGGACAAGGTTCTGGGTCTAGTAGTGGTTCACAGTTGAGAAGATGATCAAGCATGAGGGAATCACAACCAATATCCCCAGTAGCACCAAGCCTCTACAAGTCATCTAAAGCACGCCAAAAGAGTGCTAAAAATCTCTTCTGGAGGGTCAATCAAAGAGAAGATGCAGGGCTTGATAGCCAAGTTCTTCATCTACAAAAATGTTCCTCCTTCAAAAGCAGCATCTCATCATTTCAAAAACTTGGTTATAGGATGTCAGCAAGCAGGAGAAAAAGTGGAACCTCCATCACCCTATTAGATACAGAACGTATATTTGGAAAAGGAATTTAATGAAATGCAAGAGCATGTCAACAACTTGAAGAAGGATTGGGCAACTTATGGTTGCACAATCATGTCCGATGGTTGGACAGGTCCAACCAAGTTGTATATTATAAACTTCATCGCATACTTAAGAGGTAAGACTATAGTCCTTAAATCCGTTGATTCTTCAAATCGCATAAAGGATGCAAGATATATATATATATGGGCTACTGAAGGATGTAATGGAGGAGGTTGGACCGGACAATGTTGTTCAAGTTGTCACTGACAATGGTTCCGCATATGTCGCCGCAGGGAAGAAGTTAATGAAAAAATATAATGTGTGCTGGACGTCGTGTGCGGCACATTGCATTGATCTCATGTTCGAAGAGATTGGGAAGAACCAGTCGGTTGCTAAGGTGATAAAAAAGGCTCAAAAGATCACAAATTTTATTTACAACCATAACTAGTTGTTAGCAAAGATGCGTGAGATTTGTGGTGGAGATATTATTCGTCCTGGTCCCACCCGATTTCCTACCCACTATCTTGCATTGGATAGTTTGTATCGAAAGATGATTGGGTTGAAGCAATTGTTCACTTGTACTGATTGGGGCAATAGCAACTTCCGGCGAGGAGAAGCAAGACAACAGGTGGAATCTATAGTACTTGATCACTCATTTTGGCAACAGGTGCTTAAGATTTGCGGTTTGTTACAACCTCTATACCTAGTTTTACGTGTTGTTGATACAGAGGTGTATCCTACTATGAGATCCGTTTATGAGTTGATGCGTCGTGTAAAGGAAAAATTAGTACTTAAACACGGTGCATGGTGGGTGGTAAAAATCATTGATGATCGATGGTTTAAAACATTACAACACGATTTGCATGCCACAGGTAACCTAAATATGTTTAAATTAAATTAGTTCCGCATATTTTTTCATTGATCTAAGTTATTTAACTTTATATTATTGTTACTAAATATGTATTTTAATATTTACTTGATGCAGCCCACTATTTGAATCCTTGCTACCAATATAAAGAAGGCGTGGCAAATGATGGTGAACTTATTCGAGCTGTACACAATGTATATAAAACATTGGATCCTTATTCAACGGAAGTTGCCCAATTTGGAAATGAGATGAAAATAACTTGCCATAACACTTTAGTTTACTTTGTGAAAATAACTTGCCATAACACTTTGAAGAATTTGATTGTCTTAAGTTTTATATTTTGATGGATATTGTATGATTTGTATCTAGCTAACTTATTTCAAAGATAAGAAGAGAATGTTCGGAGAGCGAGCTGCAATTGCCGCTAGATCAAAAATGTCTCCTAATGAGTATACACCGTACTTTTATTAGTTGGATCAATTGAATGGTTGAACTTACACTCATAATTTTGTACAATTCAGGTGAATAGTGGATCATGTATGGGACTGATGCGCCTACTGTAAGAAAATTAGCCATCAAAGTTCTTTCACAAACGGTGTCATCATCCGCTTGTGAAAGAAACTGGAGCACTTTCGCTCTCATACGCACCAAGCAAAGAAATAGGCTTTCATATAGTAGGTTAGAAAAGATGGTCTATTGCTACTATAATATGAAGCTTGCAATTCGAGACAAACAAGCTGAGGAAGATCGTGTCGACAACTATGATCCACTGGATATGTTTGAAAATTGTTTGGGGGATGATGATGCAGAGGAAAACCAACTTTATCAGTGGATCAGGCCCATCCATATAGATGATGACGCAGGCAATCCAAATCCTGATGTTGCAGCTCAAGCACGCCAAGAAGGTATCAATGTGGAAAGAGTTCTTAATAAGGAGATGGGCCCTACTGAGAGTTTTGAGGAACTTATGCGAGGTCCAATAAATCACAACGAAAATGTTCCCACTAATCCTTCTCGATCAGGCAACTTTGACACAGGATTAGACACACCTACCAACAATGGAAGTAGAGGTGGTGGTGAGGGTGGTGGTAGAAATGAAGATAATAATGGAGATGATCAATACGATATCATTCGATTTACTGGCCAAGAAAACTACACCCATGCAACACAAGATGAGGATCATAAGAGTAGGCGTACAGAACGGGAAATTGGTGCCATTGGAAAGGACTACATTAATCGCAGGAAAAGAGGTAATGTGGGTATGATACTAGAAGAAGATGATTCGTTATCCACCACTTTTGGTTCTATGGGGGTAGGAGATGATAATTACAATTATGGGCAAAACTCTCTAATAGTCTACCCACCATATCCCTTTTACTTAGGTGAGTCTGGCAGTAGCTCTTCAAATGAGTATGGCTATGGGCAAATCCCACCACAAATCCCACCACAAATACCACCACAAATACCACCTCCTGATTCATACGGTTGGCATGTTGGGAATTATATGCAAAGTTATGCTAAAGATGTATCTTGGGGTGATTATTCTTCGCAGTTCACCTACTCTGGACATGATGATACTGAAGACAGCGAAAATTTTGAACCTACTAAAAACTCTATGTGGTATTGAATACTTATTTAATTCATGATTTAAAATTGTAATATAAATAAATTTGAGGTGTTATTTATATAATTATTAATTAGTGACCCATTTTTTTAACAGTATTTACCACCAGTGCGCATTATATCCACCTTATATCACATAAAACCTACTATATAATTTGGTTTCTTCAATGTTTTTTATCAATGTAGTAGATAATATGTTAAATAAGCATATGGTCAAGTTTCATTCAAAATTTTCATATTTTGATAGTAATTTCTGTCGTTTTTATCTAATTTTGTCGAAATCAAAATTTCCATGAAAATTTTAATCGAAACCGAAATTTTACTCCTTTTATCGAACACAGTTATATTGATCGATAGAAAAAAGGCAGATAAAATAAACGAAAGAAAATGTATGAATGGAAAGAAAATGATTACAATATTGAAAGTGATTAGAAAACTCTAAACCACCGTGTACTCCTAAAATTTTCTATCATAACATTGTCATTTGTCATATCGCACAGAAAAATCAGCTGCTCATCATTGAATATACTTAATTCAAGAACAAAAAGTAATTCCTTCGAAGACTATATATATTTGACTGATGGCGTCTGTGTTTAATTTCTTCTAGCAAATCTTCATATCTGGAACCCTTATATATCTTTATTCTTTACACGTCAAAATGAATTTAATAGGAAACAATATTTTGGCCAAGAGCAGTGAATCAATGAAGAACACGAGTGATAATGATATTATTGATTGCCTAGTTGTCCAACTATATTTTGCAATTAATTAAGAATAAAAATTCAAAATATGCAATGGATTACGACCATTTAAATGATTAATTAATTTGTTTGGTCTTTGACCAAAAACTTGCTTCAAGTGTTGCGGCCGTTAGTGCTTCTATTAAGGAAGCCGTACGTTGAATTAATCACAAAAACAAAAAAAAAATATGGCTGCTGCCAAATTTCAGTTTTCTTTCTTTCTACATTTATTCTAACGTCAAAGCATTGTCACGTTTACAATAATTCTGTATAATGTGCACTTATTATTGTCGCAGGCAAAGCGGCCCCACCCTCTGGTTCTAGAGGGGGGCAACTCACAAATTAAACACGCACAAATAAAAATGGAAATTTAACAACAAAAAAAGTAAATATTAACATCACCATCCAATCTTTATAAGACATAAATCTTCTTCTACCATAGAATTTTTTTAATTCTACATAAATGAAGATCTTTGGTTGAATAATTAATCTGATATGCAACCAAAAGCATATAAGTTATTAGAGAATCAACCAAATCAAATTTTTTATACTAAATTTTTAATTCTTAACTTCGATTTTTCTTGTCTTTCTCGTTAATTATATAAGGTTGTTAACTTATGGTTTTACATTGTTATATAATAATTTGGGGTCTTTTAGTGTATGTATTTGACATGTACTATACTATGTATTTGTGGTGATTCTTATAAACTTATCAAAGAAATATTAAAAAAATATAATAAATTACTCTCAATAACAAAAAATCCAAGATTAATTGGAAATTCACCTAAAAAATTAAGCTAAAGGCCATTCTATTTGTGTGCGTGTGTCCAGAGTGAGAAAAAGGTACCGAGTACTCGGCAAATGCAAATACATGCATATGCAGATTTTAGGTTGCAGATACAACTTGTAGGTTGCAGATGTAGTCTATGGATGCATATTTTAGGTTGCATATGTAGAGTTTAGGTTACAAATGCACATATTTTAAGTTCTAGATGCAGGTTTTAAGTTGCAGATACAAGCTGCATCAACATCTATTGAACGCTCGCTCGACGCTATTTTTGTCCAGCGAGGTAAGTTTTGGGCCGGGTGGACTATGGGTTAAAGTTCTTTATCAGTTTGGCCTTTTAAATAAAGTGCCCTAAAAAATAGTATTGGGTAATTGCATACCTAATGGGGTCCTCGTTTAATTGATAGAGCTATATTACTTTGGGGGAGCTTAATAAATTAGAGTAGATAACCAAAAATCAATTTGCAATAGGAGGAAAAGCCCAAGACCCTTATAAGCACTTATACAAGGTTACTCCAAATAAGTGAACAATTCATATTGAGTGAGCTCTAATCCATGTATGGTTGAAATTAGAGAATTTAACCCAAAACCAATTGATAATAGAAGGAGAAGCCCAAAACCCTTATAAGCACTTATACGTACAAAGTTATAATTTTTCAATGTAAAACAACACACTCTACATTGTTAAACAATTAACATAATTTTTCAATATGTAGGCCAATTAATAGATCACATTCACTCTAATATACACATACATCAAGCTAGCTAATACTGATTCACAAACTATTCATCTCCCTCGATCTCACTCTCTTAGATTGTGAAAAAAAAAAAAAAAAAAAAAAAAAAAGCTAACACTAATCAGTTGAATAACATGATACACATCAAAAAGCCAAAAGGTATAGATCTTTGTTGTGTGCACGAAATTAAGTTTGTCACATTTTGGAAGATTTACTAGTACATTAAGTACGTCACGCAAGGAAACTTATATGAATAGACCTCCATCCATTAACTCAGTACGACGTGCATATCGATCAGTCATCGCTAAGCTGTTGCTGCAAGAACCAAATGTTCTCTTCAATCCACAAGCTCTCCACTACCGAGTCCCCACCACTTGACCAATTCATATTGCTTTCTATTTGTTCAAAACCTTGGTAAAAACCCGACCCGTTTTCTGAACAATATTGACCGGTACCGCCCGGTGGATAACTAGTAATAGGGTCCAGAAATGAGCTAGCTTGGAGCTCCGATGAGTCCGAGGAAGCGGCTGCAGATATCTCGGGCACGAAATTCGGGTCAACCCAATACTGAGGGCCAGGTGCAGTAGTGACACCAGCTGGTGTATCAATGTTAGTAGTATATGTAGTTTGGGTGGGTTGACCCGATGGGGATTCGGGTGATGCCCGGATCCGTTCAATTAAGCGGGGTATCCAGACGTAATGCATGGCGTGTTGAAATTGCTTGCTGTTGACGTCACATTTGAGTTGCTTGGCGTGCTTTTGGACTCGGGTTCTCCAATAGTTCTTTATCTCATTGTCTGTTCTGCCAGGCAAGAATTCTGCTATCTTCGACCACCTAATTAATCGACTTCATTCATTAATTTCAAATAATTATAAAAGCATGCTTAAAAAAAAAGAAACAAAAAAAAAAATTTAAAAAGAAATAAATATAGCAGTCGTTGAGTAACCCAATTCGAAAGGCTGTGAATTTGCCACTTTGTACCATAGTTCAATCTCTCCTCCTCGAAATTCAAAAATAATAATAATAATAATAATAACAAAATTAAGGACTATAGACATGTATATCTGATGTATATAGTACCTGTTGCCCCAGCGAGAATGAAGTTGAAGAATCAAAAGCTGTTCTTCGAGGGTTATGTTTCCACGTCGAACATTTGGCCTCAAGTAGTTTAACCATCTTAATCTGCAGCTTTTACCACTTCGTTTCAGACCTGTATGAATTATATATACATATATAAGACTTTGTTAGTTAAAATTGATCATAACTAAGCCAACGGCATAGACTCAAATTAAAGAATTCTCTATTGTCAGAAAGAGAAATTCGGGATCAATGCAAGGTCTGAGATCGAGTTTATGACTTTCGAAACGTTGTCTCATATTTCGCATTCTTTCATCAGAAAAGCCCTATTACCCAATACCCAGCTAAATATTTTAGTTATATATATAAATAGTAATTAATGATATTCATTAAGGAATTAATAAAAGGAAGAAATTAACTTAATTATGCATGCATGGTAGAGGAATTAATGACCGACCTGCATGGCGAGCGAGGGAATTCCAGCGGCCTTCGCCGTGGATGTTGATGTGATGGATGAGAAGGGAGTCTTCCTCAACTGTCCATGGCCCTTTTCTTAAGCCCAGTACTTGATGATCTTCTTCTTCTAATTCACAGCTTGGTTGAATATCATCATATTGATCATAATCATCAGTTGCTGATGATGACCCATAACCTGTTTTCACGTACTGATCATCAACATTAATATCCATATGGGCTTTATATATATATATATAGCTTGGGAGAGAGAGAGAGCTACAAAGAATTCGGATTAGAATGGGATTATAGTGTGGAGGATAGAGAAACTGGATTTGTTGGGAGTTGGGATTACTTTAGCCTTATGAGATATGTGTTTAGATGAGAGGGCTTTATATAGGAATAGAGATTAGAGAGATAGAGGTAAGACTTAAGCTAGATTAGGAATGAGGACCGACAAGATTAGTACTATTCACTAAAGTAGAGACAGTGGCATTTGTTTTTTAAAAAACGAGGTCAGGTCAAGTAATTAATAAACAATTCATATTTGTAATTCTACAGAGACTGAAGCACCAAAGACACAAACTGCATGATGATCCAATTCTTTTTTAACGCTTTCGAGTTTGACCCTTTGACCCTTTCACCCATCAATTTTTCTCACGCGTACACACTACACACTGCATTTATACAATTAACTTGAATATTAAACTACAAACAACACCCTGCAACATGTTATTATATATATCTATAATTCTATATTAAACTACATGTTCCAGAATTAACTCATTTTATTATATATATGTTACACTGACACCATGTTAATATATATATGTTTTGTACCATGTGGAGAGAATGTGAAAGACATGCAATTCAAAGGTTCAATTTACAAATTTTGACCTACCAATTAATTAGCGCACTGATCTTCTCTCAAAACTATGATACATTAATGGTTTGGCTAGACAATAGGCATGCACCATAAACCCATAGCATTGGCGATTGGTCCATAGCTTGCCAACACTACGTACTAGGTATTGACTATTTTGTATTTATAAAGACTAATCCACAAACCCAGAAAGATTGTATATTGTGGTTTCAAATATCTTAGCATACAGTATGATCTGTTGCTGGATTTAGAGACCCTGCACCAAATTATACTACCGGCCACTTAATACTGCTTTATAAGATATTTTATTTTCGATCATAATATATCATTGGGTTGTTTTCAGTTTATAATTCAACATTTGTGTTCGGTGAGTTAGATAAGTGCTTAGAATTTTAGTGCACAAAGATGGTAATTAAGTCAATGGGGTGGCTGACGGGTTTCTAGACTCTTGCCAACTTCGTGAGAGTCAATGCATTCCTATTACCATGTTGACAAAATTAAGGAATATATATAATAGTCAACCCCAGTTCAGAAATTAATTTGGCGTCAACTGATCGATGAGACCCACGTACTCCTTACTGACTTAACCCATCAAATGATGATCAAAGCTAGCTAGCTAGGTTGGTTGAAGATAAATGTCACAATCCAATTAGAACCAACCTTAACCTTTACAAATTTTTTGTTTAAAAGAGAGAAAAAAACAAAAAAAACTAGAACGAAATGGGTAATTTATTGTTAGCTATAGCCTAGATTTTTTTTTTTTGGCTATTAGCAAAAAAATTTTTTTTTTTAAATTACATATTCCTCAATGAACTTTTCCATAATTTCAAGATAGTCACTATCCATCAAAATTGAAGAAAAAAAATTAAAGTAAGAGAAAAGAATCATTGCTACAAAGGAACAGTCACTAATTTTCCTCAAAGCGACAGAGAGCATTTTTCACACCAAGTAAGATATTTTTGTCAATAAGTCAACTTAGTTCCACCATTTTAGGAATAGAATATATAGAAAGTTTTATTATACTCTTTTATGTATATATTTACTTTCCTTATTTGTAAATATTGAACTTGATTCTAGAAAGCTGATTAGCAGGATAGCTTTTATATAAGTTACACTGAATGTGGAATAGAAAAGTATTCTGGCAAATTATATTTCTCTTTCTAATTTGACATGGTATCAGAGCAGGGACTGAAAATCCTCCTAGCTCTTTCCTTTTTCTTCTGCTAAGTTCATCTTTTTTCTTCATCGATCTCCACCATGGTCAATGAACATAGCTCGATTGGGGGTTCATCTGATGCCTCCAATCCATTTTTTATTCATCATTCTGATCACCCCGTAATGGTCCTTGTCTCCAAACCTCTTAACAAAGACAATTACGCTACCTGGTGCCAATCCATAAGGATCTCTTTGAGTGCCAAACACAAACTCGGTTTTGTCAACGACACTGTGAAAGCTTCTTCTGGAAAATCCAAGGCAGATGATCATGCTTCATGGAAACGTTGCAATGATTTGATCCTTTCCTAGATCCTGAATCCCTTGAGCCAGATATTACTGACAGTGTCATCTACTCAACAACGGCTCATGAGATTTGGCAGGACCTTCGAGAACGTCTTTCTCAAAGTAACGCTCCACGAATTTTTCAGATTCAACGCACCCTCGTTGCTTTTACACAAGACCAATTATCTGTGGCTGCCTATTATACAAAATTGAAGGGCTTGTGGGATGCGTTGGCCTCCTACAATGATCTTCCATCCTGTACTTGTGGTGCCGCAAAATGACATGTTGACCATGACGAGAGCAACAAACTGATGTAGTTTCTAATGAGATTGAATGAATCCTACAGTGCCGTGTGCGGTCAAGTCCTTATGATGAATTCATTGCCAACTTTGCAACAAGCTTATTCCTTGATCTCTCAAGAGGAGAAGCAGTGTGAATTGGGTGCTTCTCGTGAGACTTCAGAATCGGCATCCATGGTTGTTCGCCAAGGCTCATAGCCGAAATCAGATTTTTCTTCTTCTGGTCCCAAGCTGCTGCATTGTTCCCATTACGATCGAGATCACCACACAATTGAGACGTGTTATAAATTGCACGGGATCCCACCTGGACACCGTCTCCATAAGCCCACCAAGTCACATCGTGGTGGTGGTCGTAGCAATCGCAGTGGTGGATCTTCCTCTGCTAATAATGTGATTGATGGCCCTTATGTCCAGGAATTAAAATCAGCCATGCCCGGACTTTCTGATACTCAGTTTCAACAAATACTTTCTATTATGAATACTAAAGAAACTGAGCAATCAGCTGCTCCTCAGGCCAATGCCGCAGGGACTTCCACAGGTTTGTTTCAATCATCACCACACCTTCGTCAATGGATAATCGACAGCGGTGCGACGGACCATATTACATCTTCATCGCATATATTCACTCACAATTTCAAGAATAATACATTGCCGCCAGTTATCATGCCTAGTGGAGAACAAGCTTCGATTATTTCCACAGGCAGTTTATCATTAAATTCATCCATATCTATGCAAGATGTATTATGTGTACCAACTTTCAAAGTTGATTTGATGTCCGTGAGTAGAATTACTAGAGGATTGAATTGTTTAGTAACCTTTTTTCTTTCTTGGTGTCTTCTGCAGGACTTGGCTACGAAGAAGACGATTGGTTTGGGTAGGCAACATGAAAGGCTTTATTACATGGTGGCGTTGGCATCTTCCAGACCAAAACCCGTCATCACACCTTCTTGCAATGTTGTTCGATCACTTACTAAGCTCTGGCATCGTCGTTTGGGTCATCCATCTTCTTCTAGATTAGAGTTTATGCCAAAAATTTATTACATTTTCCTTTTAAATTGAATAATGCTTGTGATGTTTGTTCTCTCGCCAAGCAGAGTCGTCTTCCTTTCAGTAGTAGTTCTATTTCAACAACTAAACCTTTTAGTCTTATTCACTGTGATATTTGGGGGCCTTGTAAAACAGCCTCTTTTTCTAGAGCAAGATATTTCTTAACAATTGTTGATGATTATTCTAGGTTTACTTGAATCTTCCTTATGCATCATAAACATGAGACACAACATCTTCTTAAAACTTTTTTCTCCCTTGTTCAAACACAATTTCATTCCCAGGTTCAAACACTTCGAGTGGACAATGGGGGATAATTTTTTTCTTTGCGCAATTTCTTCAACGAAAATGGCATTGTTTATCAGCATTCTTGTGTCTACACGCCTCAACAAAATGGCGTTGTCGAACGAAAGCACTGCCATATACTTGAGATGGCAAGGGCTTTATGTTTTCAGGCACATTTGCCTTTATCCTTTTGGGGGGACTGTGTGCTTACTGCTGTACACCTCATCAATCGGCTTACAACACCAATCTTTTCCAAACAAACATCTTTTGAACTTCTTTTTGCCAAGCCACCCACTTTCTCTCATTTTTGGGTTTTTGGGTGTCTTGTCTATGCTACTGAAGTTCATGTGTCTCACAAATTTGATTCTCGTGCCAAGAAATGTATTTTTATTGGTTATCCTTTGGGTCAAAAGGCCTATAAACTTTATGATCTTGCCACTCATAAAATCTTTAAAAGTCGTGACATTGTTTTCCACGAAACAATTTTTCCCTTCCAGCCCGTCTCACCCATTCCCTCTTCTCGTCCACATTTTGTTTTGCCCAACACCACAACTGAATCCCTTCTCCATGCATCATCTCATTCTCCTCTTGAAAACCCAGAACCGGCCAGTCCTTCCTCTCTTGTTTCTTCTTCTCTACTCGCTCCACCAAGCCCGGCCTCCACTCATGTCCGACATATTTCCCCAGCTTCTCCCATTGCTTCACCACCTGCGCCTGATCTCCGCCGCTCTCAACGTCCACATAATCCTCCGACTCATCTTCAGGACTTTGTTTGCTCGCAATTCATGTTGCCTCCTCCAACCTAGTCGTCGTCTTTGTCAGCAGGTCCTACTAAAGGTACTCGGTTTCCTCTTTGTAATTATTTGTCTTATCATCGCTACTCATCGTCGCATTTTTCCTTTATTGGTACCATTAGCAAGGCTATGGAGCTCCGTTCTTATGCTGAGGCCGCTTCTCATTCTCACTGGCAAGAGGCTATGCGTTCAAAGTTGCAAGCCTTGGAACATAATCACACTTGGACCCTTACATCTCTTCCTCCTGGCAAGGTTCCTATTGGTTGTCGTTGGGTTTTACAAAATCAAACATCGTTCTGATGGCACCATTGAGCGTTATAAAGCTCGTTTGGTCGCTAAGGGATATATTCAGCTGGAAGGTATTGATTATCATGATACTTTTTCTCCAACTGCAAAGATGATTATTGTCCGTTGTTTACTCACTCTTGCAGCTTCTAGGCATTGGTCTCTTCATCAGTTGGATGTTAACAATGCTTTTCTTCATGGTGATCTCCATGAGGAAATCTACATGTCTCCTCCTCCTGGTCTTCAGCGACAGAGGGAACATTTAGTATGTCGCTTCAACAAATTGTTGTATGGTTTGAAGCAGGTCTCGCCAATGGTTTGCGAAATTTTCTGAGGCTATTCAGGCTGCTGGTTATGTTCAGTACAAGGCTAATTATTCTCTCTTCACATGTCACCAAGGGAAATCTTTTACAGCTCTCTTGATATATATTGATGACATTGTGATTACAGGGAATGATGATACTGCTATTTTATCTCTTAAAAAGTTCTTACACAGTCGTTTTCGTATCAAAGACCTTGGTGACTTAAAATATTTTTTGGGTATTGAGGTGTCCCGATCAAAGAAAGGTATCTCTATTTCACAACAGAAATATACCCTTGAAATTTTAAAAGATGGTGGTTTTCTGGGCGTACGTCCAGTCAATTTTCCAATGGAGCAAAATTCTAAACTTTCGGACACAGGTGACCTTCTCAAAGATCCTTCCAAATTCAGAAGACTAGTAGGGCGATTAATTTATCTCACAATTACCAGGCCTGATATCACTTATTCAGTTCATATGTTGAGTAGGTTCATGCATGAGCCACGTAAACCTCATATGGAGGCAGCCCTGCGAGTCTTGAGATACCTCAAAAACACACTAGGACAAGGTCTTTTCTTTTCATCTCACAACGAATTGGTTTTGCGCGCTTATTCTGATTCTGATTGGGCAAAATGTCCAACCACTCGACGGTCTACAACCGGTTACTATGTGTTTTTAGGGTCTTCTCTAATTTCTTGGAGGACAAAGAGACAAAAGACAATCTCTCTTTCTTCAGCTAAAGCAGAGTACAGGGCCATGACAAGTGCTTGTTGTGAATTGACATGGCTTCGTTCTTTACTGAAAGATTTATTCTTGCAGCATTCTAGTCCTGCTTTAATGCATTGTGATAATAAGGCAGCTTTGCACATAGCTGCTAATCCTGTTTTTCATGAGAGAACCAGACATATTGAAATGGGCTGCCATTTCATCAGGGACAAGGTACAAGATGGTTCAACAGTTACAAAACATGTTTCCTCATCACACCAACTAGCTGATGTGTTTACAAAGCCATTGGGAAAAGATGTTTTCTCAACTATGCTGTGCAAGTTGGGAGTTTTGACATCCACTCTCCAACTTGAGGGGGAGTGTCGATAAGTCAACTTAGTTCCACCATTTTAGGAATAGAATATAGGAAGTTTTATTATATATACTCTTTTATGTATATATTTACTTTCCTTGTTTGTAAATATTGAACTTGATTCTAGAAAGCTGATTAGTAGGATAGCTTTTGTATAAGTTACATTGAACGTGGAATAGAAAAGTATTCTGGCAATATTATATTTCTCTTTCTAATTTGACAATTTTGAAGCTCAAAAGGCAAGTATGAAACTCATTTTTTATGTTTTAAATCCATAATTTGATTCTAAATGACAAATATCATTCATTAAGATTACAATTAATCATTTTTCCAAATTAGTAACTTTATGATAGTGTGCAAAACCAACAAAACAACACACAAAATCAAAAACATTAAACCGTGATTGTCTAAAAAACCAAAACATTGACTGTATAAGAGTATACAAAAACAACAAAAATGCAAAAAATGCAAAGATTGAACTTGATTCTAGAAAGCTGATTAGCAGGATAGCTTTTGTATAAGTTACATTGAACGTGGAATAGAAAAGTATTCTGCCAATATTATATTTCTTTTTCTAATTTGACAATTTTGAAGCTCAAAAGGCAAGTATGAAACTCATTTTTTATGTTTTAAATCCATAATTTGATTCTAAATGACAAATATCATTCATTAAGCTTACAATTAATCATTTTTCCAAATTAGTAACTTTATGATAGTGTGCAAAACCAACAAAACAACACACAAAATCAAAAACATTAAACCGTGATTGTCTAAAAAACCAAAACTTTGACTGTATAAGAGTATACAAAAACAACAAAAATGCAAAAAATGGAGACAAGTATGAAAAACATAAGAAACAAACATCTGGAAACACCAAAATAGTACTGGAGAATTTTATGTAAATTAAGCAGTGAAAAAACCTGGAAAAGAATCATTTTCAAATATAAACTCAATCAGTCATTGTACAACAGAATCTAAAAATATATAAATATAAAATCAGTTCAAAACAACAATAAAAACATCTAGATAGACTTTGCAAACATCTATATATCAAACTTCAATAGTGCAAAAAATTGAAAACCCTGACTCAAATATACCTAAGTCTTCTAAGGCATCTCAAACTCGCGTACGTGCAGTGAGCTTCTAGTGGAGTTAGGGTTCAAATCAAGATCAAGAGTCATCTTTTTGTAGGATTTAGGTACAGATTGAGAGAGCTAAGAAGAAGATGATGTCGATGCACAGAGAGGGTTGTGTTAGTGAATTAAATGATCTTCTCTCTATGACAAAACCTAGGATATGTTGTTTGAGTGTCTAAAATTTAGTGACACTTAATGAAATGCTCGGGCTGATCGATCTACCAGTTTTTTTAAATTGTTCCCTACAATAGTATTAGCAAATAACCATTGTGTGGTAATTTAATTACATGATAAACCAACAAGCCCAAAACCATTGGATTATATGCATGCATACGACGTAATAACCGTTGTGTGGCAAAACTATGAGGTCCTAGGATTCTCCCATAATTGATTTTGAGCTTACAATATTTTTCTGAAATTTAGTTAATTAAGGTCAATATGATTTTATTTATTATTTTTACAAAATTGGGAAATACAATTCTAGATGTTCCCAGATTTATTCGGTTAGACTTTTGTCGTTGGGTAATTGAAGTGAGACCTTGATTTCACAGTACTCGAAGATATGGATCCAACGAGATTGAGATCATAATTATCCAACACCCAGATTAATTATAGTCAATTTTGGAAGCACCCGGATTGAAGAAAAATAGGTAAACAAGCACTTTTTCAAATATAAACAATTATTCGGAGAAAACATGTAAATGGTTGGAAAAACCAAGATCAATAGGAAAACAGTATCGAACGTCACATACGTCACCGTACTACAGATTTTGCATTGAGAGAATGGATAATTTTAGGTGAATTTCAAAAATAATTAGAGAAAACATGAAAATTAAGTAGAAAAGAAAAAGGAAAATGGGGATCATGATCTCCACCGTCCATTTGATATGATCGGACGGTGGGGTGCACCCCAAGAATCTCCCAGCCAGGTGAAGGGAGAGCCCGGCAAGACACGTGCCAACCACCCTAGCCCTGCCGAGCGCTCGACAAGAACCACCAAGGGCTCGATGGAGCACTTCCTTTCCTATAAACACCTAGACCCTCCCTCTCATTTTTCACACCTCATTCCGGATTTGAGACTCTCTCTCTCTAAATCGGCTCTCTCTCTAGGGTTTTAATGCTTAAATCTCTTTCTTGAGAGATACCACTAGTTGGCAATCTCTTAGTTTCAAAATTTGTTCTTCCCTTGAAACAAGCTTCATTTCGAAGTAGTTCATAGTTTAATTTTTAGTCGGGTTGTCCTATAAGTGCTTATTAAGGTTTTGCACTAAGGACATACCAATCAAATTAACATTAGACACACTATGCCTCATCGGTTTTATAATTAAAGAACGAATATATGATATTTTTTTTTTAATCTTCTTTACACTTTTTTTTCCTAGTCTTGAAAGAATTTAATATTTTAAAGTATATATCTTTAATTAATTGATCAACGATGATACCTTAAAGTATATATTGAGACCCATGCTTCAATTATAACTCTCAAGTTTTGGGCTCCTGCTTCTTGGTATTTTAGGTTTCAACTCTTGAGGGTAGCCCAAAACTCGATGGATAAAACTTAAAAGGAAAAAAAACATTTTTAGTCCCTGTGTTTTACTTAGAATACATATTTGGTCCATGTGGTTTCAAAACTCCACATTTGATCCTTGTATTTTATGTTATTTGCAATATGAGGACAATTTTAACAAAATCAAATTTTCAGTTTTTATTTGAAAATCAAATTGAGTTACATGCATGATTTTTTGTCATTTTTGGGTAAAACTGACGAGTTTATACAAGTCATTTTTTAATTTCAGAAAAATTTTCATGTTGATTATAAAATGTCATAAACTTGCAAACAATATAAAACACAGTGACCAAATACGGAGTTTTGGAACCACGTGGACCAAATATGTTTTGGAGATAAAACAGGGACTAAAAGTTATTTTTTCCTAAACTTAAAATATAATCTCGAGCAATGATTCTATACCAAAAAATATTGAATCCTACCAAGAATGGAAATACAAAATGACAAAAAGTCATGAAAAAATCCTTATATATATATATATATAATTATCAACTATATATACTTTTTGATAATCAGTAAAATTCCTATTTCTTCGGTCGTGCATAGAAAAAAATTAGGCTCAAGTACATGCAAATACATCTACAAATTATATGAGGTATTTCCAGTTGGTCCACGAATAAAAAAATTTCAAATTCATATATTAACTAACGAAAACTTACAATATAACACGTTCGTCAAGGTTTATGTCCAAAAAATTGTTAAATGACACTCTGGACATGGTTGATGTGGCATTTTTAACGACATGGACACCAAATTATGCCTTATGGCCAAAAAACAATAAAAAGTATCAAAACTTATAAAAATGAAAAATAGAAATAAAACTTAAAAACTAAAAAAATTTGAAATCACCCCGTAAATCCCTCACCCACCCACCATCCTCCCACTATATCATTAAAAATGCCACATCAGCTATGTCCAGTGTGACATTTAATGTTTTTTTGGACGGAAATCTTAACGGATATGCTATATTATAAGTTTTCATTAGTTAATGTATAGCATGAAGATCATATAATATTTCAATTGAACTACCAAATTTAAATTTAGTTTTTTAGATTAGGTCACAAATATGTTAGCTTCTTTGATTTAAGCCTTTCCATTTGACATTTTTGTCATTTGGCCCACATATGATGGGTGTTAGTTAAAAATTAAAATTTATAAAGTTTTGACAAAATTGCCCTTGAGGCTTTTATATTATCTTGAAAATTTGCTAATGTAGTCTCAACTTCATATTAGTTGTGACTGTACGACACTTAGTACTTCAAATTTAGTTGTGACTGAACAACAGTCACATCTAAGTTGTGAGACAGTCACAGTTAAGTTGTGACTTAATTGAAATTTTTTTTAGAGAAATTATACTACAATATAGTATAAACAAATGTCAAAACAATACTTTTACTCAAAATATTACATAGTATAGTGGTGTGAGTTGTCTCTTTCAATTTACCAAGACAGTCACAGTTAAGTTGTGACTGGATTGATTTTTTTTTTTTAATACAATATAGTATAAATTAATGTAATATTTGTGATGTAATATTATTTTTATTTTTTTATTGTAGTGGCATATGATGTAATATTTGTAAATTCTAATACCTTTTACTTTATTATTTTGTTTAACTTTTCAACTAACACCTAATCTAAAATGCTATTTAGTTTTAGTACCTAAACTAAAAATTTATTGAAATTTAATAGTTAAAATCAAGAATTAATTAATCTGGGCTACACTTTACTTATTGTTTGTAACATGTAATACACATATTTATAATATTTAACAATTTGGTCACTTTATTGTAGCATCTTGGTTAGTTGGCTTCACTCCACTCTCTCTCATCCTCCAAAGCCGAAAAACATGTCAAGTTCCTCATTATAACAATGCCCAGAGAGTTATCAGGGAAGCCAGCTCCACCCCCATGCCTTCCTTATCAGTAGCAAGTTTTTGATTTTTTTTTGTTTAGCACAGTTTCTGAAACTGCAATTTCAGTGGTGTAGAACACTTGATATGGATTCTTGATTTTTGTTTGTTTAGCTCAGTTTCTGAAACTGCAATTGCAAAACTGCAATTTCAGTGGTGTAGAATACTTTATATGAGTATTTTCTGAAACTCTAGATCCAGTTATGTTAAGTGACTCAAAAGAATGTTAGAAAAGAAAATAAAGAAAAAAAAAACTTGAAACAAATGCTTTTTTGTTTAGGATTTAGACATTTTAGCTGAAATTGTAGAGGTTGACAAAAAAAAAAGAAAAGAAAAAGCTGAAAGTGTAAATATATGAACCAGTTCAATTAATTAGAGTGACCACTAGTACCCAGTTTCTTTGATGAAGATTTCGCCCTCTGCAACATAGCAGAGAGATGGACAGAGGAGAGAAGAGAGATAAAGGGAGAGGGAGGGAGGGAGGGAAGAAGAGAGGGGGAGAGAGAAAGGGTTTGATACAAACTGAGAACAAGAACACCCAGATCTAGAGAATGTGGCCCGCAAAGGAATTATGAGGCTTTGAGTGTGTTTGAGTAATAAAAAAATGTGTCAATACCTAATAATTAATGGACTATAAAATCAATGGACCTTTTTGGTATTTGGTAAAATTCGGTTTTTATCAAAAGAGGTCAACTTTTTTGCAGTATTTTATTTTGGCCGCATTTTTGGTTTTCGGATTGGAAAAAATATTAACTAAAACAAAAAAAGCAAAAAGTCGGCAAAATATCGGCCAATTCGATAAAAACGATAAAAAAAAGGTTAATTACAAAAATATACATCAACTCTATACCACTTTCACTTTAGTACCTCATGTTTAAAAAGTTGCATTAGAGTACCTCAACTACGAAATCTCATCAACTAAGTACGTACGTTCGTTACTCTAGCCGTCAAGAAATTTGTTAACTGCTGACATGGCATATGCAGACCCCATTACTAACGGTTGACTTAGCTTTTAAAAATTTACATGTGAAAAAAATAATAAAAAAAGAATTAAATATTAAAAAAATTTATATAAAATATAAAAATAAATAATTGATTTTTATTTTTTTAAGAAAAAGAAGAAACAGAAAAAAAAAAACAAAAACAAAAACAAAAAAAATTTAGAACCCAACAACCCGCAGCCCACACCGTCCTCCCTCTCCCTCCCCCTCACCCAACATATTGATCACTAAAACAAAAAAGAAGAAAGTTGACTAAAAATGGGTCGATTCCGTAAAAATGGTATATATAAAAAAATAAAAATAAAAAAAAATAAAAAAAAGACGACGCACGAGAGGGAGCCCTTAATTACTTTTCAACTTTCTAGAATGTTTAATTCGTTTTTTACATTTTTTTTTTTTTTCCAAACCCCGTCCCATTCTTTTTGTTTCATGGTCTTTCCATTCTACATTTCTACTCACCACGCTTCTGTTGCCCAGCAACGGTCATAATTAATCTACAAATAAATAAGGTTTGGCTCCTGCTTTCGAGGTTGTAGAGTGAGTATTTACAGTCAATATTCTGATTAGGTTCTAATTATGACGACTTCATGTGTACGTATGATTGTGTAGTTGTGGTATATGATTCTATTTCATATACTTTAGCTTAATTGATTAATTAGTGTTATCCACTAAGTTAAAGATACAGACCAACTATACACCTTCATTGACAAAGAAGTCATTGATTTCTAATCTAAACCAACAGAATGCAATGAGAAGATTCTGGGCATTTTTGTTAGAGCATTCACAAATTTCCTCCTCTAAGGAGAGACAGCTAGCTAGGATTAAAGAATAATAATATTATTATTCTTTAACAAGAGCTATTAAAGTTTAGCAAAATAGGGTCAAAAGAAGTCCATTGAGACATGATTCCTTGTGCAGTTATATTCGTACTTCCTCAAAGGAGACTAGAAGGAAGAAAGGCCGACAAGGACCACCACACATTTCTTGCCTCTTTCTAAACACTAGCTAATTTTTTTTGTAAGGAACCGTATTCCTAATTGAACTTGTTTGTCATTTTATGGCCTAAGAGGTCGAGAGCAAAATCTAGGTCATTCGTTTGCTTAAATTGTGAAGGAACTCATGCATGACCTAATTAATTAAGCTGATCTACGTACGTTAACATAGAAAGTAAAATATTGAAATGAAGTGTTTTTTGCACCTCAAATCAAATTTTAATCAAACAATATGGGTTCGAGTAAGGAATCTCTTCTCAGCCTGAGTTGTTTCTTTTTTTTAATTTGGGAACAAGACTTTTCAATAATCAAACAAAAATATAAAGAAAACTTAAAATAATATCATGCAAAAAATTAAAGAACTCGAAAATAACAGTAGAAAAAGTGAATGAGACTTGTATTGAAATTGAAAATGAAATAGCAAAACACATAAAGGAGATTGAAAGTGTATACATTGAACATAATTTTTTATTGAAATGAAATTGGAAGACAAAAACATGAATTAAAATTGTGTAGGAATGAGATAATTGCATAAAGTAAAATTAACTAACAAGAGTAGTACGTGAAGATTAAGAACCAAGAACAATGAGACAATTGCATAATATATTAGCTTCTAATATAATATATTAGTGTAAAATTATTCCAATTGAGTAAAAAAGAGTCAATTAACTTAATGCATGTTAGTGTAAAATTATTCCAGTTGAGTAAAAAAGAGTCAAATTATTCCATACACAGGAAAACCCATAAGAGAAAAGCGTAGTCAAAAGTTTGATTAGATAAATACTTGCAATGGATTAGATGGAATTTTACCAATGGAAACGAATGGTGTAGGTGGAATAATCCACAAAAGCCCACATACTTTGGTTGACGAAATCTAATACTTGTAGTGAAAACTGAGTGGAAGTGTTTGTGGCTTCCGGCTTTTTCATGACAAATGATTCACACACAAATGAGTCCAAGTTAATTACGCTCCCCAAGGCTTGAACCTAGTAATCGATCATATTGCACTACCATTAATATTCAAATTTCTTTCACTAACTTTGTAATTCCCTAAATGAAATGTCGATACACATGTACGTGTTTTATGTATCTTATCTTTTAACAATAATGAGAAGGAAAAATATTTTGTGCCCTATTATGACACAAGATCTATATGCCATAATCTAATATGCCAAAATTATTTTGCACATCATTATTTATTTGACACATTAAAATAATACCATTACTGATAAAAGACCATATTACCCAATTCAAATATAATTCAACTTTATTAATAAAGAGATATGTATTGCTTATCTTATTTATTCTTAAGTCAATTTAACTCCTCTCTTGTGATTTGGACCGTGAATTTCCGAAGCGCCATTAGACCATGTTCACCAACAATTTTCTTCTTGTTTTCTCTGTTCAATAAAATTTTATCTGTACTCATAGTATTGCTTGATAATTTCAAATTAATTGAGTGCAATTTATTTAGCCGAAAAACAGGTAGGCCAAATGATCTATCGATGGCTTCTTTCTCTTTTGTTGGATCTGCATCAAGATAGTCAAAAGGAGATAATACAACAACCAAATATGACAACTGCAGCACACTAAAACACTCATTGATCAAGAATTTTTAAACAATTTTCTTTCTCTTTTGTTGGATTCTTCTGATTAAATATTGTTTACTGATTCCTTTGAGTTGAGTGCAAAGATATGAAAGAAGAAAAAAACACTCATTGGTCAAAAATCCATTGTTGGACATAATTGGAGAGTTATGCTTGCAGGAGGAAATAACTTTGAATTATGGAGAAGATGCAATACAGATATATATGTTATTAATTAAGTAATAATTTTAACAATTAGAATTTTTTTGGGTAATATAGTCTTTTAAAAATAATTATATTAATATGATATGCTATATAAATAGCGATGTGGCAAAATTATTTTGTCACATCAGATTAGGGCACTCTAGCACTCCCATAATGAGAATTAGAGTGAGGTTATATTTGATTAAGTGAAATACTGCCATGAGTTGAATTTGTAAACTTAATTTGATAAACAAATTTAATGAGTATAATAGTATTCATTCGATAGATGTTTTGTTTTATTTCCACCCTACATTAGCTCAGAGTGCAACTACTATGTCGAATGATACAAAGTCTTACATGAATAAGACTGAGGAACAGTTGAGTGCTACAACAAGAGCTATCTCTAGTTTGGAAGCCCAATTGGAACAAGTGACTTCAACTTTGGATAAAGTGGTGACGGGTACATAAGTTCCTAATAAAGCTGAAGCAATCAAAACTATGAGAAGTGGAAGAGTTATTGATAATAGACTGGGCATTACTTGTCGCACCTCAAACCCCTGGTATACCACAGGGGCACCTTTCTTGAATTTCCCAAAAAATCAACACCTAAGAATCCGACATTAATCCCCCAGGAAACTCAAGGCGGGTAAAACCTTTTATATTTAAATGAACCGAGTTAGATCAGAGTATTCATTACACAACAGGATCTTTTAAGAAAATAATAAGATAAAAATAAATAAGTAAATAAAAATTAACCAACCCGATGGGGGTGAAATAGTTAAATCACCACTCAAGGAGGGAATTACCAAAGTATAGTATAACCTAAATAAGTTTACTAACTAATTAAGATGTAAGTAAAACATTGTTCGAACTCATCCCAAACGAGAATAATATAAGGAAAACCATTGGAAGACAAACAACTGCAAGACAAAAGACATGAGCAATGAGACCTTAGGACACAAGACAAGAGATTCCAAAGCTGCGCACCTCTCAATCAAGATCGTCACCAAGAGGCAAATTTGCATAAGCAAGAGAAAGGAACACAAAACAAAAAAAAGTAAGGGATAAGTATCACATATGATCATTGCTTTCCCTCAGGAAACCTTGCTAGGTTTGAAAACCTTTAAACCTTTACCAATGAAAGATGGTTTTCCAAAACATTAAAACATTTTCACAAAATCGTTTGAACACCTCAGCTATTTTCATGTTTTGAATGTAAACCATGAATCATTTCTATTTTCATTTTCTCAACTCAAGATACTTATCGCCCCCAACTCCCCACCCAGGGGGTGGACATCCCAACTCCCAAGGCCTAAAATTGGACCATTAGCTAAGGCCTTTTAAGGACTCTGTGGTGGGTTAAGTGGACTGAGCATTACAGTTTGTTTCAACTGTTTATTGGGCTTTCCTATCGCAAAATTCTGGATTTGGGATTGTTAGTAGAAATAAGACATGAATCAGGCCCACAGCCAATTGTGGAGAGGTGGACAAATCTGACTGGTGGCTCTGAGACCGTCATATTTTGTGGTCATGAGACTCTTGCTTGACTCGTTAGTTGCATTTCGGTTTTGTATACCTTTTGCTGCTTTCTTTCTGCTTTATAATTCTTCTTTTCTGTGTTTTTTGTTGTTTGACCATGTCTTCTGCTTCTGCAACGGCTGTAGCAGCCTATATTTCAAGCCCGAACTGTCCCAGTCTCAGCCACATACCCATTTGGAGAAGCTCTTCCCTAAGACCCCAACCATCTCTAGGTGACAACTTCTTTAAGATCCCATGTGGGTCATCCAAGCGAAGCTCGGTCCTCACTGGATTCAGACCCCTTTCTCCTGTTATGCAATGGCAGGACTGCACGTAATTCCACCTCTTCTTGCTTTGATAGTATTGCTAAATTTTTATTTAATTATCTCATTCTTCTTGATTTTCTTGTTGATCAATGAATGGTAATGGCTATCAGAAAGTAGTTAATAAGTAACATGGAAATTTTGTCTCTGAATGAGGACCTTATTTTATACTGACTTGGGCTGAATTTTAATTATGAGGACTATTATAAATCGACTTCTTCAATGTAGTTAAAAATTTCAAATAATATTATTCTCAGTCTTCTTAGGCTTCTCTAATCAAATGCACATGATAAGTGTTGCTCATTCAGTTTATACTTTAGCTGCACAATGCCCGACCTTTTTATTATGTTGGTGCTTCTTTTGATGCTTAGTCTGTTATCAGAATATTTTATAGTGCAATGGAACCTTAAATAATGTAAAGTGAGTTCTAGCATGTATGTGTTCTAAATTTGGGCTGCCAATCAAAGATTTACCACTAATTACTGGACAATGTGACCGAATGCAGAGTAAAGATGGATATGGATGTGCCAATTTCAGTCGCCTATGATTGCTACTCTGATCGTGAGGCAATTCCCCGTTGGATGCCCTTTATTTCAACTGTGAAGGTGCTAAACAACTCTCCCAACACTCTTTTAATGACCTCTGACTTTATTTGAAGCAAACTTGTGTTTCTTTTTTATTCTACTCAAGAAATAACTTCTAGTATCGATCCTTTTTTTGTTTTTGCTTACAATTGGATTTGAACCCTAGGATCTATGACTTTCACACCCACCCCAATGCCACTTGAGCTAGAGATGGTGGCTACTTGTATCAATACTTCTCCCAACCCTTTATGTTCAAGCCTATATTTTATTAGTCAAGAACGAAATATTGTTAAGTATGCTAATTGTGAAAGGGAAAAGTGATTTTCCTATAATCTGATTCCTTAAGAGTAAAATGTTGTACCTGATATGATTTCAACTTGGCTGATAATAGATCCAGTTTTTCAAATTTTCAAGAGATTGGTATTTGATAGAGATTTTTTTTTTTTTTTCCCCAAATTAAAAAAAAAAAAATCCAGATACTAGAAGACAAGCCTGACCTATCACGATGGTCACTTAAGTATAAAGCTTTTGGTCGTGATATTGAATTCTCATGGCTTGCTCGAAATATGCAGGTAAGAATCATACACCTTACCTTTTACTTAAAATCTTTTTTTTCCTTCCTTATTTCCTCCATCTACGGTCAAAGGTCAGGAGTTAAATAATGTGTCCTAAACAATTTCCCCTTTATAATTGTTGTGTAAATACGTTCATGCAGCCCATCCCAAATCAGAAAATCCATTGGAGATCTCTGGAAGGTCTTCCTAACAGGTAAGGAGAACAGAGAAATTAGCAAAAACGGTTTACTTTAGTAGCCTTTTTGTTCAATAGTATAAGTGTGTGCCTTCAAAAGCTTTATATAAAGAATTTGAAAGAATGCGTTTTAAGCACTTAAGCGTTGGTACGTGTATACTGTGTTATCCTAAAGCTTATGGCAAAACACCAGCAATTGTCTTTAGTTATTTGGTTAGAAAGCTGTTAAGTATAACTTGATTGAAAACAAGTGCATATGGAATTTTATTCTTGAATGGAGTTTCTTCATTGGTGCAATAGAAGCTTACGGGTTCCATCCCTAGCCAGCTCAATGACAACATCTTAGGTTCATGTTAAGTGGAAGATTTACATTTAATAGGATGCAGATAAGTACCTGAATCTCAAAACAGTTCACAATGTTGAATTTCTTATTTTCAATGTATTGGGAACTCACTGTTTAGCCTATCATAGTGTTCTGTTTCAGATATTGCGCAAATACCTTCATGCAGTCTTTTCCAAATCAGAGAATCCACTGGAGATCTCTGCATGGTCTTCCTAACAGTGAGAAGAAGGAAAGTATTGGCAAAAACTGTGTTTCAGTAACCTTTTCGCCCAATCTAATAAGTGTGCCTTCTAAGGTTTTATATGAAGCATTTGAAAAAGAATGCATTTGAAGTCATTTCGTATAATAGGCTATGGTTTATATAGTGTTGGTACTTGTATACAGTGTCATCCTAGAATTTATGACAAAATACCAATAATCCTCATTAGCTATTTGGGTAGAAAACTACTAAGGAATAGGAACTCAATTATTGAAAATGAGTGCATATAGAATTTGTCTTCAATAAAATTTCTTGCTCAGTGCACTAGAAGCTTGCAGGTTCAAAAGCTCAATGAAAACATCTTAGGTTCATCTTAAGTGGAAGTTTACATTCCATATTATGGAGAAAAGTACTTGAATCTTAAAATAGTTTTCTCTTTTGGATAGAATCCTAAAAGCTTTTAAGGTATTTGATTTCTAACTTCTGAATTATCTGGAATTCACTGTTTAATGTATCACAGACAAAGTGGTGCTCATGTTATTGAGGTTACAACATTGGGAAATTATATTGAACAGTGAATGTTAAATATTACTTTTGTATATTGTATTATGTTGATATCAGAATCTTGATAAACTGATTTACTTGCATGGCAGAGGTGCTGTTCGGTTTTATCCAAAAGGTCCTTCATCATGCATAGTAGAAGTGAGACTGCTTTGTTCAATATTGAATTTGAATTTTTGCAATTATTATTTCTTTGGTGTTATGAATCCTCTTTATGCACCTGTTCTGATCAATGACAGATTGGCAGTGTTTAGTACATTTTATAGGCATAGGAAGGCCATTCAATTGATGCCTCAGTTGGGAGATCAAATTTTTTTAATTTGGCTATTTTAAAAAATTTCTGTGTCCTTGGCCATCAGTTGAACGTCCTGGAGGGACATTCATTGGATTGGTATAAAGTAAAATCATTATTTTGAAGTCACATAAGAATTCCCATATCCATGGTTTCCTGTTCTAGGCTTTTCGGAGTAATGAGAACTTGGAAAAGTGGATTTTCATTTCTCATTTTCCTTGTTGGGTAGTTCACATTGCTCTTATCAGTATATCAATTTTCCTTTTCAGCTAACCGTCTCTTATGAAGTTCCTCCAATTCTGGCTCCAGTGGCATCAGTAAGTATTCTAACTATGGTTTAGATATTATGTCATTCTCCAGTGAAGAGACCGTTTACAGGCTGAAATCCCCTGAACATAAAGATATTGTTTGATTGCATTACTTAAAGAAACATAACAAAATGTTGTTTACTTCAAGTGGGATGAAACAATCTATCATTCTGTTCTCTGATTTGGCATCATCCAGGCACTGCAACCTTTTCTTCAAAGTTTACTTCTACGTGGCTTGGAAAGGTTTACAACATTTGCAAAAAGCTACAAATCAGACTCAACCGTCTAAAGATTTAAGTGGGTAACCAATCTTATGTTCAATGAATGCCACTGTTTCATTTTATGTGGCAAATGTTTTCTGATGAAATCTGGCTCTACCATCCAATTCATTGCTGAGTAGGAACACCAAGGACTTCCTCGTCGATGCGGAGAAATTAGTACAATGAAGATGTTTCTAATATCATTTGGGTCATTGGTTTTCTCCTCCAAGGCTGGATTCCTCTGTATGTCACTTCCAAAGAATGTGAACGAAGAAATGATCATATCTTTTCTTTGGGGTCTATATCAATTTTTCTTTGCTTCAATTGTTTATCAATGTATTAGCATTTATCATACTCAACTCAAAAAGAAAATGTATTATCATACCGTACCATCAACATACTTTCTTTGGACTGCAAGGATAAAGTTAATGTTACATTTTGTGAGAGAATTGGTATCTCTAAAATCTCATCCACAATGTTTATGATAATATATCATGATTTGAGATGTATTTTATTTTAGTTTTCATCATAGGCATTTTCTTATAGATTTTATCTGCAAATTAGTTCATAATTGTTTATCTAGTTGTAATGGCTGGCCTCTTTGTTCATACTTTGTTTTTAGTGAATCGTAATTTATTTCTCTATCTTCCTTTATTCCTCTTTTCTTGCTTTCTCCATATCATTGCTACAGCATTTCCATTTTGGTGCTACATCAAATAGCTTTTCCGTACTCAGAAAGGTGTCTTCCTCCTACTGTCTATAATTTGTTAAGAATTTCAGAAAAGTCTCTTAAAACTCACCCTCAGACACATAACATTAATGTTGGAAGAGTCATTACTTGCTATGTTTAATCAAACTACTCAGGAGTATTGAAATTCACTTAATAGCTTTCTACATAATAAACATATTTAAGGGCCAAGGGGTTAGCTTCGTTGAGAGCCAAGTGCTAAAAAGAAAAGACGTGTAAGGAGAAAAAGAAGAGCCAAGTAGAAATGAAGATTGGGATCATATACAAAAACACACGAGTAGATTACAAATGGACTACATCAGATGGACAGTCACTCTGGACTGTTTGACTAAAAGAATGTATCAACATACATCTTATACAACACAACCACCTTCCTCCCCTTTCTTATGTATGTACATCAATCCTGAGCTCTCCGAGGTATAGATGAGAAGCCCAAACACCTACAAAACTGCTGCTGCTTTTTTATCTCATGACCGTAGCAGCCAGAACGAATGTATGGCCTTTTATGAGGAAGAAATTTATTTGAAAAATTGTATATACAATCAACCGCTGGCACTGCTGTCCAGCAAGCTCCTCAAGCTACAGAGAGCCTCGGCAGAGAGGCTGCAGCACCTAAATCTCCGTTCACGTGGCGATGATGGTTCCCGGTGATCAAGAGGAGAGAAGCATACAATAATCACAGTGAGATTATCAAAAGTGTTGAGACGAAGAGCCTCCATGACAAGGTCCTTGGCACACTGCTCCGGGTCATCATGCCGCCGCAGTCCACGGCGAACAAGGCTAACTGCATGCTGACTTGACATTACGTCCCAAATGCCATCACACCCTATAATGAGAAACTCATCATCCTCTGTTAAAACCACCTGCTGGAACTCTGGCTCGGCAATAAGGGGTGAAGAAGAACCACGGGGAAACTTCATGTCCCAGTCGCCTAATGCTCGAGTAACTGATAAGACACCATTCAGATACCCATCATCAACATATCCACCCAATTCTTCAACCCGCCTCCTTTCCGAGGGATATATTGGCCTGTGGTCTTGAGACATATCGATTGCCTCTCCTTTCTGGCAGAGAACTGCTCGGCAATCACCAGCATTGGCTACCAATAGAAGCCTGGAAAGAAAGAAAACAAGGTCAATCGCCATGTAAGAGAATACAAAGTATGGAATGGACAAAAATATATAAACACCAACACTACGCAGGTCAGTAACTGCTGAAATAAATGTCTCTTGCTCCATGTAACTTAAATCAATATGAAAGGTTGACCAATGACCAATCATACATGACATACTGGCTTCAATAAAAAATTAACTCGGTAGAGTAGGTCAAGGAAACAGGTTTCTTTCTAGCATGATGGGAAGGGAGGGAAAAGAGTTCTAAGGCATAGATATACCTTCCAAATATCATAGCAGTTAATGCTGTTGTCCCAGAAGAACTGCTTACACTGCAGTCATCCGCCAAAGCAAGGTCAACCAGATGAAATGCCTTACGGAGGGAGTTCTCAAGCTCCTCTGAGAAAATCTTATCAACTTCTGACGTTTGGGGAAAATTGACATCTTCAAAAAGGAGTCTGATCACATTCCTTTTCACATAAGCTGCTGCTTCAGGTCCTCCATGTCCATCAAATACCTGTACGACATTTTCAACCTCAATAAGCTTCAAAACTAACAAACCACCACCTACCAATTCAAAGTCATTGCAATTACAAGTCCAAAGTTATATTATTACCCCATAAAAAGCACTTGGCTTGGGAAAATTAAAGAGCGCTCCCAAGTGTGAGGATAGATCGTCTATTAGTATATGTTCATCTTCCATGTATCTACGGGGTCCAATGTCAGCAAAGCTACCAGAACGGAGCCTGGGGAAGAATTGCAGGTCAGTTGATTCAGGAGCCAAATCGGGAATTTTATCTGCAGGTTTAACATCCTAAAAAGTAAAAAAAAAAAAACAAAAAAAGGAATTAAATGCCAAGAATTTCAATTGACTCTTATAAATTACTAAGATTCTGCTCTGACAAATTGTTTCTAATGAGCAGCAACTTTTAGAAATTCAATGCATATGACATGAAGAGAATGTATGACGTGCATTGCACTCCTAAGGTTTTGCAAGCCTCTATGGATACAGGTGAAATTTTTCGATCTACTATGCAATTCATAATGGTTACGTTTTACAACAATGGGTAATGTTCAGAATTATAATTCAGCAGTGAAAAGATCATCACATAAACCAAACGTCCAGACTTGCAACTACCCAAAACTCACACAAAATCACCATAATCATGATTACAGTTTTGTCCACTTTTCAGACAAAAAAGATTAAACAGATAACTTGATGCAACAGATGCTCTGAAAGGAATTAAAAATCCACAAACTGTAAGCTTCAACTGTTCAACATCATGCATGAGTAAAACACCAACATAAAATTGAATTTACATCAAACCCAACAAATGTTTTGATGTATCATGGTAACATGGTACAATCCCAGGGGGGGAAATTTGATCACATCAACCGAAGTACTAGATTAATTACCTAACAAGAAACAACAATTACCATTATCTTGTAATAACTATAAGAGTAATTGTTATTGTATTTTACGAAAAGCTATTTCAATCTAAATTCTTATATTTAATATAAAACTCCCAACAAAATTCAACTACTCAGAAAAGACAAAACCCTATTATAAACAGTCGGAAAACTTATCAAATTCAACACCAAGAGCACTGAATTCAAGGTCCAAAACTATAACAAACAAAACCCAGATCACTATTTTCTAAGAAGAAGAAAACCCACATGGAAACTACCAACTAGAAGATCAAATCATCCGAAAAACGAAGCTTCATCGAGATCAGAAAACTCACCACATGAGAGCTCGGTAAAGTAGCGGAGACCGATTCCGCAGCTCGATTTCGGTCAAAACTCTTGGGCGAAATCGATTGATTAACGGCCACTACATCTTCAACCTCATGAACATTGGTCCCTTTAGCAAAGTACTGGACCTCCAACACAGGCACGCTCTGCTGGCACACAACCTTAGCTTCGGCCACCATTTTCTCGCGCAATCATACCACACAAACACCCCCCAAGAAAATTATCCCAAAAAGTTGGTTTAAGCTCAAAGCAAACTTCCTCAACAACAAGACAAAAACAACTACGAGGGGAAGCAGATAACTTTGATTTTCTCGCGGTTTCTTGAGACCTTTCTCGCACTTTCTGTTGGATTTTCTTTTCGCTCAATCAGCAAAAAATTTGTGAGAGTTTGGGTTGAACGGGTTTTTATAAGGTCGGGCTTCATTGGGTGAGACCGGTTACCGGTGGCTAGCTGCTGTAGAGAAGTAAGACGATGGACACGTGTCAGTTTATAGGAGTTTCACTGTTTGAGTACACGCGCTAACGAGTAACGAGGGCTGGAGGGGTTGACGGACACGTGACGAATTTTAGGTTGACGCGTGACGCTTGGACCTATTGGAAGGGCTGTTGCTTTGAAATTACATAAACGCCCTTCTTCGCCCTGCCTTCCATGAACAAGAATGAGTCACTAGACTAGTTGATTTTTGATAGAGGGAAGCGATAAATTATTGGGTATAATAAATATATAATTATGTAGTATAATTAATTTAATATATAAAAATTTATTAGACGATGTATTTATATTTATAAAATATAATATTAATAACACTCTCATATTAAAATAATTAAATTAATTATATCTAATATATTGATTATATATAATAATTTCTTAAATTATAAATATACCTTACATTATGAGCTTTTAGAGAGGATAATTTGGGTAACTTGAACAAACTTTGAAGTGGCATTTTCACCGTTCAGACTCGACGCTTTTTCGCCGAATGCGTGGTGACGTTTAAAAGGGGTGATGCATGACGGCATGATTCGTGAATGAGAGACCTCAGTTTAAATGGACGGAAATGCCCCTCATCTGAAAAGTAAATGGAATACTTGAGCAGTTCTCAAACGCGCTGAGACGATGGGTCCCACCTGTTTGGACTGTCATATACACCCATATTATGATTTTTCGAATCTTTTACTGGTCTTTTCAGATGTTGATGCTTTATGAATTATGGTCAATCTTTTTTGGTTTTCCACTTCAGCAGATCAATCTAAAAATATTGGTCTATAATTCATGTAATCAAAGATCAAATGTCAATGCATGTAGGTGTCATTCTGATAGAAATGTGAATGTATTTGCAATTGCACTTGGTAGAGAGAAAAAAAAGAATAAGGTTTGGTCAAAAAAAAGAATCTACCATGTTTAAAGTATGTATATATATCTTGGTTTCGTAGAGGACTTGGTTTTTCAGATGAAGCGTATATGCATATAATAGTTGGTGTAGTTGGTGCTTATTATTGTTTGCACTTTGCCAATTATGGGTGGGCATTAAGACCGAAAATACCGAAACTATACCATTCTGTGTCATTCTGTATGGTTTGGTCTCATCCCGTTTTTTTTTTTTTTTATCCCGTACTGTACCGATCTCAAACGGGATGGGATCGGTTCTGAAGGTTCAATACCGAGATGGTCCCATCCTATATCGATTAATTAAAATTTAATTAAAAATTTATTTATTTAATTTAATATGCCCAAATATTACTAAGCCCAATTCATTTTTTAACTTGGATTTAGAAGATGAACTTTGTCTTGAAGAACTTAAATTTTATGAAAGTGTTGAAGCATGTAATATTTTGTTTATTATCTTAAACTTTACTTGGTTTGCTTTGTAAGTTTGTATTTGTTTTGTAAGTTTTATGAACTAAGTTTACAAGGTCATTTGTTATATTTACAGGTTATTATTTGAGGATGAATCTTGAATAAAAAATCAATAATTAAATTTTTATTATTTTTTAATTTGGGATCGGGATGGTACCAAACTAATTTAGTAAGGGACGAGATGGAACCATAATCCCAAAACCCTCATCCCGTCTCGTATCGATCCCGAACTCAAATCATGAGATGGGAACGAGATGAGGAGGACGGGTTTGGTACGAGACGAGATGGTACTATAATTTCAAAACCCTCATCCTGTCTCGTTCCGATCTCGAACTCAAATCATGAGATGGAAACGAGATGAGGTAAGTCTCGTCCCCCCATCTCGTGCCCACCCCTATCGCCAACAAACAAGGAGTATAATTCGTCGACGCGCGTACGTACGTTGACGCTTGAAGACCTTGCATGATTGCCAGATAGCATTAGCAATTAGCATCCCAATAATATTGGATTGTTTGCAAGTTGAGCTGTAAGCAGGGTAGGTGCGTTCTTATCCTCATCAATCAGGTACCCAATTATTTGCCTTGTATGTAGTGATTGAAAAGTAGGTAGTGCGAGAATGTTGATATCCACGTTCAAAAATTAATTATAATCCTCTCTGGTTCATGTCCCTAGTGATTTTGAGGCATAAAATAGCCACATTATTGGGGCCAAAAGGGCATCGGTGTCCAATGATCAAGTTAATAAGGTGGTTGAATAAAATCTAAATTTTGGAGTTATAAATGACTCCACATATATAAGAACCTGTGAAAATATAAAATATTATTTTATATTAAAAAATTACAACATTAATTTATAAGAGTTTAAATGACTTGAATCTCATCACTTGTTGTGATAAATTGCTCATTTTTTTCAAATAAGTAGATATATATTCCTTGTATGTGTGTGTGTAAGAGATTAGGTCGCTTTTGTCATTTGGTGGTCCGACTGCCTCCGATGCCCACACCAGTCACCATTTATTTTATATTATGGTAAAGGGAGTTTGGTGGTTCGACTTATCAGCCCACTAACCACATAAGATGTCCCAAATGGTCCTAATTATTGGTTAATCCATCTAAGCCTTGCTTCCAAGCACTAACAGGTGGAATCCCTTGTGGACCGCAACCCAAGTCTTACATATCAAATATATGTATATGGTTCATGCATGGTTACCATCCATTAATGATTAATTTCGTTTTCTATTAAAAATTTCAAAGTGTACGTAATTAGAAAAAAGAAGTTTTTGTGGGAAAACCCACATCGATCCAAACAGCCAATCATGGCTCGACACGTGGCTGGTCAAAACCAACCCTGAAGTTGACTTTCAGTGGTCAGACTTTGACCTCCACATCATCACTGCTCAGCACTTCCTCCGCCAGCTCAGCTCGGGTCCCCATGCCGAGTCCTCCATGCCCGGTCCGAGCCGAACCGATGACCTTCCAGGGGATTGAGTGTTCATCTTTCCATGGTCATCCCAGCTCGGCTCGGCTCGGCGCAGAGATAATCTCCTTTCGAGTTCTGGCGCCGACCAGTTAGGGCTCGGAGGGACCTCTATCTACTGGACCGGCTCGGTCTGGAATCCCATGTCCGATCCGACCACGCATGGGCTTCTTGTATACGCATAAGAACATGTGTTCGGGTCGGCTCGGCTCTCCGCCGCCATTCCCAGGAAGATCATGTTGGGATGAACCGCCACGCTTAAATGCACCTGACACAAATCCTCTGACAGATGGAATATCCAGCCTGCATCCATGACTATTGGGGCAGTTTGCCTGAACCTTCCAACCTTGCATTTAATGGAGCATTCAATGCAGCATTAAGTACTGAGGAGGTGAGCAGCTGTGCATGCAACTAGTTCTGACCAGGCGCGTGGGTCTCTGGCAACCATTCATTCACATGCAGGTAACTTACTCATCAAATCTTCCTTTGCCTATATAAGGCACCATATATGCACAAATGGGGGGATCAATCCAAAAAATCTAGCTATCAACTCCTCACCAGACAAACACTTACCAAAATTTACACTCACCCAAGAACATACCCAACTTGCTGAGAATAAACCCAGAACATTTGCCTTGTTCTTCCTATTCTCCCAAATTCATCTTTTGTTCTTCCTCACCTATCATCAAACACCATCACTGACTTCATCATCGGAGCGTGTTTGGCTGGTACCACACCGGTCCATCTCCTTTGATCTTGTTTCTCTTGCAGGAAGATCCCAATCAACATCCACGTCATCATCCGGCAAGGCTTCTGATCAGCCAGGTCACTATCTCTAAGTTGTTGCATCTACCTTACGAGAATTTGCATCAACAGATTGGCGCCGTCTGTGGGAAGATCGACTTCAGCCTTTGTGTTCATCACTGCAAGTGCTAAGCTCTTCCTCCAAACAAGTCATCATGGCCACCATCTTTCGGGACAGCAGTTCTTCTTCGGGAGCGTCTCAGAATGATGAACAACATCAGCCTGAGACACCTGAGAAGACGAGGGGAGCACAACTCCCCAGGACATCAAAGTCCAAAGGTCCCTCAAAAATCAGGGCTGCTCACAAACTTCTTAAGGAGAGCCAGCGACATCTGGCCGCTGAGAACGCACTTCTCAAGCAGAATAATGAGCTGCTTGCAAAACAGGCCGAGCTGGCCGGGGAACTTGCACGCCATCGCGCTCAGCTCGAGAACAGTGGGGGATCAGGCTTCCGATCCCGTCAGACCCGAGCCGAGCAGGAGGTCTTTTCACCGTCTCCTTCTCGGCAGAGCACTCCAGCCGACTTGAACGACCGGTCGGCTCGGGAGAGCGCGGATCACACGTTTTCGGGTTTCGAGGACATGCCCCCGGCCGAACAGGCCGAATTCTTGAAAGCCCACCGCCTCCTCCAGCAGAAGCAGGCGACCTTCAGGAAATCTTCTCCCGAGGGCCTGGAGGGAAACCGTGCCGAGCCGACTACGGATCAACGACCTCCCATCCGATCCAGGTTGGGGGATGTCAACCCAACTGGTTCGGCTGAACCCAGGGTGCCAGTCAGAAGCAGACTTGGTCCCGCCACCAGTCAAGATCCTCCCCCATCAGGAGCTCATTCGGGGAGGCGATCTGTGAGTGACCGGCTGGGATCTACCATGGTCATGTCCGATCGACGATCAGTAGACGAGAGGATCACCCGCCAGCCGGTGAGCGAGAGACTCGGTGATCGAACCGAGCGCTCGGGGGAGAATCAGGCCGAGCCGACCACTCCCGACGTGGAAAATTTGGTCCGGACTTTGGTACAAAACCAAATCCGGAGCGTCCACGATCGGCTCGGCCAGGTCGAGGTCTCTAGGGGATATCTCGGCAGGACCGACCACGGAGAGGAACTCCCCCTCCCGTATACCAGCAGGATCATGGACGCTGAGGTCTCCCGCGACACCAAGCCTCCCAAGATGGATCAGTACGACGGGACTAAGGATCCCTACGACCATCTTGACAGCTTCAGATATGCCATGGAAGCCCGCCAGGCGTCTGAAGCTACTAAGTGCCGAATCTTCCCTTCAACCTTGAAAGGATCGGCTCGGGGTTGGTTCCGGACCCTCCAGCCCAACTCCATCGACTCATTCTTCGACCTCCGGAGGGCCTTCCTAGCGAGGTATCGGGTTGTATCCGAACGACTATACAACTTGAACGATATGTCGCTTATTAAACAACAGGAAGGGGAGAGCCTCAAGGCCTATCTGATCCGCTTCAACATCGAGTATACGAAGTGCGACGATTGCGACGACAGATCGGCTAAGAACGCCCTTATGCAAGGTCTGCTCGCCGGGGGACTCCGCTCCCACCTGATGAGGAACCCTCCCTCTACTTATGATGAGCTTTCTGCTGAAGCCACTAAGTGGGCGCGGGCTGAGGAGTGGGATGCTCAGGTGGAGGCCCTGAATCCCAGGCCGACCTCAGCCAAAAGGAAGGAGGGAGAGGTTGCAAGTCCCAAACCCCAGGTCCAATCCAAGAAGACCAGGACCGAAGAACCGCGCCAACTTCTGGGCAAGGGGCCCAAGTTTGTTCAGTATACGGAGTATACCCCCCTCAACGCCGGTCTGGAGACAATCTTCTCCAAAGTCAAGGACCAACTCCCAGCTGCAAGGGAGATCAAGGGACCACCCCCAGACAAAATCAGGGAGGGTGTCTTCTGCAAATACCACTCCAATCACGGCCACGTCACGGGTTATTGCTACGCCCTCCGCGATGAGATTGAGACTCTTGCCCGGGCGGGTAAGATCAACCAATTCTTGGCCGGCGGGCCTAGAGTACCCAAGTCCGTGCAGAAGAAGCCCACCAACACCATCGACGTCCAGGATGCTGTCATCGGATCGATCGGCGGGGGGCCAACCTTCGTGGGAAGCTCGAACCGATCCCAGAAGGAGTATGTCAGACAGGCGGCTCAAGCTCATGAGTCCCTGTCAATCCAAGCGGGTCAACCCAGCACTTCCAAAAGACAACGGAAAGACTGGGCACCGGTCACCTTTGAGCCTAACGAGGCAAATGAGATCATCTTCCCCCACTATGATCCGGTCGTCATAGTGGCTTAGGTGGCCGGGACTACCATTGCACGCTCCTTCGTCAATGGAGGGAGCTCAGTCAACATCCTCTACCACTTTGCGTTCGCGCAGATGGGCATCGGCGAGGATAAGCTGGAGACCGACACTCCCGCCTTGGTCGGGTTCGGGGGAGAAGTGGTTCAGCCCCTCGGACACATCTACCTTCCCCTTTCGCTCGGGAAGGGACCGATCAAGAAGACTTGCATGACGTACTTCATCGTCGTCAAGCGGCCATCGGCTTACAACATCATCCTGGGCAGACCAGCTCTGGTCGACCTCGACTGTATCGTCCACTACGCCAACCTCCTTATCAAGTGTCCGGTGGGCGACGAGTGCATTGTCATTCAGGGAGACCAGTGCTCGGCTCGGTCTTGCTACGCCGCTTCGATCAAGCAAAAGGGTCAGCTGCCGAACTCACAGGAACTTGACTCCATCGCCGATTTGGGCAGGTGGCTGAGGGCGGAAACATTCGACTTCACTTCCGAGCCGAACCCAGACTCTCGGCCCCTTCCCGCCGAGGCTTGGGAGGAAGTGCCGATCTCGGACGGTACCCCGGATCGGCTCGTCCTAGTGGGGACTCAGATCAGTCCCGAACAGCGTTCTGCCATAGTTGACTTCCTCCGTGCCAATGCGGAAGTGTTCGCCTGGTCTTACGATGACATGCCAGGCATATCGTCTGACGTGATCACCCACAGGCTGAACACCGACCCGGGATGCAAACCGGTCCGTCAGAAGAGGAGGTCATACGATCCGGTCCGATACGCCGCCATGGTTGAAGAGGTAACCAAGTTGCAAAATAACGGGTTCATCTGGGAGGTCAACTATCCCGACTGGCTTGCCAACGTGGTCATGGTAAAAAAGAACAACGGGAAGTGGAGGATGTGCGTAGACTTCACCGATCTGAACAAGGCTTGTCCCAAGGACAGCTTTCCCTTGCCCATAATAGATCAGCTCGTCGATGCAACAGCAGGACATCAGCTCCTCAGCTTCATGGACGCCTACTCTGGGTATAATCAGATCCTCATGCACAAATCCGACCAGGAAGGCACATCTTTCATAACGGATCGCGGCATGTACTGCTACAAGGTCATGCCCTTCGGTCTCAAGAACGCCGGAGCCACCTACCAAAGGCTGGTCAACCACATGTTCAGATCTTCCATAGGCAAATCCGTAGAGGTTTACGTGGATGACATGCTGGTTAAGAGCATAAGGGCGGACGATCACGTCAAGGACCTCTCAGACATGTTCGGAGTCCTAAAAGAATATCAGATGCGGCTGAACCCTGCCAAGTGTGTCTTTGGAGTTCGGTAGGCAAGTTCCTTGGCTATCTGGTCAGCCAACGGAGGATCGAGGCCAATCCGGAGAAGATCCAGGCCTTGATCAACATGAAGTCCCCAAGGACACGCAAGTAAATCCAGAGTCTGACTGGAAGAGTCGCCGTCCTGAACCGGTTCATCTCGAAGTCCACTGACCGGTGCCTCCCTTTCTTCAAAGCTTTAAGGGGAGCAGGGAAGGGCATAGAATGGACCCCCCAATGCGAGCAGGCCTTTCAAGATCTGAAAAGGCACATGGGGGAACCTCCCATCTTATCCAAACCAGAAGAAGGTGAAGAACTTTTTCTCTACCTCTCTGTTTCTGACTCGGCTCTCAGCTCAGTTCTGGTGAGAGAGATCGGCGGTGTACAACACCCGGTCTTCTATACGAGCCGAGCCCTCGCCGATGCCGAGACCAGGTATCCAAAATTCGAGAAGATGGCTCTCGCTCTGGTCAGCTCGGCTCGGAAATTAAGACCCTACTTCTAGGCTCACTCAATCGTCGTCTTGACCGATCAGCCGCTCAAACAAATCCTGGCAAAACCCGAAACTTCGGGTCGGCTCATCAAGTGGTCAATCGAGCTTGGCGAGTTCGACATCATCTACCGTCCCAAGACGGCCATCAAAGGTCAGGCCATGTCGGACTTCATCTGTGAGTCAACCGCCTTGACAGAAGACCCACCGCGCGCCGACGCTACACCAACCGCATCTGATCCGAACATCAACGGCGATCGCAGCCAGGCTGATCTTCTCACCTGGACCCTCTACGTGGACGGATCTTCCAACGCAATGGGAAGTGGGGCTGGGCTTGTTTTGATCTCCCCAGAACAAGTTGTGATGGAGTATGCTCTTCGCTTCAGATTTCAAGCATCTAATAATGAAGCAGAGTATGAGGCACTCATCGCCGGACTCAGATTGGCAAAAGAGCTCGGCGCGACCAAACTGAACATTTTCAGCGACTCCCAACTCATTGTCAACCAGATATTGGGAGAGTACGAGACTCGAGAGCCTAGCATGACTGCCTACCTCGAGAAGACTCGCTTGATGCTCGGGAACTTCCACGAGTACAAAATATCCTAAATCCCGAGGGCAGAGAACTGCAGAGCCGATGCCTTGGCACGCCTGGCTTCGGCCACAGACACCGGATCCGCTAGGCACGTTCCAGTTGAAATCCTGGACAGACCTAGCACCGCCGAAAACGAAGCCGCCGTCATGCAAACCGAGGCCGAGCCGAACTGGATGACGCCGATCATCAGCTACTTGGTCTCCGGGATCCTCCCCCCAGAGAGGGACAAGGCACGTCTCATCAAGACGAGGTCGGCTCGGTTCAGCATGATCGACGGTCAGCTCTACAAAAGGAGTTTCTTCCTACCCTACTTGCGGTGTGTCACTCCCCAAGAAGGTCAGGATGTGCTGAAAGAAATTCACGAGGGGATATGCGGAAACCACTCTGGAGGAAGAGCCCTCGCCTACAAGACGACCCGGCAGGGCTACTTCTGGCCGACGCTGAACAAAGACGCAGATCATCTCTCTCGCGCTTGTGTCAAATGCCAACAACTTGCCGCAGTCCCCCACCGCAGTCCCCCATCAACCTCCTTAGTTGCTGACCTCCATATCCAGTCCCTGGCCGTTCGCGCAGTGGGGACTCGATCTGATCGACCCTATGCCGAAGGCGAAAGGGCAAGTCACCATGGCCGTAGTAGCAGTCGACTACTTCACCAAGTGGGCCGAAACCGAGCCCCTAGCCACTACTAAAGCCGAACGGATGGAGACCTTCGTCTGAAAGAACATCATATGCCGGTTCGGCATGCCGCACACCATCATTGCGGACAATGGCAAACAGTTCGACTGCAAGAAATTCAGGAGTTTTTGTTCACGTCTGAACATCAACTTGCGCTTCACCGCTCCTTACCATCCGCAGTCGAACGGACAAGTCGAGGCCATCAACAAGATCATCAAGAAGACCCTAAAGACTAAGCTCGACAATGCTAAAGGGAATTGGCCTGAACTCTTGCCATAGGTGCTATGGTCCTACCGAACTTCCTATCACAACTCCACGAAGGAAACACCTTATGCGTTGGCATTCGGAACTGACGTTGTCGTCCCGGTCGAAATGGGGACTCCTTCATTCCGGACCGGCACGTACAATCCCGAGACCAATGACACCGGGCTTCGGCTTGGCCTAGACATGATCGAGGAGAGGCGAACCGACGCCAATCTCTGCCGAGCCGCTTACCAACAGAGGGTAGCCAAATACTACAACCAAAGGGTCAGACCCAGGAGCTTCGGATTGGGCAGTCTCGTCATGAAGAAGAATCCCCTTGCCGTCAAGGAGAGCTCATTCGATCCGAACTGGACCGGGCCATACAGAATTACAGGCATAGTCAAGCCTGGCACTTATAACTTGGCCACTCTGGCTGGGAAGCCTCTCAAGCATAGCTGGAACGCTGAACACTTGAAAACTTATTACCAGTAAAAATGTAGTTAGGATCGGGGACTGTTCGACCTAACATTCGTTCCAATCAATGAAAGGATGAACACATTTTGACTCATCTTCTTCTTATTTTTCGAAGCAAACACTGGGGACTCTACTCCTACACACTTTCAACAAAGAGGAAAGATCTAAGTGTTTCCTTCGAAAAAAAATAATAATAAACCCATGTGCCGAGCCGAAGTGCCATTTTCGGCCCGATGCTCGGTACATTACAGACTCATCAGGTCTATAAACTCATGTGTCGAGCTGGCGCGCCACTTTCGGCCCGACGCTCGGCATATTACACACTCATCAGGTCTATAAACTCATGTGTCGAGCTGGCGCGCCACTTTCGGCCCGATGCTCGGCATATTACAGACTCATCAGGTCTATAAACTCCCGTGCCGAGCTGGCGCGCCACTTTCGGCCCGATGCTCGACATAGTACAGACTTATCAGGTCTATAAAAATCCCTGTCCGAGCCGAAGCGACTTTCTACAGTCCTAACGTTCAACAGGATATTTCTAAAAGAAAAATATACACTCCAACCAAAACTTTCATCGTGCATGCCGAGCCGATCTGAAAGTAGGCTTGAATATTTTTCTCAAAAACAAAATTCCTAAACATCTCAATGGGTATGCCGAGCCCATCTGGGATCAATGGGTTTTTAAATTCCTGCTTATCTTCGTCATGCTTATCAAGCTTATCCGAAGACAAGTTATTCATTTCATTTCATTGCGATCGGTATGCCGAGCCGATCTCAATATGCCTTTGTTTTTAGCATGAATGTTTTGTTTTTTTTTCATTATCTTTCTTACCTATCTTTACTTGTTTTTGTCTCTAAGTTCCATGTCCAAGCCGAACTGACAACAACTTGTTTAAGAAAGAAAATACTGAATAAATTAACAAGTGGTTCAAAAACATAAATAAAATTGTTCAAACATACATCAAACCCGAGCCACACATCGGCTCGGGAATAAACAAAAACAAAAATACAAGTTGGATTCAGGCGGATCGCTCGGCAGGCCTCTCCGGGATCGGCTCGATGGACTCTTCAGGCGTCTCCTCGCCGAGCTGCACCACCTCGACCCCGCCGATCTGCATCTCAGCGTTAGGATCGGACTCGGGGATCGGAGGAATCGGGGTCGGCTCGCATTCAGGCAGCGGAGGATCCTCCGGCGTCGGCTCGGCCACTGACACGACCACCTCGGCGGTAGCTTGGTGATCGGGGGGAGGAAGGTCTTCTTGCTGACTCTCCTGGGTGTCCCCCTCGCCGAGGAAGGACACATCCCAATCCGGCCTCTTGGACCGGATCTCCTCCAGCAACTCCTTATACCCCTCGAAGTGGGCATCAGCCAGCGCCTGGACGCTCGGAAGCCCGGCCCGGCGCCGAGACTCAACCGCCCTTCGCTCGGCCTCCTCGACATCCTGTTGGAGCTGGTCGGCAAATTGCCCCAGGTCGGCAATTTTCTGCTCTGAGGTCAGAAGCTCCTTCTCGAGCAGAGCGACCTCCACCTTTTTCTCGGCCAGCTTTGACCGCAGATCCGTCGACTGCTCGCGCTCGGCCTTGACCGCCTGCTCGGCCTCGGCCAGCCTCTCCCTGAGCTCCCGGTTCCGCTCCCGAAGCCTCCCCATCTTTGCCTCGGCCTCGACAGCGGCATGGGCAGCTTCAAACTGCTTCAAGGCGAGCTGCAAAAATAACAAAAAATTATTAATCCGAACCGAGTGGATAAACATAATCCGAAGTGAAAAAGACTTACCAACATGGCTTGGCGGGATGTGCTCAAAGCTTTTTGGCTGAAGCTCGGCTCCTCCTGACCGGCCCAGAGCCCCTCCAGCACCTTTGGCGTCATCACGCGCTTGAGGCCCGTGACGAACGGCTCGATGGAAGGGTCTACTTCCACCGTCTTCAAGGGTGCCGAGCCAGACGCTTCGGCACCGGGACCACTGGGCTCGGCCCGAGCTCTTTTCTCCACCCGGACCTCGGTCTGGGGAGCCTTCCTCTTTTCTCCTTGCCGAGCCGACCTCGGCACAGAAGGTCCGGGCTGAGTTGTCGCTGCGACAGGAACCTGGACCGGCTCGGCAGGGGCCCGCCCCGCGGCCCTCCTCTGGACGCTCCGCGCCGTCTTCTTCCTTAGGCAAGCCTCCATATCTGCCGAACTCATCCCTCTTTCCGCCCTCGGATTCCACCTGGGTACAAACCAGGAAATCCCCCTCGACCTGATCTGGGTCTCCCCGAGCAGGAACTTTGTGGACAGGTACTCTGCTGGTGAGTCCCTGATCGCGGCGATCTGGTCCTTGAGCTCGCCCCTCAGTTTGTACTTGCCCCAACTGACTGCAAAGACGAAACCAAAAGGAGTTAGACAAAGGAAAACAATTATCACAAAACACACAATTATCTTCGGATCGGCCCCAGACGTCCAATGCCCACCTGGAATCCTAAAGGCTCTGGGGACCCGAGCCGAGGTGGAGTTGTTCGGATCGGCGAACTCCCAATCCCCAGAGACAAAGAAGTATCTTTTCTTCCATGTCTTCTGGGAGGAGGGATTCCCACCGAAGAGTGGCCCCGAATACGCCTGGAGGTTGTAGAATCCGAGCTCGCTCTGCTTCGACCTCAGCGCGTAGTTGCAGAACAGGAGATCCTTGTCTGGCACACACTTGTGCACTTTGTGTCACAAGATGTGCATAGACAAAATTATCCTGTATACGTTTGGGTTCAGTTGGTGTGGCGCCGCGCCGATCGTCGCAAGCCAGTCCTGCAGGAAGGGGTGCAGGGGAAGCCGAACCCCGTTCTCGAACATCTCGGGGTACATTGTCACCCATCCTTTTGGAGGTCGGCTCGGCTTCTCTCCCCCAATCGGCAACCTCGTCAGCACGGATTCGGGAACTGAGTACCTATCCCTTAAGTCCCCGAGATGATACTCGGTCATCTCATTGGGGATCTGATCGGCCTTCCACGCCAATTCCTCGTAGAAGTCCGGGTCGATCGGACTCCCCGTCACCTGCTGAGCCGAGGTCGACGCATCGTGACCCCTGTCCCTTTCATTTGGGCCCGAGGTGAGTCTACTCGGGATGGTCGCGATCGGCTCGACGTCAAGAGGTTCCTCGCCATCACCTTCGGCCACCCCTTGTTCCCGGTCGGAACTCAACACTTCGGGGTTTTCCTGGTCCCCTCGAGCTCGGCGCTCCTCGCCTGGGTTGCGATCCAGCGCCGAGCCGACCTCGTCTAATTCTTCGGACAAACCGTCCCAACTTGCCTCGCCCGCCGGTGGGCTTCGGCTCAGCTCGGCGTCACTTTCCCCATCAAATGCCTCTCCCGAGCCGAGCCTACCACTCGAGTCAGTTGTTGACATGACAAACACTCTTTCTCACTCTCTCTCTTACCTTTTTGGATCAAAAAGCACCTTTTCTCAAGAACGCCAAGAACACACACCCAAAAACCCGAAAATGCAAAAACTCAAAAGTGAGGAGAATCACTTACTGGTTTTCCTCCGCCCAAGGTCTCCGCCCCCAATACCCTCGGAACCGCCTCGCCTATCACCGTACTTGGTCGGATCTGAGATCGGACTACCACTCAACTGGCGGAGAGAGAATGAGATTCGCGGGAGAGAGAGAGATTTTGCAGAGAGAAAGCTTGAAAAAACTGAGAATGTGAGGGAGAAGAGAGAGAAAATAGCCATTTATACCCCATGCAAATCAGATCCCAACCCTTCATTTTTGGCGCTTCAAATCCCAGATCTTGACACCTGTCAAAACGTTCAAAATACCCATAAATGATGTGACCCTTACGTTCCCCCATGCAGAAACCAAACGTCTCTTCACCTGCTCTCGAAGATATTTTGGCCAAATACAAGTCATCGTTTGCTCGGTCTTCGGGAAGACTGGCCTGCTCGGATCGGAACCCGATATCATTTCGGTTCGGATCTAACAACGTATCATTCCCCAGGGAAAGGCACACTTCAACTTCCAATCCATCACTGTCCGCTCGGATCGGAAGCTGGGGGACTCCTGTTTGTGGGAAAACCCACACCGATCCAAACAGCCAATCATGGCTCGACACGTGGCTGGTCAAAACCAACCCTGGAGTTGACTTTCAGTGGTCAGACTTTGACCTCCACATCATCACTGCTCAGCACTTCCTCCGCCAGCTCAGCTCGGGTCCCCATGCCGAGTCCTCCATGCCCGGTCCGAGCTGAACCGATGACCTTCCAGGGGATTGAGTGTTCATCTTTCCATGGTCATCCCAGCTCGGCTCGGCTCGGCGCAGAGATAATCTCCTTTCGAGTTCTGGCGCTGACCAGTTAGGGCTCGAAGGGACCTCTATCTACTGGACCGGCTCGGTCTGGAATCCCATGTTCGATCCGACCACGCATGGGCTTCTTGTATACGCATAAGAACATGTGTTCGGGTCGGCTCGGCTCTCCGCCGCCATTCCCAGGAAGATCATGTTGGGATGAACCGCCACGCTTAAATGCACCTGACACAAATCCTCTGATAGATGGAATATCCAGCCTGCATCCATGACCATTGGGGCAGTTTGCCTGAACCTTCCAACCTTTCATTTAATGGAGCATTTAATGCAGCATTGAGTACTGAGGAGGTGAGCAGCTGTGCATGCAACTAGTTCTGACCAAGCGCGTGGGTCTCTGGCAACCATTCATTCACATGCAGGTAACTTACTCATCAAATCTTCCTTTGCCTATATAAGGCACCATATATGCACAAATGGGGGGATTAATCCAAAAAATCTAGCTATCAACTCCTCACCAGACAAACACTTACCAAAATTTACACTCACCCAAGAACATACCCAACTTGCTGAGAATAAACCCAGAACATTTGCCTTGTTCTTCCTATTCTCCCAAATTCATCTTTTGTTCTTCCTCACCTATCATCAAACACCATCACTGACTTCATCATCGGAGCGTGTTTGGCTGGTACCACACCGGTCCATCTCCTTTGATCTTGTTTCTCTTACAGGAAGATCTCAATCAACATCCACGTCATCATCCGGCAAGGCTTCTGATCAGCCAGGTCACTATCTCTAAGTTGTTGCATCTACCTTACGAGAATTTGCATCAACAAGAAGAAAAACGTGTTAAACTCTTACAACTCGCCTCTTTTCTATATTTCTGAAGATTGAAGATTTAAACTTAAAATTTCTCTAATATTAACAACATGAGAACTTGACGTACCATATTTCTCTTTGTATGAATCAGAAACATAATTAAATAAAGTGATATATACGTATATATTGATATAAAACATTAGAATTGATGATCTACATGAATCAATTGAATCATGAAAGAAGTGAATACGAGAGTCAAAGAGAAATACATAAATACTCAATGTATGTATACACAGATATATATCTGCGGTAATGCTAGGGTGCTTCAAATTTGTGCCACAATGACATAGAATGTCATGCCAATTAAAATGTTTTTTAAGTTAAATATATATCATTATTCATTTATTACATTATTTTTGAATAAATACTATTTTAACCTTTCTTATAAATTTACAAAAATTTAAATTATAAACTAAACAAATGAATAATGATATAAATAAATATTTATTTATTTACACCATGTGTTCCCTCTTTATTTATCATGAATAAAATAAATAAATAAAATACACCATGTGTTCCGTCTTTATTTATCATAAATAAAATAAATAAATATATAAAATACACCATCCACCATCCACCATTCTTCCTCTTCCTCCACCATATATCATCATTCTTTCCTCCACACTCCCCCCCTCCCCCACTTCTTCCCTGCCCTTTTCTTCTTCTTCTTCTTCTCTCTCTCTCTCTCTCTCTCTCTCTCTCAAAATTCATTGTAATTTCTTCAGATGAACGAAGTCATTGTAATAATTGAGCAAATTAATAGAGTAATAAGTTTCTTGTATTTTGAGGATCTAGAAATTCTCTCTCTCTCTCTCTCTCTCTCTCTCTCTCTCTCTCTCTCTCTCTCTCCCTCCCTCCCTAACCCAACACCCCACTTCTACCCCAACCTTTTTTTCCCCTCCCTGCAATTACATTCAAGATATGGTTAACTGCAATTGCAATTAACACGAAAATATCAACCTCAACAAAAAAAAAAAAAAACATGAAAAAATTAATTAAACAAAGTAAATAAGACATGATATAAAAAGATGAAATAAGCAAAATGAAAAGTTAAAATCAAGAAAAGATGAAAGGTGAATTAGGATTATGAGATTGGAAGGGTTGGGGAGAAAAAATTGAAAGAGAAAATTGGGTAAGACAAATTTGGGTAATTGGAGTCTAGAGGGATAAGATAGTTTTTCAATAAAAATGATTTTAATCTAATATTATAAATAAATAGTGATGTGTATAATTATCAAGAAAAAAAAATGACGTGTACCATTAATTTTGGCATATCAAATTGAGACACAAATTAAGGCACAAAAGTTGAGGCCCCAAATCTTTTCTCATTATATATAAGGTACTTATCAATGTGTTTATGTAAACTATTAACAGTATGTATGCATATGTATATATATATATATATATATATATATATATAAAAGGCCCTTCAAATGAGGTATATATTATTAATTTGTGGGCTCATTTCGCATCGTAATTTGATGGTCAGAGTTGTCGAGTTTTTTTAAAGTCTCTATTCAATAATCACCCTTGCAAGAAAAGAGATAAAATCAGAACCACTAAAACATCTAATTGTAATCAATAAACGAATATGGTGATTTCAGTAAACACTTGAAATAATGACTATTTAATCAAATTGTTAAATAATTTCTTATTGTCTAATTTTTGTAAGAATGATTTTTGCATTGAGACTTAGAATTTAGAAAAGGCAGCTCTAATAATTAATTTACAATGTAAAATGAGTTTCACAAGTAATATATTATTATGGCTAAAATGAGGTATACCTCATTTGAAGGGACCTATATATATGACCAAGAAATGAATTGAAGCATAGAACAATGGATGTAGATATAGACGAATTGGGAGAGAGAGAGAGAGAGAGAGAGAGAGAGAGAGAGAGAGAGAGAGAGAGAGGAAAGTAGAGTCATCAGGCCCAAACCGCCGATGGAGGGGGTGGCGGAGTGGCATAAGCTGAATTGGGTCTTCGGTTCTTGTTTTAATTTTCTTTTATTTTCCGTTTCTGTTTTTAGCTTTTTCTTGTGTAGTGAGGGAATTTTTGAAATGAATGGCGTGTGTGTAGTGATAAATTGTTTAAAAATTAAAATAAAATAGAAATGCTGTGAGTAAGAGGTGTGAAGTGAGAAGAAAAAGAAAATACTAATTGTCCCAACACTTTTTTTCTAACTTTTATTTCTCAATTTACATAACATCAATAGAGTTTATATATTTTTTTCCTTTTCAATTTTTTAATTTTTTTTTATAAAATTCAAAGTACAAATGCCTTATAAATTGGAAAAGACTACTTAAAAAAAAGTATAGGGACATATAGCATGTTCGAAGAAGCAAATAGATTATATGTAGCAGCCATTAAAGATGGGATAGCTCATACTTATCAACAGATAAAAGGAGACAAAGAGAAAAAATTTAAAACAGCTGACTTTTCTTTTTGCTAACAAAATAGTTCACTTTCTTTTTCATACCGAACAGTTGACTTTTTTTTTTTTTTTGCCCAAAGAACAGTTGACTTTGAATATGAGGATTTCTAATTTATAAATATAAAGTCCAAAGAGATATGAATGTGTCCAAGAAAAAGACATAAAAAGACATGTAATATTGACTATACGTGGTTGGCAAATATAGAATTATATTGGGGTTTTACTTTTATTTTAGGCTCAATTACCTTTGACTTACAAACTATAATGGTCTTATCAAGTGAGTCTATAAACGGTAAGAAAATTAAGCGCCTCCACAAACAAGTAGAAATTTTGAAAAACTTGTCAACTGTCAAGGGGTTCATCAAAGTTTCTATGAAGGGCCAATGTGGACAATGCTGACATTAATTTTTTAATTAACACGTATGCCACGTGGAAAAAAATTAAAATATTTCACCAAAACATTTTTAAAAACTAAAAAAATTTGAAAAAAATAAATAACTAATAACTAAAAAAATACAAAAGTCATTCATCCTTATCATCATACTCCACCGCCACCTACCCCTTTTTTCTTCTTCCGGTCCTCCTTCACCCACCGTCACCCCCACCTTTTTTATCTTATCTCCTTATTCATCTTTCCCATGCTAACCCACCCTCACCACTCCTTTTACGTCCTACTAACACCTATGCAAACCAACCTCACGACCCCTTCTTCTTCATCATCCTCAACTATTTTCCTCCTCAACTCCAATAAGTCATCTCCAATCTCAACTCGAATTCGACCCGCTGGATCAACGAAGCCGCATATCTAGAACCAAGAGCATAATCTCCTCTGCTAACCTGAAACCCATCTCTGACATACCGATTCGCAACCAGAATCTTCCTTATCACATCAAGAAACAATCATGTTGATGCTCAAAAATAGTTAATTAAGCAGTCCACATTGCGTCGGACCAAGGTACTGGGATAACCCTCCAATGTGCAAGAGACACGTTGGCATAAGGTCAAGCCTAAGGAGTAAGTCTTACTGTACGTCCAATGCTAAAGTGACACATCAGCTACCAATCACCCTGCAAAAGCGAACACAAGAAGTGAGCGGGAATGACATTGGTGTGGAATTGGCCGAAGACCCTCCGATGCTCAAGTCACTATTGGATAAAAGGTCAAGCAAAGTAACAATAGATGTCAGTGATTTTCGTACGTTTTAATAATGGCAAGCACCTCCTTTTATAATACTATTCATGATGACGTCATTTGCTTGGGGGAAAGCAAACTAGTCTAGTGTTGACACATGTCCCTTATGACATCCTTTGCATGAGGAAGTGCCACGTGTTGCCTGGGAGGAACACCAACGGATGCAGCCTCCTTCCATGCAACTTGTACACGTGGAGAGACTCTAACATAGATACGATGTTGTCACCCATAAGAAAGCAAGGACCGAAGAACATCGAGCGTCAGTGGTGCCCGAGCATTGGTAAGTGTCGGGACTCCAAAACTTAGTCAAGAGACCGAGCACGAGTTGAGAGCCTGAGCATGAGTCGAGACTACAAGCTTGTGTCAAGAGTCCAAGCCTTAGTCGGGACTCTATGCATTGTGCTCGAGCCTTAGGTTACAAAATGAGTTGTTGTTCTACTCTGTACAAAGTATGTAGGAACAAACCCCATGACCAAGTCAGCAGCATTGGGATCGAAGATCTTGGAGGCGCTAGAAATGCGATGCTGGCACTTGGCCAGGTCAAGGTCGGTGTTGCCCGTGACGATGAATTTGAGGAGGCGGGGGAAAAGAGGATCAAGACGGATCGAGCACGTGTGTGTGACAAGGAACTACGGTTGGGGGAGAAGGGATTACTCCCAGGGTTTGAGGAAACGACCGAGTCAATTTTTTTTTTTTTTTTTTTTTTTTGTGTCGGTCAATTTTGGGTGCATTTGTAATTTCTTTTACCTGATTGCAAAAAGATTATTATATAATAGATCAAGAGCCACAACCTCTAATGGCAAGCAATGGCTCTCTAACCTCTCCACTAAAAAACACACAAGACCCACTTCATCTTTCTTTACTACTCCAAGGTTGTTCACTAGTTTCACCTCAAAAGGCTTCTTTGAAACTGAGGCTGCAATGAGCCCAACCTTGAGGGTGTGTGAATGTGGTGAGTGAAGAAGGATGGGAGGAGGAAGAAAGGAGGAGGGAGGAGGAAGAAATGAGGGGGTGGAGGCTGGTTGGAGGGGTGAGCGTATTTGCAGATGTGGGTGGGGTGTCATTATTTTTAAGTTTTTTTTTTATTTTAAGTTTTTAATATTTTAAAATTCTTTGAGATTTTTATTGATTTTTTTTTTTCACGTGGCATACATGTTATTAAAAAAAAAAAATTCATGTCAGTATTGTCTACATTGACACTTAAGAGCAGCTTTGACATACCCCTTGACAAAAGGCAATTTTTCAGAGTTTCTATGTGTTTGTGGGCATGCTTGAAAATTTTTAAACATTTATAGACCCACTTGAAAATGTCATTATAGTTTGTGGGTCAAAAGGTAAATGTGCCTTTATTTTAAGGTTTATTCGTACATTTACCCCTTGAAAGTATAACTTTGTCTTACTTCATCTCCTAAAAGTTTAAAGTTATATTTTACCCCTAAAAGTTTATCTCATGTTTCACATAACTTGAAATCGTCAAGTCTATTAATTCCTCTGTGTGAATCGATGACGTGGCGTCTACATGGCGGGACAATTTAGTCATCAATTCAAACAGTGCTATTGATAGACGTGACAGTTTCGGGTAATGTGGAACACGAGATAAACTTTTAGGGGGTAAGTTGAAACATTAAACTTTCAAGGGGTGAAGTGAATCAAAGTTATAGTTTTAGGGAGTAAATTGTGCGAATAAGCCTTATTTTAATTAGTAAGAGCATCTCCAGCCATTTCCTAAATATTTCCCCAAATTTAAATTGGGGGAAAATGATATAAAACACAGCTCCAATCATTCTCTAAAATCTCCCCAGATTTGAGATTTTCCAAAATTTTTTTCTAAATCAAGTTGAATGAATGAAGCTTCTTAAACTTTCATCAAACCTCCAATAATCAAATTTTAGACTAGAAACCCAAAAAAAAAAAAAAAATTAGAGAAAATTTCAACTTTAGCACTGGAGAGCTCTTCTCCAAATTTAACTTTTTTCCCTAATTTATCCTCAAATTTGAAAAAAAATATAAAAAAAGAACTGGAGATGCTCTAATGCATGATTTTTCTACACAAACACAACAACTTTATGGGAATGGGAAAGAAGTGACAGTGTATGCCAACCAGATGGCAAAACCAAAGCTCATATTATGTCTTTGGTGAAAAATCTTGACTCTTCTTTCTTGTATTTAAAATTATGCTCTCTCCATCGAAAATACCAACGGCTAGTGCGGAAACTTGCATGTGATGCAGCCAAATTAAGGGTTGAGAATTCATACCCTATTAAGAGATCTAAGTGTTAAAAGTTGTTTGTATAAAATGTTGTCTGCTAGAAAATTTTCCCTTTTATGTGGCTCCACAATCATTCTTAGTTACATATCACAAATTTGCTTGAGTTTAGCTTGTATGACAATTTTAAGTTACAATATTAAAGAAGGTAAATGGTAAAAGCAACAAGATTAAATACTCTGTTTATGCACAGTTAGTTACTCCTTTCCAACCTTTTCTTTTTGTGTGTGTGTGTCTAATTCTAATGAGTTTGAACTCACTAGAATCAATATTGGTTCACAAACAGATATACAAATGAATCTACCTCTCAAAATAGGCTTAAAATATTGGAGATAATTAAAGGATCGGGTTCAATTCCTAGGTACTATGAATGAGCCCAATAAAATAAACATGGTTCTTGGAGGTTTTTCTCTTATTTGCATTTTGGAAATTGAATTTGAAGATCGAAGAAGTCATATTTAACCAAAATAAGAAAACTGAGCATTACTTTTGTAGAGGGGGAGCCATGATTTAAAAGTTGCATGGATTGAACTCCCAAAGAGAAAGGAAAGTTGGGCTAGAGATGAAAACATGATAACAACATGACAAATAAATCTATCGAATTAGCACAAAACAATACTATATATGCACTTGATGATTTTATTTAAATCCTATAAAATGTACACAAAACTCACAAATTATTTATATATGCTCTATTGTTTGTGAATGAAAAGCATACAAGAACTCAAATTTCATGTTAAACTTATTCTTTGGAGTCCTACTACCTAGAAAAAGAGTTATGATATGTAGACTAGCTGGTTGAAGAAAAAAAAAAAAAAAAGAAGAACAAAATGGTTAGTGGCGTAGGCAACATATATTGAAAATTATTTGATTAAATTGAAATTCAAAAGGAATTGATTTGTTCCCAAGTCAAGCTGTACCAGCCACAGGAAGAGTTTGACTTTTTCAGGGTGTGCACCTTCTCAAGCAATTCTTTAGTGAGACCATTTAGTGCGTTTAAATATTTCTATTAGAGAGGAATGATACACAAAGTGAAAATATCCAAATAATTTATTCTTGAATATTTGACCAGAAATAAGATTGTCCATTTTAGGTATTGTTAACCAATTTGTTGTTGGATTCCATGCTGCTACCTATCTCTTATTCCTGGTGCTGGCTTGCTTGTTGCTCACTTTTGCCTGCGTTGGTGTTAGGCTGTTAGCCAATTTGCTAGCTTTAGTTTGGGCCTTTTTCTTTGTAAAATTCTGGTATGACTTAGGCCTGGTTGCTTCTGTGGGCTTTGGCTTTTTTCTTGTATGGGTTTTTTTGTTTTGTTTTATAAATTTATGAGTTTATTTCATATTTAGTACCTAAACTTTGACCCTTATCTTAATGTGGTACCTAAACTTTTATTTGTCTCAATTGAGTACCTAAACTTTTATTTTGTATCTAATAGGTACCAAAATGAATTTTTGTTAAAATTGTCAATAAAAATTAGGGGCAATATAGTCAAAGTATATTTTAATTATTTTCTTTATATGTTTAAAATTATTAAAAAAAAAACACACAACAAACAAAAAAAATTAAAAATTAAAAATAAAATATAAATTTTTTGAAGTGACTATATTGTCCATAACTTTTGTTGACAATTTTAACAGAAATTTATTTTGATACCTATTAGACACAAAATAAAAGTTTAGGTACTCAAATGGAATAAATAAAAATTTAAGTACCACATTAAAACAATGGTCAAAATTCAAGTACTAAATATGAAAAAAATTCTAAATTTATTTATTAAAGAGAGAGAAAGAAAAAGTCATAGCAGAGGAGAGAAGTAGAGAAGTCTCCAACTGCCAAAGCCATCATAATTGTGTGTTTAATAAAGAGGAATAGAGAAATTTGAAAGTGGTGGAGTGGGGCAGGGGGTTTGAATGGTCAAAAAAGGGCGTGAGGACTGTTGAAAGTTGAAAAGAAACAACAAGAGAGAGAGAGAGAGGGTTGAGGAAGGGAGGAGAGAGAAGCAAAGAAAGAAAAAGAGATACACATTCATTCATCAATGCATCAATGGATCAATGGATCAATGCAATGCATTATTCATTCAATCATTCATTAGTATTAAAAACACATCCTCTCCTCTTCTTGTGTTTTGAGTTTTGACTGCCCTCTTCCTTCCTTGTTCACCAAACTCACAAAATCAAGACAAACCCACCAAACCCATTAACCCACTCATAACCTCATCCATCCCTTTTCCTTTGCTCTCTCTCTCTCCATTTTCTTTGTTTCTTTCAATAACAATAACCAGAGCCAAAATCGGTTGTACTAGTGAATCAGAATCACATTGACACTTTGACATCCATCCAATCGATCGATCGACGGGTTATGACACCGTCACGCCGATCCCGATCGGTAAATTCCTCTTCTTCTAGCCTTTTATTTCTACTTTTATTTTTTATTTTTTTTCAATGCTTAGGGCCAAAAATTTAATTTTGTCCTTCTCTGATTAGTTTTTATACGTACATGTAAATCAAATCCAACTGGGTTTTTTCTTTTTTGTCTCTTTGTGTTTTTTTTTCCCTTTTGATTTCTCCCTTCTGTTTACTGTTCTTTGTATTTGAGATATGTTTGGTTGGCAAGAGAGTGCAGGAAAGTGACAGAAATTGAAATTTATGAACTATAGATAAGAGCCTTGTGCTGCATCCGTTTGATTTCTCATAAAGTCCTTTTTTTTTTTTTTTTTGAGGGTGCTTGCTTACTTCTTATTGGTTTATGGAACTGTGTGTCAAGGTCTCTAATTTAAATTTTTGGTTTATGTGTATTTGATAATGGGACATCTTAGCATGCCATTTTCTATTGTATTTCTCAACAGTTGGGACATAATGCTTTAACATAAATTGTATTGTGTAAATGCATTAATGGGTTGATGTATTTTCTGCAGGTGAGTTATTGATTTGTTTTATTGAGCTGAGAAGGGTAATCTAGCAGACGAGTTTCTCAGTTATTTTTGCTTGAGCTTATGGCTTTCGTGAGCGTGGCTCCTGCTTCTGGAATAAGAGACCCCAGGGGTAATACAGTAGGCGTTGGTAGTTTGCCTGAGGAAATGAATGACATGAAACTTAGGGATGACAAGGTAAGTTATGCCACTTATTCCTCTGGCGTTGGTAGTCTTTGTCATTTCTATGTGATTTCTTATTGATTGTGAAATCTGTAATATATATGTTTCCTTTTATAGGAAATGGAAGCAACTGTCGTTGATGGTAATGGAACAGAGACGGGTCATATTATTGTCACAACTATTGGTGGAAAAAATGGCCAGCCAAAACAGGTATAATGTTTTCTAGGTCTTTCCTTTTGTACAGTCGCATTTTGTGGTATTTTAAATTGATGATGACATGATTTGACTTTCAATGACTGTAGACAATAAGCTATATGGCTGAGCGTGTTGTTGGACATGGATCTTTTGGATTGGTTTTCCAGGTAATTTTTCTCATTTCAGATGTGTGGTTTTCAATGCATTTGTTTCAATGATCTGTTTGTGATCCCTAATTTTGATTTAATGATTCTGTTTGAATTCATTTCACTGAATTGCTATTTTATAATTGTTATGCAGGCTAAGTGTTTAGAAACTGGTGAAACTGTTGCCATTAAAAAGGTTCTACAAGACAAGAGATACAAGAATCGGGAGTTGCAAACCATGCGTCTTCTAGATCACCCAAACATTGTGTCTCTTAAACATTGTTTCTTTTCGACAACTGAAAAGGATGAGCTATACCTTAACCTTGTACTTGAGTATGTCCCCGAGACTGTCCATAGGGTGATCAAACACTACAGTAAGATGAACCAGAGGATGCCACTGATATATGTTAAACTTTATTTTTACCAGGTATGTTTGGTCACATTTTTATTCTTTACTAAGGATCTCTAAATTGTTTATATCCTTACATATTATTTGTATTGTATATCATTGCTGGCGATGAATGAAGATGAGTTGTGTTTCTCTTAAGGCTTTTGTTACACACTATTGAAATACATGTTTTAAGATATTTCATAATTGTTACAATTTATCAGAAAAGTAAATAGGTAATGCTGTATATTTCTAGCTCTTACGTCTAATTCTTTATCTCTTTTTTCAGATTTGTAGAGCACTTGCTTATATTCACAATAGTATTGGAGTGTGCCACAGGGACATAAAGCCTCAAAATTTGTTGGTATGCTGGTATTTTCTATGTATTGTACTTTGTTTTTAATTGAAGTGTTTTCATAGGTTAATTGATTGTCTATCCACATTCTAACAGGTCAATCCCCATACTCACCAGCTTAAAATCTGTGACTTCGGGAGTGCAAAAGTCTTGGTTTGTTTTCTGCATCCAAGCATTCTTTAAATATGCTCATTCTGGCTAATGATTTTACAATACTGAATTGGATGTACATTTGACAGGTAAGAGGGGAACCCAACATATCTTACATCTGTTCAAGGTACTATCGAGCACCTGAACTTATATTTGGTGCAACTGAGTATACCACAGCCATTGACATTTGGTCTGCTGGCTGTGTTCTAGCAGAATTACTGCTTGGACAGGTAGGTGTTGTTCTTCTTTAATGTGAGTTTCCTTTATCTTTAGACTCACATATATGTGCTAACTAAGTAATGCCTATTATGCCAGCCTCTATTTCCTGGCGAAAGTGGAGTAGACCAGCTTGTTGAAATCATCAAGGTGATTGTGAACTTTGAATTTGTTCAACTTTAAATGCAGTTGGATAATGAGGAATAGAACATTTGTATATATACTTATCTTGGAATGGGTTGAAAACTTTGCATTCTATTCATTCTGACACTGCTGGCTCTTTCTAGACAATCTTGGTTGGCATGTCTTTTTTTATTGGCAGCTCCAGGAAAATCTAGATTGCTTCATATTGCTTCCCTTTGAGTTGCATTTAGTTTTTTTGTCTCATGATGATTTATGTGATTCTCGTGCAGGTTTTAGGTACCCCAACTAGGGAGGAAATAAAGTGCATGAACCCTAACTACACAGAGTTTAAATTTCCCCAAATTAAAGCTCATCCTTGGCACAAGGTACATGAGATATCATATCGCATGCACCCTAAAATGCATGAACCGTAACTACAGAGTTTAAATTTCCCCTAATTAAAGCTCTCAGAAAATTTCATTCTAATATCCTTTTTGTACATCATTTATCATCAGATATTCCACAAGCGCATGCCCCCCGAAGCTGTGGATCTTGTATCGAGGCTACTACAGTACTCTCCAAACCTTCGAAGTACAGCTGTGAGTACTTCTGATGAGTTCAATTATCAATTTTTCTGTTTTAGGATGCCTTAGAGAGTGATTCTGATCAGGATCCAGTTTCTAATCTATCTTCTTGAGCTTTGCATGGTGCATTGTGCCCTGAAAAATTTATTGTAAATGGTTATGTTTTCAATGCAGTTGGAGACCTTAGTTCATCCCTTCTTTGATGAGTTGCGTGATCTTAACACCCGCCTGCCAAATGGACGTTTCCTTCCCCCATTGTTCAACTTTAAGGCTCATGGTAATAAGCATTTTCGGAACTGTACCATTCACTTTTGATTTTATTGTGATTTCTAAGCCTAACTGATAATTTTTGTTGGTGCTGCTGTCATTGAATAGAACTGAAGGGGGTACCTGCAGAGATGCTTGTTAAGCTGATCCCAGAGCATGCAAGAAAACAGTGTGCCTTCCTTGCATCGTGACGATTCTTTGTAATTGATGTATGCTCTGCACAGAAAGATGTGGTCTGCTGTAGAAATGTAACTGTCCCTTTTTAATTTGATTGTCATATTGAAGCCGTAATATTTAATTTTTAAATCCCCTGTTCATTTGTTCCCTTTAGTTATATTTATCCGCTTAAGCATTGTAAGTAGAAAGCAGATCAAGAAGGTTCCGCTTATTATGTTACTCAGACCTCGGTGGGTTTGCCCCCTTGAATATTTTTTTTTTCTCCTATATTAATGATAGATTGTAACCAGATGCTGGATGCAAAATTTATTCACTTATAGTAAATTTTTTTTTTTTTTTTTAAAACCCTAAATTATTATTTGTCCTAATTGGGTATTTAAACTCTTATTTTGTCCCAGTATGGTATAATGTGAGTTTTGTCAAATAATACTAACAAATTTTGGTCATTTACCTTGCACATGTCTTATAATTTAGTCCATTTACGAACTTGAGTTGATTAAAATCCCCCCGGGCATGTTAGTAACTTGGTATTATTTGACAAAAAACATATTATATACCAAACTGGGACAAAATAAAAGTTAGGATACCTAGTTGGGATAATTAATTGTTTAAATGAAAATGACCAATATTCAGATATTAAAATTGAAAAAAAAAACCCTATTTTTTTAATTTTGAATTTACTTCATAGTATAATAGAAAAATATATGGCTGCACGTAATACTGTGCGATGCATGATTTGTGCCTATTTTGTGTTGAAAGATAGTGCACCACATGGTATCAAGGTTTTTTTTTTTCTTTACAAACTATAATATAATACCGAGAAGCATTATGTAACACCCCAAATTTTATTGATTTTGATTTAAGAGTGTTACTAGGCTAATTAAAATTAGTTAAAACTAATTGCTACCTTTTGAACACAAATTTGGATTTATCCCACATAGTTAAGTTTATGGAATTACATTTATCTAAATGTTTTATTTAAAGTTGTGCACTTATGTTAAAATTATGTTACTTGCTTAGCATCTCACAAAAGTAAGAACATGAGTTACATGACCACTTATGCACAACCCCTTGACCTAATTACTCATGCTAGGATAATTTGATTATTAGCATGACTTTGTTTATTAAATTGATGATCTCGGATTAATGCCAAGAGTTTGTATGATTCTACTTCATCGAAAAATGGTTTCAATGCACTTATTTGAAATTACATATTTTTAATAAGTTATTTGGACACTCAAGTGATCCTTTCATATCACATACTTACTTTTTCTTGTACAAACATGTATTTGTGACATATACATGTTTAGAGTTAGAATTTGACAAGTAGGAATACCAAGGGTTGAAAAGTTGACCATGAAACCTTATTGTTGACCAATCTAGACCACTAGCGCTAGAACCCAAGGTTACTTGAGCAAAAGATAAAGATGATGGCTATTGTATGGCATGGTGATCATGACTAGGGCTGGAGTTAGAGTGTATTTTCGGATTAGAAGGAAAGAGAACCAAATAAAATGTAATGATGACTTTAATTAAATGATTTAGCATAAAGAAAAGCCTTTGGTTGGTTATTGAGCTGTTTAGCCTAGAGCCTTAGACTAACCACTTAATTTAAAAGGCCTTAAGGGATTGTGTAGCCTATTAGAAGCCTCTTGAGAAACCAAAAGTCCTGACAAACAGCCCGAGAGCCTTGTCAAAAACCTTTCCCACGCAAGAAAGGAAGTGACTCTTCTGTTTTCCCTCCAACAAACACAAGCATTCTCTTATAAAACCAACCCCTACTTAGACAAATCCTCCACATTAATTTTGAGTTCTAGAAAAAGGGAGAGAGTTAGAGTTAGAGAAAGAGAAAGAACGAGAAGAGAAGAGAAGAGGAGGAAGGCCAGAAGAGAAGGCCAACCTGAGAAGAAGAAGAAGGAGTTTGCAGCCTGCATTCCTTTTTAGAACACTCAGAAACAATTGGTAAGAACCCTCACCCTACCCTCTAAGTTTGATTTCCAGTACCTTAGAACCTTGTTGAATGAATAGGGTTAAGTGCATCCAAAGAAAAATCCAAGAGTCTCACAGCCTAGTCTTGTTTGGCTATTTTTACATATTTTGACCTTGCATGATAAAAATTGAATTATGTACCAACTGAGTTAGAAACTTGCAAAATTGTGTTTATGCATGAAATTCGATATGTACACCTTTCATTCAAGCAAGAATCATACAAATCCCATTTATATTGAGTGAGTTATGCATTTTCAAAGTTTCCCTAAAATCTGCCATTTTTCTGCAGCATTTTCAAAGAAAATTCATGAGGTTTGCATGCTCGAATTTTGTTTTACTGAGAGTCTTGATTTGAAATTGATACAGTAGATTGTAGAGATGATTTCAGACTTGTACCAATTGGTTTTACTTGATTTGGTTTCATATACCTGAGAATAGCTTTTTACCACATGAACAATGATTTTGTAGTAAAACTAGTTTTCTGGTGTGAACTTCGGGCTATCGAAAACCCTACTTGCACAACTTCAAATACTTTGAAAATGTTTTGACATGAGTGTTAGTATGTCTTCTAATTGCTTGTGGAAAATTTTGTTCAAATTATTTTTGTGATTTTATAAAATTCACTAAGCATGTACTGAACATTTGGACTTTTTAAGAAACCAAGTTTGCCTAAAGCTGCCATTTTTGATGTTAATGTTTTTTTTGCCTAAATTGTTGGTTCACACAAGTCAAAAATCACCCTGAGATTGTTCTATGAGCATAAAGGAGTTCATTTACCCCTCAAATAGAATTTGGGTTGTTAAAACCCCATGATTTTGAACAAAACCAAGGCTGCAACATACCCTTTTTCTGGTGCAACCTTTGTGTTGATTTTTAAGCTTCCAAATATGTATGTATGTATGATTTAGAACTTGTTTGAGGTCATAGGATGGTTATTTATAGATTAGAGGTTTCATATGTCACTTAACTTAGCCAATACGACATTAAAACCCTAGAAAGCCCTAATGAGTTTGAGAATGTGAAATCTGATTCCCTTTATGTTTTGGGATTAATTTTTAGTTTAGAGGATTACAGCAAGAGCAAAAGGCTTCAATTAAGGTAGGGGGAGTTAGTCTTTTTCAAATTCTATGTTTCAATATGTTTTAATTCATAGTTATATGATTAAAGGTGTTTACTTTCTTAAATGTTTGGCTCGAGTTGACTGTTTGTCTTAGATGTTTGATGTGTTTCTTGGCTGCCATGTTTGTATAGCATTAAGAAATTAACTTTTAAAAGAAAGTGTGATTTATTGGTTAATTGTATGTTATAGGAGTGGTAATCTAGTTGCTTTTGAAACTACGAATTAATTAAACATGGAAGGCATGTTGATGACTTCAACTTGCCTTATTAGGATGGAAAATATTAATCTATTGTTCTAGGGATAAAATGAGTGGACTTATTTGAAATTAATTGGGAATTGAATCACTATGGCTGCATGTTTAGTTTAAAGAAACTAACCTAGGAATTAAGTTTTTAATAAACTTAGATTTGCCTTTTGTGAAAAAGTAACAATTACATATCAGTTTATTGGTGTATAAATGGGTACTAGATCACCTAGATATAAAACCAATAGGGACTACATAACTTGTGATACCTGAGAGTTGTTAAGGAGTGAATTTCTACCTTATTTTAAAACTTGAAAGTTCTAAGAATTTAAGAACTAGTTTAAAAGGTAAAAAGGGGTTTGAACCAATAATTGTATGTTTACTTGGTCTTAATTATTGGTTTCGAATCCAAGGTTAAACAGAGTTTTGGTTGTTTATTTAATTGCTCTTATTGTGTTATACTTGTTTAAGTTATAAAGCATGTATATGAGGTTAGTGCAAGGAATCAAATTGAGTATATGTATAAATGAATGGTCATTTCATGATTATATAGCAGCATATATATATGTGGAGCAATAAGGGCAGCCATACCTTTCATAGGGGCTGCCAAATCATATATTAGCATTCATAAATATTGAATCAATAATGTTTACACTAATGTGGTTTAAATGTTTGGACTTCTTAATTAGAGATAAAGGGGTACAGTTCTTATTCTATCCTTGGTTCAATTCCATAAATGGTATGCATACAGGTGTGTTCTAGAATTGGTTATGAAAATTAAGAATATGCTAGAGAGGAGTAGATAGTTTTTATTTACTTCAATGAAAAAAACATCTCACTATCTGGATCTTATTTTTTAGTAAGATATGAGAGATATAGGTAATTAAATTTACAAATTAGGGGATAAGTCCACTGTTTATAAACTTTGACAGGTTTACAATGTCATGGAGAAAAAAGTACGTTTGCATTGTTATTTAAATAAATATGCATTTGCATTTCATGAAATTAATCATGATTGGATATGACAAGTATAGTTATATGATTATTTTGCCATGTTCTACCCGAGAAAACATTTGGTTATTTATGAAAATATAAATGCAACTTATGTTTGTGTAATTGCAGTTTTGATCTTTGAAATTGAGTATGCGTATTTTCAAAGTAAGAATGATTTGGTTTCCTTTTTAAGTTTTAAATAGGCTGCCCATTTATTCATTAAATTACTCGTTTGAGTTTAGGCCATTTTGGCAAGGACTTAAGCCAATGCTATACCTTACTTGTTAATGAATGTTCACATCGAAATGATTGAGTTTTGTTGGACTAGTTGAGTGTGTGATTAGCTGTTTTAGTGATGCTCATCCCTACACAGTTTGTTAATTTGCAAGAAACCTTTAGGACAAAAGAATGGTCAGCTTCATAGACATTTCAGATAGTGAAGGATGGAGATTTGGAAGTAGGGAGAATTCACCAAGAAATAGCTTACCAACACCACCCATATTTGAATACTCAAGTGATGAGGAAGATGATCCAATTATGGACGAGTTTGTTACTATTCCTTTACTATCTATCTTTTTATATTTTAGTTGAGAAATCTGCGGAATTATTTATCTAAGGATTAGAATGGCTCAATTACTTACTCATTATTTGTTACTTTGAAATGTTGATATGTTTGCACCAAAAATAGGATTTAAAATAAAGTTTTTACTTTCAAATGAATTTTGATTTCTTATTTGATGTTTTGCTTAATGGTTTCAAAATAAAGGGCTTGTCTCTATACTTGGAAATTGATTTATATTTTAAAGTGAACAACCAAAAGCTCACCATTATTACAAAGCTTCCATTTTGGTTACACTCCGATTATTTGTTCTGAAAGAGCAAGAGCAGAGATATTGTCACAATATAAAATAGGTGTATGAGGCAGATTAAAGTGCAAATCTGCAAGTAAATTCTTGAGCCATAAAATCTTAGAAGTAGTATCTGCCATGCTCCTGTATTCAGCCTCTGTTAAGCAACGAGAGACAACATTTTGTTTCTTGCTACACCAAGAAACAGGAGCTCCATTGAGAAGAATAACAAACCCTGTAGTTGACCTCCTGTCATTTGGATCACCTGCCCAATCAGCATCACAGTAAGCCTGTAATTAATCTAATTGAGCTAGACTATGACCACCTCTTCTGTATGTTAGACCAAAATCCAATGTACCTTTGATATACCTCACAATTCTTTTCACTATTGTAAGATGTTGCTCTGTGGGATTTTGCATAAATTGACACGCACTATTGACACGATAGGCAATATCCGGCCTAGTAAAGGTCAAGTATTTTAAACAGCCTACCAAACTTCTGTAAAGTGATATGTCACTGTCTGAAAGAAAAGGACCCTCATCCTGTAGAAGCTTCACTCCAGATTGACAAGGAGTAAAATGAGTATGACATGTGTCCATGCTTGCTTTGTGAATGATTTCCTTGGCATATTTCTGTTTAGAAATAAATAATCCATCCTTCAAGTATTGAATCTGCAACCCCAAAAAATAATGCAGATCTCCAAGATCTTTCATGTCAAATTCTTTTTGTAATTCAGTCTTGACCAGCTGAATATCATGTTCATTATTCCCAGTAAGAATAATGTCATCAACATATAGAAGAAGGTATACTTTTGAGGTTCCTGCAATCCTGAAAAACAATGATGGATCTGCACAAGATGAACTAAATCCTAGAGAAGGTAAATGAGTTGTGAGCCTATCATTCCATGCTCTAGGAGCCTGCTTGAGGCCATATAGGGATTTTTCCAACTTACAAACATAAGTGGGATGATTTGAATCTCAAATCTACCTGGTTGAGACATATACACTTCCTCCTTCAACAAGCCATGTAAAAAGGCATTCTTAACATCTAGTTGATGTAATTTCCATCCAAACTGAGTTGCCAATCCCAAAATTGTCCTAATTGTGGTATGCCTCATCACAGGACTAAAAGTCTCATCATAGTCAACCCCATGCTCTTAACTAAACCCCCTAGCAACTAACCTTGCTTTATGTCGAGCTACGGAACCATCTGAGTTTTTCTTAAGCTTAAAAATCCACTTACAACTAACTAGGTTCTTATGAGGGGGAAGAGGAACAAGAGACCAAGTCTTTTGTTGTAGCAAAGCAGTATATTCATCCTGCATAGCTAATACCATTTTGGAATCTTCATTGCAACCTTATAGTTGGAAGGTTTTATAAGAGTAGGATCAGATGTTCCTGAAGTCATGATAGACAAAAAACCTTTCTTCTGAAAGATACCTCTTTTACCCCTTGTAATCATGTTATGATCATTGATAGTAGCATTAGTAAGACCATGTACATGATGTACAATGGTGATATCAGAATGATTATCAGGAGTAGTTGAATTTGCTAACACAAAAGATACACCACTCCCAGACATAGTACTAACTGATACATTATTGTTTTCTCCCTCAAATGAATAATTGTATGATGAAAACCACTCAACTCAAGATCAGTAATAGACTCATTCCCATCCCTATTCACTGTAGCAGTAGACTGAGAAGGTACAAAAGGAAACTGACTTGAATTATGAGCAATAAGAACTAAATCTATAGATGGTTGAGCTGATGTACTAGTTTGCTCACTGCTAGTTGAATCTCTAGAGACAAGTATAGGCATAAAAGAAGAAGACTGAGTATAGTTAGGACCATGTGGAGACAGATTAGGATAAGAAAAGAACATAGAAATAGAACCAGCTTGAAGAGTAGGTTGCTAATTAGCTTTCAACATAAGAGAAGGAATGCACACTGATGGTTTTGTTGCATATGAAAAATGTTCTTCATCAAATAGAACATGTCTAGAAACAATATATTTCCTAGCCACAGTGTTATAACAAATAAATCCCTTGTAGCCTAAGGCAATACCTAGAAACACAAATCTAACAGTTTTTGGTTGAAGTTTGTGTGAATTGTAAGGTTTCATCAAGGGGTAGCAAGCACAACCAAACACTCGCAAATGCTTTGTGGATGGTATGTTATGAAATAATTTTTCAAAGGGTGAAATCATGTTGAGAACAGCTGTTGGCATCCTATTTATAAGATAGGCAGCCATGACACAAGCATGATACCATGATTGATTTGGTAAGGATGCTGTTTGTAGTAGGGTAACAACTGTTTCCCTAAGATGCCTATTTTTCCTCTCTGAAACACCATTTTGTTCAGGTGTATATGGACAAGACACTTGATGAACAATACCTTTAGAGGCTAGAAAATCCCTCAACTGAGACCCTATGTATTCACCCCCACCATCAGTGCACAAAGACTTAATTGAAGTTGAAAAATGATTGGAAATATAAGCACAAAGAGATTGGAAAACAGAAAAGACACCACTTTTATTTATCAATGAAAAGATCCATGTATATTTTGTACAATCATCAATGAACAAGAAAAAATATCTAAAACCATCTAAAGATTGAAAAGGAGCAGGTCCCATACATCAGAATGTAAAAGGTCAAAAGGATCTTTGCTTTTGGTAGCAGAAAGTTGGAAAGACAACTTACTAAATTTTCCAGCTAGACAAGGTTCACACATGGATGAAAAACTATTAGACTTACTAGATAGACTACATTTATTTAACATGGCATAAACAATGTCATTGGTAGGATGACCAAGCCTTTTATGCCACAAGGATTGCTTGATGTGTTGTCCAAGAAAGGCAGAACATGAACGTGAAGAAGATGAAGCATGTGAAGTAGATGGAAGGTGTAAAGGAAGAGGATAAAGTCCATTGCTACTCAGCCCCTTGTAGAGGATTTTTCTGTGCACCTTGTCCTGAATACAACACATATATTCATCAAGCCACATTAGACAATTGTTATCTTTACACAATTGATAAGCTGAGAGGAGATGAGTAGCAAGATTAGGAATGTGTAAAATGTCTTGTAGTTTGAGAGAGCCATGAGGTGTAAGCAATTGACTATTATCATTGTTAGATATATGCATAGCCTCACCATTTCCAACATTAACAGAATTAGTTGTAGGATATACAGTCACACCAGTGAGATGCTGAACCTCATTTGTCATATGATGAGTGGCCCCTGTGTCAGCAAGTCAAACTGGAGTGGTGGAAGCATACATGGCAAAAGGAGCAGAAGCATTCGGTTGTGTTTGTCCAGGAAAACCAATAAGAAAGAAACATGTATCAGCTGTATGACCCTTCCTGCCACATATTTGACATGCCATAGATGAGATAGAACCACTATTCCTAGTCTGAAAATTGTTGAGTAACCTACATGTATGTGCGCCATGCCATGACCATGCTTGCCACATAGCTGACAAGTAATACCAGAATTCCAACCACTGTGAGCATTAGAATTGCCACTAAAGTTGCCATTAAAATTGCCTTGAGACCTGCCAGTATATCCAGAGTGATGAAACTGTCCACCATAATTGTTGTTGTGAGAACTAAACTGGTTATGAAAACCACCAGTGTTATGAAAACAATGATTGTGACCAAGACCACCAAAGAATCTGCCACCATTATTATACTTGCCCCTTCCTCTAGCAAAAAATCCAGATGATCCATATGATCCAGAGGGACAATCATAAGGACCAAGAGGAACATGAAAATTAAAACCTGGAGGAACACTAGGAGTAGTAGGAAAGGAAAATCCTGGTGGAATAGTATGAGCAGGCTAAGAAACCATATTAGATGAGTGAGAAGGTAGCAAAGCAGACTGAGTGGTAAAGGAATTAGAAGGAGCCTGAGCTTGTGTGACCATAGCAGTACGAAGAAGCAATGAAGTGTCCTTGGTATCATTGTCAATATCAATTTCAGCAGCTTTTAGAAGAGTTTTCAATTCACTCATGGAATAGGTAACAAATTGAGCTCGAATGACAGTTTTCATAGCTACAAATTCTAATGGTAAGCCACGAAGAATAGTGACTACCACATCCTCATCTTCAAGAAAAACACGCAACAGTAGTAAGGGCATCCCGAGCTGTACGTCTTGACCTTGTCAAGATATACTTCAATCAAGTCTGACCCTTTCTTTAATTCTTGTAAGTTGGATTTCAGCTGAAGAATATTTTGACGAAAAGGTGCAACAAACTTCTGTTTGACCAAATATAAAATATAAAACAATAAAGTAGATGAAAGGAAAATAAAGTAAATAAGGGGGCAAGAACTCAAATATTAAATCTAAATATGAAAAATTACAACTTTTAGGTGTTGGAAATTTAAACAATGGTATGAAAACCAAGGTTAGGATTTCACACCACTATATACAAACCTAGTAAATTTCTAGTAATTTCCCAAAGAGAGGAAGACACCTAAAACTTAACTTGATGCCCTCACCAAAGATATTTACGTTTTAAGCACAAAATAAATGATTTTTTTATGATAGATCTTATTCTTGCTTAAAGATACAACTTCTAAGTATCCCAAGTGAAACCAAATTTTAGTAACAAGTAGATATAAATTTTATTGTTTTATATTTTAGTTGTATTTTATTTTTAAATTAATTTAGAGTTTTAAATTTAGTGTATTTTTTTGCAACACTCCCTTAGGTTCGATCTCCTCTTCTATATGAACTTTATTACAAAGACTCGTATACTTGCGAGAAAAATAATGAAATAAATTTTACAACAAGGGCCAGGAAGGCCATTCATTTCCCCATGACAAGGAGAAGATTGTAGGGACAAAAGTTATTAATCTGTGAATTGTAATGTTGTATCACAAATTTTTTTTGACCAATAATGTTGTATCACAAATTGATACACTATGCTGTATCACAAAATACACTAATGTTGTATCACAAATTGATAGATAGGATTAATGGCAATTGGTGGCCTTGCTCTCTTGAATACTGGGCTGGCCCATGTATACTTAAGCCCATAATGACACCTGCCTTGCTACTTGCTAGTTGCTGGGCCGTGAATGTTATGCATGTAATTGAATCGAGTCTTTGATTTTGTTGTCTTGGCCCAGTTAATATTTGATCCAAATTTGCGAAATTTGCGTCCTATTAAGGTTCACACTTCACAATAGGCTTACCCTTTCTCAGTTTCTCTGTCTCTCAGTCGTCTTCCTCTCCTTTTCGCTGGCTGTTGTAAGGCCTTCCACTATCCTACCTGAAAATGTGACTTAAAACTCATTTTGGATTACAAATGGCTTACACTCAAACACTATGGACCGGAAAATGTGACCCAAGAGAAGGTGTAACCAAAGTATAACCCAAATCCGGGTCTCACTGTGAGCCAAAATGGCTGTGACCCAAATGCAAAAAAGTGAAGCCCACGTGATGTTGCAAGAGGAGAGAGAGTGAAACAAAGCTTAAAAGCAAGTGGGCCCAGCCTGTTGATTTGGTCGGCTATTACATGGTGCGACGCGCCTGGGCTTTGTGCTGGTCACCAACCGTCTAGATTAAATGATTGTTGGTGATCAATGGTTGCCATCTTTTGTCTGTTAGACCTTTTTTTTTTTTTTTTTTTTTTTTTTTTTTTTTTTAAATGGACCAATTTGAATAGAGGGCTTGGATTAATGGACCGTTGATTATCAACAGTCCAGATTGCCTAACTTTTTTTTTAAAAAAAACAAATTATTAATAAATCATTTAAAATTGAAATAGTACCCGAAAAATTGCCAAAAAATTTCAAACATTTTTAAAAATTCCCCAAAACCCTCCAACGACTATATTCTCAAATGGGTCTATATATACCATACAACACCTATAGTTTTTCATCACAAACTACAACCTTTGGTAACCAAATTTTGCACAAATTTTTTTTTCTCATTAACCTTATTTTAAAGATCTTATTAAAATATATTCAATATTCAATATTAATCTTATTTTAAAGATCTCATTATAATAAAATCAATGATATAATTTTTATAATTATTTGAGTTTTAAATTAAAAATTAAATATCACTTAATTAATATTAGCCATATTTTAAATAGGTGTAAAACACTGTGACTCAAAATGGGTCACAGCACCATTGCATTAAGAAATGAGTTACAACACTATTTGTGACTCAAAATAGGTTTTGGGTCACAAAAAAAAGGGTCTTACCATAGTAGAAGGCCTAAGGTAATAAGAAGAAGACTCTACCCCTCTTGTTAATTAATTAATTTTATTTTTGGCCATGAAACTAGAAATTAGGTTTTCGATACTGATTATTTAAAGCTAATCCACAGCAACAGTAGATATTATATATGAGTGATCTTACGTACTGATTCTTACATTACAGGGTAGGCTATATTATATATGGCTGTTCGTTGTGTGCTTGGAAAGCTGGGAAAGAGTAGTAAATGTAATTTTCAGAATCATGGAAAACTTATCAATATTCTTGGGAATTTTCAGACCGCAGCTATCAACTACAACCAGAAGATGGTATTCCCTTTTGATTTTGGGGGCCATGAAAATCGTATTCCCATACCCAAAGCTACTAAGAATAAGGTACATGTACCGGGTGTATGTATATGATTTCATGCCTGCTCTAGTTTGCTTGCTACTAAAGTGCTAAATTGCTAATACCCCATCTTCAACACCAACAGCTCTATGATTATCATATGGAAATAGGAGGATTAGGGCCTGCCCGTTTCGCCAAACAAGAGTTCAACAGGATGATCAAGGTATACAAATTTATATATAAATTAATTAAACTCATTAGCCCTTTCTTCTGTTTAGCTAGAATACAATGCACGTTTCTTACTTTTACAAATGGTTTTGTAAAGTGTAAACTAATGTTTAATAATTTTCTTTACATATCTAATGGAATTGGTTTGGCTCCTCTTGTAGAATGCCCAACTGCAGTTTGTGAGAGTGCTTAGAGCATCCTGGGTATGTGGCGATCCTAGAATTTATTGGTACCGTTCTTATTATGTACTATTGGAGGCAGTTGATGGGGGTGTGGTGAAATTCTATGCAGCAACAGTTTCGATAGAATCACCTCTAGATGGCATGTGGTTGGAAGACTTGTATCTTATCGTTGACAATAAAAACTATCCTTTAAAACTCTATGATCACTTAGGTAAGGTCTTCTGATTCAGTAATGTCATGATCATTGCATGTGTAGATAGTTAATAGCTAATTTGGCATGTTAACTTATGCCTGATTATATATTTAAATTAATTGATATTGATCCATTTATTTGCTTGTAGCAGACAACTTTTTTGATGAATGATGCTTCATCTGGGGAGTTCGAGATCATTTGGTATGTCTTTATTTCTTTATGTATGCATGCTTAATGCATTGTAATTGCTAATATGCATGGTTGTCTAAGACTCTAATGCATGTGCACAAGTTATTTTATGATCAGTTACAGCATTTCATGATTAATGCAGCCTTATGGCATAACTTAACAGATTGAGGTGAAGGTGCTGCGTGGTTACTGCAAGGGCCAAAGTGCCTACCATGCATGGATAATCCGCTTTCAATAGTCTCCTAGCTTTAGTTCTAGCCTATTGATTTATTATCATGGACTATTCTCCATAAGACTGGTGTATGAATACAATTTTATTTTTAATTGCCTTTGTTAGTGTCTAAACGATACCGTATTTTCATTCTTATATAATATATATAGTTTTGCACATATTAGGAATTTCTTATGAATTTTAAATCAATAAATTGGGGAAACTAAGGTTGTGCGGCCCAATGGTTTGAATGTGTTAGGTTTTTTTGGTAAGCATTAGGAACCATGAAACGTTGACCCTATTAGGAAGGGAACCATAATGAAATGCTCTCTCAGCAACTAAGGAAGATAATTGCTGATCTATCCAATTTACAGATGTTTCTATATCAGCAATTATCTCTCTCTCTCTCTCTCTCTCTCTCTCTCTCTCTCTCTCTCTCTCTCTCTCTCTCTCTCTCTCTCTCTCTCTCTCTCTCTGTGTTCTATATTTTAGTATCTATATTTTCTTGGTAAAGAGTTTTTATATTTTTTAGTTGTCTAATTTGTATTGTTTAATATTTGAGAGGAAACGGTGCTTGAATATGACGATAAACATAATTGTACCTTTGTTTTGGGAGTGCCAGAGGCAGAATTGTACCTTTGGAGCTAGCATAACCATTGAGTCTTAAGGATTATAAAGTATGTGTTATAGACTTATTAGAGTGTTATGTTAGGAGCTTCTGTAGGTATGTAGATGGAAATGCATGTTGTAAGCTTGTAGCTGTATTCATTAAATTGGGTGAGAAACGCAGACTGCCATTGTTCTCTGCATAGCTTGTAGTTGTAGTCATTAAATTGAGAGAAATGCAAAACTTCCATTTATTCTCTATATGCAGAGTTAATGAGGTTAGTTTGATGAATAAGTGGATCTATAAGAAACACAGCTAGTGATATGATAGTACATGCGCAAATTACATATTTCATCACTTGTGATCATTTTGGAGCATCTCCCTGCTGATTGTGTTTCTCTGCTCTGTGAAACCTTTTCCTTCATCAGTCACCCTCTTACAACATCTGAGACACAAATGTTTGATGAGTGGATTCCCCTGGCCAAGAACAGATAGGTCATAACCAGTGATTTCTGCTCCTGCAAGATTCAGCATGGCTAAGGTTCCAAGGGATGAAATGGAACTGAGGCAGGAATCTGCTATGCTCCTATAGCCACATAGGTCAAGCACCTCCAGGACCCTATAACTAGCTATAAGACTGCAGGACAATAATTTGAAAGGTCTACAAAGGCCAAGTCTGACAAAAGGAAGGCATTACGTGCTTCGAATTTCTTCAACTTCATACAATAGTGTAAGATTGATGCGGAGCCTGCATCACTGACTTTGGAAAACCCACAATCACAGATGCTAGACACTTGCAGCCCTCGGAAAGAAGAAACATGGCCATATTATTTACTCTTTTGAACGAGAATTGGTGGTTTTGTCTACCTCGAATAAGAGAATACCGTGAAACAATGACAAGAGGCCAAATATTGATCCGGATGTTGGTTAAGTCATGGTTCAGCAATGGTTCTATATCTGGTCTGTCTTCAAGATCTAACTCTACCAAAAGGGGAAGATTACCAGCAATGGCAATGATTAGTTCATTGATATAAGATCCAAGACAAGCGACAAGCACTGCAATGCGAGTCCAGATGACAATGGAATTATTGGGGGTGCTGATACTAGCTGTTTGAAAATAGTTGTTAGCAGCACCAACTCTAAATCTATCTATGAGACGGATTGCATCATGCTCAATCCACTGGCTGCAACTTCATGCATTTGAGAGTATTAGGCAGGCAGAATTTATCCCTCGAAACTTTAAAGATAAAAACTGTATGATTACAAAATTTATAACAAAAATAAACTCAAGGTTCTGTACCTTTTATAGTGAAACATGTCCTTGCTTCTTCTGCTAGGCAGTCTCTCCAAACCCATCTCCTTGCTTCTTCTGCTCCATCTCTATTCTTGCTGCAACTGCGCAGTGTTGTCAACTTATCTGTATGTGTATATTGTTGGCCCAGGAACCCACAATCCAACAACAGGCAAAGCCAACTGGATTTGCTAGGCTATTTGGATTTCACAACTATTTCTTTGTAACCACGCTCGTCAGAAGTGGAAAAACAAATACATACGCAATTGTATGTTCAAATGACTTGTGCAGTTGAATCTTGAAGAAAACCTTCCAATGTTTTACTGATTTTGGCATTAAATGATAGTTTTATAATTGAATGTACTTTAATTTTGTATTAGTAGCAGATAAAACAATCGCAAAAGGAAGTGAGAAACAAACACATTCTTTTGTTGATGAGGAAAGTCTAATGCATATTCAGATGCTAACAAAAGCAGTGAAATAACAGATTCCTCTATTAGTAGGAAAGTTTAACATGTGAAGCAGTAATGCTGTTTCAAATATACAGTTCAGATGTTGAACAAGGATGCCATCACTATCTGCATACAACCATTCGCCTTCACGAATCAAGGTTCCTGCAATGTTGATAAAAGGTTGTTTTTCGCCGACGCTTTTTCATCCCATATTCTGAGCCAAGTTCGCTCCGACCAAAGCACATCTCATGCTTCATCCACCATCAATAACTAAAACTCTTCCTTCACGTCTGGTTTTGAGAAGCTCTCTAACCAAGACATTGTCCTCAAACACCCTTAGAGTGACAATGGGACCTGAGAATGCTTGACATTGTCCATACATCTGGAACATTGGCAGGCAGAACACGAAATTCATCTTGCCAAAAGGGCTGTATTTGTATCGCAAGCTTCAGCAGTTGCTAAGAAAGCCATATTTGTCCTGCAGATACAGTTTTACACGTCATTAAAATGTGGTACTGCAAATAAAACTACCAAAGAATAAGTTACAAAAAGCTTTCGCAGTACTTTCTAGAGTACTAGTACAAAGTAGAGGCTCTAAAAGAACCATAGTAATATAGTATACACACAAATATTACATGGCACCAGCATTATGACTGTTTTATATAACACCATAGTTACATTTCATATTTACATTCCATATAGCCGAATAAGGGAAAGAACATAGCTTCTGAGATATATTATCATCTTCACTTGAGTTCTACACACTTGAAAACTATGTAAGTCAAGGGATCTAGTATATTGTACCACACACACACACACACACACACACACACACATGCTCGCATCAAGGATAGCAGAATAAATTAAACTAGCAGATAAGTCAAAGCCACATCTTCATATATATGGATTCTAAGGAAAGCTTATCAGGCCGAGCTCAAACCTCCCTAAACGCTCTACAAGTCGAATGAGCAGCAGAAGATTAAAGACTCTTGGTTAACAAAGTTCAAATAAACTCAATTCTCCTTTGTGCTATAATTAATTCACCCCACATTTAATTGGATTGAGTTCAAGTCTCATGCTATTACTGATATTTGTTATATCTATTCCCATTTTGATCTAAATTTCTTGTTCAAGTAGAGGGGAAAAAACAATTTGATCAGAACAATACAGATCTGTCGAAATCCATATCTATTTCAATTGTGATCCAAATTGTTTGTCCAAAAAGGACAAAAAAGAGTTGTCAGTACAAAAAGACAGAAACAAGAAAAAATTAGCTGTCAGTTGGAAGGGAAGAAATGGTTATAAACAAAAACAAACTTGTATCGGCAGAGGCTACAACCAGCCACTCACTCACTCTCTCACTCGGATTTGTATCAGCAAAGACTACAACCAGAGTTTGTCTCAAATTTGGCTTATGGCACATCAAACTGAGTATTTCATAAAGGAATAAAAACCCAAACAAGTTTTTATTCTTTCATGAATAAAATTACAAAGGTGATATAATAATATCAAATTCAGTATTGGAGGGGAAACATGCGCAAGGTGCTTAGCATCTCATCCTCAACAGGATATCCTCTTCTAATCCTTGGAACCTTTACCATCCCCTTTTCCTGACGACCTATTAACAGCAGAGATGACAATTTTTGTACATGGAAATGTACGTTGTAAGCTTGTAGCTGTATTCATTGAATTGGGTGAGAATTGCAGACTGCCATTGTTCTCTGCATAGCTTGTAGTTGTAGTCATTAAATTGAGAGAAATGCAAAACTTCCATTTATTCTCTATATGCAGAGTTAATGAGGTTAGTTTGATGAATAAGTGGATCTATAAGAAACACAGCTAGTGATATGATAGTACATGCGCAAATTACATATTTCATCACTTGTGATCATTTTGGAGCATCTCCCTGCTGATTGTGTTTCTCTGCTCTGTGAAACCTTTTCCTTCATCAGTCACCCTCTTACAACATCTGAGACACAAATGTTTGATGAGTGGATTCCCCTGGCCAAGAACAGATAGGTCATAACCAGTGATTTCTTCTCCTGCAAGATTCAGCATGGCTAAGGTTCCAAGGGATGAAATGGAACTGAGGCAGGAATCTGCTATGCTCCTATAGCCACACAGGTCAAGCACCTCCAGGACCCTAGAACTAGCTATAAGACTGCAGGACAATAATTTCACCTCAACCAGGGAACATGGGAACTCAGTAAGGTCTACAAAGGCCAAGTCTGACAAAAGGAAGGCATTACGTGCTTCGAATTTCTTCAACTTCATACAATAGTGTAAGATTGATGCGGAGCCTGCATCACTGACTTTGGAAAACCCACAATCACAGACGCTAGACACTTGCAGCCCTGGGAAAGAAGAAACATGGCCATATTATTTACTCTTTTGAACGAGAATTGGTGGTTTTGTCTACCTCGAATAAGAGAATACTGTGAAGCGATGACAAGAGGCCAAATATTGAATCCTGATGTTGGTTAAGTCATGGTTCAGCAATGGTTCTATATCTGGTCTGTCTTCAAGATCTAACTCTACCAAAAGGGGAAGATTACCAGCAATGGCAATGATAAGTTCATTGATATAAGATCCAAGACAAGCGACAAGCACGCAATGTGAGTCCAGATGACAATGGAATTATTGGGAGTGCTGATACTAGCTGTTTGAAAATAGTTGTTAGCAGCACCAACTCTAAATCTATCTATGAGACAGATTGCATCATGCTCAATCCACTGGCTGTAACTTCATGCATTTGAGAGTATTAGGCAGGCAGAATTTATCCCTCGAAACTTTAGAGATAAAGACTGTATGATTACAAAATTTATAACAAAAATAAACTTAAGGTTCTGTTCCTTTTATAGTGAAACATGCTTTCTTCAGAACAATACCGAGGGACGAGTCATCAAGGTGGAAGCAATTAAGGGTGAGACTGAGAAGTTCATAGCTCTGCTAAGTGCTAACGCATGCAACTGAGCAAAGGGTGTCTATTTCCAGCTTCAGAAGCACCTCTTTTACCAATACGCTGCTAGGCAGTCTCTCCAAACCCATCTCCTTGCTTCTTCTGCTCCATCTCTAATCTGGCTGCAACTGCGCAGTGTTGTCAACTTATCTGTATGTGTATATTGTTGGCCCAGGAACCCACAATCCAACAAAAGGCAAAGCTCACTGGATTTGCTAGGCTATTTGGATGTCACAACTATTTCTTTGAAGAAAACCTTCCAATGTTTTACTGATTTTGGCATTAAATGATAGTTTTATAATTGAATATACTTTAATTTTGTATTAGTAGCAGATAAAACAATCGCATAAGGAAGTGAGAAACAAACACATTCTTTTGTTGACGAGGAAAGTCTAATGCATATTCAGATGCTAACAAAAGCAGTGAAATAACAAATTCCTCTTATTAGTAGGAAAGTTTAACATGTGAAGCAGTAATGCTGTTTCAAATATACAGTTCAGATGTTGAACAAGGATGCCATCACTATCTGCATACAACCATTCGCCTTCACGAATCAAGGTTCCTGCAATGTTGATAAAAGGTTGTTTTTCGCCGACACTTGTTTTGTTTGATTTCACGGGATAAGATGCCAAAGCTCTCACTCCAATATCACATCCATTTTATCTCATCAACACCTCTAATGCCAGCCATTTACCACAATACCAGCCCATCCCATATTCTGAGCCAAGTTCTCTCCGACCAAAGCACATCTCATGCTTCATCCACCATCAATAACTAAAACTCTTCCTTCACCTCTGGTTTTGAGAAGCTCTCTAACCAAGACATTGTCCTCAAACACCTTTAAAGTGACAATGGGACCTGAGAATGCTTGACATTGTCCATACATCTGGAACATTGGCGGCAGAACACGAAATTCCTCTTGCCAAAAGGGCTGTATTTGTATCGCAAGCTTCAGCAGTTGCTAAGAAAGCCATATTTCTCCAGCAGATACAGTTTTACACGTCATTAAAATGTGGTACTGCAAATAAAACTACCAAAGAATAAGTTACAAAAAGCTTTTGCAGTACTTTCTAGAGTACTAGTACAAAGTAGAGGCTCTAAAAGAACTATAGTAATATAGTATACACACAAATATTATATGGCACCAGCATTATGACTGTTTTATATAACACCATAGTTACATTTCATATTTACATTCCATATTTACATTCCATATTTACATTTCAGTGGCCAAAAAAAAAAAAATAGTTACATTTCATATTTACATTCCATATAGCCGAATAAGGGAAAGAACATAGCTTCTGAGATATATTATCATCTTCACTTGAGTTCTACACACTTGAAAACTAGCAGATAAGTCAAAGCCACATCTTCACATATATGGATTCTAAGGAAAGCTTATCCGGCCGAGCTCAAACCTTCCTAAACGCTTTACAAGTCGAATGAGCAGCAGAAGATTAAAGACTCTCTTAGTTAACAAAGTTCAAATAAACTCAATTCTCCTTTGTGCTATAATTAATATCACCCCGCATTTAATTGGATTGAGTTCAAGTCTCATGCTATTACTGATATTTGTTATATCTATTCACATTTTGATCTAAATTTCTTGTTCAAGTAGAGGGGAAAAAACAATTTGATCAGAACAATATAGATCTGTCGAAATCCATATCTATTTCAATTGTGATCCAAATTGTTTGTCCAAAAAGGACAAAAAAGAGTTGTCAGTACAAAAAGACAGAAACAAGAAAAAATTAGCTGTCAGTTGGAAGGGAAGAAATGGTTATAAACAAAAACAAACTTGTATCGGCAGAGGCTACAACCAGCCACTCACTCACTCTCTCACTCGGATTTGTATCAGCAAAGACTACAACCAGAGTTTGTCTCAAATTTGGCTTATGGCACATCAAACTGAGTATTTCATAAAGGAATAAAAACCCAAACAAGTTTTTATTCTTTCATGAATAAAATTACAAAGGTGATATAATAATATCAAATTCAGTATTGGAGGGGAAACATGCGCAAGGTGCTTAGCATCTCATCCTCAACAGGATATCCTCTTCTAATCCTTGGAACCTTTACCATCCCCTTTTCCTGACGACCTATTAACAGCAGAGATGACAATTATTTTTTTATCAGAAAGTATATATGACAATTAAACAAGAAGAAAAAAATAGAGGTGTAAAGATATGATTGGTCCAATTGACTGGGGTGGACCCAAGATTCAACCCTACCTATAAATGCATTAACAAATAGTCTAATATTGAGAGTATATATAAAATATTAATTCAAATAACATAGATGTATGTATATAAATGTATAGGGAGGGAGAGAGAGTAAAATTTATACAAGACATTGCGATTTGCTAATTAATGGAATCTGTTTCAAGACACCATGATTCAGTCAAGTTGTCTATTTCATGCAAATGAATGGATGATCAATATTCTTATAACTAATGTTGGTTTCTCAGCAGAAATTAACATGCATGCCATTATATATAGTTACCTCTGCCATCAAATCGTCCACCTCTGTTATCAATCAGTTTTAACAAACTCCCATCATCAACAACAAGACCAAACAATCTGAGCTCCATGCTATTGCTGACTACTTCCCAGACAACCATTGCTTGATAAACTTTCACCACACCATGATGATCAGCAGCATCAATGGCCTCTATTGTTATAAAAAATTTTCTACGGAACAGCCCCTGCCTACTTACCCTCACCACTCTCACAAACTGCAGTTGGGCATCCTAAAAGAGATCAAGACACATCATTTCATTAGAGTTAAACAATTGTTAATTTGAACAATATATAAATATGAATATATGTTAATCAAAACAATAATGTGTATATGTACATAATGAACTCTCGGAATGTTATGATGATTGATCCATTCAAACCTTTTGCTTGTTGAACTCTTCCACGGCAAAATGGGCAAGAGGAAGAATATCAGGACTAGATGCACGTATGGAGTGGATATGGCCTGGTCCACCAATTATAGGTTGGAAATTCTGTTCAAATTCGTTCAAATTAAGCAACCTATATTAGCACTTAAATTGATACAAGTTAATTAATATCAGAACCACCAGAAGCCATGATGATCAGCAGTATCAACGGCCTCTATTGTTATAAAAAAAATTTACAGAAGTGCCCCTGGTTACTTACCCTTATCGCTCTCACACGCTGCAGTTGGTCTCTACTCTGTAGGCATGCATACATATTATTATTCATTAGATTTTAGACAATAGAAAAACAAAAAGAAAAAGCTTTTCCTTTAATAATTGAATTACAAGTTAATTAAAATTACCAGATTCTGACGCTTGCGAATTCTGCGATGCAGATGGTGATGCTGATGCAGCACTCGGTTTGCATGGTCTCCAGAATCAAAAGGGTGACGAGAGGAATAAGCAGAACCAGCAGAAGCCATTGATGCTTCTGATCCTCTAATATTTCTCGTAATATTTCTTGTAATATTTGTATTACACGTCACCCTCCCCAGCTTTCCAACCACAGAGCGAATAGACATTGCCATGACTCTCTAAATGTGCAAATTCACAAACTCACCGTGAGACAGAGAAAGATTGGATTCAAATATAGGGATCGAGAAGATTAGGGATTAATTTTAGAGTTAGAAAAGAAAAGCAAGCGGAGAAACAAAAACTCATATATAAATAAATAAATGGATTATGGAGGGACTAGAGGCCAATAGAAAGGCTGAGATCGACTTTGGAGTTGGAGAGAGACCGAGAGAGGAACCATGAGACATTGGGATTCGGCTTGGGCTGTGATAGGAACCTTATTCATATAGTAGCCCATTTCACTACTTCACTCACTTAGCCCAGCCCATTTTACTTCTCATAAGCAATACGCATATATATATATATATATATTGTTTAGTTAATACCATTTTAGTTGTAATTAGAATATTATCTTATGATGTAATTTCTTATGTTGGTTGTTAAATGAAAACTCACTTGAGCAGTCATCCTGATTGGAGGCTCTTTTTTCTATCTCTATTCTTTGGGTCTTAACAGTTTGATCTCAAAAGTTCACGGCCTAGAACAAGCTGAGAAGTATTTTAGTAGCATCCCAAACCCAGTGAGAATCTTCAAAGTGTGTTGCATGTTGCTCTTTTATACTGCTATGCAGACCATAAATCTTTGAAAAAGGCTGAGTCCATTTTCGAGAAGATGAAGGAGTTAGGTTTTGTGAAAGGACCATTGTCTTATAATGTTATGCTAACTCTCTATTCCCATATGGGTGAATATGCAAAAGTCGATATTCTATCATAGATAACTTGATATTGTTTGTGAAAGGACCATTTTCTCCTCTTTCACGTTTTCATAGTCCAATTTGAAACACACCAAATATTACAACATCTTTATTTTGTGTGAGAAAACTAATTACATACCTAGGTTTATGGGCTTCTAAGAGAAGAGAGAGTGAGAGTCTAAGAGAAAGTGAGCGAGACAAAGGGTGGTGAGACCTGGCGAGACTCCAAGAGAGAGAGCGGCGTAGGGAGTATAGGGGGTTTAGGGTACACTAATATATTATTATAGTTTGTAAAAATATACTAATATAATAGTTTATATTATTATAAACTAACTACAGGCAAGGGCTTAAATTTTGAAATTTTCCGCGAAATTTCGCCGAAAATTTCGATTTTAGAAGGGATCGAAATCGAAACTCATAATCCTCAATTTTTTCGTGATAAGAAAATTATCAAATTCTTCGAAATTTCGCCAAAATTTTTGGCGGGTGAGATCGAGGGAGAAAGTGAGGGCGGCGGCATGGGGGAGATGAGGGCTGGACTGAATTGATTTTCGGTGGGTTTTGGCTGCAGGGAGCGGGCGGCAGGGGGAGATGAGGGAGAAAGAGATGAGGGTGAGGTGAGGGTACGTGGAGATGCAGAGAAAGAAAGATAGAGGAATAAGAGTGAGAGAGAGAGAGAGAGAGAGAGAGAGAGAGAGAGAGAAGCACAGGCAGCCACATGAGAAGAAGAAAGGAGAAGAAATGAGAGGAAGGAAAGAAAAGGAGAAAAGGAGAGCCACGGGGAAAGAAAAGGAAGGAAAGAAAAAAAAAAGGAAAAAGAAGAAAAGAAAAAAAAAGAAAAAAAAGAGAAGAAAAAAAAAAAAAAAGGTTTTCTTTTGATTGGTGTTTGACTGTTTGGGGCTTTTGGACAATTGGAAAGAAAAAAAATGGTTTGGGATTTCGTTTGGTCATTTTTGGATTTCGTTTAGTTGTTTTTAAACCCTAAACTAGTAAACTCTAATACATTTTTATATAAAAAATAATTAAAAATACCCTAAAGGGCCTAAACCCTAATATCCTATACGATATCTTAACAATATAGAATATAGATTATAAAGTATATAGGGTTTAGTGTATAGATTATAGAGTCTAAAAAGTATTAGGGTATATAGGGTTTAATATTAGGATTTCGTGTATAGATTATAGAGTATAAAAAATATACTAATTTTATTTATTCATTATACTAATTTTATTTAACAGTATTTGTCTTCAAAGCGCATTATATTCATTTTATATCACATGAAATTTATTATATAATTTGGTTTCTTCAATGTTTTTTATCAATGTAGTAGATAATATGTTAAATAAACATATGGTAAAGTTTCATTCTAATTTCTGTCGAAATTTAAAAATCTTCGAAATTTCCGTCGAAATTTCCATCGAAATTTCCTCGAAACCCAAAATTTTATTCCTTGACTATGGGTATATAAGTTTATATAAATCGCTGAATCCGCCCCCGTTTGCCCCCCATTTTTGTTTTAATCGGCCGGGGGAATAAAAAAAGGATAAAAAGATAAAGACTTGCAACTGAAAACTCAAACCTCCTAATAACTTTTCCAAACAACGAATAAAATTCTGACGTGTGGCATATTAAATAATTCCCACTTTTTCGTGAATTTCAGGAATTTTTCTGTCCTTTTAGGTGTAGATCTTTTCTGTTTTAACCTTCTTACAAGTTACAACTACAAGTCACAAAGTACGCTTCAAGTCTAATAGAAAAACACGTGGACACAAAGTAGATTTAGTGTCACAACGTGGAGCTACTTCATGCTCTTTTGAAGACGCGTGGGCAACAAACGGCTTATATAAAAACGAAGCCAATCTTTTATCCGCTGTAGGAGTTACATCTATCTCGACCAAGGAAGATAAGATTTTAGGGGTCAACATGGTTCCCTTCCCTATTTCTGAATTTGCCGATCCACCCTCTTCCATTGAATAGAATGAAATCAGCTTCAAGAATCAATTTACCTTTCAAATTCCGTGGATATGGTGTTAAAGTCTTCAACTTTGACTCAATTCAGACATAGGAGGTTTTATCTGCAGGACCTAAATATCCGAACCATCCATAAGTTGGAGGTATGGTAAATATTCAAATCAACCTTCTTATTTTGTTAAGTTGTACTCCAAATCATCATTTTTCAATCTGATTCCATGACTATGTTGTTAAAGTTTTCAACTTTCGCTAATTTGCAGCAACACCAAGCTACTTTCTCTTGTGAATGATGTTGACCATTTGCTTTAGTGCTCCTAGATATTTATTTTGAATTTAAATCATTTTCTTTTCAGGCCAAACCGACAATTTCTTATGTATTGGCAGGTAAAATTTGATGGCTAATATGGTTCTACTGTTGTTGGCTATGTCATCTAGGTACGACTCAAATTCCTCCTCAATATTTTTGAGTAAAATTGCTTGTTGGTTCATGTTTTTGTTGACTCATGAATGGCCCCTTTACTTTTCAACACTACACTTATTTGTTAAGTACATCTGTTTTGATAAAATTCTAAATTTTTCTGATGCTATGCTTTCCAAGCCACTTCTTAAAGAATTTAAAAAACCAGCTTCCTTAGACAAGAATACTTGCAATCTCAGCTCTAAATACGTTGTTAAAAGAATCACCTTATGAACTGTCAGCCGAAGACCAGGCTTCTTCATCTAGGAATTTTCAAGGTAGTAGAAATCATCATTTGAAGGAGAATTAAGTAAAATATTTCACGAATAGGGATTTTTCAGTGAGACTTTGAACAACCTTTCAAATGTTTACATAATTCCTGGTACTGAAAGCACATCTTCGAGGCAATCGTGAAACTTTTTTTCAGAGCCTAGCAGACAAATCAATCACCCGTTTTTATTTTGATTTTACCGCTTCATGGCCAAGTACTCCTACTTGGATATCTTTATTGGGAAGTGAGACCTTTTACTCAAACTTTGCGAGAATTTTCAAGCGGCTAATACAAGAATGTGGCATGTCTGTTAATTATATTGGCACTTTAAAAGTTCATTGGAGGAGTTTGCAAATGCCAAGGAGAGGTCTAAGCAATGTGTTGCTACTGAAGCATTTGCTGGCATATTGCATTAATGGTCTCTTAGTAGCATGGGATAACTGGATGGCGGTCCAGTTGCAGAATGTCATTCTATCACAATCAGTAGAATCAATACCTGAGTGGGCAACCTGTATACGTTATGCAGTTACTGGAATGGGAAATATGGAATAAGGGTTCCTCTCTTGAGACAATTGGTACTGGATTGATTGGTAGCATCTTTAGCTAGAACAGTAACTACCACCGTAGTTGCCAAGTGCTATGCTTTCCTTTCAGCTGCACTTATTGAATTATCTCCCCATAAAATGCCATTGAAATGCAGCTCCATTATAGACTTGTGGAGGGGCTGCTTGGTATCACATGCCATTCATCTGCCCAAGTAAGCATGTCTCTTTTAATTTGTTTTACTCTTTGAATGTTGTCTTCCACTATTTGTTCATTTATTTTAAGAATATCTGCAACGGGGTAAAATAGATATTAGCAGAACTATTAATGGTGCTTTTCTTATAAAAAATGTTATGATTGTTAATAATTTAAAAGATAAAAAAAAGTTATTATTTTTAATTATCCTCTCTCTCTCTCTCTCTTTCGTTTTATTTAATTAGATAAATGTGTTCGTGATTCTCACATTGGGAAGAAGATTGATAGAGTAATAGAATTCCAGTATAGGAGGTCTATATACCATGTTATTCTTCCACCTATGTTTTTGAAAAGTGATCTCTCTTGTGTAGTATAGGAGGTCTAATAATTATTGCTTCTAATCTTGTAGTAGAATATTATTACTTGAGGGAAGGACAATCTTCATTTTATCTCTCTATCCCTATTTTTCATTAACCTTGGGTATTATACTTGTAATTTTCAAAGTTTTGATGAATATTTTGTGTGGACAAGTAAGAGAATCGATAGGTGTTACCCTTTTTGCATTGTGCTCTGATATATGGCTTTATGAATCATTTGATTGTGATCATTTACACGAGATGGAAAGCAGGGATGTTGGCAGCCAATCATGATCTTCATATCTACTGGATGTAATTGTGCACGAGATGGAAAGCAGGGATGTTGGAAGCCAATCATGATCTTCATATCTGCTGGATGTAATTGTGGGACTTGCAGCCAATCATGATCTTCATATCTGCTAGATGTAATTGTGGGGCTTGCAGGATGTAATCCTGATTATTCACACGAGATGGAAAGCAGGGATGTTGGCAGCTAATCATGATCTTCATATCTGCTAGATGTAATTGTGGGACTTGCAGCCAATCATGATCTTCATATATGTTGGATATAATTGTGAGACTTGCAGGATGTAATCGTGATCATTCACACGAGATGGAAAGCAGGGATGTTGGCAGCCAATCACGATCTTCATATCTGCTAGATGTAATTGTGGGACTTGCAGCCAATCATGATCTTCATATCTGTTGGATGTACTTGTGGGACTTGCAGGATGTAATCGTGATCATTCACACGAGATGGAAAGCAGGAATTTTGGTAGCCAATCATGATCTTCATATCTGCTGGATGTAATTGTGGGACTTCTTTATCTTGTGATATACTTGCAGGTATTTGACGTAAAAGCTTGATTCTGTTAGTCGTGCTTCACTGGTTTTCATTTGAGGTAATTTTCATTATGCAATTCTCTATATTTTTTTTCTATTCCTTTTGTGTGTGTCCTTGTTGGTTAATCTTGAGTGATTAATAGGGGGATAGTTTATCATCACGTTGGCAATAATTTGTTGGATGCTTTTCTTGCTGAATCAGGAAGAACATGAAAGAGTTTTATAACACCAATTGGATTGCTTTTGTAATGTAGAATCAGGATCTGCGGACTTGCTCTCCATTTTGAACAAGAGCTAGCTGTTAATTGACTCATCTAACTATGTTTGTTGATGTCTGTTCTACTTTTCTTATCAAAGGTCCGACTCTATTAGTACTTCCCTGGGCATGGGTAGCCACTGAGTTTAAATTTTTGCATTGAGTGTTCATTTGAATTTTCTTTTTAATGAGAAACAAAGATTTCATTGAAAAATTTAAAAGAGGTTGGATATTGTAACAATCTATTGGGTTGCGCTATTGTACGGGTGCAAATTGGTTGGGCATCAGATCTTTATATCTTTATATCTTTTTTTTTTTTTTTTTTAAAGGAAACTTCAAGTAAAGATTCATCAACCTTGGACAAGGTAACTTTTGTATTGCTCAAATGGAGGGTGTTTTGGGGACCTCACCTCCAGGACGCTGTATTTTTTGATTTTTTCTTCTGCCAATGATTCTAACTGCCGAACTAGATCTGCAACATTGACATATTTGCGATGTTTTATGTACATGTATGATACTTATTTTGCATCTCATCCTTTTTGGTATGAGCCTCTAATTTTTAATGTGCCTTAATGATTACTTTAGGGATGTCAAACTACAAATAATTTTTTTTTTCTCTCTGCATACTTCTAAAGCATAATTTGACTAGACATAAGTCTATATATGTTTTGGTCCAAATAATTTGAAGTCATGTACCCCTTTTATCTGTGACATATGATAATTTTCTTAGATAACAATATTATGGTCCACCTTTTATTTGTTTGCATTCAAACTTTTCAGTTCCATACAATGTCTATTCTTGATAAGATATAATACGATGTTGATTCAGGCATGTAGATAAGAAAGTTCTGTTAGTATCGCTAATTTTTATTTATTTTTAAACAAGAGGCACACTTTCATTAGAAAGTTATCTATATATAACGATGACATATAAACTCATCTTAATATTCATAAGCTTTTGACCTGTGAGGTAGAGAAAACCTGAATTCAAGTGTCTCTCAAGGATGGTCCTTAAATGATGATGCACATATGTTTGGGGAGTTGTAGATTTTGTTATTTTTATACTTCCAATTTATGTATCAGGTAAGAGAACAAGCCGCAGCAGTTTTAGCAGGCCTAATGAAGGGTGGAGACGAAGATTTAACTAGAGACTTTCATGAGAGAGCTTATACGAAAGCTACTCTTTTGATCCACTTCCGTAAAAAGGATTATATGTCTGTACATTTATGCATGCTACACATTCTTGTGTTCATATTTGGGATATGCATGTCTCGCATCAAGTACCATAAATTTCATGGAAACTGAACCTTATTGTAGTTTAGAAAATTGATTCAGAGAATAATAAATTGTTGGTGGAATGATGCGACCGCCAATTTTGAAACACTATAACTCAATCCTTGTTTATTGCATTACTAATTTTCTGATATTCTAATTTCTAAGTTATACGGAAATGCTTAATTCACACAATCATTCAAAGCTTATAATTGACATATGGAATACATGCATGTGCACACAGTATAGAATATCATGAAGTACTGTAAATTTCATGGAAACTGATCCTCATTGTAGTGTAGACAAATGATTCAGAGAATAATAATACACTAAGGCAATAAGGTCTTTTATATATATTATAGTTATAAGTATGCATCTCATGTACATTCAACGCAATCTTCAGAATGGATTGACCTCCATTTAGGCCTTAAAAATGGGAATCGTGACACATCCTTCTATATTTAATACTCCTTTAGGCCTATGAAGTCCCCCCTCTCCACATTCTTTTAGGATTCTAATGTATCCTCTCTCTCCTCATTCAATGCCATAGCTACCTTTAGCTTTCCAATAGCTTGGTCCATATCCTGTGAGGGCTAAGGCATGAAATTGCTCCCGGTATCTGCAATTCTCACAAAAATGATTTACCCTTTGATCTTTGAACTCACATTCCTCGTCGTCGCATGTTGTATAATCAATCCAAGGTTGTCAATAGATGCCCTTACAATGAGAAGGTTTATATTAGTTTAGATTTAAGGGTTAATATTAACATAAGAACTAGAGTTAATATGAATCTGCATATTAGGGCTTACCCCATCATATAGGTTTAGGTCTTCAGTATAAGCCACTGTTGCAACAACCGGAGTCTTCATTAAAGCGCGAAGTATATTTCTCTGGCCTCTTGTATATATGTACCCTTGAAGTTTGAATTTTCTGCCATTTACTTTCATTGGACCCCTTTCATATAGCCAATCTTCATGAAGGGCAACACCTTATGTAATTAGGAAGTTGTAGAGTTTGACTGTATTTTCTATATCACTGCCCAAATTGTCTATTATATGCTCTCTCTTCAGTCTTGATGTCAATTTGTGCTTGGATAACCTCCAATGTTGCGATGACATTACAATCATGTCCTCTTTGGTTGTGGACAAAGGGGTGCATCCTTGTACTCCAGTCCACACTTTTTGCAATCTCATGATAGAAGGAAACTTGTGGATTAACATGGTAGACATTATAACAATCAATTCAATCTAATATTAACAATCAATTCAATATTTCAATGTAATATTAACAATCCATTCTAATCAATATTAAACTTTAGAATCACATTAAGATGAATAGCTTACTGGACCATTCACATTTAGAATGTCATGAATTACTTTGATTGTAATATCAATGAAAATTGAAAAGGTTTCTGTTTAGAAATAGGGAAATACATGCAGGTACTAATATTAGTCATTCATATAATTTAAAGCACAGAATTTTGCTAAAAACTACTTAAAACAGAATTATTTTAATTAATTTTGAGAAAAGCTCACTCTCTTTATCTAGTTTGCTTGAAACTTTTACAATTACTGATGAAAAGCAATAGAAAAGAAAAGAAAAAACAGCTGCAGCTGCAGCTCCAATGGAATCTACACAAATACAGTGTTCTCTGAAACTCCACCATCTCTTCAATAACTATCACAGCTGGAAACACAAGGTTTTTCACTCACAAATCACAATCCCCAAATTGTTCCAATCTATGTTTCGCGTCACCTTCTCTTCAATAACTATCACAGTTAGAAACACAAGGTCTCTCACTAACAAATCACAATCCCCAAATTGTTCCAATCTATGTCTCTCACTCACAAATCACAATCTCCAAATTGTTCCAATCTATGTTTCGCCTAATTATTCACAAAAACAAACAATACAAAATTCCAAGTTTGTGATTTATAATATCCATATTTTTAATCCTTCAATTTCATTGTCTGTATGTTTTGTAGCTTAGAGAGAACTGTTACAAAAGGGTAAGAGAAGACAGGAGGCGTTTGCTTTGGAAGATGAGGATGGTGCCGACTCCACAATTTCTCAATCACAATAATGAATTCAAGAAATGTACCTGTTTGGATAGTAGGGATAGAGGAGAGATACAATTTTTTAGCAGCCGTCCAAGGGCTCCCATGTCTGAAACCTGATTGCTCGTTGCTGGTTGCTTGCTGAATGCTGGTTGATGTTGAGGTCACTGTTTGTGCTTTGTGCTTGTGTGTGTGGGATGTACAATAAAAACCACTATAAATTAATACTCTGGGGATTAAAAAAATTTATTATTTTAGAGGAGTTATTTATATATCGATAAATGAATATTTATTAATTTAAAAAGAGTTTTATGTTTTTTTGTTCATGTTTTTTTTTTTTTTTTGTACCGAAGATACATGTATGTTATAAAAAAATAAAGATACATGTATGACTTCAAAGATATACATGTATTTTAAGAATGAGGTTCAATTTGGTTTAGGTACAAAGAAAAGACATGACTTTAGAAGCATATGGGAAGAAAATGGTTTCTACTTCTTACTTCTCATTGAATCTGTACATGGATTTTATACAATAGAAAAGTCTAACAAGAACCTACTCTTAAGGCCTAGACAACGTAATTACCAGGTTTACATTCATATACAAAAGGAAAGGTAATTAACACAGTTGACTTTTGTATAACTAGCATACTGGAAGTTAATTACTCAATCAACGCTTTTGCTGACTTTACTTTCCTTAGCACTCCTCCTCAAGTTGGCATATATGTATGTTAATAATGCCCAGCTTGTCAAGTAAAGTCATGAATTGTGAAGAACTCAAAAGCTTTTGTGAAAATATCAGCCGGTTGATGTATAGTAGATATGTGAGCTGTTTTGATCACCCCATTTTGAATCTTTTCTCGCACTAGATGACAGTCGATCTCTATGTGTTTTGTCCGTTCATGGAAGACTGGATTTGAGGCAATGTGAAGTGCTGCTTGGTTGTCACAGTATAACTTGACAGGATGTGAATGCTTGATTCCCAAATCATGCAAAATGTACTTTAACCAAGTGACCTCACAACAAGTTGCAGCCATAGATCGATATTCAGCCTCCGCACTAGACCGCGCCACAGTAGTTTTTTTCCAAGAAACAAGTGAGTCACCAAGAAATATACAATATCCAGTGACAGATCGTCTAGTATCTCGACAATGAGCCCAATTTGTGTCACAAAAAGCATTCAATTGGATTGGACTTGTCGCGGAAAAGAAAATCCGTTGTCCCGACGTGTGTTTGATGTAGCGCAAAACCCGATGAGCAGCTTCCAAATGTGGTACTCGTGGCTTGTCCATAAATTGGCTCAAGATATGTACAGAATATGCCAAATCGGGTCGTGTTATAGTCAAATAGATCAAACGCCCAACAAGTCTTCGATACGAAGAGGGGTCACTGATGTAATCTTCATCCGATTTGGTAAGAAATAAATTATGTTCCATGGGAAATGAGGCTGATTTTGTACCAAGATAACCAGCATCATCAAGAATTTCAAGTGCATACTTTCTTTGAGAAAGCACAATTACCTTGTTTGATTTGGCGACTTCAATACCTAAAAAGTATTTCAATTGACCAAGATCCTTTAATTTGAAATGCTTCTTTAGGAATGATTTGGTGGCTTCAATATCTTGCAAATTATTTCCTGCTAATATAACATCATCCACATAAACAAGAATAGCAGTAAATTTATCACCTTATGATCGGACGAATAATGAATAATCTGCCTTTGATTGTTGATATCCAACTTGCTTGAGGCCTGTCGAAAGCTTAATAAACCATTGTCGGGAGGCTTGTTTGAGGCGATACAATGACGTATGAAGCTTACAAACCGTGTCTCCCCCTTTCGTCCGAAACCAGGAAGAAGAGACTTATAAAACATCTTTAGCAAGATCACCACAGAGGAAAGCATTGTTGACATCAAGTTGGTGAAGATGCCATTGTTGAGTAGAAACCACAGCAAGTAAGAGACGCATAATGGTAAGTTTGGCAATAGGAGAAAAGGTTTACCGGTAATCAAGTCCTTCTACTTGGCTATAGCCTTTAGCCACCAACCGTGCTTTGTAATGTTCAACTGAGCCATCATAATGAAACTTGATTTTATACATCCATTTGCACCCAACTGGTTTCTTGCCTGGAGGTAGAGGTTGGAGTGACCATATGTGGTTTGCATCAAGAGCAACGAGTTCCTGCTGCATGGCAAGACGCCATTTGGGGTCTTGGACAGTCTGGGAGAAAGAGCGAGGTTCTGTGTGGACATAAATTGAAGTGGTAAAAGCATGATGTTTAGGAGATAAACGATGATAGGATAGAATATGAGATAAAGGATGAACAACACCTGTAGTTCCAACCAATGCTGAGGTTGATGAGGGAGGAGCACGTGAAGGGAGAGAAACTTCTACATGATACTCTTAAAGGTAGCTCGACGTTTGTGTAGCACGAGTTGGCCGAGAGGATGGTGTCGGAGCAGCAGGAGGAGCTGATGGTAGAGGAATCTTAGAGGAAGGCTGCCCCGGGGTGACAATGTCATAGTGAGATGGAGAAGGTGTGGGATCATCAAATAAGACATCTTGAAATTTAGGAAGAATAAGAGAAGAATCGGCAGTGGAAGAATTATATGGAAATATATTTTCATGAAATAAGACATCACGGGAAACAAATATTTTACCAGTTGAAATGTCATACAAATGATAACCTTTTTGTGCATAGGGATAACCAAGAAATATGCAGCGAGTTGCACGAGCATTACATGAATTAATTCAAATGGAGCATGAGTAGTTATAGAACTTAAAGAAAATTGTGAACGAGTGTGTTTAGCTAATGGACGTAATGAGAAAATAAACGCAAACTTTTATTAGAAAGATGCCCTAGGCGTTGATGCCAAAGGCGTGAAGAAGGAATGACAGCTACATTAACTGAGTGACAAAGGGCTCCCTTCGAGATATCAAGGTAGTAGAGTCGTCCTAGTTCAGTTCCCGTCCCAATCATCTTCTCCAAGCGTTGGTCTTGAAGCGTACAAGTATTGTTAGTGAAGGTAACAAGATAGTGTGAATGTTGGACAAGTTTGCTAATGGAAATCAAGTTCAATTGGAAAGAAGGAACACAAAGTACATCATTCAAAATGAGATGGGGGGAAAAACGGATATTGCCAATACAAGTAATAGCAGCTTGTGCACCATTTGGAAGATGCATAGTTCGATTGGTGACAGGTAAACTTGTGGTCAATAGGCTAGGAGAACAAACCATGTGATCCGTGGCTCCACTATCAAGAATCCAAGACATGTTTTTCTCAAAAACAGAAGCACAAAATGTTTTACCTGATACGTCACTCATTGCGGAAGAACTACCAACATGGTTAACCATGGAGTTTGGCTTACTATTACCAATTATATCCATAAGATTTTGGTATTGCTCTGGTGTGAGAGTGAAAGAGGTAGTTGTGTTGATGCTCCATCAGCGTGGTTGGCTTTGGGTGTAGGATTGCGACAATCCTGAAAGTCAGATTTGCCGCCTAATTGGTTGGCCTTTTGCAACTTTCGGCAAGTGTCTATGGTATGTCCTTTCTAGCCACAATAATCACATTTAAGATGTGATCTATCACATTTAAGATGTGATCTACATGTCTTCGAAGTGTGCCCGATTTTTTCACAACGCTCACATTTTAAGTGAGGATTCTTTGGAGTGAAACTTCTCGCCGAGACTCTGGAATTGTCCCTGACAACAAGAGCTGATGCATCAGGCGTGGATCTTTTCCCTGTTGAGACAATGCACTGCTTCTCATCTTGAAGAATGAGTGAGTGTGCTCGGTTGACAGAGGGAAGTGGATCCATCAGCAAAATTTTTCCTTTGACAGCAGCATAGGATTCATTGAGGCCCATGAAGAATTTCATGGTATTTTGATTTTGCTGGAATTGCAAAATCTCTTTCACGATGTCGTAGGTGCAAGCTGGAATGTCGCATGGTGCATCTCGTTCATCCTATAGGCCCTTGAGTTTGGTATAATAGGCACCAATGGACATGCCAACTTGAGTACAGTCATAAATCTCTTGCTCAATGTGGAAAAGATGAACACTGTTTGCGCGAGAAAAACACTCCTTGAGATCTGCCTAAATTTCCTGGGCAACCTCATTATAAATCACACTTGCGCCAATTTCTTGCTATATCGAATTCAGCAACCATGATTTCACAAGATTATTGCAACGCATCCACTATTGTAATTTAGTTGTAGATGTACCTGAAAGTTTCTTAATGGATCCATCAATGAAACCTTCCTTGTTCTTGGCACTGAGAGCCATAGTCATGGCATGGCTACATATGCCATAATTTTCTTCATTCAACAACTGGGTGACTAGCACAACACCAGGTTGATCTGAATGGTGAAGGTAGAGAGGATGATTTGGATCATCATATTTAATGGGTTTGGTTTTGGATATTTCCTCGTCTCGCATGGTGATCAACTAGGAGAGTCAGAATTTTTCTATATTGAGAACAGCTAGAGTTCCTTTGTTACCAAGAGCATGCAATGCTCTGATACCATGTGAAGAAAATGGTTTCAACTTCTTACTTCTCATTGAATCTGTACATGGATTTTATTCAATAGAAAAGTCTAACAAGATCCTACTCTTAAGGCCTAGACAACGTAATTACCAGGTTTACATTCATATACAAAAGGAAAGGTAATTAACACAGTTGACTTTTGTATAACTATTATACTGGAAGGTAATTACTCAATCAACGCCTTTGCTGACTTTACTTTCCTTAACAGCATATTTTGAGAAAGAGCTTAATTGAGAAAACAGAAGTTGTTAAGTAAAAAGTTTCATAATATGTATTATGAATTTTTATATGTTATTTTTTTTTATATATTTCATCAATTATTAATTTATATATTCGTTGGGCCTTAAAGGATATTAAGAAAAATTATTATCTTATGCATTTAGCGAGATTAATATTTTAATACTGTCTGAGTTGGGATTGGAAGATTTTATTATTTAACCGAGATTATTAATTTATTGAACATTCATTTATAGGGGTTTTTTTGTATGTTTTGATGTTGATGTTGACCATTTTCTTTTATTTCCTTCAAATATTATCAAAATTAAATTTGAGAAAAAGTTAAGGTTTGGGAATGTCTCTCTAATGTTAAAGTTGAAATTTTTTCAAATCATATTAAATTTGGGATTTGGATCCTCTCATAACCTAATCTCCTCCTAAACTACCTAAGCTTTTAACCAAAGTATTAGACGACTTTCAAGGTGGTCTATCAAAGGCTAAAACTTTCATTAGCTCTCGCAAAGACATGAAAATATTGCAAAACTAACTTCTATTAAGGAGCTGGTGTTAAGTGTCAGCATGGACAATGCTGACATTGGTTTTTTAATGATATGTATGCCACATGTGCACAAAAATAATAAAAAATTTAATCAAAGCATTTAAAAATATTAAAAACTTAAAATAAAAACAAAAAATTTAAAACTACCCACACCCCAACCACATGCCCAGATCCCCACATGCTCCCACCCCCTCATTCTTCTTCCTCGCCTTCTTCCTTCCTCTTCCCCATCATTTTGCAACAACACTCAAAACTAAAACTGAATCATGAACCTACAAATACTCATACCTATTCAAAAATTACTCTATGCACTATTATAATTTGAGTAAATTTATTATAGAGGTTATTAACATAAAATAATTGGACCAAATGAAATCCAATGGCCAATTTGCCAAACTTGTGAGATCCCGTTAATTTTTCCAAATTTATTTTAGACTTAATTTAATTTTTCGATAGTTTTCTAGAATTATTTTGGTTTTCTAGAATTTATTTTGAGAGTTGGAAATTTAAATTAGTGTTTCGACCCCTTATAAAATTAGTACTCATTGAGATGAGTCTGTAGAAATTTTCGGGAAATTTTTCTGAGTCCAGACATATTTTTGGCAAATTTTAAAGTTGAAATAAATATAAAAATTTTAAAAATAAATTATTTTGGTGACGAGGACTGACGCTGCGCCACGTGGCGTACGACGAGTGGACAACGCGCCGCGTCAGTGCTAACTGATACCGAAGCGAAACGATGCACCACCTGGCGTCGTACGACGCCAAGCAACGCGTCGTTTGATGAGTAAGTATTGCATGACCGAATAATTCAAGGAAGAGCACACTGCGGGGAGGGTCCTTTTAAGTAGATGACTCGTCGGGCCGTAGTGTGCAGAGAGATTCGCAAATATGCCTTGTGGATATAATGAAGCCTAGAGAATTCTATTGTCTGCTAATGTCCTGCACGACCAAGAACAGACCAAACACTAGAACAGATAGAACAAGAATGCTCGAGTTTTCCAAAGAACTAAAGCTGCAGATATTAATTCTCTGTATTTTTCTTTTTGGTGAAAAGATGGAGATGTAATTGAGATTTTGATTAGTTGTATAAACTGCAGATATCTTTCCCTTTGTATAGAGTTCAATGTGTCCTTTCCGAAGTGGTATAACACTCATTCATTTGAATTTAATCTAAGAGATATCATTTCATTTGAATCATGCCTGTTCATGAAAATTCATGACCCAATGAACATAAAACCTCTCCAAAAGATTCAGCAACCTTTCAAAGAGACACATTGATTCAGAAAAGGCATATACGAGCCAATTCCAAGAGAGCCCAATGAATTTGATTCATTTCTGCCGAGAATTTTCATTCCTTTTGATAATCTAAAAATTATCCAACAATTCTCCACCATTTTCAAAATATAAAAACGACTCATATTTTAAAAACATTTGAAAAATACTTGAGCAATTTCTTGAAAGCGTTGTGCATAAATTAAAGTGTCTTTGGGACTTGAACTTGAACTTTAATGAAAATGCATCAAAGTTAATCAAGATGGAGAGTAGCATTGGTTGTTTTGAACTTTCAATCTTATATGAATAATCGGACATATCTCACACACAAAACTTTATAACCCATTTTTGTGTTTATAAACTGACACATGGATTGGCCTTGTGTCTATACCCACTTTTGTGCGTGCTCTAGTGACAAGTCTTTTGTCGTATAAGAAGCGGCACCACCTCTTACACGCATATAGGTAGACATGTAGTAGCCCTGTAACTTAAGTACTTTTCATCATATCTATTAAGAGTGAAAAACTCACCATTTTCCATACATTACAGGTACCAAGCATTTTAATGCTTGGATGGATAAACATAATTGGAGTGTGTCATTTAATATGATAACACTAAATGCTTGCGATTACAATCATATGATGTACTTTGCTCATTGAACTTAAAGACTTGATGTTTCAAGAGTTTAAGTTGAGTTTCTACCATTGGTAATCATGTAGGTGTGGACTTTAACCCCATCCCTTTTGATGTTTTCAACACCATATCCCTTGCAAGTCCTTTTGTTAATGGATCAACCAATTTTTGACATGATTTTACAAAATTGATAGTTATAACTCCATCAGTAATCATTTGCTTTACTGAACTATGCCTTAAGCCAATGTGCCGAGATTTTCCATTATACACTTGACAACAGGCCCTTGATAGTGTTGCTTGACTATCACAATGAATAGAGATATGAGGCATTGGTTTAGACCAAACTGGAATCTCTATTAACAGGTTTCTTTACCATTCAGCTTCTTTACAACATGAAGCCAAGGCTACAAACTCGGCTGTCATGGTGGAGTCTGAAATGCATGTTTATTTTTTTGAGCCCCAAGAAATGGCTCCTCCACCAAGTAAGAATATCAACCACTTGTAGACTTATGATCCTCAAAATCATTTATCCAATTTGCATCAGTGTACCGTTCTAAAACCTTAGGATATCCACTGTACCAAATTCCATAATCCAAAGTTCCCTTTAGATATTTCAATATTCTTGTTATTGCATCCCAATAAAATTGACTAGGACAATAAGTAAATCTACTAAGTTTACTTACCGCAAATGCAATATCTGGCCTAGTATATGTCAATGCATACATTAAGCAACCAATTACTTTAGAATATTCTAATTGATTCACGACCCTACCCTTATTAGGATATAACTTAATGTTTGAATCAAAAGGTGTTGATACTGGATTTGAATCAAAGTGATTAAATCTTTTTAGTATCTTTTCTATGTAATGTGATTGTGTTAACATTAAACCATCATTGCATCTTTTGATTCTCATGTCGAGAATTACATCAGCAATGCCCAAATCTTTCATATCAAAGCTAGATGATAAGAATTCCTTTATATTGTTTATAGATTCCATATTTGTTCCAAAGATTAACATGACATCAACATATAAGCAAATAATTAATTACTCTTTTATCTTTTTGGAACTTACTATAAACACATTTGTCTGATTCATGTATCCTAAAGCCATTAGATATAATCACCTTATCAAACTTTTCATGCCACTGCTTTGGAGCCTGTTTTAAACCATATAATGATTTAACCAATTCACATACATTGTGTTCTTGTCCAGTTAGAACAAAACCTTCAGGTTGTTTTATGTAAATTTCTTCATCCAATTCACCATTTAGGAAAGCAGTTTTGACATCTATTTGGTGAATCTCAAATTTGTATATAGATGCTAGTGCAATTAACATCCTTATGGTCGCGGTTCTTGCAACCGGTGCATAAGTATCAAAATAATCTATGCTCTCCTTTTGTGTAAAGCCTTTGGCAACTAACCTTGCTTTGACCTTGTCAATAGTTCCATCGACTTTCATTTTCCTTTTGAAAATCCATTTACACCCTATAGGCTTCGAACCAGGATGTAAATCAACCAACTTCCATGTTTGGTTTACCATGAATGAGTTCATCTCATCATTTATTGCTTCTTTCCAGAAGGCAGAATCTTGAGATTTCATGGCTTCCTCAAAAGTTAGAGGGTTTGACTCTACACTTGGTGTAATCATAGTTTGTTTACTATGTGAGTCCCTTGTACCTTCAACAAGATATACAATAAAATCTGGACCAAATGATTTTTCAGTCCTTCTTCTTTTGCTCCTTCTATGTTCAAAAGGTTCTTCATCATCAACATGTGGTGTTTCGGTTAAAGGAGTTTTTGAAATATTTGGTAAAATATTTTCATTCCTTTGTGGATCCTCCACCACTTCATTTACATTCTTTGAAATAGACATGAATCTATTTTCACAAAATTCAGCATCTCTAGATTCAATAACAGTATTGACTCCTATGGAATCATTAGGTTCTATAACCAGAAACCTATAACCTTTGCTATGTGCTGCATATCCCAAGAATATGCAGCACATAGCTTTAGGTCCCAACTTCTTTATTTTAGGTTCGGGTAACCTTACAATTGCTCTACACCCCCAAACTCTAAGATAACTTAGATTTGGCTTTCTTTTGAACCAAAGTTCATATGGTGTGGTCTTTAATTTCTTGGTAGGAACTCTATTTAAGAGATGACATGTGGTTAGCATTGCCTCTCCCCAATAACCTTTAGTAAGGTTTGAATTTAACATCATGACATTGACTATTTCAATAAGAGTTCTATTCTTCCTTTCAGCCACACCATTTTGTTGTGGTGCATATGCAATAGAAGTTTCATGCACAATTCCAACAGATTCACAATAGGATGGAAAATGAAATTCTCCACCTCTATTTGATTTAAGATACTTTATATTAGTTTCACAAAGATTTTCTACTTCATTTTTATATATAGATCTTAAATTTTTCCAACACTTCATCCTTAGTATGCATGAGATAGACATAGCAAAATCTACTAAAATCATCTATAAAGGTGACAAAATATTTTGTAGGTGTACAAGGTAAATCACATACATCACTATGAATAATTTGCAATAAAGTAAATGTTCTTTCTATCTTAGGAAAAGATTTCCTAGTGATCTTGGTATGCAAACAAGTAACATACTTATCATTCAAATCATTCACATGCTTTGGAAATAATTCAAGTTTAGACATGTCATTCATCTTTTTCATATTGACATGACCTAATCTATTATGCCATAAAGATAAAGAGTCAAACATATAAACAGAACCAATAGAAATATTATTGATATTGAGTTTGAACATTCCATTATACATATAACCTTTTCCAACAAAGTTCCCACCTTTAGTCAAGATAAATTTATCTGACTCAAAGACTAACTTAAAACCAAATTTGTTGAGAAGACTTCCAGATACCAGATTCTTTCTAATCTCTGGAACATGAAGAACATCATTGAGAGTAAGCACTTTTCTAGAAGTGAACTCCAACACTATTGTGCCTTTTCCTTTAATCTCAGCAGTAGATGAGTTTCCCATATAGAGAACATCACCATTGTCACAAGGAACATAGGTCTTGAATATGTTCTTGTCCATGCACACATGCTTGGTTGCTCTAGAATCGATCCACAAAGCATCATTGTCATCCATCATGTTCAGTTTAGGAATCACGGTAGCAAAGTGTCTTTGGAGTTTGACTCTTGTTGCTTCTTGAAGTGATGACAATCCTTCTTGAAGTGGCCAGGTTTGCCACAATGAAAACAATTTCCTTTTGTCTTCTTTGAGTTGTTGTTGTTGTCTTTGTTGCAATTTCCCTTTCTCTTTTTGTTCCCTTAGAGATTGTTGGTTTGTTTAGAACCATCCTCCACCATATGAACCTTTGATGATGTAACATTATCAGGTTTGTCTCGGACCCTACACTTTTCCTCAATTCGAAGGTGTTGTCCCAATTGCTCTATGAAGAGATCCTCCTTTTTGTGCTTAAGGTTCTTTTTGTATTCTTTCCATGAAGATGGTAATTTCTCCATGATAGCATAAACAAGGATAGACTCATCTATAGATATTTTGTATTGAGAAAGTTGGTTATGCATGTGTATAATCTCATGAAATTGCTCAATAACATTTCTATCATCAATTAGTTTATAATTTAGAAACTTAGAAACAAGGAACTTCTTACTTGTTGTGTCTTCAGTCATATATTTAGCCTCACGTGCATCCCAGATTTCTTTGGAACTCTCCGTCTCATATTAGATCGATGTCGAATAATGCATCAGTCATGGCATTGCAAATGTGTCCCTTGCAGATGTAGTCATCTTGATCCAACTTGAAACGTCCATGCTGGTCAGCAATGGATTCATCTTCATTCTCTTCCGGTCTTGAAGTAGTTAGGACATAAACCACTTTCAAATTAACTTGTAAGAAGAAAGTGTAACTTCTTCTACCACCGCCTAAAATTTCCTCCATCAAAGCGATATATCAAGCTTTACAAAGTTCGACGTAAAATCCTTCATGGATGATATAGTCACAGTAGTAAATATTATCTAAAAATTGTTGGAAAAACTGTGTGGGTTGTAACTGTCGAGAAAATGAACTTTGCTTTTTCTGGAAATCTTCAGAGTTGTGGTTGTCAAGAACTATAAAAGAAACTTGCTTTAAGGCACACTGTAACAGTGCTTTCTTTCAGACAATATTTGCCCCCACTTCTAGGGTGCAAAGGAATTCACAAATATGCCTTGTGGATACAATGAAGCCTAGAGAATTATATTGTCTGCTAATGTTCTGCACGACCAAGAACAGACCAAACACTAGAACAGATCGAACAAGAATGCTCGAGTTTTCCAAAAAGTAAAACTGCAGATATTAGTTCTCTGTATTTTGCTTTTTGATGAAAAGATGGAGATGTAATTGAGATTTTGATTAGTTGTATAAACTGCAGATATCTTTCCCTTTTTATAGAGTTCAATGTGTCATTTCTGAAGTGGTATAACACCCATTCATTTGAATTTAATCCAAGAGGTATCATTTTATTTGAATCATGCATGTTCATGAAAAGTCATGACCCAATGAACATAAAACTTCTCCAAAATATTCAGCAACCTTTCAAAGAGACACATTGATTCAGAAAAGGCATGTACGAGCCAATTCCAAGAGAGCCCAATGAATTTGATTCATTTCTGCCGAGAATTTTCATTCCTTTTGATACTTTGAAAATTATCCAACATAGGACTAGGATGTCTTCCTCCTTGGCCCTTTTCTCCTTTAGTTCTTATACTATATTGTCTATTACAATTTTTGCCCAAAGAAATATAAAGTTCTCTAACGAAATATTTGGTTTGATTAAAATCTGATTGATGATGGTTTATGAGGCTGGGCACAACCATTTAAACTTCGATATACTAAAGACTATATCTTTCCATTAAAATTTTATAAGTTTTCTGCACATTTTATAAGCTTTCCACACCCGCGACAATGGGTGGGCACAATTTCTAGTGTCTCATAAAACACAATCTTTCTCTTTTCTCTTTTATCTTCTCTGCTCTCTTTTCTGGTTTCTCTCTTTACAAGAATGTTATCACACAATTCTGACCTGGAATACTCTCAACACCTCTCAAACGTGTTTTTGTTATGCTGGTTGGTTAATGGTAAAATATAAAGTGATTGAACAAACAGATATCCATAAAATAATTGATATATACTCTACAACAGTCTATCACTCTATCTGTGTAAATGTGGAATGGGGTGACTGGGCTACCAACACTCACTCAGATAGTGAGAAGCAATGAATCCAAGAGGACAGTCATCCACACAACATATCATATACGCCATATTAATTTGATGTCTGTTTGTTTCAGTCTCACTAGTCACTATTTATTAATTTTCACTTTTTCGATCTGTGAAATAGCTTTTGTATTGGGTACGTATTATGATTATTATCCAATCCACCGCCCCACATACATATTCTAAATTAGGCAGCTAGCTATAGCTAGTAGCTACCAATAAGCAATTTCTGTTTGCTCCCACCCAATCATTTCAGTACTGCTTCAGCCACAAAAATAACAAATTAATAAATTTAAGGATACCATATTTATATTTAATTAATATAGATATATTGGAGAGTTGTAATTAGTGGACTGCCCAACTTAGTAGAAAGATAACTGCAAATTACCTTTGCGGCCGGCCAAGTCATGCACACCTCATTCCCAATAGCACTTGGACAACCCAAGGGGGATTGCATCTTTAGTTTAAAATGCATGCATGAGATGGGGTTCGTTTTTATTTAATATTTACGAAGAGCATTAGTGCAATTCAGAGCCAGTGCAAATGGCATTTATGGATTATGGAGAGCAATCATGGGACTCCATCTGATTTGATTTGAAATAGAATACGAAGAGCTAGCACAAATAGCAGAAGATGGTGTGGAAGATGAACATTGTACAACTGGAGCAAGAGATACGAACTCGACCAACTGTAGTCACATACATGATGTGTGACTGTGCTAATAATTTGGATTCATAAACCTTGGTTAATTATAAACCTAAATTCTCTCAATGCATAATAGAGAAAATGGGACTTGTACAAACTGTTAAATTGTGGCTATTATTATAATATATGTGACTGTTGCAATAACTAAATTCGGGACCAAAGAGAGTGACAGTTATGGGAAGAACATGGGGGGGCTTATCGATTGCCCACCCATTCCAATTCCTTTCATTCCGTTACCTTTTTCCCTGAACCCTGAAAAAAATAAAAAGAAAAAATTGTATAAAAAAAAAGGGCCACTGCTTAAATGGTATTGCATGGTCGGTTCCCGCCCCCTAAAACCATTAAAATATGAAGAGATTTAGGTTTGAATCACCTTCCACTACCACCAATTCTCTATTCTATTCTATTATATATACAGACTCATCAGCCTTTCTGATTCTCCATATATTCCAAAGCTTCTACTCTCTAGCTACATCTTGTGCAACTTGTTCTACTACTGACCACAGTGGTCACACACACACACAGAGTCCACTAGCTTCTACTTCCAAAACATAGGGTGCATTTATTCTCACATTTCTCTGATGACAGTGACCAACCCATTAATTTCTTGAGTTTCAGTAAGGGGAAAGTAGAGTTTTTCTTTGTTAGTTATACAATTCATTCTCTTTGTTCCCACATTGACTTCCACTAGTTAAAGTGAATAGCTCAAGCCTCAAAATATGATGAAGAATTGCAAGTTGTCACTGCTGGTGTTCTACATTTTATTCTTTTGCTTTCTTCTCTCCACCCAAGCCAGATGGCATCACCATACAAACCACAAGCACACCCACCAACCTCACAAGCAATATTCTTACATTTCACAACCTCCTTCCTCTTCACCTGAGACTGCTGCTAGTGCTAGTGCTAGCCCACCTGTTGAGCCTCCAACCAAATCATACAATTCCTCCCCTGGTGTTTTTGATGTGAGATCATTTGGTGTTGTTGGGGATGGCCAAACTGATGATACTCAGGCATTTAAGATGGCATGGGACACAGCCTGCCAAAGCGAATCAGCAGCGCGGATCCTCGTTCCCCATGGTTTATCAGTCATGATTCAATCTACAATATTCACTGGTCCCTGCCTTGGGGCTCTGGTGTTACAGGTAATGTATTAATTCTAGGCCTTGTTTGTAGATTAATAGATTATTCTTTAGGAAAGTATTTAAATGACTAACATGGTTTTGTATTGGGTAAATTTTGGTACTGAGAAGGTTGATGGAACTATAGTGCCACCTGATGGACCAGACTCCTGGCCAAAGAACAACAGCAGGCACCAATGGCTTGTATTTTACAGAATTGACGGGATGTCGTTGCAAGGAGGTGGTGTAATTGATGGGAGAGGAGAGAAATGGTGGAATCTTCCCTGCAAACCCCACAAGGTATTTAATTCTTAATTTACCAATGGCTTGTATTCTATGTGAAATTTTTTGTAATTGAGGCAATTGCTGATCCTTGCAAATCTAATGTTACAGGGGATAAATGGAACCACATTGCCTGGACCATGTGATAGCCCAACTGTAAGTTGAAAACATTGCTTGTATGTTATATATCAGCTATATATATAAGTTTAGTCATGAGCTTTAATCCAATATTATTATGATTTCAATGCAGGCCATTAGGTTCTTCATGAGTTCCAACTTGACAGTACAAGGACTTAGAATCAAGAATAGCCCCCAGTTCCATTTCAGATTTGATAATTGCAGGAATGTGCATATAGAGTCCATTTTTATAACAGCCCCTGCAAAGAGTCCAAACACAGATGGGATTCACATAGAGAACACAAATGATGTCCAGATTTATAATTCAGTAATTTCCAATGGTAAGTGAAAAACCTTCAAATCTTCTAATTAATTAATTCTCCCCACCTATTTGTTAATAATCCCTCTTCTGTTCTGTAGGTGATGATTGTGTGTCAATTGGCTCAGGCTGTTATGATGTAGACATAAGGAACATCACTTGTGGACCTGGTCATGGAATCAGGTACTCTATTGCTTTTCATCAAAATAATCTAATTAAATTAAAGTCTTACAAACTTTTCCTTTTCATTACAAATAACTTATCCTTGTTCTTCTGTTCAGCATTGGGAGTCTAGGAAATCACAACTCGCGAGCATGTGTTTCGAATATTACGGTTAGAGACTCAATAATCAAAAATACGGACAACGGAGTTAGGATCAAGACATGGCAGGGAGGATCAGGATCAGTATTTGGAGTAACATTCAGTAACATTCACATGGATAATGTGAGGAACCCCATTATGATTGACCAGTTCTACTGCCTTACCAAGGGGTGCACCAACCAAACTTCAGCAGTGTTTGTATCAGACATACTGTATTCAAACATCAAGGGGACTTATGATGTGAGGAGTTCCCCAATGCATTTTGCCTGCAGTGATTCTCTCCCATGCACCAACTTGACTATCTCAGATGTTGAGCTTCTTCCTGCTATTGGAGATGTGGTGTTGGACCCTTATTGTTGGAATGCTTATGGAGAATTGCAGACACTAACTATTCCACCAGTCTCCTGCTTGTTGGAGGGTCTTCCTAGATCCCTAATGGATAGTGACATAGAGCATTGCTGACTCACTGAATGGAGTGGGTATTCATCTGTAAAGCAAATAATCCATGCATGTATGTACATAATTAAAAGAGGACTTTTGTTTTGAGTTCCTCTTCAGGATGGTAAATCTGATTATTGTGTGATTATAGAGGAGTGGTGTTTTATGTAAGCTCCCTATATATATATGAAGTATGTTTTTTTCTGAATCCTCATGTCCCAGATATGATATTTGCTTCTAATTAAAAGAGATGATCAAATTGAATTCTAATAATTTGTGGGAGAAACTTTTCTGCAACTAGAAATAAACATTGAAGGAACATAATGTTAGACAACCATTGCAACCCAAAAACTTAAAAAGCCTACGGTTTAGGACAGCTCCACTTGCATGTTAACATAATGTGTGACTAGTTGGAAATGAGGATGGAGGTTTTGAACTCAAGACGTCTTGAAACCAAAGCTGTGGTATCATGTTAAGCAGCTACTACACCCAAAAAATTTAAGTTAAGGAATGAACTGACAATATATATCAAACTAATCCTTAAAATTAAAGAGCAGCCATGAATGCCATTCACAGATGAGTGATGACCAGGCTAGTAACCTCTTTTTATTTCCTCTCATTCAGTGCACCAAAAGGTATGTGAAAATGCATGTAATGAACAACTGAGACACCATGCAGAGCAGGGCATCCACATAGCATTCGTTTTTATTAACTGGGGCCACCACATTGCAACATAAGAATAATCATGTACTCAAGCACTTTAGAAATCTTACAATTAATTGATGTGATTCATCTCACCCATTAAATGCCAAATGTATCATTCTTGTTATAAGGTCAGTAAATGAGCAGCAAATTAAAGCCTGCCACTCATTAAACATTCTATAAAGTGCTAAAAAAGTGGTAATAAAAGCTTATATTTCTGACGCATGTTTGTCAAGTTGATGCATGGGAAGCTTGAATTATTTATTTCCTTCCCTCTCTGCAAAAACCAGAGCCCCACAATTTAAATAAGAAACAAATTAATCAATGTTAAAATCTTGCAGCAGTATTGAAAGTCTAAAAGTTGTGTGCTACATATATAAAATTGATTAGTGATGGAATATGGCAAAAGGATGAGAGATTTATGATGCCCTTCACTTTTGAACCGAATTAAAAAAAGTAGAAGATTCCAAATTGCAGTATGTCAAGCTTGTTTGTGTGTGGAAGATAGAGACAAGAATTACATAAATAAGTAGAGTTCAAAATGAAAAGTTAGCAGGGTACAATTAATTAATTAATATATGCCAGGGCAGAAGAGGATGAGAAATGATGATGATTAGAGAATAATAAGCATGTGAGAGTGAGTGAAGTTACGAGGATTAATTGTTGACCACAGCAGTGAGCACTAACTTTGATAAAGAATTGATCATAATATTGGATGTTGAAGAGAGAGAGAGAGAGAGAGAGAGAGAGAGAGAGAGAGAGAGAGAGAGAGAGAGAGAGAGAGAGAGAGAGTGAGTGATGAGGGACAAGTCTCTTTATTCTTTGTTGCACGCGCAGTGTCTACATTACTCATGGTTGATGGTAGCTTCAGGGTGTCCATAGGAATGAGGTTACATTCATTCATTCAGTAGAGTGTAGAAGAGGGTAGGCTGAAAAAGTGGGGGTCGGTGCACGGGCTAATGTCCAATGGTCACCCACCAATCTTACCTTTTCACATATTAGAATATAATATTTTAGGTTTTTTGACCCCTCAAGGGCCTCAACATCTATCTAGTTTTCTCACATATGTTCCCTTTTCATCGAGTGATGGGGCTCATGACTTGTAGTCTTGTGCTAAATTCTCAGCACAAATAAGACTTTGTGAAGCTGGGATTTGTATAAGAAAATTATCTTACATATGACATAACCCTTAGGATCGAGTTAGGTCCCCTACCTCTTTCTATGCTTCAAATTAAAGCTTTTTCAGCTTTTGGCCCATGCCATTCTTAGTTTCTGAGTGTTGTTGATCAGTCTCTATTAATTAGTTTTTGAGATTTAATTTTTATTTGAAACATACTTATTTGTTAGACTTAAAATTCATGAGGTTGCATGTGAGGAAAAATATTGATAACTTGATATATCATTTATTCATTGCCTCACAGTTTAAACTTGTAGAGACCAAAATACAAAATACACACTCTATGCATTAATATGAAATTCTTAATTTCCATTTTTCTAATGAGAATTTGGAAGGGTTGTAAGTTACAAAATCTATGTGGTTAACCCCATGACATATGATATGCACACATAACTACATAACCATTATCTCAATTAAAGCCACTCCACCCGACAATGGTGAGGACAAAGTATCCTCACAAATAAAGATCATGTGCACTAGGAAAAAACATCACATCTGAAATGTCACATGAAATGTAGTGCTTGTGTTTGCAGCTTCAAAAGTAAAGAGATTTGAAGCTCTCACTGCCATAGAAATGCTGGAATGTCGCATGAATATGGGCATGGCAGGCTGCCTAAAGTTTACCCAAAAAGAGAAAAGGAATATTCTAGCAACCCGGCCACTAGCTTACACCATCTCCCATCTACCCACCTCAAACTTAATAAATATATCCATGATATATAACATAGTACTACTAATTACCTATAAATGACATGTAAAGAGCAAATTGTATTTGCCATACTTGGCTTTATTGAGAGGTAAGAATGAGAAAATCCAAGAACAAAACAAAAAAGAAACTCAGAGCTAGAGGGACATATTAGTGGAAGAGAGAATAAGATCGAACCTTTAGAAGTCATATTTGTTCAATCATCATATATCTTATGTCCTTTTATCTTTCCATTAAATGCCTCAAAATTAATCTGAAGGAAAGAAATGGGTGGGTGGGTGGTTTCTAAAGCACAGGCAGGGCCACACACCCAATATACTATAACATCACCAAATTTACTTGCTATTCAACTGAAAATTGTTGCTTAATTGCCACCTTTTGCTGCATCGATTTTAATCTCTCAACCAAGAATAGAAAACATCCATAAACACCAATATTAAGTTTGAGAGCATTGTTGGAGTTGCTCTAAGAAAGTAAAGAAGAGTACTGTGAGTGTGAGAATAATAAAGAGTCGTATATATGTGTGAGATTTACTTGAGTATAAGGCTTTGTAGCTACTTTGTACTGAAGTCATATAAGCGCTTTACATACAATTAATACACATAAGAAGTCAAATGTGTTGGGTGCATGATCATTCTTAGGTCAAATTATAATTTTAATCAATGCTCAAAATTTTCACTTTAATATTGGTAATTTTTATTTCGATCATCAATCGTATTCATGTTGTTAGTTAGTAATTACGTACAATTAATTGACAGAATCTAAAGATACATACATGATAATTTCAATCTTTGCACATAACTATGTGATGATTTAAAATAACATTAAAAAATATAAAAAAAATTTGGCCTGAGCACAAAAATTTTGAACTACATGTCAGGTGAGCATCTGGTCAATTCATTTGGATGAAAATATTGAACTAACTTTAATTGTATTCCTTAATTATGTACGAAAATGTGATTGACAAAATCAAAACTATATGAAACCAAATTGGATGACAAAATTAAAATTATGATGACCAAAATGGAAAGTGGCTTTAACTATGTAGACCTAATTCTTAATTAAAGTCTTATGACTCAGACAAATAGGGAGATTAAGGGTCACTACAAGAAATGTGAGCAAAGCTCATCCTCATTGGTGGCATAGAATGAGGTGATAATTGGGCAATAAACACTGAAGTGCCTCGATTTTAACAAAAATTGGTGGCAATTAGGCAATAGGGACTAAAGTTCCCAATTGCTACCTCATTTTGTGTCACCAATGAGAGTTGTGCTTTGCTCACATTTCTTGTAGTGGGTCTACAAGTCCAAGACAACCTCTATAGTCTTGTTTAATTAGGTACATAACCCATTTGATATTTTTAAGGGCAAGTGGAGGCCCAGTACAAAGTCCGTGAGCACCTTGAGTCCAAGATATATAACTTCTCACTACTACAAAAAACGTAATAGACATCGGTCAATAGACAACGGTTTGTATTTTTGCCGTTATTTTAATTTACCACACAACGGTTTTTAACAAACCGTTATATTAAAGTATATTATCCCATGGTATTTGGTTTGATAATGTTTCCTAACAATTAACAGACAATAGTATTAGGAAATACCGTTGTGTTGGGCAAGTTTCAAAAAAATAAAAATTTTCGGGTCTTTGTATTTGACAAAGCGCGTGACTGCGTTAATGAAATCATATCACGCCTTAAGTCTTTTGGGTCAAAGCCCTCTGGCTTCAGCCACTTTCAGACACTCACACACACCGATCTCCATCTTCATCCTCACATCGATCTCCATCTTCATCTTCACATCAATCAGACTTCACCATCACGCATCTCTATCTCCATCTCTATCTTCATCACGTATCTCCATCTCCATCTGCATCTCATACTGCATCGCCCATCTCTGCATAAATTGACTAAAACATTGAGAAAGCCACAAACCGACTGAAACAGAAAGCCACAAATCGCCCATCTCTGCACTCCCCTTCAGGTACATTTGGGTTAGGGTTTTTTTGGGGTTCATATAAATCCAAAGCTGGTGTCAAAGTTGCCAACTTAAAAGTTACCAGGAACTGTTTAGATCTATATTGGTTAGGGTTTGAAATGTTTCGCTCATTTGAAGCTCGATTTGGAGTCGAAGATAAAAGAACAAACTTCAATTTGGAGATTTTGATCTAAGTTCAATGTAAGGTTTCTTTCTTTTTATTATTATGTATTCGATTTTGGGGTTTAAGAGCGGCTTTAAGGGCAGAGGGGTTTGCTTTCCAATGGGTTTGTGGATTTCTAGTACCTGATTTATGTTTTAGGAGGGGGTAGGGCTAAGATTTTGATGGTGGGTTTTTGCGTCATAAAATGGGATTCTGGCTGGGTTTGGGATGAGATTTTGTTTTTGTGGTTTAAAGTAGTTTCGAGTTCAGTTTTGTGGTAGATTTTGGTTCCAGTGATTTTGTGGGTGGGGGTCTGTTGTCATCTTTGTGCTTTGGAGGCTGGGTCTGGGATTTGTAGGCTTTTGAAGGTGGATTCCAACTAGATTTAGGATGGGTTTCAATTACTTACCTTGGTTTTGTGTAGAGCAAAGGTATCAACCCAAATCTCTCCACCCTTTTCCCTGTCTCACTCCGTCTCTCTCATTCGAATAATTGTTTTCAAATTCTTGTTGGATGGCTCTTTCAGATCAGCAGGTGGAAAATATGGGAATTGGAGACCAAGACAGCTGACTACTAGTTCTCACATGGTATGCTTATTGTTTGATGTTTCAATTCACATGCACTTTAATCATTCTAAACTTCTATTAAGATTTATTGACATGTATTTCTTGAATAAGTATTAAGCTGTTAACCAAACTCATTTTGATTAATTAATTCTCTAAGACTTTGAAATGTGGTAACTTATTCACTGATCAGTTCTAATCTGCTATTGATGTCAAATGTATCCTTGTTCCATTTAATTGCTAACACGCTAGATTAATGTTGTTATTCTTTAGCACTCCAAATGCCACTTGCATGCATGCTGACTTGCAAGATAGATTCTTTTTAATTTCCCCCCTCCCCCATTTTTATGTTAAAGAAACAGTAGGCCACATAGAGGGGAGGTTCAATTACCAAAATCTTTTAGGTTATATGATCAACAAGCTTTTTGCATCATGGTGTTGCTCTTTTCTCTAGTCACTTATTTAGAGAAATGATAGAACAATAGAGTGAATTTCCTTTGCTGCAAAACACTTTTAAAAACTTAGGAAAACCTTATGATCTTGAGTCATGAGAGATTTAAAAAAATGGTTAGTTTTGAAAAAAAAAAAAAAACAAATGTTTGTGGAAGGTTTCCAGGATATTGACCAGTTAGTTGAATTGTTAATTCATTTACTTTGTGATGTCCCTGGTTGGAGTGAAAAAATGTTCAGGTATTAAATTTATGGTACTTTTCATTTTTGTATATGTTCTAGTTCTAGGCATTATTATATTCATATCAATAACTTAGAAATGCTGCACCATGTGCTAGCTAGCTACAGATCTAATACATGCAATGTCAATGATGCTCACGTATATTACTATGTAGTACTAGATACATAGTATAAGGTCCACTAAGTATATATATCTATTAAGAAAGGGTAATATAAGGTCCACTAAGTTACTCCAAATTTGATTAATATATTTCATCTTATGGTTATATATAGTTTGAATTTACTCATGTGTATCTCTGTCATGTGTGCTTGCAGTCAAAATTGGTAGGCCTAGGTATTGAGTAACGAAGCAGTTTGATGGGGATACAAAGCAGAGGTCTCTTTTCTTCTAGGTGTGTGTTTCATTTTGTTATACATATTTTCCTCTAATTTGAAGTTCTCATTCATGGATATGTTGAGTACAGAGAGATGGACTAACTAACATGTGTGTTCTTCGTATTTTATGCAGATTGAACATAGAATATCTTGTAAGTACCGAACAAAAAAATTTAATTGGTTGGGTCATATATTTGATGTACTGCTCTTGCCACAATGTTTTCTCAAATTGTGTGCATGTTTGTCTTGAAATGGTTGATTCAGTTCTTTTTTCTTTGCATCATCTCTTTTCTTTATTTCATTTTTCTGAGATATATCTTTATTTCTTGAACTTTACTTTTGATTTTAGAGGTATTGGTTTCTTCTTTGATGACTGTGATAAATATCTTCAGAGAGCCATATAAGATTTTTTAAACTGGCATTATTTCTCTATTGGTGCAAGAATTAACTATCGTAGTTGCTTTCTACACTCAAAAAACTGAAGCTTCTATTCCCATGCTATCTCACTGTAGTTTCTATTGTTAATATTTGTTATTTATTTCTTGAGTTGTATTTACTTACAGATCAGCACTTGCATTAATGGATTTTACTGTGATCAATTCATCCTAAAAGAGTCCCAAAATGTGAACTGAGAATTGGAGTGATGGTAAGGTGCCTAAATAATCCTATTACTTTCTAATGTTTGGAACTATTTTTCTGTAAATCTGAATTGATTTATTGTATGATATCTATTTGATCTGATTGTATTTTATTGGCAACGTACCTTCAAAACATTTTTGATTGGGTTTTACTGATATGAGGTTTGTTTATTGATTTTGTAAATTATATGGGTTTATTGATATTGGTTTACTGATATGTGCTTATTTATTTTGCTTGATCTTTATTGATTTTGTTTACTGATATGAGTTTATTGATTTTGTTTATTGGTATGGGGTTTGTTTATTGATTTGGTTTTAGTTGAATCAATATTTTGGTTGTTCAAAATGTTGTTTTCTTTTGTTTATTCTTGGTTGCTCAGCTTCATGTTGACAGAAAATTGAGTTCGCCACTGGAGGTCTGGTCCTCAAAGGAGAGGTCTGGACCTCAAGCTTAGGTCTCAAACACCAATCTTACTGGAGGTCCAGTCCTCAAGGTTGAGGTCCGGACCTCAAACCTAAATTTCTAAATCCAATCTTACTGGAGGTCCGGTCCTGAAGGGTGAGGTTCGGACCTCAAGCTTATCTTTGTATTCTAATTTCTTGTGGGATTGAATGCTGGATCAGAATGAAATTTTAAAGCTTGCATGATTATTCAAATAATAAGTTGGGCACTAGGAAAATTGACCAAACATGATTTGTGCACAGACTTTGTAGTGATGATCATTTACAAAAATTTCAAAAAGATAAAAATATTCACTTATCTGCAAATGAGAAACCCAACAATGAAAAAAATACATAGACCCAACAATGTTTGGTCAAGATACAAAAAGTTAGTGGATTTTTTTTCTATCAAAACTCTCTTACTTGACCAAATAAGTGAATATATATTTGTATCTTTTTGAAATTTCTTTGAAGTTTATCTAAATATGACTTTGCGTGTGTGTTTGTGCTCTTTTACAGGGACTTTGTTAGTTTTCTTAGAGCTTTGGAGTTGGGGCAGCTACTTAAAAAGGTATGGGAAGGAGGAAGGACAACACTTATACCCAAGAAGATATTGATGTGTAAATATACAAAATTATCAAGGATTATAGTGTTTTCAATTCTTCTATTTAGAGCTTGCATATGACTTGCATTTTGCTTTGCATTGCATTGATATCCTATTAGTTTTGTTTTGATTGTAGTTGGCAGTAAAAAGCTGGCAGATATGGATGCATATGCTTATGACTTAGGGGGGGTCAAGTTGGAAAGAAGTAAATGTGTTATGTTAAGCTAGGTTTTTTTTTTTTTTTTGGTGCCTCTTCTTTTAAGCTAGTTTGACGTACTTAATGTATTTTTTGTACAACTGATCACACTTATGGAACCTATCATGTAATGGAATCTTACATATATTTATGAAGTATCTTTTGGTTTAATTCTGAGCATGAGCGTGCATTGGTATACTATAACTAAGTGCTGTATTGCATTGGTTTTCAATAAAAACCAATGTACCAAAGCATTATATACATCAAAATCAAATTGAAATTATTATCTTACACAATGGTTATTTGGTTAAAACCAGTTGTACTAAGTGTCGTCCTACAATGGTTTTCAACAGAAACCGTTGTACCAAAGCATTATATACATCAAAATCAAATTAAAATTATTATCTTGCACAACATTTATATGGTTAAAACCGTTGTTTAAAGTGTCGTCATACAACGGTTTTCAATAGAAACCGATGTACCAAAGCATTATATACATCAAAAGCAAATTGAAATTGTTATTTTACACAACGGTTATTATACATAAACCGTTGTCTTAATGGCTATTTCACCTCGTGTTTATACTTAAAACAGTTGTAAAATACATGCATTAGGGTATAGAAACCGTTGTCTCGCCTATTAGTACACATCGGTCTTTAAATAAAAATCGATGTCTAGATAAGTACGCAACAACGGTATCTCCTAAATCATTGGTTTTTGAGGGTGTATATACAACGGTTTTAAATTAAAACCATTGTGTTAATGTTTACAAGACAACGGATATTACCCGTTGTCTATTGGTACCCCAATAGACATCGGTCGATTAAACGACGGTATTTTGGCAACTTACACAACGGATTTTATCCGTTGTATATTACGTTTTTTGTAGTAGTGTCTATTAGGGCAAAACCAACGAGTATGGAGATCTGCCAAACTCTATCCAAAGTAAACCGAAAATTGTTTGTTTACACACTGATTTGATTAAGAAGGACCACTGATCCTAGTTGGGGATGCATGGAGCAAAATTGACAAATACGTATAAAATATGTTCACAAATCGTATAAATGTTGAAAATACGTGGAGCAAAACCATCAAATATGGATAAATTAAGTATCTTTACAAAGGGTATGGCTTAAAGTTAAAAATTGAGTATTTACGTTGTGTTAAACAGCCATTCTACCCAAAAATTAAAGTTGTCAAGAAATAGGCCAATAATAAATATCAAACTAACATGCTCAAGCTTTACTATATATGATATATAGGCTACATATTATCTACTATCCAAATCCCAACTCCTAATTCTAGATCTCTGGCTAGACCAACCAAGCCAAATTTACGTACAACATCATGTGTACTATCCTGGTGTTTGGGCCATATTTTGACATTGGCCCAATATCAATTGAGATAGAATTTGAGTAAGGTAGGTCAGAAGAGTTATCTATGGGTTAGGCTTGTTTGCTATTTTTTGGTCAGGGGTGGCAATTATTTGACACCAATTACTTGTTGTGGCATTGTTAGATGCAACCGTTTCTTGAGGGCCATGATTGATGGCAATATGTTGATGGCACCACTCCAACCCCTTCCCAGACTCTTCCTGTTGCAGATGCCCAGTCTCAACCAACTTCCAATCCTGCTTATGCTCCATGGCATCAAAAAGATAGACTAATTGCAAGCTACATCACTCCAACCCTCTTTGAATCCATTTGTTCTTAAGATTGGTGTATGTTTACCTCTTTGTATCTTTTACACAGTATATATACTCAATGAAACGCACCAAGGAGTGTATCGGTTTTCCTCCATATTTGCTGATATTTTATGGTATATATCAAAGCATTAAAAGTCAATCACACGACGTATTTTTCTTTAATTTCTCTAAACACTTTTTTTTTATCATGATTGGTTCATCTTCTTCCAGTGTTGTGGCTTCCAATAGCACCAATGTTTCTTATTTCTGTCTATTAAATTAGACCGAACCAATTATCCTCTATGGAAGGCTCAGATAACTCAAGTTCCTCCGAGTCGGGGCTTTTGTTGGAGCTCGTGTTTCATCATCCATGTGGCATAGTCGCTTGGCTCATCCAGCTACACCTATTTTGAATTTTTTAGTTGCAAATTAAACTTTGCCTATGGAGAGTTCTAAGGTAGGCACTATGTGCCATTCTTGTCCCTTAGGCAAAAGTCATAAATTGCCATTTAGTTTATCAGTTTCTTTTTCTAAATGTCCCTTAGCTCTTGTGTGTTCCGATGTCTGGTGTTCTCCATCTGTGTCTGTACAAGGATTCAAGTATTATTTAATTTTAATTGATGATTTTTCCCGCTATAGTTGGTTGTTTCCCATGAATTTAAATCTGAATTAAGTATTACCTTCGAAACAAGGTTTGATAACGAACAATAAAAAAAGATGGATCAAACGAAAATAAAGTGCGAGGAAAATTAACATGCATAAATTAAACAAATTTGATTTGAAGAAGATAAAAGTAAAGTGTGAAGAATTAAAATGAAATTGAAATGACAAGAACGTAAAGTAATTAAATTGCAATAAACTAAATGAACATGAAAAGGTGCCCAAGTGCTTATGTAGTACATATTACATATTCCAGACGTACGTAGCCACATGATGTGTGATTCTGCTTATAATTTGTGTGACTGTACGTGTTAATTAAATACCTAAATTTTCCAAATGCATAGTAAATGTGGGATTGAGGGCTCTTGGTTCTTTGAAATGGGACTTGTACAAACTGTTAGATCGTGGTTATTATATATTATAATATATGTGACTGTTGCAAATCTTATAATTTATTTTTCCCACCCATTTGTTAATAATCTCTCTTATGTTCTGTAGGCGATGATTATGTGTCAATTGGCTCAGGTTGTTATAATGTGGGCATAAGGAACATCACTTGTGGACCTGGTCATGGAATTTGGTACTCTATTTTTTTCCATAAAAATAATCTTATTAAATTATAGTCTTACAAACTTTTCCTTTCATTACAAATAACGTATCCTTGTTCTTCTGTTCAACGTTGGGAGTCTAGGCAATCAGTGGAAGTACTGCCTTGTAAGAAATCTTGTGAGAGCAGTTTTGCTCACCTCCTTTAACTCAGGTGTATGCTCACCTCCCATCTAAAATACTGCCACGTGTTTAAAAAACTAACCATGAGTTAACTATTGTATTTAATTATTTATGATGTTATAATGATGAGAGAGAAAAATAATTTGACAACTCCTTTCTTATTTTATCCTTATCTTTTATTACTCAACTTTTTTTTATCACCCGTTAATTTCTCTTTTCTCTTTTATTTAATTATTTCTAATAATTTTTACTTCTTTTGTTTTTTTGCTCTTCTCCAGTACGCCTCTAGTATTCAAAAAATCACATCCATTTTTTTGGGTCTTCTCATGTATACACATTTATCTATTTTTTTAATTAATTAAAAAATAAAAATATTCTAACAACACATTTGCAATTCGAACAAAAAACTCATTTGCAAAGTTTAATCTAAAATGTTGGCCAAACAAAAATCTAAAACAACTCATTTACATACATAGAAAATCCAATAAAAAAGTTACATGAGTTCAAAAAAAAAAAAAAATTTATGTCGTTGCAACTATTCTTCTCTCTTCAAATGCTGCAACACCTTGGATTGACCTAAGAATTTGTTTGATCTGAAAAGGTCATGTATGAGACAAGAAAGAAGAATTCTTAGGCCAAAAAAAAAAATGTGTTGTTGGATTATTTTTTTTAATTAATTAGAAAAGTAGATAAAAGGTGTATACATGAGAAGACCCAAAAAAATTGGATGTGGTTTTTTGGGTACTGGAGGCATACTAGAAAAGAGCAAAAAAAAAAAAGCAAAAATTATTAAATGCATGTGGTTTTTTAGATACTAGAGGCATACTGGAGAAGAGCAAAAAAACAAAAGAAGCAAAAATTATTAGAAATAATTAAATAAAAGAGAAAATAAAAATTAATAAGTAATAAAAAAGTGGAAAAAAGTTGAGTAATAAAATATAAGGATAAAAGTAGAAAAGAGTTGTCAACTTATTTTTCTCTCTCATCATTATAATATCATAAATCATTAAATACAATAGATTAACTCATGGTTAATTTTTTAAACACATGGCAGTATTTTAGATGGGAGGTAAGCATACACCTGAGTTAAAGAAGGTGAGCAAAACTGCTCTCAAATCTTGTGGCATTTTCTGCAAGTTAGTTTGTCACCTAATGTAGTAATTAATATCATTTCGGCTCTGATCATCATCAATGAACGATGCAACCACCTTTGTCCAACCGAAATAACTAACCATATCTGCAATAACAGTCATTTAGAATTGATCATTAGGTGCAGTCTGAACAAAGTAAGGGAACCGAAGTCTTGTTAGAGTGGGATCTAAGGCTAGCTGTGAATGACAACAATGGGACATGTAGTTAATTTGCAAGATGAGAGGGTACATGGGCCATTACAGCATTTTGTGGACGAATTATAGCCACAATATCATACTCCATGTACTTCAAAGTTGTGATCAACAGAGAAATATATTAATGCAAATTCTAAATACAAGTGCTCAAGACAACCCAAGTAAAAACATACATGAAGAATCAAAGAAGACGTCGATTTTATCTTCATATCTACTCTTTCTTTACTTGTTTGGAAAGGACATGGTCGATCGATCCCTGTAAAAAGGATTGTATATATTTTTTTAATCCCTCATTGTTATACCTGTTATAAACGACTTGATGGCATCTTAGCTAAGATTACATCACTTTCACTAGAACAAAATTTAAAGAAAAAGAAAGTCTTCAATCATGTTTCTTTCATTTCAATATGGGCTCAATTTGATCTAAATCACATTCATTTTGAGAACAAAGTTGATGATTCTATCATTAATTAATATAAAGACAAAAGAGTGCAAGTACATAAGATGATATACTTCACTTGTCAATACAAGTCTCAAGTCAACAACACAGTCCACCAAGTGAAATTTCGAGAAAATAACAACATTCCGCTGCAAGTTTAGGGATGCTAAAGCTTATTAATCTTGTTGAACAAACTGAGTGAGGCTTTCAATCCAAGAGCTAGAGCAGTTTAAGAGAAATACAACCATATCAAATAAAAAACACTAAAACAAAAAACTACTAATCTGAATTTGAATCTGAATCTGAATATTCTGTCAAACAATCATAATCAGAATCAGCCCTCGATCTTGACACCAATCTTTTCTATCAAATGTGATCGTTGTCGGAACACCACCTTGCTTTTCATCCTCAACTATTCCGCCTCCTCTTCCTTCAATTTTGGCGCCTCCTCCTCCTCGGGTATCAATATTCCACCGCCTTCTTCGTTGGCATCAACGCCACATCAAGGTCGACGCGGCCTTCTTGTTTGATATTGCCTTGTTCTTCTTCGGGGCCAGGCTCTTCTTTTTCTTTGCAAGTGGTTGCAGCTTCTCTTCATCCCAACTAATCGATGGTACCATCTAGCTTATCTCAAAAACCTAATTGGAATAATTAGAAAAAAAAAATTAATAATAACAATCAAAACCCTAATTGGAGCAATTAGAAAAAAAAATGAATAATAATAATCAAAATCCTAATTGGAATCATTGGAAAATTAATACTAAGGAATCAAAAGAGAGACACTTCAATCAACAAGAGAGAGAGAGAGAGAGAGAGAGAGAGAGAGAGAGAGAGAGAGAGAAAGAGAGAGATACAAATACGTTGCCAGGAGAGTTCAGATCGTTCAGTGGCTGCCCTACATGGCAAAATAAGGGGCAAATCTAACAAAATGGGACTTTATGATAGACAATACAAAGGTTTGGGTTTGGGGGCAAAGTGAAAAATTTGAAAGAATAGGGGGTAAACTGCCAATCCCTTGAAAGGTCAATGATAAAAAGTGCAATTCGCCCCTATTCTTTTGAATTTCTTGTAATGTATCACTTCTCTCAGTTTGATCGATTGATCCAAACAATTAGTTTGGGCCCAAAAAATCCATTCTATATTTTCAATAATTTTATGTTTTGTTAATCAAAGTGAAAATAAAAGCGAATAGTTGGTCAGCTAGTATATATAGTATCCCAAATCATATTTTCTTTCTGAAAATTCAGAGTGTTACACAAGGGCTAGCCCATTTCAGTCTTCAAGGGTAATTCTGCACCTCTCTCTCTCTCTCTCTCTCTCTCTCTCTCTCTCATGCTTAGTTTTTCCATGGTCTACAACAACTATGATCTTGATTTTACAAGGGAATCTTAAAAGTTTTTTGAAACCTAGACTATGTTTTCGCTTCAAGCAAGGCTTGTCAAGCATGTCCGTGCAGCGTAAGAGGTCCATTGCATATTTAATGATGCAAGGAAGGTGAGATGAGAATAAAGTTAATCATGCAAGGAATGTGAGAATTGACAATTTCAGACCTTTATAAGCTTGGCGATTTTTCCAGAAATTTTTTTTAGTAGCCCATATTCATTTTTCTTGATATTTTGAGAGTCAATATGATATAGAATGAGAATGAATTTTACGACACTCAAAAAGATGCCAAAACCCGAAAACGATGCGCGAAAGAGCGTAGGAAGATGACTGGAAGTGGCCGGCTGGTGGGGCAGCGACCACCACCATGAGGAGGGGCTGCGGGGCTGCAAGGAGACCCTTTTGGGCGTGCTAGTCAGGTGGGGGTGGCTGGGGTTGTTGACTCCTAGTGATCCTCTTTGATTTTTGGTTATCCATTATTAGGGGTGTGATTTGGATTGGAAAATCCGAATCCGACCGATTCCTATCCGAAAATTTCCATTTTTATTCCGAATCCGAAAATGCCGAAATCCGAAAATTCCGAAAAAAATTGGATTGGAATTGGAATGTTTATGTAAATTCCGATTCCGATCCGAATTCCGATCCAAAAAATTCCGAAATGTTCCGAAGGCATTCCGATCCGATATTTCCGAAATTATGCTAATTTATTCCATATTATATATTTTATCATTTATTTAGTATGATACATATAACATATATTTTTTAAAAGATGACTAATACTATATATTAATATAAACATATGTATATTATAAATATATGTGTATCATAATAACATAAATGGTAAGTTGGTAACACAAACACCCACATTTTTCTGTACATGTAATTACTATTTTTTTTTTATTAGGGAGGGGAATTGAAGATATGAGGCAATTCTACAGTTGTTCCGACTGGAATATCCCACCAATTGTAATTACTAATTACTAAATATTTAAGCTTATTATATTCAAAATTTCAAACATGATATATATATATTATTTGAGTAACATGTATTTATATACACATATATATATGAGTAACATGTATTTATATACACATATATATGTGTGTGTGTGTGAGTAACATGTATCTACTAGTGACATTTATTCTAACAATGTTGGATGAGCTCTAAAGATTAATCCCCCACCTCTAAGATATGTGCTATTAAGCCTATTATACATTCATAGTGACATTTATTTCTCTTATATATTATGTATGTTATAATATATAATATATACTATTAAACATACACAATATATATATCATACATAATTTATTTCTCTTATAACATACATAATGTAGCAATGAAAACCTTGCTAGATTGCATCTTTTTTTTTCCCTTCTTTTCTAGAATTTTTTTTATGGTAATGGTATGGAATGGTATGGTTCTAAATGTTATTTAAATTAATATTTTGAATTTTCTTTTTAAATTGGACATATATTTTAATTACATTTTAATATAAATATTGAAATGCATCATAATCTATTGTCTTTTAATTTTTTTTGTTTGTTAATTTCATCATTATTCTAAAAAAAAATCCAAACATGTTCTAAAAAATATTATGAAAATGTGAAAATTCCGATTTTTTATTCAAAAATTTCAAATGTTTATCCTAAAGTTCCGAAAATGTTATATTCCGAAAAATTCCGAAAATTCCGAAAATTCCGAATCGGAATGAGATGTTGAAATTCCGATTTTTTGGAATGAAAATTGGAACATAAATTCCATTCCAAAATTTTTTGGATTGGAATTGGAACACCCTATTTCCGATCCGATCCGGCCGAAACACACCCCTATCCATTATCCATAATTCCTTGTATTTTGGTTTTGGTTTGTCCTATTTCTTGTTTTGTGCTATTATCCATTTCTATTATCCCTATTAATTTAATAATAATGTATTATTAGTTATTTAAATGTTTGGGCTGAATTATTTTAGAAATTTAATTGCCCGAATTATTTAAATAATAATTAATTGGATAATTTTGGTTTTGTGGATAAATGGGCCTAATTGCTTAAATGATTACTCATATACTTGTGATAGAACGATTGATCCACCATTTTAGTACATAGCATTGTCCTTTGTTTTAGGGAGATTTTCATTCAGATCAGTTACTTTTACATTCTACGGACTAAAGTCTTATGACTTTTAGAATTCTAACTAAACTCTAATAATATTACAACCATTCTACGTCACATAATATTCATCCATTAGTTTCTTTTTTTTTTTTGAACTCATACCAAGTGTCGAGTCCTCAGTGACAATTGCCAAGTGTTCGGCAATGCATTTTTGTTTCTTTCTCGAGCCCTCGATACTAGTTTGTCGGCTTTATATTAAGTTTTAACTATGCACCCAAAATCTCAGAGTCAAACATAACATACAGTCTCCAAAAATCTCATTCTATACCTTAGTGGCGTGTTTGGATGGAGAAAAAAAACTTGAAATTTAAACAAAACTCAGCATTTAAGAAATTACATGCTCTAATTTCCTTGTTTGGGTCTATAATTATAGAATTTTGTAAATTCTATGTGGAAAAAAACTTGGGATTTGAAGGTTGTAAATTTCAAGTTTAAATTCCACCTAAATTGGTGTCATTTTCAAAATTTCATTTTTATAAAATAAAAAAAAAGTCGTGTCCTGCCAATTAATTACAATACCACACCACTACCACCATGCTGCCGTTACCACCACCACCACTGCCACCGCCATCGCCACCACCACCGCCACCTCCGCCACCACCATCACCACCACAACCATCGACACCACCTCCGCTGCCACCACTACGACCGCCACCGCCGCCACCGTCACCACCACCACCGACACCGCCATCACCACTACCACCGCCCACTGCCACCACCACCGACACCACCTCCGCTGCCACCACCACAGTCGCCACTACTGCCGCCACCGTCGCCGCCACCACTGCCGCCACCGTCGCCGCCACCACCACCACCATCGACACTGACATTGCCGCCGTCGCCTCCATCACCAGTGCCATCACCACCACCATCGCCGCCACCGCCAATGTCGCAGTTGCCACCACCTCCAATACCCCAATTTTTGCCACCACCATTTCTCCCATCGCTCGTGGGCCATCACCCCTACTACTATCGTCAGCTCATCACAAGCATCATTTTTATGTTTCCACCACCACCATCACCATCACCATCACCATCACTCTTTTATAAAACTACTATAAATTTCTTATTTAAATTCTATTATGATTACATTTATCCAAACAAGAGAATTTACAAATTCTAGAATTTTAAATCACGTCATTTTTAATTCCGTCATTTGTGAATTCCTTAATAGTTTCAAACTACTTCATCCAAACGCACCATAGAGGAATATAAGATAAACTCATGCCCTATACCCTAAAAAATGAACTGAGGAAGCAGCAACGAGAAACGGTTTTTAAAAAATGAAAAATGATGACGTATTTTCTGATTGTTTGACATAGTAGTGGTCAAAAGACTTCATTTAGAAAAAACAAACCCAATATGTCTAAATGAAGAAACCTAATAAAAACCAGGGTGTTAAATTTCAAAGTTTTTGGCGAAATTTCGCCGAAAATTTCGATTTTTTTGGGTGTCGAAATCGAAACCCATATTTGCTAATTTTCGGGATGATTCGTCGAAATTATCAAAATTTTGCCGAAATTCTCGAAATTTTTGGCGGTGAGAATTTGAGATCTGGTTTTGGGTTTTGGAAGGCTGGGTTTTTGGAGAAAAATGGAGCGGTGGCAGGGGGAGATCGAGGGAGAAAGAGGCGGCGGCGGCAGTGGGAGATCGAGGGAGAGAGAGGCGACAGGGCGACGGCAGAGGGGTGACGGGGCGAGGGCAGGGGCGATGGGGTGACGGGGGGGAGATGTAGAGAGAGAGAGAGAGAGAGAGAGGATGAAGAATAAATGAAGAAAAAACAGGGGAAGTGCTGGAGCCTCGAGGGAAAAGAAAGGAAAGGGAAAGGAAGGAAAGAAAAAGAAGAAAAATAAATAAAAAAAATAAAAAAGGAAAAAAATAAAAAAGAGAAAAAAATTAAAAGGTTTAGGGTTGATTGAGGTTTGGGGCCTTTAGGTTAATTGTAAATAAAAAAAATAGTTTGGGGTTTCGTTTGGCCGTTTTGGAGTTTCGTTTAGTTGTTTTTAAACCCTAAACTAGTAAACTCTAATATATTTCTATATAAAAAATAATTTAAAGTACCCTAAAGGGCTTAAACCCTAATATCATATACCATATCCTAAACAATATAGAATATAGATTATAAAATATATTGGGTTTAGTGTACATATTATAGAGTATAGATAATATACTAATTTTATTTAACAGTATTTGTCTCCAGCGTGCATTATATTTATCTTATATCACATGAAACCTACTATATAATTTGGTTTCTTCAATATTTTTTATCAATTTAGTAGATAATATGATAAATAAACATATGGTAAAGTTTCATTCAAAATTTCTGTATTTTGATAGCAATTTCTGTCATTTCGGTCAAATTTTTGTCGAAATTTAAAAATCTTCGAAATTTCCTCAAAACCCGAAATTTTATTCCTTGAAAACTAAACTTTATTTTCTGTTTGTTTTAACCAGAGCAAGAACTGGACTTTCCTGGGCTTGTCTGGCTTTAAGGTTTTATCTCGGATGATATGGACTCATCACCTAGGTGGGCTTTTAATATGTCTGGCTTTCATTTAGAAGTCTGCTCTTACAAATGCATATGAATACCCAATTAAGAGCCTTCCGAGGTGTGCCGTATACGGATGCCTAGCAAAACACCCTGTAAATGTGAAACCTACGAATAAGAGCTCTGCAAGCTTCAGTGAGATGCCCATGTGGCTGAAACCATGCCTCATCGATTGAAGATTGAGAGCTGTATCAGGTAAGCCCCTTTCCCCTCTGATTCCACCGAAGAATAAGAACAACTAAGAAAAGAAAAAAGAAAAAACAAAGAAGAACCATTTTCTTGATTCAATTTCTGGTTCCATATAGTTTTTCTTATTGCTTTCCTTGAAATGATTAGATCACTGCTTAGAGGAAGAAAACCCATCACCAAAATCTTCCCCCAAAACCCACAAGTTTGGCAGAAAATCACTCCTATCTCACCAATAATTGAATCCCACCAAAACCCATGTGCCCAACTGCCCCATACTCAAAACCCTTCAAGGGTTTTACAGAATTGTTCATTTTCAACGCAACCCTCTAAGTTTCCTGAGTATGAGATGCCCTCAGTCACTTGGGGTGTGGTCCAAGGCCGCAAAGAGAAGCTTGTCTCAAGGGTCATAATATGTGACTATTTAAAGAGCTTAGGTATAGTTCCTGATGAGTTAGAAAACTTGGAGCTACCCTCTACTGTTGACGTCATGAGGGAGAGAGTTGAGTTCCTTCAGAAGCTAGGTTTGTCCATCGACGACATTAACGAGTACCCGTTAATGCTTGGAAGTAGTGTGAGAAAAAACATGATACCTGTGTTGGCTTACTTGGAGAAAATTGGGATTCCAAGGCCGAGACTAGGTGAATTTGTTAAGAATTACCCACAAGTATTACATGCAAGTGTGGTTGTTGAGCTTGTGCCGGTTATTAAGTTCCTTCGTGGGCTTGATGTGGAGAAGCAGGATATTGGTTATGTGTTGCAGAAGTATCCCGAGCTTCTTGGGTATAAGCTTGAAGGGACAATGAGTACTTCGGTCGCATATCTTGTTAGCATTGGTGTTACTCCTAGGGATATAGGTCCGATGGTTACCCAGTATCCTTACCTTTTGGGCATGAGAGTTGGGACTGTTATTAAGCCCTTTGTTGATTATTTGGTTTCCTTAGGATTGCCAAAAAAGATTTTGGCTAGGATGTTGGAGAAGCGGGCGTATTTACTTGGTTATGATCTTGAGGAGACTGTTAAACCAAATGTGGATTGTTTGATTAGTTTTGGGATCAGGAGGGAAGCACTTGCTTCGGTTGTTGCTCAATACCCCCAAATTCTTGGGCTGCCGCTGAAAGCTAAAATGTCTTCACAGCAGTATTTCTTTAGTTTGAAGCTTAAGATTGATCCTGAAGGATTTGCACGAGTGATAGAGAAGATGCCGCAGATAGTCAGCCTTCATCAACATGTGATAATGAAGCCAGTTGAGTTCCTTTTTGGACGGGGAATACCTTCCGAGGATGTAGCTAAGATGGTTGTAAAATGTCCCCAGTTACTTGCATTGCGGGTTGAGCTCATGAAGAACAGTTATTACTTCTTTAAGAGTGAAATGGGGAGACCGTTGAAAGAGCTTATGGAATTTCCAGAATACTTTACTTACAGCCTGGAATCCAGGATTAAACCTAGGTACCAGAGGTTAAAAAGCAAGGGCATCAGGTGTTCTTTGAAATGGTTTCTCAACTGTAGTGACCAGAGATTTGAGGAGAGGTTGCAAGGAGAGTATATTGAAACAGAGACTTCTGGTCCATCATTTTGTATGGGTGGGAAGTTAGAGCTACCTGGGAGTGAGATGGTGTCAGATGAGGAAGATGAGAGCGATGATGAAGTACTTTATAGACGCACTGTTTCCCTGTAGTAAATTTTGTTGACATTTGTAAATCAAATCCATTTTAACATGTTCCTCTGATTCTGTGTATGTTATTTCTTTTAATATTCTTCTTTGATATTGTTATATTTATATTATACTTAGCTTGACTTTGTCTTTCTTAGTCATGTATAAACATCTTATGTAGTTCTTAAGTTTGCTCAATAGAACATTCACCAAAAAAAGATTGCTCAATACAATGAAAGAAAAACCCATCTGACTACCTTTATTTGTATATTATCTTAACTATTTGAATCTTTTCAATGCTTTATGACTTGAGATTAGTGTGAAGAAAGAGAGAAAGGAAAAATTTGTCTGTGGATTACAATTGCATAATAGAAGTGATTATGGTGTTCTGCAGCATAACTGGCAGTGTATGTGGAAGTAGTTGATTCACTCACCTGAAATGATTGGCTTTACATTTTCATGGGAGCCAATATTCTTTGCCATCTAACATACTGATTGAGACAGTGCCACTGTCTTGGTGAGATGAATTTTGATTGATAATCACTTATTTAATTGTTTATCCTGTGTTTATTCTGGTGTCAACAGAATGTTTGTGTGAATGTCTAAGAGAAATTAAATTCTTCCCCAAGTAGTGTAAGTTTAAGTTTGTTGAGCTGAGCTGAGTTAGTCATGGCCAACATGTTCATTTTACTGTTTTCTCATCCTTTTTTGTGCTGTAAAGTGCTGTTTCAACAACACAGGATATTAGACTTTTTGTGCTCTCTCTTGACCTGTGCTTTCTCACCGACTGGTCAATCTGTTGCATGCGGTGGTCTTCATAGCGTTTGCTCTATCTTCAACCTGAATTCCCAGTTGGACAAGGATGGTAATCTACACGTAGCAAGAACACTTAGTGGGCATAAGGGTTATGTTTCTGTCTGTCAATATATTCCAGATGAGGACTTCCATATGAGGACACTCACCTGATTACTGGATCTGGTGAACGACCTGCGAAATCCTATAATCCAAACCCGAAATTTTAATCTTGAAATCCAGAAAATCCGCACTCCAAATTATCTCAAACAGGCAAAAATAAGTCTTGGGATGAATTAACCAATTTAAATTTGATAAAAAAAGCCTAGATTTGCATATGAATCAAAAAAATTTAGCTTAGGCATACCTATGGGTTGGCAACAATGGCTATGGTGTTGCAGTAAGGTGGTGAGACCACCAAAGGCGAATTGACGGCAGCGAGTTGACGACAGCTTCAATGGCGGTGGTGACGACTTCGATGACGATATTGGTATACAGGGGTGTGTTCTTGGCTAGGATCGGATGGGCGTGAGGTTGGAGAAGGGAGTGTATATTGTCTAAAAGGGTTGAGTGGTTGTGTATTGTTTAAATGGATTAGGTGGGGTGTGTAAGAGAAATTTGGTAAGATTAATGAATTGGAGTACTTTAGTAATTGAGAGGGGTGTGTATATGAGAAATTTCAATAGTGAGAGAAGTGTGGGGGTGTGAAGTGAGAAAAAAATGAGAAAATGGTGTGCAAAAAAAAAAAAAAAAAAGAGGGTGTGCAAATAGCAGAACTCTTTTTATTTTTTTAATCATTATTCATCAGCATATGGAATGAAGTCATAGATAGAAACTTGGACAGTGACAAATGACGCATAATAAGTTAACAAAATAATTTTCTAGGGTATGCTATAGCTCTGAGATTCATGAACATGACTAATAATTTCTCTATGGTATTTCAATGTGCTTAAAAAGATGAAGCTTTAATGAAATATGACTCTGCTTTATTTTATGTTTACATTTGCAGATATGGGCTTTTGGAGGGCATAGGAAAATAACTTGAGCCATATTAGGGAGCAACGATCCCGTCTTCTTCTGTATCGTGAATTTTGGCTCTTCTCAGACCCATGGTTCTCAGTGCTTCTCATAGTAAATTCTTTGTAGCTTTCTTTGTGTTGGTGAAGATGCTAGGTTTGAGAAAACTAATGTATTGCTTGTTGTAACTGCCCACATTGGAAAAAAAAAAAAAAAAAAACAGATGATTTTCAAATTGGAAAAAAAATATATTTACATTTCTTGAGAACTTGGGCCGGAGAGACCGACTGATCTTCTCTTAAATTTGCTTGAAAATGTTGTCTCCTTTGTACCTACGGCCATCTCAAACACCATGTAGCTTCTATTAGAATGTTGTAAGTCTTTTTCTAACCTTACCACGTGTATGGTTTTTACACATGAATTGGTTGCTACTGTTCTTTTGTTTTAACGAGTCTATGCTGCAAATTCACAACAATCAACAAAATTGGGGCAAGATTTTAACGTTATCGGTTCTAGTTTTTCTCTCCTAAGCATATGGTCCTAAAGCAACACGCAAAAGAGTTTGACACACCCTTCAATCAATGTGTAGACCAGTGTTTTCAGACGCAAAAGCGTCACGCGAGGTGTTTGCAGTCTCGCAAGGCGAGGCGTAAGCCTTGACGCGTATAGCGTAAGCCTTTCGGGCATAAAAAAATATAATAATAAAAAAATTATAAAAACAATTATATAGCTAAAAAATAGCATTAATTGTCATTCATAAATAAATGGCTTATTATGATTTTTGCCCCCTGAACTATGATCCCATTCCTAATGTGCCCCCTGACTTTTTAATTTTATCAATTTACCCCCTAACAGTTACAACGTTAGTCTAATATGCCCCTTCGTCCAATTTCCGTCTCAACTTCCGTCTATTTTGCTGATGTGGCAGGGTAAATTGGTCATTTCGACCTCCCTGGACCATTCAGCATCCCAGCCTTTTCCACCTAGACAGCCCCCAAATGCCACATACCCACATGTGGGACCCACCCGCTGCCAGCTCAGCTGGCCCTCTTTATCTCCTCAATCCCCATCTCTTTATCTCAGCTCGAGCTTACCTCTCTCCCTCATCAATTTTCTCTTCTCTTCAAAATGAGTCGAAGCAGCAGCCATCGAAGCTACCAGAGCAGGACGCACAACGAAGATGCTGATGGTGAATCATCACTGCGCTGCCACTGTGGATTGGTTGCACGAATATCCACCTCCTGGACAGATTTGAATCCAGGGAGGAGGTTTCATGGGTGTCCAAAGTGGAGTGGGGTGAGATTTATGGGTTGATTCTGGTTCATGGTTTATGTTTAATAATTTAGTTAGAGATAATAATGGTTGGGTTTGCAGAAAAACACGGGTTGTGGTTTTTTCGTGTGGCTGGATCCAAAGATGTGCGATCGTTCAAGGGATGTGATCAATGGGCTGCGGAGAAGGCTTAATGGTATTGAGGGTCCTAGAGTAATGGTTGAAAGAGAGAATGCTAGAGAAAAGCGCTTGTGGGTTGCCCTGGTTGTGTCCTGGGCAATTTTCTTGGCTATTATGCTATTAAGGGCATAAGTATGGAAAATATCCAACTGGGTTTGTAATGAAATTGACAATGTATGGTTGTCTCCTGGGGAATTTTGTTGGTTATTATGCTATTAAGGGTGTAAGAATTATTTATATCAATGCAGTAATTTACATTCCGTAATGTCACAGTTGACATCTCATATGGCAATTACTAAGCAGTCAAATGTCAATTGGAAATCAAATGCCAATTGGAAATCAAACTGCAGTTCAGATAGTTGACATCTCATATGGCAATTACTAAGCAGTCAAATGTCAATTGGAAATCAAATGCCAATTGGAAATCAAACTGCAGTTCAGATTATTGACATCTCATATGGCAATTACTAAGCAGTCAAATGTCAATTGGAAATCAAATGCCAATTGGAAATCAAACTGCAGTTCAGATTACTTACTGAAATTGACAATGTATATATTATTTAGATTTTCTTTCCATATTATGCAATGAATTTGATTAGGAATGGTATGAAAACGACATGAATATGATAATGAATAGTATGAAAAACTAAGGTGAATTGGCATGGGTTTGGACAGTAAATTGACATGAATTAATGGTTGATCCTATTTGAAATAAATTGACATAGATTTTCTGTGAAAATAAATGGACATGAATTTTGCAGTAATATGACATTATATATTGCAACCCCTGCATACCCTGCATACAATCATCCGAAAAGCAACACAAGCCTTCCAAGGTTCACAAAATGTGCCTAAAACCAAACATCCAAACATCTACACCTGCTTACAAAGTACACAAAACATGGCAATATGCAAGTTTTACAAAATGTGCCTAAAACCAACACAAGACATCCAAACATCTACACCTGCTTACAAAGTACACAAAACATGGCAATATGCAAGTTTTACAAAATGAGCCTAAAACCAACATCATCTTGACAATTGTCTGCCACCCATATCAAAGTTCTCAAAAAATGACTGGTTGTCTTAACATCATCAATCCAACCATCCAAATGTGGCCCTCTGCAAGTTCAAACACTTCTCCCTGAATAGCTGGTTTGCAGTCTTGGGCTTCTTATTCTTGCCCTTCTTGGTGCCAGGTTGGGCTTGCTGAGGCTGGGGGTCTCCATAAGGTTGGGCTTGTTGTTGGGGGTCTCCACAAGATTGGGATGGCTGAGGCTGGGATGGACCTTGAGTGGCTTGCTGAGATGGACCTTCAAAGTTGTCATATTCATATGGACCCTCAAAGTTGTCCTGCTGAGATGGCCCTTCTTTTTGGACATTATTTGAAGGCCCTTCACCCTCCTGATGGCTCATATGTGATACACATCTTGCCTTCCTCAATGGATTTGTTCTCTTTGATGGTCCCTCTCCATTGTTTTGGGTCTGTCTATTGAACTACATGAAACATACAAAAAAAACAGCCAAAGTTAAATGCTAAAGTGTCAAGTAACAGGACAACACTAAAGGGGCAAGTCCACTCACTGGTAGTTTGGTGGGCCTGCGTGCACTTCCATCTGTAGTGGTCCTTGCACTCTTAGCAGCCTGCATGTACACATGATAAAATGAGAACCAAAGCCCAACAATAGATTGCATATACATATGAAAAAATGAGAAGGCCATTATTTACCTGCTTTTTGCCCCGAGTCCCAACACTTGCTTTACAACTCCTAACATTATGCCCAATCTCTCCACAATTACCACACTTTGTGTGGAAGTTAAACTTTTGCAGCTTGTGAGCTTGACTTGGCCTTTTGGGGCTTTCATTTGGTGCTTTAACCCTTGACTTTTTAGGTCTACCTGGCTGCTTGTGGTAAAGTGGTGCTAGCATTGGGGCTTTTCCAGTCTTTTTCCACTGATCACTACTTGGCATTGGCTCAATCAGCTCCCTGTAGGTTCTTATGTAAGCATCTTTCTTGTAACAATTGTCCACATACTGAAGGGGATCCCCATTTAAGTAGCTTATAGCTGAGCAAGCATGAACACATGGCAGCCCACTTAGGTCCCAAGCTTTACATGAACAAGTATGCTGGACCAAATCAACCACAAAGCTCCTGTTGCCACCATGCTGGATAACCTGGTATTTGTTCTTGTCTGCTGGTCTTGGAATGCACCACCTTGCCTCATCTCTAATGTCATTCAATTTCTTAACCACCCTAGGACCTACCTCATGATGCCACCTCTCAACACCTGCCCTTCTAGTGGCTGTTAACAACATCAAGTACATTCTAATCCTTTCCAACAAAGTCAGAATGGGCTTATCTCTAGCCTCCAATATAGCCATGTTGAAGGCCTCACAGTAGTTGTTAAGCATCTTGTCACACTTGAATTGGGTACTGTAATGAGAAAGAGCCCAATTCTTAGGATCCTTTTCATGCAACCACTTAAAAGCAGCCTCATCCAATTCAAGCATCTTCTTCATTTCAGCATCAAACCACTCCAGTGTGGTGGCCCTTGCTATTTTCTCCATTTGCTTCTTCAATGCCAAACCTTTGTGCTTTTGACTGAAATTAGCATATAAATGCTTAAGGCAATGTCTATGCTCTGACTCGGGGTACTGATCCTTGATGGCATCTATAAGTCCCTTCTGCTTGTCACTTAAAAATGCCCAATGATGCGAATTTTCAATGTGCAAGTCACCCCCCAGCAGCTCCAGAAACTAGTACCATGTCTCATAATTCTCCACCTCAACCACAGCATATGCTATTGGGTACATGCCATTGTTGGCATCTATCCCAACAGCACTTAGAATCTGTCCAGGATGAGGTCCTTTGATGTGACACCCATCCAGCCCAACTACTTGCCTACATCCTTCTAAAAAACCTCTCTTCAAGGCACCAAGACAAATGTACACCCTCTGGAACCTAATAGCATCTTGCTCACCACCAGATGTCTTCAATATCACTGTGCTTCCCCTATTTCTCCTCAACAACTCAGCACAATAGTCCCACATTTGTCCATATTGTTGCATATATGTTCCCTCAAGTAACACAGTGGCCTTAGCCTTTGCTCTGTAGATCAATGAGGCTTGTGCATTTATCCCTGTCTCATTTAGGACCTGTTCCTTGAAAGAATTCAGCTCCCATCTCGGGTTGTAAGCAAGTTGAGTCATATACCTCTTTGCAAGCCAATCTGCAGTGAGATGCTTGCTCACTGTTTCCTTATTGCAAACATGATTGCCCACCAAGGTCTTCACATACAACTCAGAACTACCATTCTGTGAGGATGCAAACACAACAAACCCACACTTCTTCTTACAAACTGCCCTTACTGCATTTTTATCATTTTTCACAAAATCAATTTGTCTACCACATTTCAGTGAGAACTCTTTAACAGCCCTTCTAAACAAATTAGCAGTGGCAAACTTGTCTCCCAACTTAAAATGAGGGTCCTTTAGGTCTACATCCTCATTGAATTCATGAAACTTGGGCAGTCTCCTCTTTGGTCTTTTAAGTGCAGTGCCCTGCTGAGGAAGATCTTCATCTGATGAGTTGTCTGGTGTCCTCACCTCATCATCAATTTCCTCATCCGAAACCACATTATCATCCAATTCAGCATTAGGGTCTCTGTCATCAGCAGTGGGGTCTATGTATCCCTCAAATAGCTTATCATCATCCCTCACTAGCCTAATCTCTTCATCACTAACCCCATAAAATTCATCCTCAAACAAAGGATCATCTGCATCATCTTCCTCATCATCTTCAGACTCACCCTCCTCAGCATTAGCATCTTCATCTTCAGACTCACCCTCCTCAGCATTATCATCTTCATCTTCAGGCTCACTCTCCTCAGCATTATAATCTTCAGACTCACCATCATCTGCATTATCATCTTCAGACTCACTTTCCACCTCAATCACATTCTCCCTTTCGCCATCAGCAGGTTCCACCACCCTCCTCTTAGTTTTTTTCACTGCAAGTATGTTTAATGAAATTTATTAGGTGTAAGTGTGTAACAACCCTTGGCAGCATGTAAGTGTGTAACAACCCTTGGCAGCATATATTAAGTTTTTTTCACTGCAAGTATGTTCCACCACCCTCCTCATTTATGCACTAAAAGACACGACACCAACCAATCTAAAACCATAAAGTTGCAACACCAGGTAAAAGACAAATTTTGTTTCCAATATTGAATGGCAGATAACAACCCCCAATTAAACCCCCAACCCACTATTACACAAGTACACGACACCACACCAACCATGGACCACATTCGTTGAAAACTGGGGTCTAAAGCAATAAACAATTCCTAACACTTCCAAAAGTTCAAAAAAGCTTTAAAATGCAAAGAATCTTGCACATGGCACACCACTCATCGATACACAATAAAACAAACCAAACAGTTCCAAAAGTTCCAAAAGTCGAAAACCCTAACAGTTCCAAAAGTTCAAAAAAACTTACTTTTGTCTGGCAAACGAATCTTCAGACCTCACTTCACCAAATCAGCTCAAAATCCCACAGAGAATCTCGGCTTCACTTCTGAAGAAAGGAGGCGATGGGCGATGCGATGATGGAACCCTAATTGCAGAGAATCTTCTGAAAACGGAGGGGATGCGATGAGTTGTTTGATGGAGATCGATCCAGTTGACCCAATAAGACTGGGTCCCTACGTGAGCTGAGCTGGCAGCGGGTGGGTCCCACATGTGGGTATGTGGCATTTGGGGGCTGTCTAGGTGGAAAAGGCTGGGATGCTGAATGGTCCAGGGAGGTCGAAATGACCAATTTACCCTGCCACATCAGCAAAATAGACGGAAGTTGAGACGGAAATTGGACGAAGGGGCATATTAGACTAACGTTGTAACTGTTAGGGGTAAATTGATAAAATTAAAAAGTCAGGGGGCACATTAGGAATGGGATCATAGTTCAGGGGGCAAAAATCATAATAAGCCTAAATAAAAATCATCCATATTACATATCAAATTCAATAATATTGTTCAAATTAAATAAAAATCCAAACAAGCATATTGATCTAACAAGATCATTCACAAAAACATAGTAAAAACAACCACTTCATTCATCCCACTCATTATCATCAATATCATTCAAACTAATATCACTATCATCCTTGTCCAAGGAATCGATGTGGGAAGGAGGAAGTGCACTATCAAATTGAAGAGGAGCTTCTATTTCTACTTCATCATCTTCATCCACAATATTCACAGAATCACAAATATAATACCAGCAAAAATTCCCAATATTTATTATTCACAATACTCAGTTTTCACTATTCACAATACTCTGCCCAAAACACATCACAATTCACTGCACTTCACAATTCCGTGAATTTCACAATATTCAGTTATTCACAATCACATAATCACAAATTCAATTCAATATTACAGATCACAGATGAGAAGAAATCAAGAAAGTTAGAAACAAACATACATGATAGCTGTGCCACAGAGATGAATGTCGCCAGACTGTGTAAGAGGCGGAGACCCCTTGCCTCTGTCGCCGGACTGTGTAAGAGGCGGAGACCCCTTGCTGCCCACAGAGACTCTGTCAGAGAGATTGAGACTTGATTGGCCGGCTAGCTGGAGACCCCTTGCCTCTGTCGCCGGACTGTGTAAGAGGCGGAGATCCCTTGCCTCTGTCGCCGACTCGCCGGACTGTGTAAAAGGCGGAGACCCCTTGCCTCTGTCGCCGGACTGTGTAAGAGGCGGAGACCCCTTGCTGGCTAGCTGCGCAGAACAGAGATGACTCGATCGGCCGCCGTCCGAGACCACCCAGCCGCCTTGTCGTCGTGAAGAGAGAACCTAGAACAGAGAAGTTGAGAGAATGGCTGATAGGGCAAGGTCTGATGGACTGAAGGGGTTTATTAAACTCTCAGCCCAAAACGAGGTCATTTTGGGACTGAGTTTTTGAAAAAAAAAATCCCGCAGAGGTGGTCGCGAGGCGTCCGCCTTCAACGCCTTGCCGTCGCGAGGCGTACGCCTTCAACGCCTTGTCGTCGCCTTTCAGTCGTTTTACACAGTCCGGCGACGTCGTGCGCAATCGACCGCCGCCTCGCCATGACTCGCGCCTTGAGGCGCGCCTGAAGCTCGCCTTTGAAAACACTGGTGTAGACACATAAATTTCAGTGATAAAAAAAATCACGAACGGTTGTTGGGTGGTGAATAAATCAAATTTTGACCGGATAAAATTAAGTTTATATGGATTACGTGGCTTATGAAATTGCGATACGTGGCCTGTGACTTCTTCAACAAAATGAATCCGAAGATAACACATGGCCATATTCGGTGGGTCTTGTCAATTAAATTAAGTTGATGGGCCTTGATTTAAATTAGTCTGATTGATTTACAAATTTCCAAATAATCAGAATTAAATCTTATTAGACCAATTTAAAAAATTAAATTACATGGGCTCAACCTAAAGGCCCAAACCAAGGCCAATCAAGAGCCTGCAATACTTATAAATACAAGGCTTCACAACAGAACAAGGGACAATCTTTTGACAAGGAAAACACCCAAAAGACTCAGAAACTCTTTCTACACATTTCATCAAATTTGAGAGAAAGCCATCAAGCCCAATTACACAGTGCCGGCTCTTTCACCACCTATCTTGTTCAAGATCAAGTGTTCATCACCCTGGAATCAAGATCAAAACCTTGGAGATCAAATCAGAGGAGTCTTTTCTTGTGAAAAGCAAAAATTAGATATTGTAACCCTAAATCATAAATACAATTCAATTATTTTGTACACGTGTTCTTGTTCATTTAATTTTGCAGAAATTGTAATTACACAATGTATCCAATTATTCATAGGGTGAAACGTGCACATCAACCTATTTCTCTCTTTATAGATTTTAAGTTTTATTTTAATATGTAAAAATTCTGCTCTAGAGAAGGAGAGATTTTATGGACACCCAACTCCCAAATATTTGGACAGAACCTTTCAATTTTATCCCTCTACTTTTTTTAGGCATAAATGCATAATTATGTCCCTATAGTTGCCAATTAATGCAAGACATTTCCAAAAGTGAAGGGTCATGAGGGTCTCCTAAAATAAAAATAAATAAATCGGAAAAGCATTAAAGAAAAATAAATAAAAAGGGTATTTTTTTAAAAAGGCCAAATGAAGGGCCCTCTAGATAGAATGGCCTACACGGAGTTGTGTAATATTAGTCAACCCTCTTTTTTATCTGATATCCACAAGTTATGAGCGGCTATCAAGTTCAGGAACAGCAACCTAAATCATAAATTCACAAGACTTAGAGATGGGTCCAATATTTGCACCATTCTTAGAGTAACATGAGGAGAGATTTAAGGTTCAGATAGAAGTCATTTTCGTCCTTGGCAGCAATTAGTCAGCATCCACATCACTTTTTTTATTCCTAAAATTTGCAAAATATTACAACTTTTGCCACAAACTCTCTACGTCTTTTACTCCTAGTAGTCTGCTGTTTTCTCCCGCGTGGTTTCCTCCCATCCAAAAGGCTCTCCATCCAAAATTGTATTTCCTATATTTGATCGAGTTTTGGGTTTTAGATTCTAGTTTTGAGTTGTGAATAAAATTGTTGATTGGTTGGAGTTGCTACTCATTTGGGGTTTTTGTGTTTTTGGAATAGTCTGTCCATAAATTTATCAACGATGGTTGCCACGAGGCATTCAAACGGACAGATCAAACTATCAATAGTAAGTTTTATTTTTAAATTGTGATTTGATTTGATTTTTTATAATTTTTGTATTTCATCTACTATAAGATAGGGTTTAATGTTGGATTTAGTTTCTTGTGCTTATTTAATTTCTTGTTCCAAGATGAAGAGTTTTTGTTAATTAGTTTTAGGCGTGTGTTTGATTTGTCTATTTCTGTTGTTTGATTTTTTTTTTTTCTGTTTTTTTAATTTTCATTTTACCATGTTTTGGGATTGTTGGTAATTTTGAGTGGGTGGGTTTTATTTGTGTTGTACCAATTTTTTAAGGAAAATAAATAATAGAGGGTTGAGCGGTGCAATATACATTGTTAGATCATTTTAAACTGCTATGATGCAAAGTAAAATAGAGGAAAGAGAGAATAACTTTTTCAAATGAGTGACGATAAGTTTTTGAGATAAGTGATGATAATTTTGTTTAAATAAAGAGGGTTCGATGCATTGCAATACAAATTGTTAGATCATTTTAAAAGACTATGATGCAAGATGAGATAGAGGAGACTAGCGAGACAGCGATAATAATTTTTTTAAATAAGCCACGATAATTTTTTGAGATTAATGACAAAATTTTTTAAAGGGTTAAATACAAAAATGGTCTACGAACTTTTTAAGTTATACCAAAGTAGTACAAATGTTAACTTTCATTAAAAAATTAACGAAAACTGGTCATGTGCACAGCAAGTGACCATATTTTCAAAGACATTTTAGTCCGTTTATCACATTTTCATGTGACCAATTCCGTTAATTTTTGGATGAAAATTAACATTTGTACTGGTTTGATACAACTTGGAAAGGTCGTGGACCAAATTGTCATTTTTTATAGTTAGTAGATCAAATTGAGATTCATTGTAAAATTCATGGACTATTTTTATATTTAACCGTTTTTAAAAGTATGATGAGATGACTATAATGTCCATAAAGAGTAGATTGGTACTTTCACAGCCCAAGTTGGTAATTCCACTGCTCAAAAGTACTTCTTTTAAAAGGGCCTATCAAAATGCGCCAATTTTGCTTTCACCATGCACTGTTCAATTCAGAGACTCGTGAAGCTGCTGGTACGCCTAGAAGCCTAGTAGCTACACGATTTCCAAGAGTCAAAAATTGGAAAATGCTGCAAACGAAATTTGACTAGATAAATTAAATTTTTTTACTGAATCCACGGTATCCACCCACACTCATGAGTCATGACTTAGGTCTTATTAGGATCAGAAATTAAATTTTAAAAATTTCTATTTTTTTGAGATTTTAAAATATTATCGAAATAAAATTATCAAAATTTTGATTTAAATTTTTAACAAAATCGAAAAATCTTTCTAAATTTTTATATTTTTATATTTTTAAATTCTCAAAATCTGAAATTTAATTCATTACTTAGAATTAGGTTTCTCGACTTTTTTGGCCAACGGATTTCTTTACTGACTTATGAGCTGTGACTCACAATCTTCAATTGATTTCCTTCTTTTGGCCACTACAATCTTCAATTACTTAATTGTGTGTGGTGGGTCTGGTGACTATTGTCCCTTGAAGCAACAAAAGGTCAACAATAAATTAAATATCTTGTGGAGCATCTTGTAGAGCATCTTGTAGACGTCAAATCATAATGCATCACAAAATTTAAAGAGGTTGGGCATAGAAAATAACTTACCTGCCCCCGTGTTAGGGGGACAGGTGTATTACAAGAGAGAAAAAAAAAAAAAAAAGAGAGAGAGAGAGGAGAGAGATAGAGAGAGAGGGTTAGATGGGATGCCAACTGGTGTAATTGAGGGGTGCAGGCAAGTTCTTCTCTTGGGCATATCATGAAAAGTAAGAAACGCAAGGCAACTAGCGCATCATGACGTCATGGCACATACGTCACTGCAGGCACACCCGTCAACCTAACAACCAAGAAAGTAGCAATTGGGATCTCAAAGTCTGAGAGAACCACTTCCCTACAGCGGGTATACCGCAGCTGATATTCCCTCTTTTTCTCTCTCTCCTCTTTTTGGCTCTTTTTCTCTCACTACTGTACACAAGCCTGCCCCTACGAACAGACAAATTATTCTCACATTTCACTTCACAGTTCACGCGTAATCACGATGACGTCATCGCTTCAGTCGTCATTGCATACGAATTCACCGTTTTACCCATGGTGGGCATGTAGCATACAAAGTGGTCGGTTTGGTGGGTGGGGCAATATCGTCTTTTCACTAGTACAATGATATTGGTGATGACCTCCTCAACAACATTACCAAACGTTAGAGAATTGTAGTATATAACCACATAACAAGAAGAAGAAGTTGGAAGAAGCACAACACCGAATGAGTTGTTTGAAAAGTTGAAATTGAGAAACAAATTAAGCATGGAAAAAGAGAAAAGATTTGATGATGTCATCCGCATGGATAACAGCACTAGATCTAGTGATGAACAAGAGGAGGAGGAGGAGGAGAAGTTCTATTCGTTGATTCGAAGCTTTCGCGACGCTCGTAATCGTCTAATTAGGTCAAGAAAGTTGGAGATGAACAACAACAACAACAACAACAACAACAACAACATCAACAACAACAACAAGAAAAGGAAGACATTAATGGGTGGTGGTGAAGATGGGTCGAGTTGGGTGCCGTTGTTTGAGTGCGAGGATTTTACAAAACAGGTTGAGTTTCGAGGACCTCCTTCTATCTTCCCAACTCCTTGTAATGTCACTAGTACTATTACTATTACTAAACCAAAACAATATGATGATGCTACTAATTTGGACCTTAAGCTCACCCTCTAGCAAGTTAGCTAGCTAGTAATGCGGCATGTACATGTATCAAACAAGTACCAAGATAATTAAGTATTTTTCTGGGTTATTATTTCTTTATGACTATCTGTGGCTTTCTCCTATATATAATATCAAGGGCAAGGAAAGTGTAAGTAATTAATAGTTGAATGTTGTTTCACGGGGAACAAACATATGTATGAGCTTGCTAGCGTTATGCAATGTTATCAAACTAATTAAGTAGATTAGATCAGTCCAGAATTATTTCCAAAATTAATCCAAAATTAATAGATCGAGCTTGATTAGAGCAACAGCTATTTTCAAACTTTCTTCTGGAGAGAAGGAAAAAGCTAGCTCGGTGATGGTGGCTTGAGAAAACAGGAAAGATGATTTCAGTGGGGAGCAGGCCGTGCCAAATTGGTAGACCCGGAGAATGAATCATGCCTTAGTTTTTTGTTTTGCTAGACATCCCACATTTTTATACCATAATTTTATACTTTATGTGACAACTTAAATGACATTCATGTATTGAACACTAAAAAATAAATAAAAAATAAAAAAATTTATTTAGTAAAATAATAACACATAAAATAGTATAAAAATATGATATAAAAATGTGGTAAATATAACATTATTTTTTTTGTTTTTTTGTTTTTTGTTTATTTTTTGTTTATTTTTTTATTTTTTATTTTTTCATTTTATAATTGAACTAAGAAAGAATTACAAACCGTTTAGCCCACCAAAAAATAGAATCAGCCTACTTAAATGAAGAACCAATAGAGCCCAACTAGCCCACAATGGCTAAAAACAAAATTAAAACAAATGTTGACCGTAGGATCAAATGTTGGACACGTGGTGTTTTGTTATTAAAAGATTAAATAGGTTAGGAGATGATGAGATTAGAAGGGAAGCCAAGTCGTGCGAAATGATAGACCAAATGGCCCCTAATTCACTACAAGTCTACTACAAATCAATACAAAAATGTCCAAAGAAGAATAAACTTCATAAACAAAAACAAAAAATGGTTGTATTGGTAGTGAATAGCATTATGTTAATTATCAATGCAAACGTGGATTAAATTTTAAACATCAATTTTTTTATCATTGTAAAATATGTAGTGATCTGTTTTAATATTAATTATTTAATTTTCAATGTAATAAAAATTTAGATACTTATTTAATCTTCGGTAAATGATAAATAAGTTTATTCTACACCCTTTCAATATTCACATAATATTTTGAATGTTAAAAAGGTCCACGTGATGATACTTAATTTTTTTTTCCTGAACTAATATAGTCACTAGTTGTTCGATGGTAACTCTACAGTGACAAATAATAAAAACCATTGTGACTATTGAAATTATGGTGCATGGGATGACTCCATAAGATTGAATTTTGTATTTTGTGTTGCTTTTTATTAATTTTTAATTTTTTAGCATGTAAGAAAAAGATATAATGTATATTTACAAGTATCATTTTTAGAGAAATGTTAGACGTCTTCTCCGTTTATTATTAGATTACCTTTTAAAGATAATTGCTATAAAAATTTATCAAATCGAAATTCATTTAGTCATATAACTGTTATTAAATAAATAGACAATAAATTAAATGTTACCAAAACCTTTTATTTATCTGATAACAGTTAGATGACTAAACGATTTATGATTTGATTAATTTTTTGCAATGATCTTTAAAGGGCGATCTAGAAAAAGAACTGTTCCGATCATGATATTATACTGCATAATATACAGAGATATGGTACAAAAAGAAAGGCATCTAGCATTCTTCTCATTTCTATACGATTTTTTGGTTGATACTCACTATTGCATAGTGACAATGGTTATGACTGTCCAACATGCATGACTATATTGTAAAACACACAAAAAAAAAAGGCGAGTGCTAAGGTTATATGCTGAGTGCTTGAGCTCATTAAAGTGGACTGGCCTGTCACTAGTTTAGGTGGGCCGACTTATTGGATCATTTTTAGTGTAGGTTTATTACTTAATTCCTAATTTCCTACTACTAGATAATTAAAACTCTTAGCCATAAATACAATAGTAACATAATTAATCTAAAGGAAAATTCGCAAGTGTTAAGAGTGTCCACAAACGCAAATTAGACTGCTGAGCGCTCGACAACTGTATTTATAATTACCGCTTGATTTTTATTTTATTTTCTACTTGAATCTTAATATTTGTGGGATTGATTAGGTTTTATATATAGTGTGTTTTAGGAGATTTATTAGTTGAAGATATATTTTTTTTTAGAAGAAAAAACTAAAGTTTCTTAAGAACCAAGATTATTTTCTTGATTTAACCTACTCTAATGATCTGACCTCCTCCTTTGGGCAATTAATCATAAAGCATGCTTGAAGAAAGTCTTCCACGATAAAAGACAAATAATTTGTATCTACAGCAAGTTGCACACCATGTTTGACTTCTATGAAATCCAAAACAATAAACCCTTGAGTCCTCAACTGATAACGTAGTTTGCTCATCTGAGATGTAGTCATTCTTGATTCAATAAGGAAAACTACAACATGCTTATTGTCAATCTGCTCCATACCTAAATATTTTTTTCCTTGCTTAAAGGCTACATGTTTGTGGGTAAACCCACACCGATCCAACAGCCAATCCTGGTTGGACACGTGGCTGATCAGACTTTGACCTCCACGTCATCATTGCTCAGCACTTCCTCCGCCAGCTCAGACCGGGTCTCTACGCCGAGCCTTCCATGTTCGGTCCGAGCCGAACCAATGTACTTCCAGGGGAACGAATGTCAATCTTTCCACGGTCTTCTCAGATCGGTTCGGCTCGGCACTAAGGAAATCTCCTCCGAGCCCTGGCGTCGGCCAGTTGGGGCTCGGAGAGACCCCCTATCTTTTGGATCGGCTCGGTCTGAAATCCCATGCCCGATCCGATCACACATAGACTTCATGCATACGCATAAGGATATACGTTCGGCTCGGCTCGGCTCTCCGCCGCCATTCCCAGGATGAGCACGTTGGGATGAACCACCACACTTGAATGCACCTGACACAAATTTTCTGACAGATAGAATATCCAGTCTGCATTCATGACTACTGGGGGAGTTTGCCTGAACCTTCCAACCTTGCATTTAATGGAGCATTCATTGCAGCATTGAATGCTGAGGAGGTGAGCAGCTGTACATGCAACTAGTTCTGACCAGGCGCGTGGGTCACTGGCAACCATTCATTCAAATGCAGGTAACTTACCCATCAGGTTTTCCTTTGCTTATATATATCAACCCATATGTGCAAAAACCAACATTATCAACCTATCCACAAACACTTACACAAAAATTCCCACTCACCAAAGAGCCTACCCAACTTGCTGAGAATAACCCAGAACATTTGCCTTGTTCTTCCTATTCTCCCAAGTTCATCCTCTGTTCTTCCTCATCCACCATCAAACACCATCACTGATTTCATCATCGGAGTATGTTTGGCTGGTACCACACCGGTCCATCTCCTTTGATCTTGTTTCTTTTGCAGGAAGATCTCAATCAACATCCACTTCATCATCCAGCAAAGCATCTGATCAGCCAGATCAGCATTTCTAAGTTGTTGCATCTACCTTACGAGAATTTGCATCAACAGATTGGCGCCGTCTGTGGGAAGATCGACTTCAGCCGTTGTGTTCATCACCGCAAGTGCTAAGCTCTTCCTTCACACAAGTCATCATGACTTCAGCCAGATCAACATTTCTAAGTTGTTGCATCTACCTTACGAGAATTTGCATCAACACTACATAATACTAAGTAGGCTTAGGAAAAGACCTGTCACATAACACTCAATAAAAACAAAAACTAGAGTTTATGATAAAACTCTAGAAAATATCAAGAAAGGGACAACCCCTGTCTAAGATCAAGAAATGGACCTTATGAAGTAAAATGACAAATCACTAGCCTGCGGCGCCCTGAGATACTAAGACCACCGCAGAAGAAAATTTAGAGTTTTTTCTTCTCTAGCGGCTAGGGTGTTTTTTTGCTTTTTTTTTTTTTTTTTTCTTCTCCCCTCCGATTTATAAATGATTTAAAATAAGTGTTTTTGATTGAGAATATATAATGAGCTGCAGGTGCAGTAAAATTGTAGATGCAGCTGCTTAGCACTCCACACATCCTGTAGAGATCGAGTTTGACGATAATTTTTATCCTAAAACTTAATAATGCACCTGAGTATCCTGCTAGGTGATTAAATTCATAATTTTAGCCTGAAAGTTAAAAGACGCTTTTAACTTTGGCCTTAAGAAAAAACTTTAATCTTTTATATATCATATAAGTTATATAACTATATAATTAAGCACTGCATAGAATATATTTTTTTCTTTTATAGCCCATGAGGCTACAGCAGAGAATCCGGCTGGAAAACAAAAAAATTTAAAAAAAGAAGCAAATTGTGAGTCACATTTTAACTTTAATTGAACTGTGATGACACGCATGAAGATTCGGAGGAGCGTCACACAGTCGTCGGCAGCTTCCTTTGAATTTACATATATACCCTTGGTTTTGTGCGTTTGTTGGCCCATACCTAATCCTCTGTTTCGTTTATTGGCCATATATAAGTATATAACCACATGATTTACACTTTGGCCAAAAAAAAAACCACATGATTTACACGTACACACCATACCCAATAATGTTTGGTTTCAAATCTGGTATGCTAACTAGCATATGTGTTCGTCAGGCAAGGTACGTACGTGGCATTTCGGTCATTTTGGGTCCCATTGCATTGAAAAATAAAAGCCAATAATTAATAATGATGTAACCCCATGACCCTGACATTGAAGGAAGGAGCGGAGAAGCAACCTTAGAAAGTGTGAAGGAGGCAAATCCAAAGCATTCAATAAGCCTTCAGAATATATATAAAAGCTGAAAGTGAAACTACCCCTTGGCCCTTTCCAAGGAATATCGATCACATGGAGAATATTGAGAGCAAGAATAAGAGGAAGAAGATGAGTAGCAGCAGCAGCGTTGTTGTTGTTGTTGATGATGAAGATGAAGATGAAGATAATATTAGTGAAGAAGAGAAGATAGAAAAGTTCTTCGCTCTCATCAAGAACATTCGCGAAGCTCGTGAACGGTTGATGAATGGGCGCTGCTCAGCAGCCTCAAATGCAGAAAATCATGACGATGAGCTTAACATGATGAGAAACAAGAAGAAGATCAAGAAAGTAGTAGAGGAAGAAGATCGAGATGATCATGAGAAGCCCATAGCTTCTGCACCACTTTGGAAGAAGCCTTCGATATGTCATCATCAGCATGAAGATTTAGTAGTACTGAATGATCATAAAGAGGGTCAGTTCAAAATCCCTCCAGCTGTGACCTCTGGCTCTGGGACTGCTAGTACTAGTACCACTGCTTCTCAACGTAGAAGAGTTCATGAGAAAGAAAACAGTAAATTAGAATGTAATTTAGATCTTAGGCTTTCTCTATGAGTACTGTACTATATCACTATCAGTAGGTGAAACGTTTAGTACGTATATGTGGGAATTATGTAAGTTTGATTTGATGTCTGTGAGTTTGTGGTTAGAATTTGGTCCATGGGTCCAGGCCCGTCCATATCTTCCAAGTAATTGATATAATCTGTCGTTGATGTTGATGATGATTATATATATATATATATATATATATAAAGAATGCTCTAAAATTAGTTATTAATATAATACAAAATTAACCACCTTATTGGGTCTACTGCACAATGTAATTTTAAAATTCAAACTATTTATTTTTTAAGCCATACTTAAAAGATCATTCATGTAAAAAATCTTCAAAATCGAAAATTATTTAGCCATTTGATTATATTAACAACTATTTATATGTTTTTATTGAAAATACTGATCGTCTATTTATTTGATTTCAATTAGATGACTACATGATTTTTGATTTAATTAATTTTTTGTAATGATGATCTTTGAAGTATAACCTAAATAATTGGTGGTTCGGATTATAAAATTAGTGATGTGGTGGGCCCAAAAGCATAGTTAACTTCGTATTAACTTGCTAACTAGCTAGCTTTATATACAAAGACTAACTGGTTCCTAAGACTAACTGGTTAGTAAGTTAATACAAAGCTAACCACCATGTTGGGCCCACCACACAATGTAAACTCAAAATCCGAACCGTTTATTTTTTAAGCCCTACTTCAAAGATCATTCTTGTCAAAAATCTCCAAAATCGGAAGTCATTTAGTCATTTGAGTATAACAACAATTATTTATATACTTTTATTGAAAACACTGATCGTCTATTTATTTGATCTCAATTAAATGATTAAATGATTAAATGATTTCCAATTTAGTTAATTTTTTGTAATGATGATTTTTGAAGTATGACCTAAATAATTGACGGTTTGGATTATGAGATTAATTATGTGGTGGTCTCAAAAACATGATTAGCTTCGTATTAACTTGTTAATTAGTTAATTTTATGGCACTCCTCTATATATATATATATATATATAGGATCGGACCATGAGGCATATAGTTTAACAAAGATTTTGATAATCCTTTTAAGCCTCTAAATCTTAAGAAATCTAAGGGACTGAATTCACTCGTTAAATGACATGACATTATAATTATAATAAATAAAAGAAAAAACTAAATAAGAGAAATTGATAAAAAAAAAAAAAAAAAAAAAAAAGCTCCATAGTTTCAGTCAGACGGAACGACATTAGAGGAAGGGAGAACGGTGACGTCGCGGGAGAAAGAAGGGCGATGCTGCGAGAGGGAGAGAGAAAGGCACCGCCGCGAGAGGGAGGGAGAACGGTGACACCACCTATATATATACTCTGGATCGGAATTGCCGCTTCCACTTTGCTGCTGATTGAGTCTTGGTATTTTTAGGTATATGAATCTTCCTTTTAACTCTATTAGTAGAACCATGATCCTCCTTAATATATTTATATTTTTTGATAATTTACTACAAATTGACCTAGATGAGTAAAAATTGAGTTTCTGAGTTGCATGTACTATAGGCTTTAAATTTAGCTAATTTTCTGATCTTTAGGTTTTAAATTGATTTTTTATTTTTATAATTTTTGGTGTTCTGTATGTGGTATGGTGAAATAACGGGGATGAGAAACTAATACCTTGCTCAATTGATGAAGGAGATCGAGTAGAGTGAGATTAACCTAGAAATATATCATGGCTAAGGCCTGAACAAAGAATGAAGAATTATCATCACCCATGAAAAGAGTTCTAGCTATTCCCAAGTTCTTTACTCCGAGTTTGACTCTCAATTGCAACCACTAGGCATGCACCCTGTAAACCCGAACCACAGTCTTCCTCTACAACAAAAATTCACCAATAAGGACCCTTTTAATTCCACCAGATAATTTTCTTTTCCATATTCTTTTTGTTTTTTTGAGTTTGTTCAGGTACTAATTTGGTCGGCTTTTGTAAGTTGTTTGTTTTTTCTTTTTTGACACACATAATTTGGTTTTCCAACTTACTCTCTTTTCTTATCTCTAAAAAGTAGATTTTTATAACAGAAAAATTTACAAACATGACACATATTTTGATGGTAGTTTCATTCTAGGATATTAATTTTGATTTGTGTTAAGGAATGACATATATTTTCATTTTGTGTCAATTAAGAACTATTTTTTTTTTTTTTTCAGTTTTTATCTCAACTTTGACCTAAAGTTGGACCCATCAAAACTCCACCAAATTTAAAAAAATTATATTGGGTTTAAAAATATGCATATCTTCTTTACAACCATATAAAGATTACCCAAATCAGATCTCTACAACTCCAGATAATCAACCCCAAAGTAGGGTACCCAAAATTGTCTGATTTTCTAAATTTTTTTCCAGAGGTCCGATTGGACAGTTTCGGGTACCCTATTTTTGGGCTAATTATTTGGAGTTGTAGATGTCCGATTTGAGTGATCTTTATATGGTTGTAAAGAGGAGATGTATAACTTTAAACCAAGTATAAGTTTGCTAAATATATTTGAAGGAGTTTTGATGGGTCCAATGTTGAGCCAAAGTTGAGATAAAATAAAGTCTTTAATCGACACAAAATAAAAGTATGCGTCCTTCATTAACACGAACAACCATCAAAATATGTGTCATATTTGTAAATTTTTCCTTTAAAATGCACCCCTATTCGAGAATTTGATAGAGCAGTGAAGTTTAGGAGCTAACTGTGTAAGCCATAGCTTTGTGTGTTTCATATTTAATTCACGCGCCTATATAGTCATAGCTTTGTGAGTTTATCTTTATCATGATAATCTTGATGATGGCATCATACTTCTAAATTGAAATAAAGCTCATGTTATTAAGGTATAATACATACACAGTTAGATGTTTAAATTTTGAATGTAAGAAATAGGCACAAATTCTGGACATGTTTATTCTAAGTAGTGTGGTTAAAACGACTCATGTTATAATGGTATAAATACATGCAAATTAGTACCATATATGACATTATATTTGTTGGCTTTTTTTTATTTTCAAGAATAAGCAGTACTCCTAAAATGCTTCTTCAATCTATCAAACAAGTTTTTGTAGTCCATAATCGTTTAATTAATTATTTTGTCTTAGCCTCCTAATATTCGTTTAATTAATTAACTAATTAATCTACTTATTTTCTAAGTAGATTAATTATTTAATTAATTATTTTAAAAAAGATTATGTCAAATGACCATTCCAAATTAATCACTTAACTTATATGGATTTACTAATACATTTAGCTCGCCAAGACCAAGAAAACTCATGTGGTTTGAGGTCGCATCGTCGCTAGAGATGTGAGATCACTGCTGTTGCAGCATTGACTTTGGCGGCTTGTTGCGCCGCTATTAGTGGTCAGATTGTCGAGATAAGGGTACTAGAAGGTCGGCGCTGTCAAGAGCTTTCTGACGAAACAAGATCGCTGGAATATCCCGTGATGATGCTTTGTTAACCCGGGGGTCTGCTTGTAAGAAAACCCTGCGTGGAATTGGTCACATGAAGGGTAGTACTCGAATCAATCCACCATGCATAAGTAGATAAATAAAAATAAAGCAACTTTTCAGGCACCAGGGCATAGTGATTACATTCCTTCACTCCTTAAAAAACCGAAGCTTTGAACCAAATGTTGTATCACATGACGGCGAAATCACTCACGTGCAGTTCGTTCTCAGTAGCCTACGTCCTTTCGGAACCTAGGAATGAATCTATGTTCAGAAAAAAGCCCAGCTCGCTAACTCCTATCATCAAGAACTATTCTCCAGAGGGGGCCCCTCTTCTTAGGGAAAGAATGGGGTGGGATCCGATGTCGGACGAAGAAGAAATGGCTCGTCAAAGTAGAGAGAAGAGGAGAGAGAGAAGGGGAGGGAGAGAAAAACACAGAGGAGTGAGAGAGAGATGCATGAAGAAGAGGAAGACCAGCTAGCTAGTTTTTAAAATATTTGACCCACAAATTATCATTTTGCCCCTCAACTTCAAATGCACATAATTTCATCTATGCAACTCCAATTTGCGATCCATTTTAGCCTACGCGGTGGTGAGCATGAGCTCTATCCAACCAAACCAAAATTAGAAAATTTATAGATATCATTCAATTAATTCTCTTTGTAAACCAGAACTTTTATGTTAAATGCATAAACATTCATATTCTTAAATAATTCACCAATCATGAATCCAGGTCAAAAAAAGTTCTGAAAAATCCTATGAGCTCCTTTCAACTTGTACTATTTTTCTACTGCCTAAACTTCAAATTTTAAGTCTTCGAAACTTATCCAATTTAATTTATATGTATCCAAATAATTTCCAATAAATTCTTAATGACTTAAATTAATTCATGAAAAATCCTTATAAGTTCCAATAATTTCTCCATAAAATCCAAAACTTATTATCGTCTCCAAATTAATTTATTAAAATTTTCTTGGGTCCCATAATTAAACTTTCCTTTTTGTTTCTTAGATTCACATCTAATAAAATTTTAAATATATAAGTAGATAAAGAAAAGGAAATTACTCGAGGGTTTGATTTCTAATATTTTTAAAAATGGTCAATGTCTTTAATGAAAAAAAAAGGTTCGTTTTCAAAATTTTTCGTAAAAAAAAAAAAACCAAAAATTATATTTTTTGGCCGTGTTGTAATATGATTTGGCATTCTTAAAATATAGGATGGTCATGCATACAGCAAATCACCTCCGCATCTCCTCCGTTATTTCACTCCGCGCGCAAGAGATCCGATCCGAAGTGCTATTTCATTCTCTATCCTCTCCTCCTCCTCCTCCTCCTCCTCCTCCTCCAGAGGCCCTGATCATATTTTCTTCAGACTCTCCGTCTTCTTCTTCATTTCAACCCCTCAGAAATCAAATCCCCTCCGACTAAATCAAGAATTCAAGATGGTAAAGTTTTTGACATTTCTTCTCAATTCTCCATTTAATATTTGAGTGATGTTCTTAGTGGATTAATGATAATCAGTTTTCAGTAAAACTTGAATTCAGGATAGTTTTCGGTAATTTCTATGAGCTTAGTAATTATGTAATATATTGTTTTGCCCTTCAGTTGAACTAGCATTCAGAATAGGGTTCCTTGTTGGGTGGTCAAATTGTCTGAATATCTTTAGGATGCTGATCCTAATAATTTTTAGTTTTGTTTTGGAATATCTCTTCTCATTATACCTTTTATTTGTAATTTAGGTTGTGCTTGCTGCTTCAATCATAAGCAAGTCTGGGAAAGGTGAGTTCTGTGCATTTTTTCTAATGTTTCTCTGAAAGGGTGGTTGAAAAGAGCAATTCTTGCCTTTTCCTTTTTTTATTCATGAAGTGCACATGAGGAAATTTATGAATTTTTGATTGCTGAAATATAAATAAGAATGGTTGAATTAGGAAATTTATTCTAACCATAGATGTTAGTATAAAGTGATTTTAAACCTGTGCAATGCATGTGTGTAGATCTGGGCCAGTTAGAATTCATGAGTATAACTTTCTTATGAATTTGAGGTTTCTTTTTCTAAATTACTACCTTAACATCTCTAACTGTTAAATGTCTATGGAGTTTTGAGGGTTGGAGGAGGGTTGCATTAGGAAGGATAGCTTCCTCACCGTTATTTCATGTCATGAATTAAGAGAGAAGGAAATAAGAGGGCTTATGAGGGACTGGTGCCTCTGAGTTTCTCTGGCTTCCTCTTGGAGGAGCTATGGTGGGATTTCATAGTAATTAAAAATAATACAGGTTTTTATTTTTTGGTTTAATATGTCGTATTTGGGGCTTACTAAAAAGAGAAAAAAAATAAGTTGTACTTTGGGCTTAGCTGAACAGTTGGTACTTTGGGTTTACGTTTTTTTATTTTTATTTTGCAGTGCTTGTTTCTAGGCAGTTTATGGATATGTCTCGTATAAGAATTGAGGGTCTTCTTGCGGCTTTTCCTAAGTTGGTAGGCACTGGCAAACAGCATACATATGTTGAGACAGAAAATGTGCGCTATGTTTACCAGCCAATAGAAGCTTTGTACTTGCTACTTGTTACGAACAAGCAGAGCAATATTTTGGAAGATTTGGAGACTTTGCGGCTGCTCTCTAAGCTGGTATCCTTTTTTTTTTGCAGGCATATGATTATTTTCATGTTCCTTCAATGACTTGACTTCTTGGATCCATCAATTGTCACCGCTTTTTAGAATGATTGACTTGTTGCTATGGTTGTGATAAAATGTTTGCATGGATCTGGATCCCTTTTTTTATTTGATTCATGCGCTCATGCTCTCATTTAGTATTCCCCTACTCCATTGGGAACTGTGATTGATATCGAACATCTTGTTTCATGGTATTTGGTGATCTTGTTCTTCAAAAATGGTGTTCCCAATGTAGTAATGTACCATGATATATGAGGAAGAAAAAGAGATAAACTGTCAAAAGTAAAGAAAGCAAAACTTAGGGCAAAGTTGTAAATCCTCTAAATCTATATATGTGCTTGTATGCAAGTGTTTATGCATTTGTGCACGGAGGTATGAATGTACTTCAAGTTGTTCCCAAGCACGCAAGTAATAAGTGAAACAATGTGAACTGCAATCCCAAATGGAAAACCAACTTAGCGGGGATTTACCATGGACTGGGCATAGTAGTGTATTGTGTTGCCATACCTCAACTGTGAACTAAATGTACCATGGTCCTGGTAATTCTCAGCCATAAGTTGTTTTTGAGCCATATCTTTTCTTTATAGATGTTTGCGTGTGGTGAACGATTGAGTTGATTCCTTAAGTGTTTTTAGGTACCTGAATATTCTATGTCCCTAGATGATGAGGGTATATGCAGGACAGCTTTCGAGCTGATTTTTGCTTTTGATGAAGTCATCTCTCTTGGGCACAAGGAAAATGTGACTGTTGCACAGGTTAAGCAGTACTGTGAGATGGAGAGTCATGAAGAGAAGCTGCACAAGCTCGTAATGCAGAGCAAGATAAATGAGACCAAGGATGTTATGAAACGCAAAGCTAGTGAGATTGACAAAAGCAAGGTATTTATTTAGGGCCGTGTGATGACTCCTGTATTAGTTTTGTTCTTTGCATAATTTCCTGGTCTTGTATGCCTTCCATTTTATTATTTTGCATCTTATTTTTTTGCAGATTGATAGGAGCAGAGGTGATAAGGGAGGATTTATGTCTTTACAATCGATGGGCTCTGGAAGAGTTGAGAGTGCCTTTAGTGACATGAGCATATCTAGTAGTGGAAGTGGTTTTGGAGGTGGTTCTGGTTTTGGATTGAGCACTGATATTGACTCATTCTCAACAAAGGCCAAAGGTTTGTGCCTAATTGTCTGCATGAATTCTGTGATTCCCTGATATTGATGAGCTGTGGTGATGTTGGTGTGTGTGGTACATGATTAAATTTCTTGTTCAATTATTGATATGCATACACTAGATTTAGTTCCCTGCTGATAATTGATATGCTACATTTGTTAAGCTGGTCTTATATAGTCTGTTTAAGAAAGTATTGTAAGCACATAATGTTCAGGGTTTCTATGGCCGCCATTGTTCTTTTGGCATTTGTCGTATTATTTTATAATTAAGACCACTCGTTTTGACCATGTACACTCCTCAGCTCGCCCACCTTCAGCTGCCACTGCTCCTCCAAAGGGTTTAGGTATGCAGCTGGGAAAATCACAAAGGACCAACCAATTTTTAGAGTCCTTAAAAGCAGAGGGGGAGGTGATTCTTGAAGATGTACAGCCTAAAGCAGGCCAGTCTAAATCAACTGCCCCACCTCTAACTGATCCTGTCACTTTGAATGTTGAAGAGAAACTCAATGTAACACTTAAACGTGATGGTGGAGTGAGCAACTTTGATGTTCAGGGGACATTATCCCTGCAAATTCTTAACCAAGAAGATGGCAATATCCAAGTCCAGGTACTTTGTGCAAGCATGTGCATCAAATATTTCCATTGGCACAATCAAGGTGGTAGATGTATTTTTAACATTTCAATGTTCATGGTGACGTGTGAGACATCTTGCATCTGACTTATTTGAATACTAGGTTTGGTCTGATTCAGAGAGAAGCTTCATAGTTGTCCTTGTCCTGTGAGACTTGTAGAGCTATAGTCTACTTGAATGTTGTCTTTTGAAACTTGCTTTCAGTCATTTGTGGTAAATGTTTAGTGGTGGTCTGTTTGTGGCTGTGCTCGTTAAGCTTGTAGAAGACTAGAAGTAGGTCCCATGCTTTGCCTAATTGCAATGTGTTTTACCTTATTTTCAGATTGAAACTGGTGGAAATCCTGGCATCCTTTTCAAAACACACCCTAACATGAACAAAGAACTATTTTCCAATGAAAATATTCTAGGCCTAAAGGATCCTAATAGGCCTTTTCCCACCGGTCAAGCTGGTGATGCAGCAGGTGTTGGTCTCTTGAAGTGGAGAATGCAGAGTACAGACGAGTCAGTGGTGCCCCTGACAAGTGGGTTCAAGTCTTTTCATTTTGGTGTATATTTTGTCATGTGTGCTCTGATCATTAAATATCAATCTATCTTTGTTTCAGTCAACTGTTGGCCCTCAGTTTCTGGGAATGAAACTTATGTCAGCATTGAATATGACGCTTCTTCGATGTTCGATCTGCAAAACGTTATCGTATCAGTACCTCTTCCAGCTCTCCGAGAGGCTCCAAATGTAAGGCAGATTGACGGTGAATGGAGGTGAGAAATATTAACTTTATTTTTCTTGTTCACTCTAGCTTTTAGCACCTTGAATTACAGCCATGAATGTGGTTATCTTACCGGTACAAAGTTTCCACTGTGAATGTGAATGTGAATGTGAATGCCTGGTTCTTTTCTGTTTCCTGCCTTACATTCAACTGTGTATGACTATGATTTCATGGACATGAGCATGATCCTGATTCAGGGCAATGCTAAGATGTTATTCGTGAGATACAGTTTCCAGTACTTTTTTAAAATTTATGATACTGGAAATGGTGATTTGAAGACATCTGTTTTAAATTATTTTTTTTCATTTTGATTTCTTTACCCTTGAATTCTTGATGCTTCCTGGAGTGTGATAGAATGTTAAAAAATGTCACTTAAAAGAAATATTCGATGGAAAACCCAATTGCATTACATAAAATGAAGAAGATCAATGAATTCAATGCGTGTTTGTGTTCTGTCTGGTTTTAATTTCAATGCTCTCAAATTTCCAGCTGATTTATCAGTGTAACTCTGACAACACTGTCATATTGTGAGTAGAATTTGACAATCATCTTTTACAAGTTATATTGTGTTTTAACTTTTCTAATAACAAGACTGGTATTAAGAATTCGTGATATTATTGTCAATTTTTGATATCTTAACTTCCATTTAGGTCAAGGGTGAGAGAGGGTGGGGCAATGGGTTAGAATTAGGATAGGTCAAGGGTTCGATTCCCTCCAATGTAATCAAAGAAAAAGTTTTGTTTAGTAGTTCTGTGGAATTTTTTCCATACCCATTCCTTCCATATCTGCTCTCCCCTGAACTGACTCTTTGATATATTTCTTGCTCCATAAAGCCATCAATAACAGGTAGGTCTAATGCCTACCGGAAAGGACAGTCTAATGCCTACCGGAAAGGACAGTTTTAGCATTTCCCATATGTAATCCTTTTGTGTACATGTTAGGTCCAGACACTAAGATGGAATAGGCTCAGAAATTTGCCCAATATCCCTGCTTCAATGTGATGGGATGCTATTCCTCCTGGAGCAAAAGGATCGAAACCTTTCATTTTTCTTTGGAATTTATATTGCTTAAAATTTAATATCAACAATTTTATTGCAGATATGATTCAAGGAATTCAATATTGGAGTGGTCCATACTTCTTATTGATAACTCGAACCGCAGGTCTGCAAATTATTGGATTGATTACTTTGACTGTTTCACGTTCCTTATATACCAGTGCTAATGCAATTGTTATCTTTCTTTGTTGAATGCTTGGCAGTGGATCGATGGAGTTTGTTGTTCCCCCAGCAGACTCATCTGTATTCTTCCCCATTTCTGTTCGCTTCTCTGCCACTAATACCTTCAGTGACCTGAAGGTACAACTGCTTGACTTCGAACTTTGCTTTCTTGATATACTTTGCTCATTTTGATGGACTGAAATAACCCATACTTGTAGTGCAACTACTATGTTATTAGGTACTTCTGGAGTTTTGGAATTATTATGTTGCTCTTAACTTTTATCATACTGCCATAGGAGTCACTGCTACACACATCATTAACACTTAGGCAAGGCCCTTGGAGTTGTTTTTATCTGCCCATTTATTATGTCAATCTGTAGTCCACTTGCGACTTGGCCAATTTCTCAAACTTGATGGGGAAGTTGTTGGTTGTGTGGTAGTCCCTCTCGAGGACTTCGTAAATGAATGAGTAAAAATGTTTTTAATTTTCTGTGCATGCAAAAGGTCAGTCGGATTCTTGACTGAGGTTAGAGAAACTTCCTAATTTGTGCAACTAATGATTTTCTTCTGAGATCCTTTCTTGAATGGGCCACTTATCTTCCAATGGTATTGGTGGTTTACAAATTCGAACCTGATCACTAGTGGATTATACTCTGAAAGTTTTTGAGTTAAATGGTGCCGTTAAATCTCCATAAATTATTCAACATAAACTCCTTTTTGCAGGTTGCGAACATTATACCTCTGAAAGGTGGAGCCCCTCCCAAGTTTGCTCAAAGAACGCAGTTGATCACAGAGAATTACCAAGTGGTGTGACTGGTTTGGGGTGCCTCTGTTTGCAACTAGATTATCAATTTCACAACATTTTTGGATATGGATTGAATTCTAAATTAGCAATTTCTTTGACGGTGTTTTCCCCCTACTCAATTTGAGATGAAGGATGCCAGAGATATATTTTTATAAATTTGAACCTAATGTTCTTAGAATGCTTATACAATCTACAGTCTTTCATAGTGTATCTGTCAGACTTTGGAGTTTGGACTTTAAATCTGCATATCATTAAGTACATCTGCCAGTTTTTATCCCGAGTAAGATATTTTGGTGCCCCCACTTTTGCTTTTCAAATGGGATAGTATTTGTTTTTCAGATTTCATCTAAATGCAGAAACTTTTATCCCAACTTTATAAATTTCAATTGATATGTCAATTTTTAGTTACAACTCGGTGCCAAGTTGGAATCCAACGTTACTGAGATCAAATTTGCATCAAAAAAGTCTGGATCTGAGACGGTTTAAGATAAATAGGCGTGACCACTTGAAACTGAGTGAATTACTACAAATAATTCACAAGTTTAACTCGTATAAATTCAGACTTTTAACTTAGCAATGTCAATCTTAGAGTGCTTTTTTTCATTCTCGAATCATCCATACTTGGTTCAAATGAGTTTGTATGTGTGAATTCTTTATGTTAATCTTACATAAAAAACTTTTCATACGTACATGATTCCTTATATGATTCCAGATTCTTGTATATCCGTCCGAACAAGTTTTTTTGTATAGGACTGGCATAGAGATGTATGCCATTTGGTCGGTTCGGATCGGTATTGGGGCATATCAAAATCAAATTGAAAATTTTGGTATTTTTTTATTTCGTTTTCTTTCAGTTTCGGTATTTTTGGTAAACTTTGGGTTTTGGTTTAATTTTGGTAATTTTGGTGCCTAATACTTTCGGTTTAGCTTCAGTTTATTTTTAGTATATTTTATGTTTATTTTCGGTTTAATTATAATAATACTAATTATATACTAATATAAATTGTAATTTAATTAATGAAAAATTTTAGGCAAAAGACTCCAATTATAACCCATGATGCACATGAGGATATGAATTTCACTGTGTCAACTGTGTACTAAAACTTTTATTTTGTGTTAAGTAAGGATATTCCGTCAGCTCTGTTATAACTTATATTAAAATTTGAACATGTGCCAAACACATGACCAATTTTTTAGGACAAAAACGTCTCTTTGCTTAAAAAATAATTTTAGAAAAGTTAAAAATTAAATTAAAAGGATTATAAAATTAAACTAAAAAAACTTAATTATAAAAAAGTAAAAAATTAAAATAGTAAATTACATATAAATCAATACAACATTTAAAAATTTCATAATAGTCAAAATACAATTTGGGTTTCCATAATGGTCACATGCACATATTTGCTAATTACATAATAGTCAATGAGCCAATCCCAATTTAGGTGGCCCTATACTATTCCTAGTGTTAAATTACTATCATACCCTTCAAAAATATTTTGACTCAATTTAAAAAATGGTGAATGTCACACAATCAAAACGGTAACGGTGTGACATTTTCCAATTAAAAAAAGTAATTGTGTGATAGTTACCATTTCAAAAAGTATGTGATTGTTATTGACTTATATGTAATTTTAAAAATTGGACATTGGTGATATCAGCAGCAGGTCAGCACAGTGACAAGATTCGTAAATTCTTTTGTGGCTCAATTATAAAATACACCCACAAACTATAGGTGATGTTTCAGATTGATCCATGAACAAAAAAATGTTTCAAATTGGTCCACTAACTAATAGAAAGTTACAAAATAGCACATCCATAATGAATTTTGTGAAAAAAAAAAAAAAAGTTAAATGCTACTTTGGACAATGATGACGTGGATTTTTTGAATGATATGGACACCAAATTTGCTCCACATAGATTAATACTGATTAAAAAAAACTAACAAAACTTTTAAACAATCTAAAAATAAAATTAAATATGACATCATTAATCCATGTGGTTTAAATTTGGTGTCCACATCATTCAAAAAATCTACGTCAGCACTATTTACACTGGTATTTAACGTTCTTATTAACGAAATTTGTAATAGATGTGTTATTTTGTATATTTCTATTAGTTAGTATACTAAGCTGAAATAATTTTTTTATAGACCAATATGAAATACCCCCCGATAGTTGGTGGGTGTATTTGTAATTGAGCATTTTTTTTTTTTAGTTGTCAATTCACATAGTTTCTCTTAACTTCATGTCAATAATGACTATTATGATATTTTGAAAAAGTTTATTGACTAATTTATAATATTAAAAATATTTATAGAGTTTTTTGTAATTGACCCAAATTAAAAAAAAAAGAATTATAAAAAAATAAAACTAACCACTTCACCTCGGTCCCTCTCTCCGGCCACTAGCCTTCGATACCCCGTCTTGGCGATCACTCTCCTCACTGCCAATTTTCTCTCTTTCTCTCTCTCTTTCTCTTTCTCTCTCTCTCTCTCTCTATCACTCTCACTCTAATTCTCTCTTTCTCCTTTATGCCAAATGCACCCCATCACCACCACCACGTGCCCTTCCCCCTCCTCCTCACTAGATCCACGCGCGCGGCCGCCAAAACCACTCCCCTCCTCCTCTTCTTCCGCCACTACGCACTTCTCCAAGTCCACATCCAACCCATCAAAACCAAAGTCCAACACCTGCATCGTCGACATCGCGAAGAAGAACTTACCACCCATGTCCACGCTAGCCATGATCGACGAGTCCGAGAACATGGGCCTGCAGTGTCACACCCCGAACCGCGGGTATGCAACAGAGATACCTACCTTGAATGCCCCAAGAGATTAATACCACTAAATCAAGTATTAATCCCCCAAGATATTCAAGGCGAGTTAAGCCTTTTGGGTTTAGTACGAGTTAGATCAGAGATAATAAATAGCGGAAAACATGTGGAGTAAAAATAAAACTTCTTCATAGAACCAACTCCCAAAGTTATGGTAGTTCATTGCAACCTTGAAAAATTAAATAAATTCAAAATACATGGTAAGCATAGAATAAAGGTTTCAAAACTACGCAAACGTATAATCAAAGTAAATAACTAAAAACCATCTCTAATCAATAAAGGAAAAATCAACAAAACATACTCGACACGAAAAATCACTTAAATAACAACACCAATTGAATTCAGGAAATTGACAAGTCTCAAGATGCTGCTCTGCTCGACCATCATCCAAGTTCTTTTCTTTACCATGCTCTATAAAAACATCTAATAAATAAGGAACACAAAAACAATGTAGGGCATCACATACGATCATAGCTTCCCTCAGGAGACCTTGCTAGGTTTGAAAACCACAAAACCATTCCCAGTGAAAAATATAGTGAAAATCCTTTCCATCGGATTCTTAAATCATCCAAATAAGTTCTTCAAACATTTCTTTTTAAATCATTTTCAAAACATTTATGACTCGGTTGTACAACAATATGGTAAACATGCATAAAAATCCATAAATAACAGTAAGTCAGATGGTCGATACACATTAGGTACAACTATGATGTCAGTTGCGAAAGACAGCTACGATAGCGAGAGTGCCCTGGTAATCAGAGATAGAAACTCGCAATTGAGAAACTGTATCAACTGCCTCTGGATTAGTTATGTGTTTTGTCTTTGCACAAGCACACGTCACACGCGACAAGGCATATGTAAAAGTATCGTGTGTGTAATGTATAGTGTGATAAATTATTAAAGCATATTAAAATTTTAATGCACATGCATGTACAGCAATTTAATGAGTCATACTCGTTCCTTTAACTAGAATGATTCAATCTTATTCGAATATTGGTCTTCATGCATCCATTCTCAATTTAACTAAACTGAGGCAACATAAAGGTCCACTTCATCAATCTCAAGTCATTGCCACAAAAACTCAATGGGCACATTATCATTTATTTCATCATCTCAATCCATGTATCACAGTGGCTTAATCTAACTTCGAAACTTTCTGTTATAAGCTCAACTGGCATATCTCAACTTTTGTCCCTTTAAATTTCTCTTTTGGTATTTATACGGGTCTTTCAAAGTTCATGTAACATATCTCAATCTTACCCTTCTAGTTTCCCTTTAAAAAGGGTTAAAAGTTTAGGGTTTAGGAAGAGCGGTTCTTTCAAAGTTCATAAACCCTAAACCCTAAACCCTAAACCCAATAAGCTACGGGTCTTTCAAAGTTAATGTAACATATCTCAATCTTACCCTTCTAGTTTCCCTTTTGGTACATATACAGGTCTTTCCTTACATGGTACATCAGGCTCTAACGACACTTGAATTCCAAAACATTATAAGAAAAATTTAACCTTCCCATGAAACTATATCATTAGTAGTACACCTTGATTCTTCAAGTAAACTTATCTCAAGTCGATCATGCGTTCTACTTACCAAATACATTCAGGTGTCAACTTTCCATCCAACCTAAGCAATCCCTTTCCTTTCGCGTCGTTCAATCCTCGAGGGATATCAACACTTGGTTTGCTCTAGGTATTTCCAATCCATCGTGTTACTTATTTCATCACTTCAACCATCTCAATATCTCAGGATCAATTCACAAATACTTTTTATTATTTGAGTCAAATAATTAAGAATATGATGCAAACAAATCATGACACGATTAAACTTCTTTCTCTAGTGCACTTGCCCAGGATAGTTCTTTCAACTTAAGTTACTTTCCTTTAGTCATCCATGTCGACAAGTCACTATTTTTTTTTTTTTTACCAAAGATATTACTTTGACAACTCTACATCTGATAAGCAAATTATGCGCAATTTCAATCACATAAGCCTGATAGTGGATAGCACAATTCATACATCTAAGTTCAGATATCACAATCACATCCAAGCTATACTTCCCTTTTATTGGGATTGTCACTTTGACAACTCCACTCAAGAAGGTTGTTACGCACATTCCATGTGATTATCCAAAGTAGAAATATATTGTCTCCCAAGTGACATTTACTTCCAAGTGAGTATTTCCAAACTCATATAAATCATTTTTCCTCAAATAGTCATTTGATGGTAACATGCAAAATCACAAATCAAACCTTCGAAAAGCTTTAAATCCAACGATACATTAGATCCTTGTTTTAAAAATAGTAAACCCAAATCACAAGTCATCATACTTCAATTAGAACTTAAGAGATCATTCAATTCAGACATCCATGAAAATATTTCCAAAACAAACGTCTTTCTTTCATAAATCAAGTATTTTTGTACTATCCAGGCAATTTCAAATAAACATTCAATCTTTCCCAACTTAGTAACATAATCCATTATGTGAAACCATCTCCTTATGTCATAGTCAATCGTCTAGAGTCTCATTGTAACAATTTTTGGAAAAATGTTACGGGAAGCATCAGGCCAAAGGCATCTTCGTTGATCAAATGAAAAGTCTACGTAATTTCATGTTAATCAATCTCATAAAGGTTTTAATATAAAAACATGAGACCTCCAATGAATTGACTAAAACGACATAAGAGGTATTCTTTATAAGAAATTAATATTCAAAATCACAAAGTCACATTGACGAAAATCAAACAAGTAGTAGTCACAATCACATTCACATTCAAACTCTTGTTTAGGGTTACAAATCCTTATAGCGTTCCCAACACATGTCCATTACCCTTTTCAATTTCGATGTTCTTCAACTGTTCTTGTAACTCTTCTTAAAACTTTTGTAGGTACTTCAAGCTTTCCAAGTAACCAACTTGCAATTCTTAACGTGAGAATTTATCCAATTACTAATGAAGCCATAAAGAAACAAATCCAACTTTCATGGAATATTACAAAATCAATTCCATCTTAATCAAGGATATAGAAAACATTACTAATTAAGTAAGCATACAACAACCAAATAAATGCAAATGAAACCAATAAAATTCCAACTTAAAGGTGCAAAGTCATTCCAACTGTGGTTCACGTCCTTAGACTGCTCCTCTTACATGAACATTCCTCTTACAATGAAAACATAACTTATCTTTCTTGGTATTTCCAACCAACTTCTTTTCCTACATAAATCCCTCGTAGTTGTGCTTCTCTAGCCAAAACTGCTTCCACTAACTCCGAGTATGTCAACAGTCCTACTCCAACTAAGAACTTTCGAATTCCAATATTCTTCAAACCTTGAGTGAACTCGACTACTTTCAAGTACATCCTTAGTTCTTCACCAACTACACGATTTCAGGTCTTACTTCACAAATCCTTGAGTGAACTTAATCGTATCCTTATCATCCAAACAGGCACCAAAACAATGGTCAATATCAATGCATGTAGAAAACAAAGTATGCATTAGAGGTACTTTCCTTGATAATACCTAAGATCTCAACGCTCGTCGCGAGTGTGTCAAAGTCTCATATTTCCTTAAAACAAATACATCATGCAACTCAATTTCAGAGTCCCATAAGTATTGGCTCATTAATCAATCATCACAGACTTAATCATAAATCGAGTGAGCTATATAACTTGCATCTCATCCTATTTCAGTCTCTAAAACCGTAGACAAATAACAAGTAATAAGCAATTGCTCGAACTTTTCCTAAGTTGATTATGCTCCAATCCTTGAGTGCATTCAGACATCCACCAAGCTTTTTCTTCTCCTTTGAGGAGGTGAGTTACCATCCTCACTCTAAATTCGGGTGGTATCTTCAGAAACTCAAATTTTTCTTAGATCCAACTTACAGACTTTTCCTTCTCGGAGATTCCTCAGAACCCATGGGTCTTTCAAAATCCAACTTGCAGACTTGAATACTTAGCTTACCGTTTAAGAGTCTTTCAAAATCCAACTTGATCTTTTAAATAACATTGGTCTAGATTGTTCATAAGTTGAGCATGGTTGTGAGGTCGAGACAACATCTTGTCAATTGGATTAATCGAACAGGCAGGGACGAACGCACAGCCAAGCTTGGGGGGTCGGGCGACCCCCCGAACAGCGGAGCACGCAAGCTTGGACCTCTATACGGCGACATCAGCGACCTCACAACGTGAAGAAGGCAACCCCCAAGTGTTTGATGAAAGTGCTCACTGAGAAGAGAAGAGGGGTTGGGCTGTGGGCTGCTCACTGAGTCACTAGCACTGTGTTTGTTCACTTATTGGCGCCTAGCCAAAACGACCTGGCTTGTTTTTTTTTTTTTTTAAGTTCTTGCTCAAAACGACGTCGTTTTGAGCTAGGAACTAAAAAAGAAAATAAAAAAGACTCTTGCTGACTTGCTGTTTAACCCGTGTGTGTGCTCTTCAGCCTCTTCCTCACTCATTCCCTTCATTAATTTCCCTAAACAACCAAACCCACACACAGAGCCCAACCCACTAAGGCTAGAACCCAGCCAGCCATCGCCCCTGCTGCAGTGCTACTCGCCGCGCCCCTGCTGGCTGCTGCCCAGTGCCCTTCAAAACTCAAGTTTAAAATTTGAATTTTATGTTTTCAAGTAAGTTTGAATTTATAATATATGATATTTTTTAATTAATTGATAAGATTATTGTGATTAAATTAGACTAATTAGTGGTTTCTTGATGTTGATTTAATTATTGGTTGATTAATTGATTATGAATTTTTATTGTATTAATATGATTATTGGATTGTTGTTGATTATTTTTTTTAATAATTTGATTAATTGATTATGAGTTTTTATTATATTAAGTTGATTATTGGATTTTGGTTAATTATTGTTATTACTTGATAAATTTGATAAATTGATTATTGGAAATTGGTTTACATGTGTAGAATTATGGAACGATATTTTAAAAGAAAATGTCCAACGGGTAGTTCAAATAATTCGTCTAATTTAAGTTTTGGTTCGACTTTAAGTGGGTTAGATGATATTTTGGCTAATCTTCAAGCAGACTTTGGATTAAGAACTCAAATGGCAGATTATAGCCCTAATATTCAAGATGAGATCCGAAGAACATATCTAATCGAAAATTTGGTCTCTGGTCTCTAATCGAAAATTTCGCCGAAATTTCGAGGATTTCAAAAAATTTTGGTGAAATTTTTTGAAATTAATTTGGTATGGTGTTAAAATTTTCATACCCCTAAAAAACGAAATTTTCGCCAAAAATTTCAAAATTTTACTCCTTGGATGGAACTAAGTAGCTAGCAGCTGGCTTTTGAAGGGCCAGAAAATAGTGCATGAGAAAATAATTAAGAAGAAAGAAAAAAGAGGATATATAATAGCGATGGTTAAGGCTTTGTGAGCCATTTTATGAATGTGATATAGAGCTAGTGCTTAGTGAATCAATGAAGGATGTACTGTACGTCAGTGAGGAGAGAGAAATCAGATAGGGAGTACTAGGAGAGAGACGGACATAGACGGAAAAGTTATAATGTGGACCGGGTAGATAGTGTTTGGGCTTACTTAGAATTGAATTTAAACAGCTGGACCAAAAAAGGAATGGCTGCCCAAATTTGGACTTTAAAATCATTATCTTTAAAAAATTTATAATTAATTTTTTAAAGATAATGATTAATAATTATTAATAAATAATTATTAATCATTATAATGAATAACTATTAATCATTATAATCATTATGGGGGTTATTAATTATTAGTAAATAATTAATAACCCCCAATTAGTAGTAGAGTTATTTCAAACCTCTAGTGTTCTTAGAATTAATTGATACCCCCTTAGTTGGCTCCCCCTAAATCCTGATCAATATGAAAACAATATTATGTTGTTTAATCTTAGTTGCCCATGCGTGCCTTGGTCCACGCGCTGCTCACTGGCCCATGCATTACTTCTCCATCTTGGCCCACATGCTACATAGCCAACATTGCAGTAAAAATTAACTAAAGAAAAAATAAAGCAGCCATGGAGAATCCAACTCAAGACAAGTGGTATAAACATACTATTCCCAACCAACCCAACTACACAACAAATTGTAATACTAAATGGATTAATTTAATTTATAGAGTTTAACAAATATTAAATAATTACAATAAAAAAAGTCTATATACTATCAGATATTTATAATAGAGATTGTACACAATTACTAAACAATAACATGCAATTAAATCCCACAAGCCCAATAAAACCTAAAACTATAATTCAAAAAAAAAAAAAAAAAACAAAACGAAAAGGCCGAACATACAACATACAAGCTTGTTACAAAACAATTACGATTTTTAAAATTTTAATATTTTCATTTTCCCAAATTTCAATTTCACACATATCAGAATTAATCACAATGAAATTGAATTAATCACATTGAAACTGAATCTCACACTGAAACAGAATCGATCACACTGAGATTGAATCAATCACACACTGAAACTGAATCGATCACACTGACATTGAATTGATCACAGTGAAACTGAATCTCACATTGAAACGGAATCGATCACATTGAGATTGAATCGATCACACTGAGATTGAATTAATCACATTGAAACTGGATCAATCATACTGAGACTGAATCGATCACACTGAAACTGAATCTCACACTGAAACTGAATTGATCATACTGAAACTTAATCGCTCACACTGAAACTGAAACGATCACACTGAAAATGATTCGGTCACACTGAAACTGAATCGGTCACACTGAGATTGAATGGATGACACTGAAACTGATTCTCTCACTGAAACTGAATCGATCACACTGAAACTAAATCAGTCACACTGAGATTGAATCGATGAAACTGAAACTGAATCGATCACATTGAAACTGAATCGATCACACTACTATATAACATGCCTTTATATGTGAAAAAAATTATAATAAAAATAGTTACACTAATTTTCAATAAAAAATTAATTACACTAATTTGCAATAAAAAATAGTTAAATTAAATTTGCAATAAAAAATTAATTACACTAAATTTGAAACAAAAAAATTACACTAAATTAGTAATAAAAAAACAATTACACAATTTTTAAAATTAAAATAGAAATAAGAAAGATTTCTTATCTTTTAAAATGTGTATAAATATCATTAAATGCCAATCTTTGCACATCAAAGTCCTCAGTCCAGGTGGTAAGGTGTTTGGGTAATCTCTTAAAGCCTACTTGTCTTGGGTTCGAACTCCCTTTGAAGCCTACTTGTCTTTGGGCCCGTGCGTGTGTCAGATGGGTTGAGTAAGGTGGGTCTTGGTGCGCGTATGATAAGGTCAATTTGGCAATATGTTACAGGGGTTAAAAAATGAATTGTAAGTATTAGAGGGTTTTAAAAGAGTTTTTAGATGGGTGGAGGTTTAGGCAAATTTTGAATGTAGTTAAGGGGTTTAAAATTAGGCACTATAAAAAATTGTAAGATAATAATTGATTTGATCAATACATATTTATAGAAATTTGTGATGAATTTTTTCTTTTTTAATAATTTTCCAATTTTAGAAGCACTTTTTCATTAGGCAGCCAAACACTTTGTAAAACATTAAAAGCACTTTTATTTAGTAAAGAAGCACTTTCATGTTGGACACCCAAACAACAAACAACTTATCTGCAAAAGCGCTACTAAACAAAAACACTTCCTATAGAAGCACTTTAAAACAAGTCCTTATTATTTTTTTTTTTGCCAAACACCAATTTTTTTTTTTTTTATAAAAAATAAGTACTTTTATCATTTTAAAAGGGGATTAATGTCATTTTGCTCCCCAGACTATTACACATGTTTCAGTTTGCTCCCCAGACTTCTAATTTGGAAAATTAAGGACCCTGACTTTTTCAATTTTGCCAATTAAGGTTATTCCGTCAATTTATACATTTTTCATCTAAAATGTCGAGATGATCAAGCAAAATTTAGCAAGAAATAAAAGAGAAAAAATGATGCATGAGGAAAAAATGATAAGATCTAATTGGAAGGGACCATTTTGCCTCAAAGATTTGGATAAAAAATGTGTAAATTGACAAAAGAACCTCAATTGGCAAAATTAAAAAAGTCAGAGTCCTTAATTTTCCAAATTAGAAGTCTGGGGAGCAAACTAATATAAGTGTAATAGTCGGGGGAGTAAAATGGTATTAATCCCTTTTAAAAGCCCTTTTGGCCCTCCTCCAAAAGCAATGCCGAAGAGACCAAAAAAAAAAAAAAAAAAAGCAGCCAATTCACTTTGACCAAAAAAAATAAAAAACAGCTAATTCAGTAATTCACTCACCTCCCACTCTCTGACTCTCGAGACTTTCCCAGTCACTCCTCTCCCTCGACCTCACCCAACCCTAAAACTGAACACTCTCACCTGAAGGCTAAAGACCTCACAGAAGACTCCTCCCAGTCACTCCTCTTCCTCGTGACTCTCTTGCGTCGCCCTCTCTCACAGAAGACCTCACCCAGTCACTCCTCTCCCTCGTGACTCTCTCGCGCCGCCAAAGACCTCACCCAGATTCGATCCCTGTTCGTCACTTTTCTGTTTTTCCATCAAGCTCTCACAATCGTCGGCTCTCTCGATCTCCCATCATCCCGATTCTCTTAGGTCTCCCATCGTGGATTTTAAAGGTAATTACTTTTTAGGGTTTCGATTTAGGGATTTAGGGATTTAGGGATTCGATTTGTAATTCTCTGTTAGGGTCTTTAGGCTTATTTTGATGTTAATTAGCTAATTTTGTGTCTCAGATAAAAAAAAACCCTCTCTCACCGAGCTGCCTGAGAGTCTCACTGGCCTAAGGTATCAGTATGTTTGATCTTTCATTACAATTTTCTTCCCCTATTTGATCTTTTAGTACTTAAAAAGATCCCATTATTGTATTGTTGTTTTGCATCAATTTGAAATTGTGAAGTAAAATTTTTGTATTATTCAGGTTTCAATTCTTAGGAGTACAAAATTGTAAAGCAAAAATGGAGTAGACTATTGAGAGGCTTGAATTGCAATTAACCCAAAGAATAGGTAAGAAATTGAAAACAATTAAAATGAAAGGTTGCAAGTTGTAATTTACTCTTGTATTCCAAAAAATCTTGAGCCTATATATATAGACTAACGAAAAGAGAAGACACGCACACAACGATCTGAACTCGGACTCTCCTGGTAGCGTGTTTCTCTCTCTCTCTCTCTCTCTCTCTCTCTTTCTCTCGTTGATTGAAGTCTCTTTTGATTCCTTATTATTAATTTTCCAATTATTCCAATTAGGATTTTGATTATTATTATTCATTTTTTTCTAATTACTCCAATTAGGGTTTTGATTGTTATTATTAATTTTTTTTTTTCTAATTATTCCAATTAGGTTTTTGAGATAAGCTAGACGGCACCATCGATTAGTTGGGACGAAGAGAAGCCGCAACCTCTTTCGAAGAAAAAGAAGAGCCTGGCCCCGAAGCACCATCAATTAGTAGCCCAGTAACTCGTATTCTACAAGCAACTCGTATTCTACAAGCAACTCATAGAAATTGTTTTTTGGTTTCTTCCGTTACAATTGTTCACAAATGGTGATCACTTTGCAACCGCTAAGTTTCCACACAACAAAACCGAATAACCAGTGTTCTTCTAATAGCAAGAGAAACAAGAAGCCAAAACAAAATCACCAAAAGCAAAGCACCAACTATCTCTCTTTCCCAAAATCAACTCCAACCCCACTCATTCTCAACTGTGAACCCTACACCCAAACCAAACTCCAAGCCCTCGATGCTATCGTCAAGGACCTTGAAGCATCCATTAACAATGGCATAGCCGTTGGCACTGAAATCTTTGCTTCCCTTTTAGAAACATGTTACCGCTTAGAAGCCATGGACTACGGTCTTCGAATTCACCGCCTTATCCCCACAAGCCTTTTACGTAGAAATGTTGGCATCTCGTCGAAGCTTCTTAGACTCTATGCGTCAGGTGGGTATATCGAGGAGGCTCACCAGGTGTTCGAACAAATGTCTAAGAGGGACGCGTCGACTTTTGCCTGGAATTCGCTTATCTCAGGGTATGCTGAATTGGGTTTGTATGAGGATGCTATGGCGCTCTACTTTCAAATGGAGGAAGATGGGGTTGAACCAGACCGGTTCACGTTCCCTCGAGTTTTAAAAGCTTGTGGAGGAATAGGGTTCGTTCAAATTGGCGAGGCTGTTCATCGGCATGTAGCGCGTTTGGGTTTCTTGGATGATAGGTTCATCTTGAATGCACTAGTGGACATGTATGCTAAATGTGGTGACATTGTGAAGGCTCGGAAAGTGTTCGATAAAATTGCTAAGCGGGACTCGGTTTCTTGGAACACTATGCTCACGAGTTATATGCGTCATAGGCTTTTGTTGCAGGCGTTGGACGTCTTTCGCCAGATGTTGCACGAAGGGTGCCAGCCGGACTCTGTTGCTATATCCACAATTCTTTCTGCCCTGCCATCGTTGGAGCTTGTGGTTCAAATTCATGGATGGGCGATTCGGCATGGAGTTGAGTGGAACTTGTCCATTGCCAATTCCTTGATTGCTGTGTATTCCAATCACGGTGAGTTGAGTCAAGGGCGTTGGTTGTTTCGTCATATGCCTGAGGGGGATGTCATAACATGGAATACTATGATTTCAGCTCATTCGAAAAACCCCAAAGCTTTGTTCTATTTCGAGCAGATGGAGAGTGCTGGTTTCTCGCCTGACAGTATCACATTCGTGTCTATATTATCGGCTTGTGCCCATTTGGGTTTGGTGAAGGATGGGGAGAGATTATATTCTGCCATGAAAAATAGATATAGAATTAGCCCAATTATGGAACATTATGCTTGCATGGTGAATCTTTACGGAAGAGCAGGCCGAATCAAAGAAGCTTATGGTATCATTGTGGAAGGAATGGAGTTTGAGGCTGGTCCAACTGTGTGGGGTGCATTGCTTTATGCTTGCTACCTTCATGGAAATGTAGATATTGGAGAGATTGCTGCTGAGAGGCTCTTTGAATTGGAGCCTGATAATGAATACAATTTTGAGCTTTTAATGAAGATTTATGGCAATGTGGGTAGAGTGGAGGATGTGGAGAGAGTAAGAGTGATGATGGTGGATAGGGGATTGGACAATTTGGACTCATAGACCCATGTATTTTATCTCCAAAAAGGCTTTAAATTACTTGTAATTGTGTAAATGTCCAACGTAAGAGTAAATAAAAACATTCAATTTAAATGTCCCTTAATGTTCAAAGTAATGATCTTGTGGTTATTAGGGTTTAGGGTTTCAGAAATTCTAATTGTTGAATTTGTTTTTGTTCTAATTAATAGTCTGACCTTAAAAATCATAATCTAAAATGTTTGACATTTCTCCACTTCTAATTTCACAGGGAATCATAGTTTCCGAACATCGTTGCTTCATAAAATGAATAAGGAAGCAGTTAGGAAATAAATGGTTAATTAAAGAAATTAGTCCACATGCAAATGAGCATGTTAAGGATAGATGACCAAAATTGAAATAAAAGAAAACTACTTATAATTATAAAAACCAAAGTCCAACCATGAGGTAATATTCAATAGTTGTATAATATACAAAATTTGCACATGCATGCGATGTTGCAAGTGCTACCTCTTAAATTTATAAGGTACATTCCCATTTTTTTTATAGGGTCTATGCTGGCCTAGTAATCTTTTGTTTATGTCGACTTTCTTTTCCACATAAGCTTCTTAGCTATACTTTTCTTTCTTTGTTTTCGATCTGCATCATCTTTGAGATTACAAGTCTCCACGTTCATCTTTTTTCTGCATTAGTCTTATTATTAATTTATAACTTGGTATAATTTAGCCCAATGATTCACAAAGCCGTACATATCCCAATAATTAATTGATACCTCGTTTGTTCATCATTCAAGACATTCTCTTTTCTTTGGTATAATGATGCTTATAAAGTCTAGAGTCATAATGATAATCCAATAATTAACGTGCCAACAGCTTGCACTATTGATAATTATAGACCGGAGGCTTGTAGCTCTAGTATTTTAAAGTACTTACCCTCGCAGCAAAGTCCCGAGAAAAAGAAAAAAAAAAAGAAATTAAAAAAGACAACCTATTTTCTTGCATATAATGCATCACAATTTCATCTTATTGGGCCCAAATCATTCTTGCAGAATAAGTATGCATTCGTGGTCTGCAATACACATGCTTGATGTTCATACAAGTTATATATCTTCTAAGTAGCTGCAAAATTTGATTGGTTTTCACAGTTTCACTCTAGGAAATGCTTGGTGTCTGAAATAGGACAATAAAATAATCTACATCAATAGATCATCAACAATTTATGCAGCCGGACAGAACCTGATAGGGGTTTGTCGGCTGCAAATTTTCTATTGGATCTTGCTTGTGCTTTGCTTAGAGGAGATTGAGTTGTATTCGTTCATATCTATCTCAGTGTTGGTCACATGACTCATTGGTTGATTAGGTCAATAATGCATTGCTGGTGGGTCCTTATGCAGTGATGGGAACATAGTAGGCAGGGTCTTGCTTATTCAGCACCAATAATTTTCTCTTATATTTACAAAAGCCAAAGGGAAATTCAACTGAATAAAGCACTTTTCCACCCATATTTTTTTTATAACTCTTTTTGTACATGAAAAGTTAGAAATACCCTTGATATATACCAAATTAAATCTGACCTTTTTTTTTTGTCTCTCATTTTCTTATCAAGATTTGTTTTTATTTGTGTTGCAACATTATTGGTTTGCAGGGCTAAAGAAGATAAAGACAAAAAAAGGAAGAAAAAGAAGAGAAAATATGGGAGTGTTTAAAAAATGAACCTACCGAACAATTCACAAGTGTTTCAAATATGAGGGTCTTTGATAAAGCATGGCATCTACCAAACAATTCACAAGTACTGGGAACCCTCCCACCAAATACACATATGAAACAAACATTTTCTGACTCATTTGGTGGGAGTGTTTCAAAAATTCTAAACTAATTTGGTGGTTGGCTATCGAATACTATCATCGTATTCGACATACCAGTACCAAACGAACCTCTTTGATATGAATACTCATAAACCTTATTTACCCACAAAATACTCAAATTATTGCTTTAAAACTCATACAAAAATATCATATTTATCAAAGACTGAAAAATCAATCCAAAAAACTTAAAAAAATGTGTTTGATTTATCTTATTGATGAAAGAAAGGAAATAAGTGGGGCTGCCACTGTTTATTTGAATTAGATGTAAGGTTGATTGGCCGGTGGTGGCAGTGGGTGGTTGCACCGGCAGGGAGGGCTAGCCTTGGCCACGGGGATGGTGGCGGCAAGTCCTCGTTGCATTGGGCACAGATGGGCTTGATCGTTTGTAGCTTGCTTTTTCGGTGGGAAGGGTTTGGGTTTGGTTGTAGAAGTTGGGTATATGATGATTTGGGTATTTGGGTATTGGTGTGAGAGTGATTTTGGGTATAGGAGTGAGAGTGATGGTAGGTAAGGAGATAATTCTAATGTTAGTGTAGGTTTTACTAACATAAGAGTATAATAGGAAATTGGGTTGGGTATAATGAAAAAATGAAAAAAAAATAAAGTAAATGTTGGGTGTAGTGAGAATGTTTGGTATGAATAGAATTTTCTTTTGTAAATTTAAGGTGATCAATGTCCAATTTCAGACAACTAACCAAAAAAAAAAATGCAGTTTTAGACAATGTACTGCTCGCCACTCTCAAGAGGTGGTTCTTTTTCTCTCTCTCACAGTCAAATTGTTGATGTACTTTCATGCTGATAAATAATATGTTGGTATTTTGTTCATTTTAACTCGTGATCTCTTTGCTTTTACCCTTTTTACATATCAATATTGTTATCCATCGAGATTTAGATTATCCATCCACCTAGTCATTGGAGGAGACCACGCCCACCATCACAATAAGAGCGTCTCGTAGTGAAGGAAACTATGGGTTTCAATAAACTAAGTGGGAAGCATGATATTCAAAATTTCAAATAATTTCATTAAGTCATAGGTTCTAAGTAGGTTGAATATGGAAGTCGGCACCTTTATAGAGTGAAATAAAACCATTCCCTTCAAGATTACCTCTCTTGGAGTTGGAATCCAAGTTACAACTTGTGACACCTTGAAAATTTTTCGAGATCTAATTTGAAGTTATTTTTGGGTGATTTATAAAATTTCCTTTAATTATTCGAATTTTTTGGTGATTTATTAGAAATTATTCCCTTGTGTTTTTTTGGGTCAAATGGTCAAAGTGGGACCATGGTTAGAAAATACTTGTCAATATGAATCCAATGAAATTTAGTTTGTGTTGATTGAAGTTTGGGAGAAAAGTTATGATTTTTCCAAAATTGATAAATATTATTTTGATTGTTCGAAATTAATTTTGAAAAGTTAAAACTTCTAGAGAAATTTATGGAAGTCAAAATATTATTTTGTGGTCATAGATAAATAGTCCTAAGTGAGATGAATTAGTAGGATTTTTCAGGAAATTTTTCAGACTCCTAAGCTCTTTTTAATGAATTTTTTAAGTTTGGAGAAATTTAAAAATTAGGAAAATAGGAATTGCTGATGTGGCAGCTGGCAAGGTGCTGACAGCGCCCATGTGGTGCGACATGATTCGTCGTGCATGCTCACAAAGCGCCTATGTAGCGCGTACGCCAACAACAACTAGCGCATTTAATCACAGTTGTTGGATCTCGCATTGGACGTGTGTCACGCAATTGGACGCAGGTGCAAGTAGTAACATTAAGACGCATCACACCAGATCAGGCGAGGTTTAATTGAGTTCATTAATCTTGTTTTAATTGTGGTTGTTCGTTCCCTTATATGGAAGATCCTGTCTTCTTTGCCAGAGAACATGTTAAAATACGACTACTTGAAGTTCCTTAGATATTCATGATCCAAAACCGATGCCGTGAACGGCAAAGTGTATGCCGACCTTCGGCGTCTGCCGTGATCCCCCATATATTCCTGAAGGAGATTCTCTACGGTGGCTATGGTAACTGGCTGGCTGTGCTAAATTGCTTCCTCTTCAGCATTCCTAAACATCCCTCTTAGCGCCTGCCTTGGACCTCTGTTGAGATTTGCATCGTTGTCGTTTACAGCACAATTCCTATTATTTCTCGCATACGGCTCAATGTACCTCGGCTGTTACACCGGTTGTGGAGTGACTAGCTCAAGTGGTGGTGGGCGGATTGCAATCCTTTGTTCATTAACCTCGACTGCAGGTTGTTGTGCGGCGTGATCCACTCTATTGTTCAGTCGGACTTGATTCGGTACTTAGTTTCCCAAATTTTGAGCCGGTATCATTGCTCGCATGATCTCACCCAAACGATATATGCTTGCCGTCAGAGTCGCGTTGTCTCCTTAATTGGATAAACTCGGCCAAACGATTCATGGTTGTAATTGGGTTAGTTAGTTATACCCCCTCCAGGCCGTTGTTAATGCCACAAATTTCTTCTACTATGCCGCGTTGCATGTCAGTCATTGATCGCTCCAGGACCCTCATTCTGCCCTGGATGCTTCGTATTTTGACGGATATGCCAGCAGTTGCTTGCATCTCGGCCGCGTGTTGTTGTTCAACCGTTGTTGGGTTTTCACCTAAAGGAAAATCGCTCTCAGCCATGATAGCCTTTAGTTCCTCGGCGGTCACCCCTCGCCTAACGATTTCGTCAAGAAACTTCTCGATCGTCTTATGGAACAATCTTGTCACAGTCATACACCAAATGTTGTATCCCACCGAGCGTGCCAAATTATGTTACCTCTAAAATTCATGGCGAGCTTGGCCGAAATTCTAACTAGAACACTAGTAGTCCTTGATTGTGTTTACGGGTGTGCCACTGCACGACCAAAATGGCCGGTCTACAAAATGTGTTGTGCTTGATTGATTGTATGATTTGCGCTGAATTCTAACTTCTAACCTAACGATTGTGCGGCAAGTAAGGAACAACTACCTTGCCTAGGTTCTTCTTGCCTTGATCCTCAAGGACTTTTAATTGCTTGTTGTGACTATAACTGAATAACCAGTGTTCTTCTAATAGCAAGAGAAACAAGAAGCCAAAACAAAATCACCAAAAGCAAAGCACCAACTATCTCTCTTTCCCAAAATCAACTCCAACCCCACTCATTATCAACTGTGAACCCTACACCCAAACCAAACTCCAAGCCCTCGATGCCATCGTCAAGGACCTTGAAGCATCCATTAACAATGGCATAGCTGTTGGCACTGAAATCTTTGCTTCCCTTTTAGAAACATGTTACCGCTTAGAAGCCATGAACTACGGTCTTCGAATTCACCGCCTTATCCCCACAAGCCTTTTACGTAGAAATGTTGGCCTCTTCGACTCTATGCGTCAAGTGGGTATATCGAGGAGGCTCACCATGTGTTCGAACAAATGTCTAAGAGGGACGCGTCGACTTTTGCCTGGAATTCGCTTATCTCAGGGTACACTGAATTGGGTTTGTATGAGGATGCTATGGCGCTCTACTTTCAAATGGAGGAAGATGGGGTTGAACCAGACCGGCTCACGTTCCCTCGAGTTTTAAAAGCTTGTGGGGGAATAGGGTTCGTTCAAATTGGCGAGGCTGTTCATCGGCATGTAGCGCGTTTGGGTTTCTTCGACGATAGGTTCATCTTGAATGCACTAGTGGACATGTATGCTAAATGTGGTGACATTGTGAAGGCTCGGAAAGTGTTCGATAAAATTGCTAAGCGGGACTCGGTTTCTTGGAACACCATGCTCACGAGTTATATGCGTCATAGGCCTTTGTTGCAGGCGTTGGACGTCTTTCGCCAGATGTTGCACGAAGGGTGCCAGCCGGACTCTGTTGCTATATCCACAATTCTTTCTGCCCTGCCATCGTTGGAGCTTGTGGTTCAAATTCATGGATGGGCGATTCGGCATGGAGTTGAGTGGAACTTGTCCATTGCCAATTCCTTGATTGCTGTGTATTCCAATCACGGTGAGTTGAGTCAAAGGCGTTGGTTGTTTCGTCATATGCCTGAGGGGGATGTCATAACATGGAATACTATGATTTCAGCTCATTCGAAAAACCCCAAAGCTTTGCTCTATTTCGAGCAGATGGAGAGTGCTGGTTTCTCGCCTGACAGTATCACATTCGTGTCTATATTATCGGCTTGTGCCCATTTGGGTTTGGTGAAGGATGGGGAGAGATTATATTCTGCCATGAAAAATAGATATAGAATTAGCCCAATTATGGAACATTATGCTTGCATGGTGAATCTTTACGGAAGAGCAGGTCGAATCAAAGAAGCTTATGGTATCATTGTGGAAGGAATGGAGTTTGAGGCTGGTCCAACTGTGTGGGGTGCATTGCTTTATGCTTGCTACCTTCATGGAAATGTAGATATTGGAGAGATTGCTGCTGAGAGGCTCTTTGAATTGGAGCCTGATAATGAATACAATTTTGAGCTTTTAATGAAGATTTATGGCAATGTGGGTAGAGTGGAGGATGTGGAGAGAGTAAGAGTGATGATGGTGGATAGGGGATTGGACAGTTTGGACTCATAGACCCATGTATTTTATCTCCAAAAAGGCTTTAAATTACTTGTAATTGTGTAAATGTCCAACGTAAGAGTAATAAAAACATTCAATTTAAATGTCCCTTAATGTTCAAAGTAATGATCTTGTGGTTATTATGGTTTAGGGTTTCAGAAATTCTAATTGTTGAATTTGTTTTTGTTCTAATTAATAGTCTGACCTTAAAAATCATATCTACAAAAGGGACATGCAAGATGAGATCCGAAGAACATATCTCCAAAAGGGACCTTGTCAACCTAGAGGTCATATAGTCCCACAAACTAATCAATCGGGAATTGATCAACGCTTCATTACCCAAGGTTTGATGAGTTTGATTGGTTGGAGTATAATTAATCTAAAGATGCTGCATTTTGCCTTTATTGCTATCTATTTAAATTCAATTTTGAACAAGCAGGTAGTAACGTCTTTACTGGGGTAGGCTTCAGGAATTGGAAGAAGGGGAGAGAAAAGTTTAGCACGCATGTTGGGCCGGTTGGCAATGTTCACAATTGATATAGAGAAGCTGTTATGAATCTAATAAACCAAAATTCACATATTGAAACAGTTGTGCAAAAACAGTCAGACAAAGCTCGTATTGCTTATCGCACTTGCTTGAATGCATCAATTGATTGAACAAAGTTTTTGTTGCGACAAAAACTTTCTTTTCATGGGAATGATGAAAGTGCCACTTCAAGAAATAAGGGAAATTATTTGGAGCTTTTGCAATTTCTTGCATATCATGATAAGAAAGTTAAGGCCGTTGTGTTGGAAAATGCCCTAGGGAATCTTAAGTTAGCAGCTCCTTCAATTCAAAAAGATCTTGTTAATGCATGTGCCATAGAAACCATTGGGATTATCATGAATGATATGAAAGATCGATCGACTTTTTCTATATTGGTGGATGATTCACGTGATATTTCAATAAAGGAGCAAATGGCTATGGTGTTGCGTTATGGGGACGACAAAGGGCAAGTAATTGAAAGGTTTGTGGGGGTCCGACATGTTGCCGAAACCACTTCTAGTGCACTAAAGGATGCCATTGATGCATTCTTTTCTTTCAACAAATTGAGCTTTTCCAAGCTACGAGGGCAAGGTTATAATGGAGCTAGTAATATGAGAAGTGAGTTCAATGGCCTTAAAACAAAGATTTTGAGAGAAAAACCTTGTACATTTTATGTTCATTGCTTTGCTCATCAACTTCAACTAGATCTTGTTGTTGTTGCAAAGAAAAATGCCGACATTGCCACTTTTTTCACATCTTGTAATAGTGTGGTTAATATTATTGGAGCATCTTGTAAGCGTTGTGATGCATTGAGATAGCAACTCCAAAAAGAGCTTATGGAAGTCTTTGAAAATGATTTTCTTCAAACGGGTCGAGGCTTAAATCAAGAATCTAGTTTCAAACGTGCTGGTGATACACGTTGGAACTCCCATTATGGTACGTTGATTAGTTTGATTTTCATGTTTGCATCGGTTGTGAAGGTGTTTGAATAGATTGTTGATAATCGCTACAATGATAGTGTGGGTGAAGCAAATAGATTATTGAGAGAAATACTATCTTTTCAATTTATGTTTCACCTATTTTTAATGAGATCTATATTGAAATCACAAATGCTTTGTCAAAAGCATTACAAAAGAAAGATCAAGAGATTGTGAGTACAATGGATTTAGTCAAAGCATGTAACACTACAAGAAAAACATATTTGGGCGACGAAACTTTGGGCGACGAACATATATTCGTCGCCCAAAGCAATTTGGGGCGACGAACAAGAACATTTGTCGCTCAATGTCATAAAGGTTTGGGCGACGAACGCCCAAAAGAGGTTTGGGCGACGAATAACACGTTCCTCGCCGAAAGTAACTTTGGGCGACGAACTCATCTCGTCGCCTAAACATACGCGACAAACAATTAATTGAGAAATACATTGGGCGAGGAATATACATGTCCGTCGCCCAAAGTGTCTTTGGGCGAGGAAAACGTAAATTTGTCGCCCAAACATACTTTGGGTGACAAAATATTTCGTCGCCCAAACTCATTTTTGGGCGAGGAATATACATATTCCTCGCCCAAAGACTCTTTGGGTGAGGAATTTGTTCGTCGCCCAAAGGGTCATTCCCTTTCTTTTTTTTTTTGGTACAATTATATGTATGTTAATCATACAATGCGATCGTGTTTCCAACGATCCGAACCGTTCAATTTTTAATTCTTCATTGAAAGATCAGCATTGCAAAAAATTAGGATTATTGGAGATGTAAAAGTTATGTAACGGTGCTCAAATGTATGAACGATCAAGAAATTGCTAATACTAATCAATGGAGTAGATGAATTCCGATTTGGGCGATTTTTTGCAGGAATGATGTTTGAGTATAAACGAATAAAATAAACGGCTCCGATCGTTGAAATTACAGTATAGTCTTCACAATTCTTGAATCGACAAAGTTTCAATGAAAAAATGTAGTAGATCACTTTTGTATTGTGTTTTTAACGATCCGAACCAATCATTCCTTAGTGCCCCACTCAAAGATCATCCATGCAAAAAATTATCTCAATTGGAGATGTAGAAGTTAGGTTTAACATTTAGGATGTATGAATGATCTTGATTCTTATAATAATAATCGAACGGGTTGATGAATTCCGATTGAGCCGATTTTTTCCAGGGTTGATCTTTGAGTATGAACATATATGATGAATGGCTCTGATTGTGATAATCACGTTGTGGTCTTCACAATTATTGAAGCTACAAGGTTTTAACGAAAGAGTTAATATAATTTTATTCTTCAAGTGCAAAAACCGTTCATGTATATATACAACCTCATTTATTAGTTTCTCACTCAAATATTAATCTTGCAGAAAATTAGGTCAATTGGAGATGTAAATATTTGGTATCAGAGCTCGAATGTAGGAATGATTGTTTTGTAATAATGGTTTGAGCGAGGAACTTCACATTTCGTCGCCCAAAGTGGTTTTGGGCGACGAATTGTGAAGTTCCTCGCCCAAGATAACTTTGGGCGACGAAATTTGTAGTTCCTCGCCCAAAGTAAGAATACTTTTTTGTTTACAATTTTATATATGTAATAGCATACGATACGATTGTATTTTCAAAGATCATAACCATTCATTTTTTAATTCCCCACTCAAGGATCATCCATGCAAAAAATTAGCTCAATCAGAGATGTAGAAGTTAGGTAACGGTGGTTGAACTTATGAACGATTGTAAATTTTCTAATACGAATCGAAGTATGAGATGAATTCCGATTTAGCCGATTTTTTGCAGGGATGATCTTCCAGTATAAACGAATAGAATGAACGGTTCCGATCGTTGAAATCACATTGTAGTCTTCACAAATTGTTGAATCGCCAAAATTTTTACCCAAAAGTTAATATAATTATACTCTTCAAGTGTATTTGTATGTAGAAGATCACTTTTGTATTGTGTTTTTAACTATCCGAACCGATCATTCCTTAGTGCCCCACTCAAAGATCATCCATGCAAAAAATTAACTCAATTGGAGATGTAGAAGTTAGGTTTGGCATTTAGGATGTATGAACGATCTTGATTCTTATAATAATAATCAAACGGGTAGATGAACTCTGTGAGCCGATTTTTTCCAGGGTTGATCTTTGAGTATGAACATATATAATGAACGACTATGATTGTTGTAATGACGTTATTGTCTTCACAATTATTGAATCGACAAGGTTTGCACGAAATAGTTAATAGAATTTTATTATTTAAGTGTAAAATCCACTGATTTATATGTGGAACCTTATATGTCGATTGTGTTTTTAACGATCTGAACCGTTCATTTATTAGTTTGTCACTCAAAGATCATTCCTCTAAAATATTAGGTCAATTGGAGATCTAGAAGTTTGGTATTGGAGCTCGAACGTATGAACGATCATGGTTCATAAAAAAATTCAACTTTGGGCGACGAAATGTAGCTATGGGCGACGAACGGTGCGTCGCCCAAATTCTGAAATTATGGCGGGATAAAACGGTGCCCTAAAGTCAACGACTTTGGGCGACGAACTTGATTCCGTCGCCCCAAGTATCTTTGGGCGACGAACTTGTTAATTCCTCGCCTAAAGTTACTTTGGGCGACGAATTCATGTTTGTCGCCCAAAGTCTTTAAGTTTAACCCATTTCTGGGTTCACTTCAGTCACTCTCTCTCACTCACTCCCTCGCCCTCGCAGCAGTCCCTCCTCCTCCCGCAGCTCTCAGCTCTCACTCCCTCTCAGCGTGCCGGCCACTCCCTCCTAGGGATGGCAACGGGGCGGGTCGGGGCCGGGGGTGCCACCCCCATCCCCCGCCCCCGAAATTTTTTTCTTCCCCGAATCCGCCCCATTTCCCCGGATACTTAAACGGGGATTCCCCGCCCCCGACCCCGCCGGGGAGCCACTCCCCAAACCCGCCCCGAATCCCCAACCTTGCCTTGCAACAAACCCCAATTTGGATGAACCAGTCAAGTTCATACTCATCAAATACTCTGTAGCTGCGCCAATTGAACACACAGAAACACTCAACAAATGACCAATCTATCAAATACCCATTTGCAAATATTCCCAGGAAGACCCAAGACAGAACTAGTTCAAAACTTTGAGAAATCTAAACTGGGTTTGCTTGAACAATGAAGAAATATAAGAGCTTGAATTCATACACTGTCTTTGAAGCTCATTTTCCAAGGATTTCATTGTACTGCAACCAAAACACACAAATAAGAAACTAAAACTCCAAGCAGATGAAACACAGAGAGAGAGAGAGAGAGGCAGAGAGATCGAAACAGAGAGCCCTCAAGATGATGGGCTATGGACGTCTTGATGAGAGGATGGCGAGGGGCGAGCGGCGAACGGCGAATGGCAAACGGCGATGGCGAGCGGCGAACGGCGATGGCGAGCAGAGAAGGTGATCGTAGAGAGAGGGAGAAGTGAGAGAAAGAGGGAGGAGAGGGAGAGAAATCGCAGTGAGGGAGAAGAAGGGGAAGATTGAAGAGAGAGAGATACAGGCGGCATGATCTATGAATCATGAAGAAAAGTGGAAAAATTGTGTTTAGCCTTTTAGGGTTTGGTTCTTTTAACTAATAAATAATAAGATATAAACTAATTAAACATAGATACTATAATTACATACTTTTTTAATATATATATATATATATAAACATATACCAACTAATTAAACATATACTGATACTATAAATATATTTGTAAATTGTAACTTTATAAACATATAGTATAAACTAATTCAAACTAATCAAATAGGTTTGATACAAATAGGTTATAACTTTAATACAAATAGGTTTGATACTAATTTAATAGATAATTGCATATATATCTTTATAATTTATATAATAAATTTCATATAAAAACTAAGGATGATGTTATTGGCACTCTAACAAAATCATCATGCACTCCAATTTTCAAAAAATATAAGAGAAAATTTGTACATGTTTAAGTATATGATGACATTTTTGGAGTACTAATAGTGTTTTCCAAAAACTAATTAAAAATACTTTAAACCCTCTAAATCGTGTACCCTATACCCTATACTTTAAACCATATACCATATACTATATACCCTATACCATATATACTACTATAATATTTTTTTTTGGCCAAATACTACTATAAATTTAATGTATAGTGTATAGAGTAATTAATATAATTTAGGGTTAGGGATAGTTTATAGTTTAGGGGTATATGGTTTAGGCCTTTAGGGTTATAATTTAGGGTTTAAGGTTTATTGTTTAGGCTTTAGGGTTTATGGTGGTTTAGGGGATATAGGGTTTAAGCCTTTAGGGTTTAGGGTATAGGGTATAGGGTATAGGGTATAGGGTTTATGGTTTATGGTTTAGAAGATACAGGGTTTAGGGTATTAATTTTATTATCTAATATGTGTATAAATAAAGAGATTGGAATGTTATGATCACTAGTTCCCATTAGTCTGATGGCTAAGGCATTGGTGGCTTTTCCTTAAGGCCTTGGGTTCGAACCCCAGGGAAGCATGTTGATGTGCCTATATTTTTAATATTAAAATAATTAGGATATATATACATATATGTATACGGGGCGGGTTCGGGGTCGGGGGTACCAAAACCATACCCGCCTCGCCCCCGACTCGGGTCCCCGCTTAAATCCCCGAATCCGAACCCGGCCCCGTTTATCTCCCCCATTTGTGTTTTAATCGGATCGGGTCCCCACGGGGATCCTCCCCCGCGAAGATTTTTGCCATCCCTACTCCCTCCTCTTCCCTCCTCATCCTCCCTCCTTCCCCGAAACCCAAAACCCCCCCCCCCCATCGGAGACCCACCCCCCCTCCCCTGAAAATCCACCCTCGCCGAAACCCACCCCCCCGAAAACCCACCCCCGCCGAAACCCACCCCCCACCCGAATACCCACCCCCGCCGAAACCCACCCTCCCCCGAAAACCCACCCCCACCGAAACCCATCCCCCTCCAGCCGAAACCAGCTCACCCAAAACCCCCCCTCCAAGCCGAAACCAGCTCAACACCCCCCCAACACAGGTATTTTGTTTTTTTTTTGAATTTATGGTATTTTCTGTTTTTTTTTTTTTTTTTGTATTTTCTGTTTTTTATGGTATTTTTTGTTTTTTATGTTTTCTAATATTGTGGATTTTGTACTTGTTGTGAATTTTGCATAAATTGGTTGTGAAATTTCTGATTTTAGTGGTAATTAGTTAATGTTGTGGGTTTTTTTAATTTAGTGGTTTGGTTGTGAAATCTGAATTTAGATTGATGTTGGGCTCATATTTGACAATGATTTATTTTTTTGGTGAAGGAAGGATAGTGTTGCATTTGTTGTGAAGGATAATTACATTTTTGGTGAGGTATGTGTTTAATCTATCTTTTAGTTAAGTTTTTGTATGATTTAGTATTTAATGTTTCATATATAATTGTATTAAATTTTTGAGTGAATTAGTTTGTATGTTAAAATTAATTATAAAATTGATTAATTAATTTGTATGTTTTTATATGCTAAAATTTAATAGTTTGTTTGTATGCTTATATGTATATTGTTAGATTAATTATAGTTTAGTTTGTATGTTACATTTAGTTTAGTTGTAATTGCAAAATTTCCGATGACGTAGTCCAGCACTCCTCAAGTACTGGGTGAGGTCATGTGGCACGAAGCGCTTGTGCGAAGTTATCAATCGATAACTTTGTACATTTAACTAGTCGTGCGAAGTTATCAGTGGATAACTTTGTACACTAAATTTAAATTCACCTTAGACCCGTTCGAGAGTCTATTGGACGCGCGCATGGGCGCTGGGCGTGACTGCGCTCCAATATGATTCTTGAATTGTCCAAATTACCCATGGACAGTTTGGGAGTGCACAATTATGTGTTGTGGTTAGCGGTTCATGTGATGTGATTTTGATCTGAGAAAATTTCGGCAACATCTCCTTATGTGTTCTTCGAGTGCATACTAGATATTTGTTTTAAATATCTACGTCGTGCACTTGGAGAACTATAGGAAGATGCTGCCGAAATTTTCCCAGATCGAAACTACGTCGTGTGAGCCAACAACCACGACACATATGTGCATTCTCGAATGGGATAGGGCCCTTACCGGAGGCATAAGGAGACGAATAATGGTGACGCATCGTTTTCTAATTGTCGTGTAATATGGAAACAGGCATCATGGACCGACAGTGGATACGTAATACGAATCGTGTTAGTGATGAATATTTGTATGGGATCGAGTCATTTATCCAAGTTGCACAGGAACATGTCAATGCTCAGAATAATATAAGGTGTCCGTGCCGGAATTGTAACAACTCTTTATGGAAGACAGTGCGTGAAGTCAAAATTATACGACATAGTATTATCATGGTGAACCGAGAGTTTATGCTTCGACTTCCTCGGAGACCCGAACAATTCTGCAGCCTACTGAATCTGTTGCTGATGATAATGACCAAGTGATGGGCATAATAAACGATGCTTATCCATATGCATCGCTAGATCACGACGTCAGTCAGGATGATACAGAGAGCGATAATATGGATCAAGATGATGGGTTGCCCGAAGTTCAAAGAGAAGAGTTTGATAAGTACGAGAGATAGTTGAAACAAGCTCAGCGGGAATTGTACTCTGGTTGTGAAGAGTTCTCAGTGCTAACTGCTGTTGTGGAGTTAATGCATTGGAAAGTACTTAATCAACATTCGAATCGAAGTTATGATCAGTTGATGGGGATTTTGAAACAAATGCTTCCAAAGAACAATCATATACCTGAAACCCATTATCTTGCGAATAAGGTGTTGAAAGATCTCGGTTTGGGATATGAAAAGATTCATGCATGCAAGAATGATTGTGTATTGTTTTACAAAGAACACCAAGGGAAGGATAAATGCCCTGTGTGCAATGAACCAAGATATAAGAACAAGTCTGTAGAGAGAAATAAACAGATTCCCCAAAAGGTGTTGCGTTATTTCCCACTTAAGCCAAGGTTGCAACGATTGTACATGTCGACACATACTGCAAGTGACATGAGGTGGTACAAAGATAAGCGGGTTGAGGATGATGTGATGAGACATCCTGCAGACGGAAGCGCATGGAAAGAATTTGACAAGATATATCCGGATTTTGCAGCAGATCCACGAAATGTTAGATTAGGACTTGCTACTGATGGATTTAATCCATTCGAAAATATGAGCACATCTCACAGCACTTGGCCAGTGGTCGTGGTTCCTTATAATTTGCCTCCCTGGAAATGCATGAAAAAAGAATTCACAATTATGATGCTATTAATTCCAGGACCGCAATCCCCTGGTAAGGAGATCGATGTATATTTGCGGCCGTTGATTGATGAGCTGAAAGAATTGTGGCAAAATGGTGTGCCGACATATGATAAGTCCACCGAAACAATGTTTTCCTTGCGTGCGGCAGTCATGTGGACAATAAATGATTTCCCAGCTTATGGGAATTTATCAGGCTGGAGCACCAAGGGTTATATGGCATGTCCTACTTGTAATAAAGATATAACTTTCGCTTGGCACAGTGGTAAAGTATGTTATATGAGCCACCAAAGATGGTTGCCGGGGGATCATAAATGGCGTCACAGTAAGGAGGCCTTTGACGGAAAAAATGAGATGGGCGTGAAACCTAAAGAATTATCTGGTGATGACATCTTGAGGCAGTTGAATAACTTAGAATTTGGCCGGATTGGTAAACATCCCTCTAACAAAGAACGAAATATGCCAAGGTCACCTGCACATCTAAACTTGACAAACAAGTCGATATTCTTCGAGTTGGAGTATTGGTTCAAGTTGAAAATCAGGCACAATCTCGATGTAATGTATATTGAGAAGAACGTGTGCGAAAGTTTGGTGGGGACAATTTTGGGCATTGAGGGAAAATCAAAGGACACAATTTTAAGGCTCGACAAGATTTGCAAGAAATGGGCATCATGAAACATTTGTGGTTAACGAAGAAAGGTGATAAAATGATAAAGAAACATCTATTTTATACCATGAAGCCTGTGGATAAGAAAGAATTCTTAAAGTTTCTTGCATCGGTCAAATTTTCAGATGGATACGCGGCCAATATCTCTCGAAATGTGAAAATCAACTCTGAAAAAATTTTGGGCTTGAAAAGTCATGATTGTCATGTTTTATTGCAACGTCTGCTTCCGGTGGGTATTCGAAAGTTTTTGCCCGAAGATGTGGTTGAACCGATTGTTGGGTTGTCGAGGTTCTTTCAGCATATCTGCGCTAAGACGTTGCGCGTGTCGGACATGTCAAAATTGAAAGATGAGATTGTGTACATCCTATGCAAATTTGAACAAATATTTCCACCGGCCTTTTTTGATATGATGATTCATTTAATGATACATTTACCGCAAGAGGCAATTCTTGCTGGGCCGGTCAGTTATCAGTGGATGTACCCAATAGAAAGGTAACAATTCCTAAACTATTTCATTACTATTCTCCAAGTTCAGCTCTATGTTACTCATAAAAGTTTTCTCACTATGTAATTACATTTGCAGAATGTTGGGTAATTACAAAAGGTACGTCCGAAACCGGGCACGCCCCGAAGGCTCCATAGCAGAGGCATACATTGCAAATGAATCCATCACGTACTGTGCAATGTATCTCAGCAGTGTTGAGACATCATTCAATCGCCCCCAACGCAACGACGACGGTGGTGAAAAAAAATGAGACACTTTCTGTCTTTTCTCAAATTACACGACCATTTGGCGAAGCCCCTAAATCAGCTGTTGAATTCTCGAAACACGATATGGAGGTGGCTCATTGGTTCATACTCAACAATTGCGAAGAAGTTGACTCTTTACGCATTGAGCATGAGGAACTAATGAAGCGCGACTATCCAAGATGGGACATGGAACGTGTACAGAAAAAGCATCGGGAATTGTTTCCTAAATGGTTTAAGGAACATGTAAGTGATTACTGACAATAATGATCAGTTCGTTCATGTGTTTGTAAATTTTTTGTAATATATTAATTCCATTGTCTTTTACCAGATGGAAAAGCTGACTGATGATAATTCGCCGTTATACAAGGAGTTAATGAGTTTGGCGAGTGGTATTCAATGGGTTGAAACGTTTTCCGAATGTAATGTGAATGAAGTCAAGTTTTTAACTGTAGAACGAGATGCCATCTTGAGCACTCAAAATAGCGGGGTTTGTGTAGAGAACTTAAAGACTGGCACGGTTGATTTCTACGGCAAGCTGACGAGTGTACATCAAGTCTTGCGCATCGCTTTCAAGTTATGTTATTTAAGTGTCATTGGTTTAATACAGACCCGAATAGGAACAACAGTATTAAACTCGATTACGACTTAATATCTGTGAATACAAACACTCGATGGTATGAGAATGATCCATTTATTCTTGCCACAATGGCAAAACCAGTATGTTATCTGGATGACCCTAAGGCGGGTGTGGGTTGGAAAGTAGCTCAGATGATTCAGAATCGAAATATATGGGATATTCCGGAAAAAGAAAATCAGGATGACGTGGCCTATCAAGAGGATTCATCTTCGACCATACCCAATCCATACAACAATGATGTTATCATACAACAAGTCGAGATACATGATGTTCCTCCAATTGAGATCGATGTCTTATCAATTGATCTTGGGCCACTTCTCCGAATTGATGTTAATGATTTCATCGATGATGATGATGATGAAGATGATGAAGATGAAGATGAAGATGAATATGAAGATGATGATGTTGATGGTATCGATGATGATGATGATGAAATGAGTATTTCTAGTGGTGATTCAGATTAGTAATTGATAATGGTGATTCATATTAGTAATTGATAATGGTGATTCAGATTAGTAAGTTATTACTTTAGTTTTCTTTTTTACTAACATAAATATTTATTGAATTGTGCAGATGAGTTTGATCTCGAACAGGGGTGGATCTCGGAGGTCCAGTTCAGCATCCATGTCCGCCCCTGCAGCCCAGCCCGCCCCTGCAGTACAGCCCGACCTCATAGCCCAGGGCGAATCGACCCCGGCGATACCCCCAGATCTCTCATCTAGTACTGGGTCTGCGATTCAGTCGGCACGGAGGGCCCGACGTGGTCACCGTTATAGTGCATATGATAATGTTGCATCATCCACTCGTACTGCCTCATCATCAGAGAGTAAGAAAAATGTTTTCACATCACTTGTGTTTATGTTTAATTTTATTTAGATGTTATAAGATTACTGTGAAATTAATATGTTATATTTGCTTTTCTAGGTACCAAAACCACGAGGGGGAAAAGTAGAGGGTTGAAGGCATCGCGAATCACTCGCACGACGAACGAGAGGATTCGAATCGTTCTTGAGCAAGATCACCTACGACCGAACAAGGAGGTCCATAGTACTTTCGCTTCCTTTGTCGGATCGATTATCCGTGGTGAATGCCCCATGCTTTTCCCCAGTTGGGAAAAGGTTGATGACACCATCAAGAGGAGCATTATGGGCTCCATTTCTGTGAGTATATTTCGATTAATATAAAATGATTAATTTGATCATTTCTAACAATTTGATAATTGCATTTTTTTCAGGTAAACTATGACATTCGGATGGAGGATCCGGATGTAGTTAGGTATATGGAGAAGTTATTGAGAAAAGTTTACACACAATGGAAGCACGAGCTGCACAGAGAATATAACATGTTTGGATCGGCAGCTGAGGCATTGGCCAGCCCTTCTCCGGAGATGGCAGCTCGGCTTGATCAGTGGCAGTGGTTGTGCACTCATTTTCAGAGTCCGGAATTTTTGGTATGTTATATCATTTTAGGACTTCAAAATTATTTTTTCTTATGTTATTCCTTTATTGTGTATGCACTAATATGTGCATTTACAATTTGCTTAATATTTAACAGAGGAAGTCGAATGCCAATCTTCAGAACCGGAAAGCGCCCGCAAGGATTGATCATCATGGTGGTTCCATGCCCTTCTCATACCGGGTGGAGTCGTATCGTCAGGTGCGCTATTATTTAATTTAATATATATATTCCTTAGTATTGTTTGAGTTTTTGTCAACATTACATTCTTTTTCAGGCTGGTTCGCAATTTCCGGAGGTCGACAACTACAGGGATGTTTATGCCCGACCCGGCAACGACAAGGGCAAGGTGAAGCACGTTAGTTTTTTATATTTTAGTTTTATTTCACAAATTTAAATATTTGTATTTGATTTCCTAATTCCTGACTTGTGTATAATATTTTGAAAGCTGAGATGCTCGCCAAGAAGACGAGTTATTTGGAGGAGGTGGCTAGCTAGTACCCTCCGGACACTCCGTTGGAGTCGATCTCAGTCCCCGATCGCGATGCCGGTCTTCGTATTATGACGGAGACACTGGGTGTTAGGCGTGGTAGGGAGATACGCGGAATGGGAGCGGGTCGGGTTCGTGATCTCAGCGCCGGGTCTTCATCTCAGCCATCTGCAGAATTAGTCAACCTGACCACTGAAGTGCAGCTGTTGAAGGGTCAACTAGAAGAATCGAGAGCGGCATATGCGGAGCAGACGAGTAAGGTGCAGCAGATGCAGCAAATGTTTGGCCAGTTGGCCAGGATTGTACCTGGGTTTGTGCTGCCGCCCAACATTGACCAGTGCATGCCAGACTCCTCCACCGGTGTCGATGATGCTACTGACTTAGGGGGCCATTAGTTATTTGTATGTATGTATTAATTCAATTGTTTATACTTTGTATGGATATTTTGGATATATAAATTTATTAATTTTGTTTTATATAGTTTTTGAATAAAGATTTTTTTAAAAATATTAAATTCATATATATAATTTAAATAAAAAAATTTTTTTTAAATCAAATATATTTGTTCGTCGCCCAAAGAAGGTTTAGGCGACGAATTACCTTATTCCTCGCCCGAAATATGGTTGGGCGACGGACAAATTTAGTCGCCCAAAGATGGTTTGGGCGACGAACACCCTTATTCCTCGCCCAAAGCATGTTTGGGCGACGAAATTATTCGTCGCTTAAACCTTCTTTGGGCGAGGAATAAGGATATTCGTCGCCCAAACCATCTTTGGGCGACGAACTTATCTTTGGACGACGAATAAGTTCGTCGCCCAAACCACGTTCGAGCGAGGAAATTAGTTATTCCTCTCCCAATCTTGTTTAGGTGACGGATAATTTCGTCGCCCAAACATGCTTTGGGCGAGGAATAAGGGTGTTCGTTGCCCAAACCAGCTTTAGGTGACAAAATTTGTTCGTCGCCTAAACATGCTTTGGGAGACGAATTTTATGTATTAGGAGACGAAAAAAATCCGTTGTCCCAGGTGTCTTTGGGCGACGAAATTACGAGTTCGTCGCCCAAACTCTGGGGCGTCACCTTTTGGGCGTCCAAACGTTCGACGAACCAATTTCGTCGCCCAAATGTTTGGGCGACGAACCAATTTCGTCGCCCAAATGTTTGGGCGACGAAACTCTGCTTTGGGCGACGAATTTCGTTCCTCTCCCAAACCCTTTTTTCTTGTAGTGTAAGGAAATACTACATCATATGAGAAATAATGAGTTTGATCTTTTGGTTGATCAAGTACCATCTTTTTGTGCCAAAAACTATATTGAGGTTCCTAACATGGATGAGACATATGTAGCTCGAAAGAGGTCACGGCGCAATGCTCCAATAAAAACATATCATCATCATTATCATATGGTGCTCTTTATTTATGTCATTGATGAACAACTTGTGGAATTGGAGAATCATTTCAATGAGGTAAATAGTGGGTTACTTATTTGTTTGGCATGTTTGAGTATGGATAATTCTTTTGTAGCTTTTGACATACAAAAGCTACTTCGCCTTGCTCAATTGTATCCTCAAGATTTTTTGGATCGATATCTATTGGTACTTGAAGATCAACTTAGGATTTATATTCATCATATGCGTTCAAGTAGTGATTTTTCAAAATTGAAAGGGATTGGTGATCTTGCGAAAAAATTGGTGGAGAAAGAGTTGGATCAAACATATACTTATGTGTATTTGCTTATTGCATGAGCTTTGGTTTTATTGTTTGCAACTGCTTCAGTGGAGAGGGTATTTTCCGCCATGAATATTATTAAGGGTCCACTCCACAACAAAATGGGAGATCAATGGTTGAGCGATAGCTTGATTGTTTACATTGAGAAAGATGTTTTTGATTGTATTGATAATGAAGCTATAATGATGCATTTTCAGAATATGAAAACTCGTCGTGGACAATTGCAGCTTGTATGTTTTTATCATGAATTATAAATGAAACTACAATCATTTAATTTTTTAGTATTATTTTCGTAAAAAAAAATTTATGGTATAGTGTACACTATGACCCCCTGAGAACAAATTCTTAAATCCGTCACTGCGAACATGAAGGAATAACAATCATCTCAATGAACCGAGTGAAGAAACAAATCAATTTGCATTCAAGAGATGGACTCTAAAACTTTGTGGAAACAACGTTCGATCCACAATTTTAAAGAAGATTTCTGAATTCGAAACAAAGAACTCGGGTTTAACTCTCAACAAATCTTTGAAAACCGGAAGGTAATCATCAAAAGATTTCAAGAACGAATTTTTTGTTTTAAACACATTTCAATAAAATATTTATTGAAAATAAAAACTATTTCAAAATAAAAACTATTTGAAAATACTTCACCAAATTTTCAAGAGGAAACCTTTGAGAAAACAATATTTCAAAAGAAAATAAAAGATTTCCCAAATCTGAAGATAAACGTTTAAAAACAAAGTAGTTATGAAAACCATTTAAAAATATTGCTCTCATACTGTAACGCCCCGAACCTCGGGCCCATAAAAATACTGAACATCAAACTTTTAAACATGTTTTCTCTTTCTTTTGAGCCATGCACAACAACATAAGTAAATACAATTTTATCAAAACATTTAAACAAAACCATTGTGTAAAAACAATTAAATAAATCTCTTTGAGTCCCACTGCCTCGTCTTCTCCTCACTGCTTCCTCAGCCTGCTTAACCTGCAAAACACAAACCCTACACCACATCCATGGTGTACCGAGTTATTCAAACAAACGACCCGGTAAGCTCACTAGAGCTCGTATGAGTGAAAAGACTTAATTAACTAACCTCAATAATTTTCTCAATTTTCATACTCAATAAATAATCCATAATAACATCCATATTTACTCAATCGTATAATAAATTCATTCACCAATGATTCAAGCATCAAGACAATCCTAATTCCTCATATTCACATCTAATTCCACCAATAATAATAATTCAATTCGGCAATTCAAATGCCTAAACGTCAACTATTAACCTCAACATCAATCATTCACATCCTAATTAACAACCTCAATGCATAATCACCATCATTTTCATCCTTAAGATTCAAGCCTAGACTTACCAAGTACTAGCCAAACCAAATCCTAGCAATTAAATGCATACACGCAAGCAAAGAAACAAAACAATCTATCTAATTTCACTCATGTCGCTCTTTGAAATCCTCCAGCTTTAAAACTATTTTCAAAATATCTTCTTTCAAATCCATTTTTAAATCTCCTCAACCGTAAATCAAACTATGAAAAACAAATAATACTTCACAACTGAAACCTCACGCTACACCTGGGGAACTGCCAGTCATACGCTGAGGTAATTAAGCTCACCACATCCCGTGCATAGGCACGAGCAGACAGATAAGCTCGCCACTTCCCGTGTAGAGCGAATCAATGCATGGGCAAGCAGAAATGCTCGCCACTTCCCGTGCAGAGCGAATCAATGCACGAGCAGGCATGATGGTCGCCACTTCCCGTGCAGAGCGAATCTATACACGAGCAGACAGGTAACTAGGCTCGCCACTTTCCGTACAGAGCGAATCGATGCACGGGCAGGTAGGTATTCTCGCACAACATTCTCGAAACTAACTCATAACTTTCATTGTTTAATAATATATTAATGCCCCTTGTATTTCTTTTCAAATTCACCTCTACATATGCATCACCATCAACACTTGCTGTGAGAAAATTTATTCTTAAAACATTTATAAAACAAGGTCCACTCACTATTTACTCCGAACTATGCCGAATCATTTCTGAAATTGATTCCTACTCATGACCCCTCACTTGTTTGTCACTCAAATCATACCAACACTTCATCCATAAGTAACTTGATTATTCTGTAAAATAATTGCTTAATCATCATTCATTAATCCTCGATAATAAGCATTTCTTCTCTAATTCAGCAATTATTCTCAGGGCAACTATATAATTCCCAATTAATTCTTTAGCCTCAAATCCTCATCAATTCCTTCTCATGATCCAAATCCTACACTTAGCCTTCCTAACATATAACAACAAACACATAAAACAGACAATTCACTAACGGTACTCTACATAGTGCAACCGCATAAAATGACTGAAGTGCCCTTCACGGCGCCATTGCTCGGATATCAAATCCGGCAGCATAACAGCATCGGGGATAAGATTTCCCGAGCCCGTGCACCACAAGATTCGGGTGACTGGCTAGAGGCCAAAAATCAACAATTCAAGTCATTGGCACGGCCAAACGTGGCAGGACCCTGTTGTGGTCTGTGGTGGTCAACCTGGGTTGACGGCCAATTATTGTCGGAAAAGCTCGAAACTGGCCGGAGAAGCCGTCGGCCTTCTCAACCTCGTTGACGGCCAATTATTGTCGGAAAAGCTCGAAACTGGCCGGAGAAGCCGTCGGCCTTCTCAACCTCGATCTGTCATCGATGAGCGTCAGGTGGACGATCGGAGCACACCACCGTGCTCGGCTCGACGAGAAGAAGAAGATGAGGGTGGTCGTCGGCCTCGAATCCGCCGAAAAAGTCGGGTCAACGCCGGAGCTCCAAACCGGCCTTGAACTGGGTTTCGGGGCTTTTCTGGGTTGAACGGAGACCAGGCGGAGGAAGAGGGAGGGACGGTGAGCTCGTCTGGGCTTCGACATTCGGCAACTGTCGCCGAACGCGTTCTCACGTGTCGATGATGGCGGCGACTACACAGTGCAGCGAGAGAGAGTGAAACGCGGGGAGAGAGAGAGAACCGTGGAGAGAGGAGAGAGAAATGAGGAGAGAGAGAGAGGTTTCTGACTTTTTGGTTTTTAAAACCCACTTTTAAAAAATTACAAGTTTGCCCTTTACTTCAAATGCTCGTAACTCTCAAATCGTAACTTCGATTTACGTGTGATTCGTGTCTACGAACTCGTGGACTCGAAACCTTTCCAACGGGCCCAAAGTTAAAACCAAAAGCCCAATAGAATAAAAAGTCAACTTTCGGGTCAAGCCCAATTTAAAACAAAAATTAAAAATTAAATCCAAAACCTTTTAATTTCCAGATAAATTTCCAAAATCCTTAAAAGAAATTCTCAAAATATTTAAAATAAATTTTTAAAAAATACGAGGTCTCACACATATCACTTTAACTGTCACACCCCGAATCCCGTGTATGCAATAGAGGCACATACCTTGAATGCCCCAAGAGATTAATACTACTAAATCAACTATTAATCCCCCAAGATACTTAAGGCGGGTGAAGCCTTTTGGGTTTAGTACGGATTGGATCAGAGATAATAAATAGCAAAAAACATGTGAAGTAAAAATAAAACTTTCTTATAAAACCAACCCCCAAGGTTACAGTAGTTAATTGCAACTTTGAAGAATTAAATAAATTCGAAATACATGACAAGCATAAAATAAAGGTTTCAAAACTACGCAAACGTATAATCAAAGTAAAAACTAAAAACCATCTCTAATCAATAGAGGAAAAATCAACAAAACATACTCGACACGAGAAATCACTTAAATAACAACACCAATTGAATTCAGGAAGTTGACAAGTCTCAAGATGCTGCTCTGCTCGATTATCGTCCAAGTTCGTTTCTTTACCATGCTCGTACCTATAAAAACATCCAATAAACAAGGAACACAAAAATAATGTAGGGAGTAAGCATCATATACGATCATAGCTTCCCTCAGGAGACCCTGCTAAGTTTGAAAACCACAAAACCATTCCCATTGAAAAACATAGTGAAAATCCTTTTCCATCAGATTCTTAAATCATCCAAAACAAGTTCTTCAAACATTTCCTTTTAAATCATTTTCAAAACATTTAGCACTCGGCTGTACAGCAATATGGTAAACATGCATAAAAATCCATAAATACCAGTAAGTTAGATGGTCAATACACATTAGGTACAACTATGATGTCAGTTGCGAAAGACAGCTACCATAGCGACTGCCTCTGGATTAGTTATGAGCTCTGTCTTTGCACAAGCACACGTCACACGCGATAACATGGCTAAGCACCCCATAATGTAGTGATCAATTTTTCTAGAAGGTTTAGAGACTTGAACTTAAGGTCACCAACGAGGCTAACCTTACTCTCAGACCAAACACACTATAGTCATGAATGTAGGATAAATCCCCCTACTTGGAATCTAATACTTTTTACGTGTTCTCTTACATAGCCTATGCATCTTCATCTGTCTCGAATCCATTATCTTCTTGTCACGTCACAAAGAAATCATTCGGTAACTGGTGTTCCTAGTGTCCGACAATACGACAACTTAATCAAAAGTTAAGTTCAATACAATCTCGTTATGACTCATCCTTTTAGGTCACACGTCCCTAAAGACTTTAGTCCTAAGTGGACTAAACTCTACTCTTTATGTTTTCTAAGTTTCAAGTTAATTTCAAAGTCAAACCACTTGACTAATTGCCTTGGTCTAAAGCAATTCCACAAATTAATTTAGATTTGAATAAATCAAATTAACCTAAGTATTTAATTAATTAGTATTTCTTCAAAATATTTCACTAATTAATCGAGCTTAAATAATAGCTTAAATCCAATTTAATCTCTACAAGTTAATAACCTTTAATTAAATCTCCAAATTAAGGTTATAATTAATCATGCTTAATTAACCAAATAAATTAAGTAATTAAATCTCCAAACTAAACCTAGGTATGCTTAATTAATAAATAAATCTCACTTAATTAATTTAAGCATGCAACCTAATATTAAAGCCTAAGAAAAATATAAAGCAAAAATATAAATAAAAGACTTACCCGGTTGTAGACCTCCAAAGCTAGACTCCACTCCTAAGGGCTCCTTCTCCTTGGTAAGCTCTCCAAAAGAAAACTTTTAAAATATGAGAATTTTCTTCCCTTTTGGTATGTCTCTTCTTAGAGAGACTTCCAAAGAACCAAAGAGTGAGTATTTCAAACTTCACTTGGTGCTGCAAGTAAAATTGAGATACAAAGGTCTTTATTTATAGACACTTGAGGGTGGGAAGTTTCTCTAATTCTCCAAACTTCAACAATTCACCAAAAATAGCTCGAGACTCCAAATAATTCCTCGAAAAATCCTACGAACTCGTAACGATGAGTACTAATTTCCTATAGCCTCAAAATAGTCAAATCACTTCCAGAAAATTATGAAAAATCCTCCTCTCATAATTTAATTCAAAAAAATTATAATAAATAAAATAATTACCAAACTCTTGAATTTCCTTTCTCCAAAAATCAACTTTCACACAACTAAAATCCAAAACCACGACCAAAGGTCTAAATTAGTTAAAACAAAGTTAAGGAAAATTCTAATTCCTTTAAACAAACCTTAAGAATAAGGTTAAAAAGCTTAAGTAACAAAATTAACATAAGCCGAAAATTCAGGGTGTTACACGTAGCTCTCCTCTTTGTCGTTGATGGTCATATACAATGACGGCGTCATCTAGAATATTAGAGAGAGAGAGAGAGAGAGAGAGAGAGAGAGAGAGAGAGAGAGAGAGAGAGTGTGTGTGTGTGTGTGTGTATGTGTGTGTGTGTGTGAAAGAGAGAAAAGGGAGAAATAGATGGGACGGAGATGGGATGGGATGGGATGGGATGGGGTGGGGTGGAGGGTGGGGATGTTTCTGGGTCCCTACAATCTTTATCATTTTAGTTATTTTATTTTTTATAATTCTTTGTTTTTCGTTTTTTTTTTGGTATGTTTTCTTTGTTTGATTCTTTTTGTTTAACTTTTTTTTTTGTTTAATTTTATAATTTTTTGTTGAGAAAATTACATTTTAGTACCTTAACTAACTTTGTTTTTCAACTTAGTACCTCAATTTTAAAAAGTTGCATTATCATACTTAACTTTCATTTCGTGTCAATTTCATACCTCTTTTACAATTTCCGTTAAAAATGTCATTATCTATTGACGTGGCATACATGGAGCCCACCTCTAGGCATTGACATGGCTTCCAATAATAGCCACATGGATTTTTAAAAGATTTTATTTGATTTTTTAATTAATTTTTAAAAGATTTTGTTTGAATTTTTAATTAATTTATTTCATTTTGAAATGTTTTATGGATTTTTATTTTTATTTTTCATCCATGTGGCTATTTTTAGAAGCCACGTTAATGCTTAGAAGTGGGGTTCGCAATTGCCACGTCAATAGATAACGGCATTTCTAACGAAAAATGTAATAGAGGTATGAAATTGACACGAAATGGAAATTGAGATATGATAATGAAACTTTTTAAAATTGAGGTACTAAGTTGAAAAACGAGGTATAGTTGATGTACTAAAATGTAATTTATTCTTTTTGTTTAATTATTTTTAAGTAAAGAGACAATTTTTCCCTTAAAAATTGGTCACGTGCCATACACGTGAAAAATTTCTTACTTTACACAAAATGAAAGTTGTAGTCCTCAGTTGACACAAAGTGAAATTCATATCATGGATAGCGACATGTGGTATAATTGGAGTCCTCCAACTAAATTTTTCCCTTTAATTAAATATGATGCATAACATATAATGTTTGATGGATATATATTTGCACTAGTAGTATTTGGTAGTTTAATTAGTATAGCATTAGTATTAATAGCAATAATATTAATATTAGTATATCAAAGAATATATATTAGTACAAGTAATTTAATAATATATATTAGTGCATATCCTACTAATTTAGTATGTATTTATATTGATAAGTATGAATACTATGTATGACTCCCATATATTTTCGACAATCCGAACCGTCTATTCATGTATCATCCATACAAAAATTAGCCAAATCAGAAATCATCTGTCTATCTAACTTTGATCAAACAAATAAACGAATAAAAAAAATTTCGATAAAACCGTTCATTTGTTTGATCAAAGTTAGATAGGCAAATGATTTTCGATTTGACTAATTTTTTGTAAAAATGATCTATGAATAGAGGTCTAAAAAATAGACGATTCAGATTGTTGAAAAACTACATGGGAGTGAGCCCTATTAGGGATCCTACATTTAGTGGTAAATGTAGGATTCTACAATGGAGCCTCCCTGATGTATGATATATATTACTACCTAACAATGAGGCTCTTCATTTTCCTAAAAATGATAACTTTCACTTTATTAGAAAATGACTCTATATCTTAACCTACACTTTTGATAATATTAATATGATAATATTATACATTTATATTTTCTTACAGTTTTTTATAATATTAGTAGTTTAGTATTTATGATACTACTAACATAATAGTATTATATAAGCATATATATAACTAAATTTAGGTAATTGTTTTAGATTTTTTGGGTATATATTTTGACTTTTTCGGTAATATTCGATTCGGTTTCTTTCATTAACAATTTTTGGAAATTGGTCGGTTTACCAACTTTTTTCGATTTCGTATTTTTCAATTTTCGAATTGTGAAAATCGATTTACCAAACCAAAAAATTTTGGCCAATAGTCAGTCGATTTAGTAAAACCCACAACAAATGGCAACCCTACACCTTGTATAGGATCTCGTCTGGACCAGGAGTGGATGCGAGAATTGTGAAAATCGATTTAGTAAAACCCACCGCAAATAGCAACCCTACACCTTGTATAGGATCTCGTCTGGACCAGGAGTGGATGTGAGAATTTTTGGTCAATCTTTAACTATGTAATAGTATCAAATAGAACCTTTTGTTACAATAGTGTCAAATTGAATTCTTTTACATCCATTAAATCGTCTTCAACCATTGTTTGGATACTTTGATAGCATATTTAAGCCTTCTTTAACCATTTTTTCAATCCACAAAACCATTCCTCTTATCAACATTATAGGCGTCAAAGAGTTTACAAAATTACAATTGCTTTGTTGCTCTATTGATTAGGAAAACACACCGTTTGTAGTTCTTATGTGATTTAGGAATTAGGGAGTGAGAAAGAGGTGGGTGTTTATTGTGCAATGTGACTTCAGGTTAGGAAGGGAGAGAGGGGTGATGAGTGAAGAAATCTAGGCATCTATCTCAAAACTAATTGGCAATAAGAAGAGTAGCCCAAACCCTTATAAGCTACTATGCAAGGCCTCACATTTTCAATGTGAGATCTTTCTCTCAACACGCTCCGGCAGGTGTGGCGTCACTCAAGTTTAACACGTAGACAATTCATATTGAGTGACGTGTGAGCACGTGTGGCCGTTGGACCTACCACATAGATAATCTGCTCTGATACCATGATAATCTTCCATGGTTGAGTTTCAGAGTTCAAGATTCAAGAGAAAAATAACAGAAAAAGAAAGAGAAAACTGAGAGAAAATGATCAGAGAGAAAAGGAAATTCTAATTTGATTGATATATTCTGAATGAATTGTACAATTGTTTAGTATACAACTTATATGCTAAGCTAAAGCGACGAAACAAACAAACTACACAGAACTAACCAACTACACCGACTTGTACAGCTAGCAGCTGAGTCAGCAAGGTTGACTAAGACTTCCACCTTATCAATGAGTTTGATGGTTTGAATGCCCAGAGAAATTGATAATGTTTTTTTAGAAGTCTAGTAAAGCCCTATGTGGTGATTTTTATATTAAGAGTATATGTTTCATTTAAAAACTAAACAATAATGTTAGGGATCTCAACTTTGTATCTGAAATTTTGATCCCAAATAATCTATTATTACTTATATCAGTGTTTTACTTATACTGTAATAAATAATTTTAAAAACAACTTTAGGTGATGATAGATTCCTTCCTTTATAATTTTTTCGTTTGAACCCGAAAAAATAACTGGTACAAGATATAAGGCAAAAATCATTCTAAGACAAGATAAAAAATAATATAAATAAATAATAAAAATGCAGAAGAAGCCTATACAACCTAAGAAGTACCCATTACCAACCCAAAATGAAATTTCATTTTGTTTGTCACTAAATGTTAATGATCATTTGGTCTAGTGGATGACACCTAGTCTTCCTTTGTCGAAGTACATCATAATTTTAAATCTTCATGTACGACACTTGATTAATAAAAAAATATAGCAAAAGAATGACTTTTAAATGAATTCTTTTTTAGCAAAATTTTAATTAATAATTTGGAATATATTAAGATATCAAATTAAGATAGTGTCATTTGTAATTTTTCTCTCAGGCCATATTTGTATGGAAAATGTTAAATCCTGATATTTTTTCTCTTTTAACATTTTGTTTTCAATTATGTGGTACAAGATAAACAATTCTATGTGTTGCACCCCTATCTTTTGAGGACTTGGGATAGGCCAATTGGCCAAGCAGTTGTGATTCCCCCCACCTCAACGGGTTTCGATCCCCCCCCCCCCCCCTCTAGGTCTTTTTCCTTGGCCTCCTTTTGTAACTAAAAAAAAAAAAAACAAAGTCTTTTTATGATATTTTGTCATTTTTTATTTTATTTTTTAGAGGGTTCACCATTTTAGGTTATATGGATCTATATTGTCGGTTATAGAACCATCAATTTGAGAGTTAAAACCTACAAAATCTAATTTAAGAATAAGAGCTCACCATGAGAGTTAAAACCAAAAAACTAAACTCATTTGATGATTTATAGCCTAAAATATTTAACCCTATCAAAAATAAGATTAAAAGGTAAAAAAACAAAACTATAAAATCTATATATCCGTTCTTTAATTTGTTTTGTTTTTTTGGCAGCTTCTTCTTTAATTTGTTCAGCAAACAGAAGGACTAGGTACTGGATAGCCACACATCACATCACATCACATCACATCACATCACATCACATCATTGCATTACATTGAAAAAACCAATGTTGTATTACGATAATATGAGAATGCTACAAAGTAGATTTGTATAGCATTCTCCCATTTTGCATTTGATTGCCCAGCTTATAACAATTGGACTGATATATATATATATATATATATATATATATATATATCACACATGCAAACAGCTCACTGCTTTGGTCAACTAATGTGTCAAATCTTGGTAGAATGAGTAGCGTGCGGTTTTCTTATTATTCATGATGTCAAGCAACTTTTCTTTTTTGATAGAAATGAAATGGTGATTTTGAGCTTTTGTTTTGGAGTTTTCCACTGAATTATACACAAAGAAAGACAGAGATTCCGAAATCATTAGAAAGGGACCATACCAGCTCTTTTTTTAATCCCATCACAAGTCAATGCAATGAAAACATCCTCCTCCACCAACATTCTTCTTTGCAAATCGAGAGAATACGTAGGACCCCATCTCTAGTTCAAGTCACTTGAATGCATGCTTAGCCTACCTACCTAGCTAGGAGGAACTCTCACCACTGCTTTTTCTCTCGTGCCAAATGACAATAGCAAAAGCTCCTTTTTCTTTTCAAATTTATTGCCCAAGTGCGTGGTTCTTTCATATTCGAAATAATAGCAACAATGACCCTTCTGTTGTTGGATTCTGATGTTAAGTGGAAATGCTATTTGCCAACCCAGTATTAGCAGGGCACATGTTATTTGTGTGTGTGTGTGTGACAGAGAGAGAGAGAGAGAAGACTCGGCGCATAAACATTTCTAAACAGTAGTCTCTTTTAGAAGAAGGTACAGGAATCAGATGGAAGAACATTCACTAATATAATTCTTATAAGAAATAAACACAATGCTAATATGCTATGATTACAAATCCCTCAGAAATGGAAAAAGAAGCTAGGAAAACCCTTTTTACAATGAAACCAAACAAAGCAAAACAGAACAGGAGAAAGGAGAACAAACGGAACGAAAAGAGTGCAAGCCATCTAAAATTACTTGTTAACTGATGGTAGATAAAAATACACATGTAACTATGATTTTGTTGTGTTAGAAGGACTCTTCCCTAGAGTAGAAGACTCAGTAGTCCTTGGACTGTGTGTCCCTCTTCCACCAGGCCGAGGGCTTCGCTCTCCTCTTAGCTCGCTTATACGAGGACTGAACGAGGGACGTGGGCTCTCAAGGCTTTTAGGGCCGCCATTTGCTGGTGTTGAAGTAGTAGAGCTTGTGATCTTTGGACTGCTCACATGCCTAAACTCACCTCGGCTTCGGGTCATAACCTCGTCTAGTATTTCTGCATCCCCTGCATAGGTAGCTCCAGCCCCCAACTCCGTCTCCTGCAGTTCGAAGCACATCAAACACACAATGAATATGGCTTCATTTTTAACCATTAACATTAGTAACTAAAATACCAACATTTTCTCTAACCCCACAATGACATAGAATGTTGGAAGACGGTTAATCTAGACCATTCAATGGTCCAAATTGTCAATCTGTCAACATAACATACCAGATATCTTTGAAAGGTAAAAGAAGGAAAGTGAATTTTACCGTTGCAAGATTAAATGGTAAAGCCGGAGCCTCTTCATACTCTGCTGCATCCAAGTCTTGAAGATGTGCTCCTTTGAAAAACTTGGGCAGAACGTATTGTCTCACAGGAACCAAAAGCATGATCATCAATGGAAACATGACCCCAGCAATTGGAACCCATGTAAGCCCAAAACATATAAGCAAATATACTGTTTGGAATATTGTAAACGTCACAATTGTCTTGAAAGGCACAGTTTCTACAAAAGATGCATGGTACTCCTCAAGGACTCTGCAGGATGATGATGAAAATTCATTTATGTCACGCATGAAGAGGAAGAAAAATTAAAGATGTAAGAAACAAATGGAGAGGATTTGAGGGCTTACTTGTATCTTCTACTTGGAGCAGTAAAGAGCAACAAAATCCTTTCCCAAAATTGGTTTCCGGGTAAGCTTTCGATGGCCATGAAGGCAAAGTAGCCCCAAAGGACTGAGGTTGGAATCCTTTTGAGGAAGGGCATGGCTGCAACACATCCCCCCACCATTAAAGATTGAAGCAAGTTACTAACACGCTGTTCTTTCACCTCAACAGGCAATAGATCATCAATCTCTTTCTCCACATCAAATATTGTCTCATCAACCGGTGCATCAATATAATTTCCCATACTTGAAGCTGCTTGTATGGTTGACTCTTTTAGTTCATTCAATCCCTGTTCAAGTGATTATCGATAAATATTTTGTATCAATATAATTTCCCATACTTGAAACCACTTAACTTGCCTTTGAAGTCAAAGCAGGAGGTTAATATTTCAAAAAAAAAACTTAAAAGCAAACATATAATGCTGTCATACAGGAAGAGATGAGGCCTGTTGGTAAACCAAAGGAGTCTGCATTTGTTGATAGGCTTCTTGCATATTTCCATAAAGCTGTCCCAGGCTAGCATTTTTTTTCATACTTTTGCGTGCTGTTGCTACAAGTCGATTGCGAAGCAACTGCACAAGCAACAATCATTTTGAGCAAAAGCATAAGTGACCAGAGTAAAATAACAAGGGAAGAATAAAAAAGAAAAAAGGAAGGTTATTTTTGTGGGATTACCTGGTGTTTAAGAGTGGCCAAACTCTTTGTATGCATCGGAGACTGTGGGATGACTCCATTTGATGGGGGGATTCCAAGAAGACCACACATCAAGGTCTGCCATAAAAAGAGCAACAGAGTTATATGTGATTTTTTACTGAAAGTAAAAATTCAAAGTGAGGAATGAAAGAGCAATTTGGCTTAGTTTGCATACCAGAAAGCCCAAAAGTAGCAAGTCATAATGGTAAGAAGATGGCTTTCTCAAATTGAACTCTTTCTGCTGAGAAAGTTGAGATGCTACGCTGTGATCAAAATAGTAAAGCACCGCGATCATTGTTGCTGGAATGAAAGCTCCAATGATATAGAGGACCGGAACATCAAGCATTTCCTGCGTATTAAATTAATGTATAAACCATTAAAACCATTAACTTAATTTACAGAAAGAACAATAAATATATATACATATATAGGCAATTGAATAGGCCAAATACAAAATTCAATCTGCAGACATGCCTTAATGACAGTCCAATTCTCATATGCACCAGGTGACCATGGATTTGGGCTAAAGAGACGCCTTGGGATCCCATGTGGAACACTACTAGTTGGTATGTAAGACACAGCTGTCCACACTAGAACCATAAGTGGCACACCATAGTCTGCTATAAAGCCTCTAAGCCCACCTGCAGTCCCAGAAAAGCTCACATTAATTTACATAAAATGAAACAAGTTTGATTCTATTTCTGATAACCATAATTAACAAGGGAGGCAGATACTAAATAATTTACACTTACCGGAGCCATAGCGCCATGACCTTGCTTTTCGACTTTTTAATGCAGTGAGAAGAAGGCCAAATGACAATACCAAAGCAAACATCCCATTTGCAAACCTCCATGATGGTATAAACTCCGGTAAACTTGTATCTCCTCTGCTTGGTAGGCGAAACTCTTCCACAAGTCCCTACAAAATCAGATCAACAAACAATCAATCCAGCTCAGTACAGTCTTTTTTTTTTTTTTTTAATACCACATCCATAACAGCTGGAATAAAAAGAGTAAGAGGGTGAAGTAGGAAGACTTGAAATTGATGTTCTATATCTATCATTCTGCCAGAGAAATGTCCATTATTTTTTACATTTTTTCCATTCAACCAAACAGGTTCATGCACTTAACATTACTTAAGTAGATAAAGGAAATAAGTTTGATTACAATTATTTTCTTACTTTAATAGATTGCTGCATGAAGAGCATAGCAATAAGCAGACCAAACAATTCTCCAGCTACGCGGGTGAACCTATTGATAATGGAGCAAGCCCCCAAAATAGCCAACAGGAACAGCAATGCTGATGTCCACACACACACCCTACAAAATTCAATTAAATATTTATGATTAGAAAAGCTCAGTCAAACAATTTCAAATAAAAACATCGACATACACAAGGCAAATTGGATTATGGAAAAAGACAAGACAATTCCACAAAGGCTTGAACAAGTAGTTTAATTAGTAGCTAGTTTTTTTCTATAGAAAAATAATATTTCTCACCATGCCGACCATGCTAGAAAAAGCTTTGGACCCAAGTCTGCTCGTTCTTTGGCAAAATTGAACATGAAGGTGTACATTATTACAGTAGGCTCGGCCACACCCAAAATCAGCAAAGGTTGACCTCCAATGATGGAGTGTATGATCCCACAAACTGCCGTAGATACTAAGGTTTGCACTGCTGTCAAAACTCCATCTGCAAGAATATAATAATCAATAAGTGCTAACTAACTAGTTGAATATCACACCATAATTCAATACAAAATTCACATGCTGACCACACACCTATCATAATATCATAATATCATAATATAATATATATATAATTTTATATTTCTATTAATTTCTTTCTCCTTTGAATTTTTTAACCTTTTTCCTCTGCATAACAGAGATGAATATGCTAAGAATAATGGGGCAATATTAATGTTGCAGATCTAATATGAAGCTTTGAGTTCATTTGCAATACCAGTGCTTCGCTCCAGCTGTTCGCCAAATGAAATGACTGGGATTGCTGAGGCGAAAAATATGTATGTGGTGGGAGCCAAAATCCTGAAAACAATATTAACATGTTGTCACCAAAACTTGTTTCAAGTCACCGAAAAAGCTATTATGTTTCCAATTGATGGACGGAAAAAATAATATTCTCTTCTCAGACAGTCTGGCTAACGTAACGATGTTACTACAAGACTGTAAAACTCTGAACCGTACACATACGTGTTGAGAGTGAATGAATGAACGAATGAATGATTCAGAATCACCATATAATTCCATATACATAATTAAGTGGTAATATAAAAAAGTACCTGTATCCTGCTCTAAACCCACCAGTCCAGTCCTGCTTGTAGCACATCAGTCTTCCTCTGAGGTCATTCTTGATTCCTTGTAAAGGCACAAATGTCTCTTCCATTCTTTCTTCTGTCTAATGACTAATACTTATAAATATGTTACTTGCTTAATGATCAAGAGCCTCAATCACAATGGTTGCTTCCAATTCTATTTTGCAGTAAACAGCTGGGTGAGAGGGATTGCCATTTGAACAACTGGCAATCAGAGTAAAGCAATAATAAACCACCTAAACTACATGATCTGTAGATTTCTGTCAATGTAGTGTAGAGACTAGAAAAGTAGAGGAAGAAACACAAAGAAGGCAGAGACTAGCAAATTGGAAAGAGCAAAACAGAATCAGTGGGAATTTGGAAGAGAATTGGGAGCACCCCTTTAAAAAGCCAAGCTTAATTTTGAAGTGGTAGGTGTTTGAGAACTCCAAATATATAAGATTCAAAAAGGAGTTGAAAGAGAGAAAAAAAAGAGAGGCAGATTTGATGCAGACAGCATTGCGGGTCAGTAGGGAATAATGGAGGTTAATCTCACTGTCATTGCCTACAACTTACAGTTTCATCTGCCTCGCTTATCTTTCCCGCTTCTGTGGTCCCTTTACATTTTGTTATACTGGCCATTTGACAGGCGCAGTTGACTTTTTTATCACAAAAATTCTAATTTTTTTTTGTCTAAGTTTAATTACAAATAATATTTTTGGTGCAAATGATCTGTAAGTCTATTTTTGAGTGTGCATTATTAAATCAATGCAACTATTTTTAGGGTTTAGCTTTCATTTATCTTTTTTAAGCCATGAACTAGTGTAATTTATAAAATTTAGTTTAATTGATAGATCGATTGATATACTTTTGTCAATCAATTTGTTGCCTACTAAGCTTCGCGATAGCGTCAAATTCATTGTAATTGTACTCCGATTCACAATGCATCACGTTGGCGTCACACCAGAAAAAAGTGGGCCGGCCTAAAATAAAAATTAGCACTTGGGGCGTTTTAATAGCCTATTTTCTAACTTGGGCCTTAAAAAACCACTAATATTTTACTATTTCACTCTTCTTATATTAAATTATTTGTTTAAATTTTTTTTTTTCAAATTGTTATATGTCTGTAAAAGAAAATAGTACATGGAGTAAAAGAAGATGGATAGCATGAAGAAATAACCAATTATTTCTTATACATGGAAAGTAACTGCATTTAGTGGTGAGTAAAAAAGGTTTATTCTTATAACCAATTATTTTATTCTATACTTTTATCCTTTAATTATTTGATGACACTTTTATGTCTTTTAGTTGTAGTATATGTTAGCTTGATATACATTGTTGGCCCATTTCTTATAAATAGTGGCGGATCCAGGATCCACACCTTGGGGGGTCATGGTGTAAATGTGGTGGTAGGCAATTGACCGGCGGCGGCGGTGGGCAGGGATGAGTGGCGGCAAATTGTTGTTGGGTGTTAGTTTGGGGTTGGGTATTGAGAATTTTGGGGTTTGGTTCATTGGTTTGTTAAAGTCTTAAAGATCCACTTGAGGTTCTGTAATTTGGGGGTTGGAAAATTAGGGGGCTCGGGTAGAGGTTCTGATGTGTATTTTTTTTTTCTAAATCCTGGCTCAAAATGGATCCACTTGAGGTTCTGCAATTTGGGGGTTGGAAAATTGGGAGGCTCGGGTAAAGGTTCTGATGTGTATTTATTTTTTTTTTTTTCTAAATCTTGGCTCAAAACAGCGCATGTTGAGCAGAATACTTAAAAAAAAAAAAAATTAAGCCTGGCTCAAAACGATGTCATTTTGGCCAGGAAAACTAGAAAAAATAAAAATAAAAATTGCAGCAGCAGAAGGCTACTCACCTGCTCCTGCTCTGCTCGAGGGGACAATTCTTCAAGCAGGTGGTGGGCATTTCATCAACTTCGGGTCTTGGGGAGTCGCCGTCCTGAGCTTCAGGGGGTCATGGTGTCGCTATCCACAACTTTGGGGGCTTCATGCTCCGGCCTTTGGGAGGTCGCCCGACCCCGTACCCATGAATATGCGTTCATCCCTGCTTATAAAAATTTGTGTTTGACCATCAAATCACATTGCATGTTGACGTAGTGTTACCAATTCACTGAAATTATAACACATATACAACTTTCAAGGGTATTATTTAAGATTTAGGGTTCGGGAGAAGGGGTGCCCCCTCACAAAGAGGGTCGCAGTAACCAGGCACGAGCGACTATTTATCAAAAACATAGGTCTCCGCAAAGTCATAAGACCATGTATGGGGGCTTACACTTACCTAGTGCTGGAAGGTCAAGGAAGCTGGTGACCTGGTGGCAAGGGAGCCCCACGAGTTATAATTTGAGAGGAATGGTAACATTGCCACGTGGGGCACAATGATTATTTAACGATGCCAAATAGGCCCTAAGTATACCTTCCAAATCTGCTATTCCTATTTTCTAATAAGTATCTTTGGCTTGATGAGTCCCTTGCTCGTACCTACTTCCTAGCGAGCAAAACGACAAGTAATTGCATGACTAAAATGATGGTTTGTTCAGAAACCTAAAACTCGAGCCCAATGCTCGGATCCTTGTCCCTAACCAATGCTTAGACTCCTGACACTGACCAATGCTCGGAGTCTTGACACCAGCCAATGCTCGAAGTCTTAACATCGGGCAATGCTTGGACACCCGTCTTGGCCAATGCTCGAACCTCCATTGTCGATCAATGCTTGGCACCTTTGCAAATACTCTTCTATAACCGACCACATTGTACTTTCAGTACATAGAACCCTTTCCACATGTACGGGTTGCACAAAGGAATGATGCATCTTGGCAACACGTGACACCTCCTTAGGCAAAGCCCTAGAATTATTTCCTTAAAGAAGGAGGGAGATATCACCAAAAGATGCACATAGCAACGGATTGGTTGTTACACTTCTGTAACGATGTGACATAAGAATTACAATATTATAAAAGGTGCCTCCCACCATTCATGAAAGGTACAACAATTTTTGCTAATGTTACTTTGCTTTGACTCTTTTAGAATTCTGACTTGAGTGTTAAAGTTGAAGGGTGTTTAGTCGATACCACATTGGGCTCACTCTTTTTTTTCTTGTCTGCCAACGTGTCATTCGAACATTAGAGGGTTAAACCATTATTTTTTGTCTAACTTTACGTTGATTGCTCTCGACTTTCAAGCTTCAACATTCCTAATCTTAATCAAGACTCTCATTTTGAATATTGTAATTATGTTTGAAGTTTAATGAAATTCATTTCCTTTCTAAAAAATAAAATAAAATCGGAGTGACTTTCCTTTTGAGAATGAGAAAAGGGAGACAAATTAGATTTAACAAAGAAGAACCTAATATATTTGTGTAATAAGTTGAACCCCAACCCCACTCCACTAATTATCCAATCAATCGAGAAGAATTTCCCCGCCTCTCTTTTAGCCAAAATAGCATAATTGAAATTCTCCCTAGGGCCTTTCGCATAAAAATGTCATGTCAAGCCATATATAAGAGCCTAAGAGAAGAATCAGAGTCAGATCGGAAAATCAAATGTATTAGAAACGAGGGCTGCTATATGCACACCATTTTTCCTCTCATTACACACCCTATGCCACTTTTTTAATTTTTTTAATTTCTATCTACACACCCTCAATATTACCACATAACCTCACAAACACCAAAAAAATAAAAAATTAACAGCCACCAAACCAACTCATCCCCTGCACATAGCCACCCAGACTCGCCGGAGGTGGCCGACTCATCTCTTCCTCCCCCTCTCTCTTTCTCTCTTCACAGCCACCTAGCCAGACAGAAAGGGAGGCTGGTGACCTCCAGATCAGAGGTCAGAAACTTTCGATCTGGAGGTTGGCAAGCTCGTCGGCTTGCCTTTTCGTCCGGCTAGGTGGCTGCGAAGAGAGAAGAGAAAGGGAGAAGGAGGAGATCCAACGTCGGTGACGAGGATGGTGGAGGGAGGAGGCCGGCAAGGGTGTGTAGTTGGGTATTTTTGGTTTGTTTTGTCATTTTCTTTTATTTTCGTCCTTTATGGTAATTTGGTTTTGAGTGGTTTTTGTCATTTCACAAAATAGATGAAGGGGGTGTGTAGTGGGAGGAACAAGGGTGTGCATATAGCAGCCATCTTAGAAGGAGATGAGGTATATATGAGTGGGCATACCAGAATCACTAGACTTCAGCCAGCTTGCCCTCGACCTTGAGAAGGGAATTAACCCTAGCCTTCATTATTAATCTCATCGTTCCAAGTTCCATTTTTCAATATTATCAAAGCCCAAGTAGTTGATTACCATACACCAACTTATATATAAGAAATTTGAAGCAGAGTAAACATAGCAGATCATTTAACACTGGTATGACACCAACTTAATTACTAGTGTAGTAATTGAAATTGGCACTTTTGTCTGCGATGTGGTGCTCAAGTGCAAATCTTGAAAAATAAGCTACTGGCTCCGGCGGCATGTAAGGAATTAAAGGTATTTATATTTGAGGATGCTAGTTGTCTTTTTTCTTGTTTGCTTTCCTCTTTTCCTTTCCATTATTCATAATTTCACATAATCTTATGATTGGAATAAGTTATTTTCTAAGATTTCCTTTTTAAATCATCTTTATAAAAAATTAATTAAATAAAAAATTATTTAATTATATAATTATTTTAAATAAATGACAACACTTGGATCCTCATATTTGAATATAAAATAAAAATTATTAGCCATAAGATTACACCGTAGAATATAAAATAAAAAAAATAATTATAATAATAAAACAGAAAAATTATTAAAAAAAAAAACCAACAACAACAACAAACAACAAGAAGTACAACTAGATTTTATTTTCTAGACCAAGTAAAATCAAGATCAGTTAAATGGCAGTGCATATAAAGGGACGCAAAAGAGTCCGTGCATGAATTTGCCACCGACGTCAGCCTTGTTTAATAATAAGTGCATGTCATCATTGATCATAAAGCCCAATAATTTTAATTTTTTAAAGATGTGACCAATAATTTAATTTGAAGTTTGAAGAAATTCTGAAATACTGTACACTTGAATATCCAAGATTAGTCCACTGTCCAGGATTAGATTTTTCTTATTCTTTTACTGATATTTTTCATTAATAATTTTTTATTGAGTTCGAGAGTTTGCGTAAGTTTCTAGTACAGTAAAAGGATAAATGAAATCCAAAATATTTTCTTGCCCAATGAAGTTAATGATAATAATAATTAACGAACCTAGTGGAGCTGTGGAGGCATTGACTTAATAGCCAAAATATTTTATTGGCATATTTGAGTGGGTGGCTTTGGCTAATGATAATAATAATTAACGAACCTAGTGGAGGCATTGACTTAATTAATAGCTAGCTAGTTCAAAAATCCAATTTGTTATATATCTTTATTGTTATGATAATAAGTTGTATCCAAGAAAACTGCCTCCTCTACCAATCAAATTCTTGGGTGTACTATAACCTAGGTACTACATATATAGCTAGACAGTAATGAGCATACATATATATGAATAAATGGAATTATATATTTAATTATTTATAGTGAATTGTGTAGCCCATGCATGTGCTTTGAACAACTCATTTTAGCTAGCTGCCAGATTCTCATTCCCAAGTCCCAACTCTCCCTCAAAGCCAACCTTAATTGCGTGCTACTTGCTAGCTTTCCTTAAGTATACCAAACATTAATAATACAGCTAGGGTGTGCCATGTCCTAATTCACTTGGACATCCAAAGATTCTTGTGCTCAGGATTAACCAAGGAGATGCTAATTAAATATGGTATTTGATAGGTGTTTATATATATATATATTAATTCTACATGCTTACATTAAGGGTGTGTTTGGTAATGCGGTGAAAATAATTAGCTGTGAATTAAAGCTGCTGTGAAGTATAACTAACTGTGAAACAAAGCAGTTTAGTGTTTGGTAAATTGTGTTTTCAAAAGTGCTGTGAAGTGAAAGTAGCTGTGAAGCAAAGCAATACTGTTTGGTAAATTTTAATGTAAAAGTGCTTTGGATGTTTATAATGACTAAAATTGACATGTTATAGTTGAAAATGTTTTTTACTCATTTGTTTGGCAAAAAAAAAGTATTTTTTGCTTGTTTTTCAATTTTTTTTTTACAAATTAATAGTTTTTCATTTTACATATTAATATGTATGAGGTCTAAACTGACACATGTCTCTCATTTGTTTGATATTTGAAAACATAACTATATAATATTATCTAACAAAAAACTATAACTAACATTCGACATCTTTTTCAACGTAAAATAAGAATTAAAAATATTGGAAATAATAACAAATACATATTAAAACGTCTAAATGGATGCACGAATTAAACTTGTAGCAATGTTATTTCTCAGTTGCTCCATCTCTTGTGCTCCCGAACCCTGGGTAATATGATAGTCCTCAATCTGATCTGCCTCCTCACTTACGATGTCATTTGGGTCATCCTCACTTTCATTAAAATGTATATCACGGTTGGCATGCCTTCGTATGTAGTTATGAAGTGCCATAGTTGCAATGACAATTTTAACTTGCTTCGTGAACGAGTAATTGGGCATGTCCCTTAAAATCTTCCACCTTCTTTTCCATACTCCAAAAGTACGCTCAATGACACTCCTAAGGGAAGAGTGCGCGTGGTTAAATATCTCTCTAGAACCTCTTGGTTGGCTACCCCTGCGGAAATCTGGAAGATGATATCGTTCACCCTTATATGGTCCCAAATACCCAATCATTTGTGGATACCCAGCATCCACAAGATAATATTTACCTGTCAAATACATTATATGTTTAATTATACTATAATTTTAAACTATAAAATTGAAAGTTCAACATTATAATATTGAAAGTATAATATTACCATTTGGAGGTTTAGGAAAGTTTAAAGCATCATTTTGTAAAACTGACATGAATACTCTTGTATCATGTGCAGTGCCTTCCCAACCTGCACATGCAAATATGAATTGCATGTCAAAATTACATGCAGCCATTATGTTTTGAGTCGGTATCCCTTTCCTGCCAATGTATGGTACTTGATCTTGAGAAGGTATCGAGGCATGTACATGTACACCATCAATAGCACCAATATTGAGGAGGTGTCGTTAGAAGCATCAACAGTGCCAAGTTTGGGATTCCACCCCAAACCAGTTTCCTTCCCTTTTAATTCTTTCCAATATTTCCATTGTTCTTTAAGTACATCCCACTTATTTTTCAATTGCGATTTAGATAATTCTTGTCCTGTCTCTTTAGCAAAATTGATCCTCAAACTTCCCCATCCTTCCTTTTCAAAGTGAGTAGTAGGACGGCGTCCTGCCTCGACCTCCTTGATACAAAGGTCACAAAATATAGGTATATTATGCTCATTCCATACAGCCTTAACTCCTGAGTCATTCTTCTTTCCCATCTGTATATAAGTACTTGGTTTGAATAATACACTCAAATTCTATGTAGGAAAGCTCACAGATCAGACAACAAACAGAATTAACATTCTCCTCTGATGACCAATTCATATCTGCACCTTATGCCTGCTTAATATATAGTACTCTTTTCTAGCCAAGTTTATCTAATCCAAGGGTATAATTAACTTTGCAGAGCCTCAACATAATATATGTAGATGCACCTGTTGGCACTGGATTCTCTTACTCTACAACCCAAGAAGGTTACTACATAGACGACGAAAAGGCCGTGGCACAGAACGTTCAGTTTCTCAGGAGGGTATGCAGAATGAGTCTAGAAAAAATTTAACAGAACCCAATATGCCATTTGAAATTCAAAATTAGCTTTGGCAATGATGAATACATTATGAATTCTTAGGTGCCAAAGACGATGGTCTAAGTACAAGTACAGTGATTTGTTTTCTGCTTTTTAATCCATAATATTTGATCCTAAGACCTACTCCATTATCCACCATCTACTCGTCTGCAACTAAAAGACAGTTTATTTGAGAAGGCTTGTTCTGCTTTCAATTTCTTAGAAAAATGATCTATAAACTCTTTTGCATATGCATTTGCTAGTTGAAATGATAAAAGCAGATCACCTTTCTAAGGAATGAAAACAAAGAATGGCAAACCAAAAATGCCTTTATATTTTTTTATATATGGAATACTGATGAATGATGATGTTAAGGTTTGTTTGTTGACTAAATTGCTATGCAGTGGTTGTTGAATCACCCTCAATATCTGAACAATATACTCTACATTGGTGGAGATTCTTATTCGGGCATTCCTCTTCCTATGTTAGTACAAGAAATGTTTGATGGTGAGTTACATTCAACAATAGCAAATAGATGACATAACAGATAATTTTATTCATCAATCATGTATTGCCAAGATAAACATTCAATCCAATTATCCAAAACCCATATGAATTGCAACACAATGAATCAGTCCTGCATATCTAACATCACTCCCTAGCAACAACCCACCATGTTTATAATTAGAAAAGTAAAGCAATCATGGGAAACACTCAATGCACGCATCTTTTTATACAACAACAAAGCTGAATCAAGAAGACCTGAGTCAAAACAACATGATATTTGGTTCTTTCACATTAATAATAACTAATCCAAAAATTCAATAGAAACCCAGTTGATATCAGCAAGCACTAATTAACTAAGATGAAATTCCCAAAGAGAAATCAAAATTCAAACAGCAAGCCCGGCCTCACTCACATATATAAAAAATTTAGAAACCCTAAATAAAAAATTTAGGAAATTTTGACAGAGAGAGAGAGAGAAACATAGAGCACTCACCTAGCTATTGGAGACGACGACAACAAACAAATGGAGATGACGACAACAGACAAATGGAGACGACGAGAAGAAAATGGCGATTGAAGGCTTTCAAGTTGCAGAGACTGTGAGAGAGAATGGAGGAGAAGACAACGTACATCGTGAAAATGTGAGATATAACATGTAATTTTTCTAAAATGATCGAGGGTATAATAGGAAATGTAAATATTTCATTAAAAGGACCGGTTTTTTGTAACTCATAGCTGCTTTTAAAAGCAGGGGAGGACCTGCTTTGCATAGTTACAGTCACTCATCTCCAATTTTCATAAAAAGCAACTTGATTAATATTTACCAAACACCAATTAGCTGCTTTAATTGTGTGTCACCACACAATTGTGATAAAAAGCTGCTTTTCCATGTTTACCAAACGCACCCTAATTGAGATTCATAGCATGTCACAGTCACAATGAGTTTAGACTTTAGACGACACTAAAATAGTAATTGTATATAAACCAAATTTGTCATATTCGCATGTGCAATGTTAACCTTTTTTATTTTATTTTTTTGCAACTTACGGATGTCCTTGAGATAGCAAAACCCTTAAATGGACATCCAATGACAAAAATATCCGCTCATTTGACATTTTGTCCATTTAATAATAAATTTAGGGATTATTAGTTGGAATCTAAATTGAACTATAAATGCATAATTGTGTATTTTCAAGCTAACAAAAATTCTCACATGCCTACTCGCAAATCGTGAGAATTTAGTTTGAACTTAGATATTATAAAATGATAAAGAATAATCATTCTATTCAAGAACGTTCTTATATTGTGATCGATATATTATGTGCATTTTATACATGTATAAAAAATTGTCTCAAATAAAATGAAAATCAAGCATCCTTGTATAAGGACACTCTTGTATAAAATATGTATCTTATATTATTATATAATATCTAAGTCCGAACCAAATTTTGACAACCAGTTACTCATAAGAGAATGCCCCATTAGCTAAATAGATAAAATTAAAAACACTAATAAATTACAAGAAAAGTGTCTTTTGGTCATTTTACAACATGCGAGAGCGACCCATGAGCCAGTGATACTATTGGACGACTTTTTTTTTTTTTTTTGGCTTAGGCTTATGTGTTATATATATGAAAAATCTTCACTTTGTATAAAAGTCAAAACTACTTTTTACTTTACTATAAAGGAAATAAAATATTGAGCAGGTTACATAATGCAAATGCATACATATTAAGTTATTAACTAATTTTTTATTTATGTACAAATGATATTTCTTACTCGAGCTATGTGCTTTGCTAGTTTGCTTGTTGCTTAGTTATATATATAAAAAAGAGAAAAACTTACTGCAACAAAATATAGTTAATTTAATATGTTAATTCAATAATATAATGACACCTATATATTTATATTTTATCACATAATAATTTCTTCAATTTTAAAATAAAAATGATGTCTTCACCACTTATAAGTTTTTTGTAATGATAAAACTTGGCTTTGTATAAAAGTCAAAACTACTTTTTACTTTATTTTAAAGGAAATAAAATATTAAGCAGGTTACATCATGCAAATGCATACATATTAACTAATTTTTTATTTCTGTACAAATGATATTCCATACCCGAGGTATATGCTTTGCTTTGTTGCTTAGTCTGTACATTGTCCGTACACACACACACTCACACACAGTCTCTCTCTCTCTCTCTCTCTCTCTCTCTCTCTCTCTCTCTCTCTCTCTCTCTCTCTCTCTCTCTCTCTCTCGCTGTCACTCTTCAGTATAAAATATTTCTCGACGTGGTTTCTTCTTTTTTTTTTTTTTCCCTTATCTTTGGGAATGCGAAATTGCCAAATACAGGTGTAAGTTAGACCAAGGACTTCATTTTCAATGAAAATTTATATGGTCCAAAAACATAAAAAATTTCTTGGAAATATATCAATATTTGTAAAAATTAAACAAAAATGATAAAAATTGTAAGAAGATAAGGAAATTTTGAATGAAAATTTAAGAGAGGTTTATTTAATCAATTATCTACTATTTTGATAAAAACATTTGAGCAAACTTAAATTATATTGTGAGTTTAATGTGATATGAGATGAATATAATGTATACTGCAGACAAAGTTACTTAAAAAATATTCATTAATTACCAATATTTGACTGAATGTACATCAAATATTAATGATACATTAATTGAATATATATGTGTACATATATATAGGGGCGAATCCGTGATACCATATTTTTTACACAAATTTTCAATGGGGCTTATTCTATATAGAATTTCAACAATTTGAACTGTCTATTTTCTTGTTCTCCATTAAAAAATCATTATTACAAAAAAATAGGTAAATTGGAAATCACTTACTTTTAAATGTCAATATTGGTCAACAAAATAAATACTTGAAATGTTGACCATTTAATCTTTGTAGGTAAATGATTTCTAATTTACCTAATTTTTTGCAAGAATATTCTTTTAATTGAGAACTAAAAAATAGACGGTTCAGATCGTTGAAATTCTATATTGAATGGGCCCCATTCAAAACTTGTGTCAAAAATATGGTTTCATAGATCCATCTCCATATATATATATATATATATATCGACTGTATTTTATTGAAATGCATTACATAAAACATTAATAAAATTCTCACCGAAAAAATTATAATAAATTACTCTCAAGTACTGATTTTGAAATATTTTTAACTAAAACCCAACCAAATAAAAAAATTAAGTTCAAGCTTAATCTGTCCGTGTACGCGCGTGCAGAGTTGAAAAAATACACTATCGAGTGCTCGATAGCCTGCTGAGAGCTTAGTGGATGCACACTGTAGATGTATTTGCATAATTTTAGGTGGCAGATGCATCTTTTTAGGTTGCAGATGCCCTTTTTAAGTTGCAAATGTATCTTTTTAGATTACAGATGACATGTTTTAGGTTATACATGCAGGTTTTAGATTGCAGATGCAGCTTTCATATGCATATTAGGTTGCATATATGTATCTGTCGAGCGCTTGGTAGACAGTTTGAGCTTTTACTTAATTTTAGGCCGACTTAGGTTTGGGTTAAATTTATTTCTCATTTGGGTTTCTAATTAAAGCACCCAAAAAATTAAGGCTTATTCGCACAAATGCCCCTTGAAAGTACATTTCATTCTCACTTTTCCCCTTTAAACTTTAATATTCTCACTTTGCCCCCCGCACTTTACAAACCCCATATTCTGTCAAGCCCGTCAATGACTTCGTTAAAAAATCTGACGTGTCGCTTACATGGATGAGCGACACGTAAGCTTTTTTGACGGAGTGAGAAGATTAAACTTTAAAGGGACAAAGTGAAAATAAAAATTACTTTCAATGGGCATTTATGCGAATAAGTCAAAAATTAATGACATCAATTTAAGAGATGGATTGACAATTTATATTTTTCATATTCCACATGAAAATTTTAATAATAGTATGTTAAGAGTTGGTTTAATATATTACTTAAATATATAAATTTGGTAGTTATGTTTAGGGGTGGAATCGGTTCAGTAACCGAACCGATTGGCCACCACCGACTACCAAACCGCCACCAGCGGAATGGCCAGATTCGCCACCGCTACCGACAAGGTCGATTACTGCATGTTTCGGTATCGGTTGGTGCAAGTCAATATCAAAGAGAAAGAAGCAGAGAACAAACAAAATCAAAACCATGTGAGATTTACAACCAAAATCATCCAAAAAAATGAAAAACCCACAAGCAGATAAGCAAAATCCAGAGCTGCAACAAAGCCCAAATCTGAAGTTTATACATACAATAATCTCAAATCCAAAAAATGCAACAGATAACCCCAAATCTATAAGAGGATAAACCATAGGAGGATAACCTCAAATCTTCTCTAGATATCGAAACAGTGGTGAGAGAGATAAAGAAAGAAAGATAGGCGACGATGATGACTGGTGAGACAGAGAGAGAGGCAGCGAGACAACGAGAGGGAGAGAGCCAGGCGACAGTGGTTTAAGGGTGGAGTTCGTGGTGGTGGCGAGAGTTTGAGATGGTGGTGGTGGGTGGACTCTGAGATATTGGTGGTGGTGGGGGGAGTCTGAGATGCTGGTGGTGGTGGAGATTGCAGAGGGCGTCGAAGATGATGGTGGTGGCTGGGACCGCAAAGAGAGAGAGAGAGAGAGAGAGAGAGAGAGAGAGAGAGAGCTGAGATGGTGGTTGGGATCAAATGAGATGGTGGCTGGGATCGCAAAGGTGATGATAGTTGTGACTGGTGGTTGGGATCGCAGAGTGTCACACCCCGAATCCCGAGTATGCGACATAGGTACCCTCTCTGAGTACCCCAAGAGATTAATACCAACAAACTGGCGTTAATCCCCCAAGACGCTCAAGAAGGGTTGAACCTTTTTAATTTAAATGGATCAGGTTGGATCAGAGTACTCATTACACAACAAGATCTTGTAAGGAAATAATAAGATTAAAATAAATATGTAATCAAAATATAGATTAACTAACCCGTTGGTGGAATAGTTAAATCACCACCCCAAAAAGGGCATTACCAAAGTAAGTAAAACCCACATAAGTTTACAAAATGATTAAAAAAAATATCATTGTTCAAATAGGTTCCCAATGTAAAACGCACATGGGAAAACAAGAATCGCTACAATAGCAAAAGACATGACAACAGAGACCTTGAGACAACCGACATGAAAATCTAAGCTGCACACCACTCAATCAAGATCTCCTCCAATAGGCAAATCTCCATAAGCAATAGAAAAGGAAACAAAACAAAGCTTCCCTCAGGGGATCCTGCTAGGTTTGAAAACCTTTAAAAACATTTCCTGTAAAAGATTGATTTTCAAAATCCTAAAATATTTCCATAAAAACGATTTAACACCTCAGCTGCAGCAGTATATAGTAAACATGCATAAAAACCCATAAATAATAATAAATCAGATGATTCATACACATTAGGTACAACTATGTTATCGGCTGCAAAAAACAACTACTATAGCGAGAGTGCCCTGATAAACAGAGATAGGAGCTCGCAATTGAGAAAGCGTATCAACTGTCACCGGATCAGTTATGAGTCCTGGCTTCACACAAGCACACACACACACACGTGATAACTTGGCTAAGAACCCCATAAGGTGAGTGATTAATTCTTCTAGAAGGTTTATAGATTTGAACCCAAGGTTACCAACGAGGCTACTCTTACTCTCAGACCAAACACAATAAGCATAATAGCATGTTATAACAGTTTAAAAACTACATAGATACACACAAAGTTCAAAGTCAGGAATGTAGGATAAATCCCTCTACCTGAAATCCAATGCTCTTTAAGTATTTTCTTCCACAAGCCTTCCATGTTCGCTCACGGTCCTATCTTGAAAAATTCTCCGTAACAAGACAATATGGCAATCTTAACCTTTTAATAACTCGGCAACTAGGTAACTGAGTAATCCGATAGAAAAAAATTTGACAAAAGAAAACAAATTCTAAATTAGGGATGATTAACAATAAGGGAAGACGGTATAACTTCTCCTGTAGTCATACATTGTTAGTTTCTAGTCCTAGATGGACTAAATTCTACTATTTAGAATTTATTTAAGGGTTCACAAGTTTCAAATTTTATCTTGAAGTCAAACCAATTGACTATTTGCTTTTACTCAAAGCAATTGCTCAAAATAATTTAGATTAATTCAACTTAATCTCTGCAATAGAAACTTGCTAATCTTAGCATGCTAATTACCTTTAATTAAAAAAATATGTCTCTATGCTTAATTTATAAATAAATCATACTTAATTAATCTAAGCATGCATCCTAAAATTAAAGCCTAAAAATAAATAAATAAAATAAAAATATTAAAATACTTACCCGGTTGTAGATCGAGAAAGGTAGACTCCACTCCTAGAATCTTCTTTTTGTACTTCCAAAACTTTAAACTAAAGGAAGTTTCTTCCTTTTTGGTATGTCTCTTTTTAGAGAGACTCCCAAAGAACCAATGAGTAAGTAACTCTAACTTCACTTAGTGGTGCAAGTGAAAATGAGGGACAATGGTCTCTATTTATAGGCACTAGAGGGTTGGAGGAAGTTATAAATCTCCAATGTGGGACAAATTGCACTGAAAATGCACAAAGAAGGGCTGAAAATTGAATTGGGTTGAGAATACTTGGTTAGCTAGAAACCTATTTACACTCACACAAAACCCGCGGGTCGACTCGGATGATAACACGTAGGTTAGCTTGACCCGGCGTGAACAGTGGCTGGCTCTTAAAGAAACTAACGTCCCAGATCACGCTTCTTTAATGAACTTGTGCGACTGAGATTAGATCGCGGAACCGGTTCCGGTGCAACGCGTCTCACGGAGCTCAGCATGAGCTCGTCTCGTCAACGCACCCAGCGAATCACATACCGAGTGACTTCCAATAAATGTCGATTTTTGCGTTCAGCAACCCCATTCTGTTGTGGAGAATGAGCGCAAGAAGTCTGATGAAGGATCCCCGCAGAAGCAAAATACTGAGTCAACTCTGTATTAACGAACTCACCGCCATTATCTGAGCGCAAAACCTTAATAGGACAGACAAACTGGGTGAGGACCATGTGATGAAAAAGGCGAAAAACAGCACACACATCACTTTTATGTTTCAGAAGATAAATCCAAGTCATCCTAGTACAATCATCAATAAATGTCACAAACCATTTCATTCCTTTATGTGTACCACACGGGGCCGGACCCCAAACATCCGAGTGGACCAAAGCAAAAGGAACATCCATACGTGTAGCACTAGAAGGAAACACTGAACGATGACTTTTGGCCAACACACAAACTTCACAATTAAAATTGGAAATGTTCAATCCACGAAATAAAGAGGGAAACAAGCGCCGAAGATAACTAAAGGACGGATGACCAAGTCGGCGATGCCACAACCAAATCTTCTTCTTATTTTCAGAGGAACCATCACTAACTAAACTCACAATGCCACGACCATCCGAAGCGGAAACCCCACTATCCAGATAGTACAATCCACCACTCTTTCTACCACTGCCAATCTTCTCCTTGGTATGAATATCCTGGAAAACACAATGTGTAGGAAAGAATGTGGCCACACAATTATGAGTTTTGGTTAGTTGACTAACAGAAATAAGGTTACAATTTAAGGAAGGAACAAATAGCACATTATGTAAAGACAAATCAGATGAGAAGGATACCGTGCCGCCCCCTAGAACAGAAGATGACACACCGTTGGCATTAACAATAAATGGTTTAGGACAAACAGATGAAAGATGACTAAAAACATAACGATCAGAAGTCATATGATCCGTAGCACCTGTATCAATTATCCATGCACCACTACCAGTATCAACAGAAGTACTCAAAGCAGAGTTAGAAATACCTGACTTGGCAACAAAGCTGGAGGAACTAACAGAGTTCACCTTGGAACGCAGCATAAGAAGAGGAGGAGGTGGCTTCAGACCAACCATACTATTGGTTCCATTCAAACCTGTAGCCGAGAACCAGAGGGAGGCGTTTCGGACATGGTGTGCAGCACCTTTTTTTTCCTTTTTTTTTTTTTTTGGTTAATATTCAGTACCAAGAGATTGTGCACAATCTCACAGGCTGATCAACGTGAAGCGGAGGCGCGCAGGCAGAGGCGGAGGCGAGCACCTTCGCTGGCGCACGAGAGAGACAGAGGTGTGGCGTCGCGTCTCTGGTGGTTGACGCGAGCGACGGGGGGGGGGGGGTAGGCGACGGCGTCGCTGCTGGTCGACGTGAGGCAGATGCGCGCAGGCAGAGGAAGAGCGTCGTGCACAGTCGCAGGCAGTCGACTTCGATATGCAGGCAGTCGCAGGCAGAGGCAGTTGCAGGCGCACAAGGAAGGTGGAGGCGGAGGCACCCACTGGAAGGAAGCACGCGCAGTCGACGGCGCACGAAGAAGGCAGAGGCGGAGGTGGCGACACGGCCAGAGCAGACGGTGCCGTTTTCGATCCCACACAGTCAGAACAGACCGTGCTGGTGCGGCGCACAGGCTGGCAGAGATGGCGTCGGCGGCGTCGCTGGCGCACAGACAGTCGCAGACGTAGACGGCGGCGTGAAGGAGCAGAAGAGGTGGCAGCAAGCGACGGTGGCGACGTTGTGCGGCGAGCGACGGTGGCAAAGGAGGTGTGCAGCCGAGTGACAGGGACACTGGGCAGCGAGCAACAGTGGCGAGTTCGCAGCGGAAAGGAACACAATAGTTAGGTGGAGTATAGAGAACCAGTAGGATAGAGAATTTTTCTGGAAAAATTCTTCAAAAAACAGTAGGATAGAGAACCATGCTCTGATACCATGTACAAAGAAGGTTTTAGGTTTAGGGTTTCAATATGATTTCTGCTCTATTGAATAAGACCACAAAGTGTGGTTTATATACATGGGCCTAGAACTAAATTACAGGAATTAATAAATCACCTAATTAATTCTAATAATTACACAATAATCACATGTGTTGACTCACACCAACAAATATATGGATGGATTACATTGATTGAAGTGAATGATCATATGTATTATTTTATTTTTTATGGCCTCAACTATTTATATTTTTGATACAAAATAAATAATACCATTAGTTTTTAGAGTTTGTTTTTTTAGCCTACTTGCTAAAGAAAAATCACAATCCAGTCCACTTTAATGAAATTCATGCAACACAGAACCCACCGAGCGAGCGCTCGGTGAACATTGCCGAGTGCTCGATACTGTTCACCGAGCAAGAATTAGACGAACAAAAAACAATATTTGGTTGCTAATGAACATTTCAAAAAGTTGATGTGTATGGTTAAAGTTCAAAATTTCACTAAGTCACTTATGGGCCATAGAGTATAGTTCCTCCCAATTCCCAATTCTATAGTCAAGCTAATTTGGATATACAAAATTTATTAGTTTATTATATTCTTTTTCTAATTAAAGGCCACATACGTTATGATTTTGGTACTTGTTGTTTGGGCAAGATTCTACTAAATTACTTGTAGATTCAATTGTCTCAGTTGTAGTCCAATTGCTTAAACTTTATCAATTTTTTGTACTTAAATTTTATCAATTTTTGTACTTAAAATTTTAATTGAATTACTCTTTTACGTATCTCTCATGAACTTCTCACGTGTTCATTTTACCGAAAAGATTGCACTTGCCCAGATAAACTTGACGAAATTAAGCAATTGAAACAATTAATAAACTAGAATATCAAATTTGAGACAAATGAAACCAGAAGTACCAGAACTTGACTCAAATTATAGGTTCCAAAATCATAATTTAACCCTCTAATAAAAAATTGAAATTAAAATTAAATGATGCATGTTAACAATTAATAAAATAAAAAAATTGTTGACAATTTATCAATATTTTGTTGGCTGGGCTCACTTTTATATTTTTTACTACTTTACTTTAATGTAAAGGTATGAGGAGCTAGCATGACTGCTAGATTCAAATGCATATACCATGCACCGCACCAACGCTTAGAAAACTTTTGTTCAATGATGGAGGCTAGGATATCTCGTCGTCATAACTCATAAGTACTATTATCCTATATTTAATTCGTTACGCAATATCTGGTTATTATAATATCTATATTATGGACCGTTGCTCAGAAAAGTTAATGTTATATATGTTAAAATTGTACTCTTAACTATTTTGTGACTTTTTCAATAATAAAAAAAAAAACTATTTTGTGATTAACAAACTTTGTCACTTGCACAGATTAAATATTATACTCCAGATTAGCTTATGAATCTCAGCTCAAGTGGTATAGACGGGATGACCAAGTAAATGGTAGATCTTAGGTTCTGATTTTCTTTGTAACAAAAACAAAAAAGAGCTTGTTTCTATAAAAATATAAAAATACTTCTTTTTATCTCTCATTATTCCTATAATACTCTTTACTCTTTGATATGCCAACTCAAACACTTATTTATTAAACACTCTTCCTATAACAACTTATAGAGCAAAGGGTTACAAGCGCTCAAACAAAAAAAATGCACAATTAGGTTTTATGATTAAATTTGAGCGATCATGTAAGTTAGCCACGTGGGATACTTAGAATGTTACAATGCTTAAGAAATTAATTAGTATTGCTCTTCAAGTGTTGTTGTCTTGTTGGCAAATATGTAAGCCACAGAAGGCCATGCCATAAAAGAAAGAAATTAAAAATGGGCCTACACGACTTCAATGGTGTAAGACTGAAAATGATGGATGCAATTTGGCTTTCTGGACAAGTGGTTTTGTCTTTGCCTCACAATTCCTCCATAATGAGCAAGATTAAAGGTCTTGTGCTAGACAAAATCATTTGAATGCAACCCAAGTGGAAAATTAATAGCTTTTCTGAGAAAACTTTGAGTTTTCCTTTTGCTTGAATATGAGCCTTCCCCAGTTCGATCGATTTCTTTTAATTAATCTGTTTACATCTTAGAAATCCCAGGCATTAGTGAGCACTCGAATTTGAGTACTTTAATTATGATAATGACCTTGAAAGTGTAGAAGCCATCCATATTTTAAAGATTCAAAAGGATGGAAAGGCCTAAAGAGAAAAGAAATCTTGTGGCACTTTTTCATTGTGGAAGTCTTGTCATGAAGATGTTAGCTAGAAATCTGGACTCTAATGCGCCAATAACTCAATAATAAAAAATAAATCACAACAAAGAAAAAGTTTGTCATTGACCACCCAATCGCATACATCCATACAGATCGAACCAAATCAATTGAGCTGAATTAACTAGGAACTAGTTTGTCCAATTCGATTGATCCTTAATTAGAACTCTTTCACTCAATTAAAATAAACCATAACGGGGCATATATATATATATATTTTTAAGAAGAGGGCAAGCCCATTCAGATGCGGACATATGCACGTTTGCACTTGCGCTGAGCGCGCAGTGGCACGTTCGCACTTTCGCATTTTCAGTTGTCTGCACCTAATCAAATATAAAGAATAAGGTTCTAAATGGTTTGCTATAACTAAATTGGATTAACTATATACATCTCATGTTCAACTGTCACAATTTTAACAAGCATTGTTTTTTTTTGGAATACAATAATGAGGTATATGTAGATTATATTTCATCCTTTTCAAATCTTCATCGAATCATTTCAAACAACTCCCACATTATTTTCTACTAAGTTTTGAGTTGCATGCCGAACTCACTAGATATAATATATGATTTGAGAAAAATGTAAAGTCTCTTACTAAAAGTTATTATTAATCCAACTAGCTAGTTATTCTTCTTAAAAAAAGAAAAAATACAACTAGTTAGTGGTATTTCTCTCAATAATATTAAATAAAATTCTAAATTTGAATTTACCTCTCCTATGTCAAAAGAGTTACTATTAATCAATAATTATGTTGATAAAAAGCACAAAATATTAAATCATTAATTGTCATAAAGGTAACATTAATTAAAAATTATTTTGTCAAAGGCTTAATTAAAAAGCCAATTTATATTATAAATGTTATAATTATATTTTGACATATCATATAATCTTCAAAGTATGAAATAATTTTATACATTAATATATAAGTATTATGTCATCATGATTGATCGGGTGGAGAAGTTTGCAAATGATTCGTTCCCTCTTTGAATCAATAACCCATCTGATTTATTTTCCGTATATTAATTGTATCGTCTACATATAAAAGTATATTCTGCATCTTCCTACTTTACATGTCCTTGAAGTTTTGTTTCTATACTATGATGTCGGGCGTTCTTGTAGAAGTAGGAATCTCGTTAGATGTATGAACTTTTTATTCAATATGAAAATTCTCATTACAAAGATGGACCAAGCCAATGAGGCCCACAACCCACATCTAACCATAAATTACACCCATGGTTAGATAAAGCAAGCTTTGCTGTGTGCCACTTGATTATATTCTCTTCGACAAAAGATTTTTCATTTAAGAGTAAATAAGAGATTTGTTTATAGACCTACTTTGTATTATAATAAGATGATTGAAACCGTTTATTTTCTAAATCTCTATTCAAGTATCATCTTTAAAAAAATTAGATGAGTCGAAAATCGTTTAACTATTTGATTAATTGATCATCATTTCCTCTATATAAAAAAATGATCATCACTTCAAATGTTTATTAAAATCATTATGTTCATCTATTTATTCTCACAATTACATGTCTTAATTATTTTCAATTTGTCTAATTTTCTTAAATAGAGACTTAAAAAATAAGCGTTTAATTCAATCATCGAACTAGAATGCAAAATGGGTCCCCACAAGAGATTTTTTATGAATCTTTAACTGAGCAATATTAAGAAAGTTGGAACATCCAATCCTAAATCAATTGAAAATATAATAAATTATTTTAAAGTCAATTTTACAACCCTTAAAGATGAATAAATTCACCTAAAAAGTTGTAATGATAAATAAGTCTATTTTTTACAAATAAAACCCACATTATAATTTCTCCGTGTTTTTGGTGCCGAGCACTCGGCACCCTGCCAAGTGCTCGGCGTGTATTTTTATTTTTGAAACTGGGCAAATTGTCACTGTACGACAGTGACAATTAGTAACAGTTATTTTTATGTTATAATACAGGGTGTATGTAACTTCATAAGCTTGAATTGTGTGTTTTATGTTGGTTTTATTAGTTTTTGACATATTTATATAAGAAAATATATAAGGTATATCTATAAGTATTATTTTTATACAGTTCAAATAGCTACTATTGCACAGTGGCAATAGTATAAGTATTACGTTATAATACTTATTATTTATAAGTATTATTGCCACTGTCTGATAGTGGCGCGCAATTGCCGAGCGCTTGGTGGGTTCCGTGTCACGCTGATTTTATTAAAGTAGATTGGGTTGAGAATTAATGTAGGGTATGAGCTGAGTTATTATTCTTATTTTTCAAGTAAACTTAAAAACCAAAAAAAAAAAAAAAAAAAACCCTTGAAAATAAGTGGCTCTACCCAATATGTAAAGTCTTACTTTTCAAATGTGGAATGTTTATTTTTTTTTTAAGTGCAAGTGAGAATGATCATTTAAAGCATGCAGATGCATTGCCATACGTACATTCGCCAATAAAACAATACTAAAGCAATAATATAAAAACAGGTGGTACTCATTAGATTTTGGCAACTATCTGGAACCAGTGGCAAATCCAAAAACATTTCTTGGTGGGGGCGAGATAAAGACACTTGTTGTATTGCTTTTGCCCAATTAAAAACTTAGTTGTCCTTTGATGCATTTTATCAAATACATAGCCCTCGATCAACTCTTAAGAAAAAACCAAAAATTAAGAGGAAAACACTTGAAATTCACGTGAAGAACAATAATTTCATTGGACCAATTGATCCCTCTTTCTCCTCACTAGATCCACCAGTCAACTGATCTTTAAAATGAATGTTGAGGACCAGACTCATTATTTCTTTAATTAGAAAAACCTTAAATAAAACAAGTGTTTAAATTAGCTTTGTCCTTCAATTATAATCAAAATAAGTTAAGAGTTCCATCATTTAAAATGTGTAAAAAAAAAAAAAAAAAAAAATTCTCAAAACCAAGAGGTGCTGTGTAAGTGTGAACTTGCTTTCATTAGACTAGCTAGTTAGCTATTTATGAGTAAAATAATACAATATAATAATTAACTAGTCTGATTCCTGTCAGAATAAATTGAAACATAATCATAATGTGTGACCCAAGATTATATTATATTAGTGCTATTAGTTAATTTGGTTTACTGTGATATATCCTTTGTTGGCTAATTAAGTTGGCATGAATCACAGGGATAGCTATAACTATCATTAACTGTACGTAGATCATGATCAGTTTCAGTTTCCTTATTTTCCTTGTTATCATGGCAATGAAACCAGCCAAAAATGATGAAACAGCCTTTAGATTGATAGATTAGTCGGTTGCAGAGAACATGATATTCATGTGTTATTAATTAATAAAATACGTTTTTCTAAGTTTCAAATGCAAACCAGGCTGGTCAGTGTTCTGTGCATGTCCTTAACCTGCTTTTACGTTGTAATTATATATATGGAGGCCCGCCATATATAGACGCAATAAGCCTTGAATGTGTTCTCCAACCAACACTGAATAAAAAAACAAATGGAGTCACAAAATCATCATATGAAACAACATCGATCTTAAAGACTAAAGCAGAAAAGGAGGGAGGAGCTTTTCGATACTACTTGCATTAGAAAATTCTCTTATTCTACCATGTACTTTATACTTTCAAAGATCATGCGATCGTGAACAATTATGTATGCATAAACAATGGTTTGTTCCTCAAACGTTAACTCATTTCTTAATTTGCACATATTACGAGGTCCCCATTAAAAAGCTTTTGTAACATCTTTATTGTTAAAAATATTCAATCCTAATTTCTAAAAAACAAGGGAGAAACAATATAAAAAGCCACTAAAGAAAATACAAAGCAATTATAAAATAGAATAACACAAAATTTACATAGTTTACTTATAATTTAGTTGTGTTCGCGGAGTTGTTAGGGGTTTTCCTATACAAGATATAAGAGCATTCAAGTGCTTCCTCTCAGGTTTCATCATGCTTTTTAACCTCCTAAAAATCTTATTTATAATACATAAGACTTAGGGCTAAAATTCGGGTCAAAATATTAAGCTGAATTGCACGCTTGAGCGCCCGATCTTTGTGCTTGAGCATCTAGAATTGATTATAAAAACCTTCTTAATTTGTCCGTCTGAACGTACATTAAAAAAAGAGTAAATTTTACTTTGCATCCCTGAGGTTTGCTCAAATTGTCAAGTTGCTCCCTTATAAATTCAATTTTGGCAATTTAAAACCCAAAGTTTAAAATCAAAGACAATGTAGCCCTTCAGTAAGTCTGATTATTGCGTTAAATGTTTATGTGACACATGTGGGACCCACAATGTCTGCAACCATCATACGAGTAATTTTGGAAACGTTCACCTTACAAGAGCACAAAAATTAAAGGTAAAAGATCATGTGGTTGATCTTGTTGGCTTCCTGAGTTGTGATGGTAGTGCTGTTTTGTTGTATGGTTGATGGAGATACGTACTGAATCCTCTATTAAAAAGTCAACAATTGAATTTATTTGAAGCAATTAACCATATGAGTTCCACATATGTCACATAAGTATTTAACGTCTAACGGTTAAGTCAGACTTACTGAGGGACTACATTGTCTTTGATTTCAAACATTGGGTTTCAAATTGCCAAAATTGAAACATGAGGGAGCAACTTGACAATCTGAGCAAACTTCAGGGGTGAAAAGTGAAATTTGCTCTTAAAAAAATTGTCATATGTACGTGCATTACAAAATTTGTCATATGTAAGTAGCTCAAGGAATTTGAAAAGACAACAATAATAGGTTAAAGAAATTGAAAAAAATAAATTATTTTTCAGCATGTTAGTCGGAATCCAGGTTCTGTATTATCGATAGCTACCATGCAAGGCTATTGTGGATTTTTGAAGTGTCAATCAAAGGTCCAAATTGAAATCCAAAAACTTTCATCAACTCATTCAATAGATTCCACCACCACAAGATTGTGTTAATTAAATTTCGATATAATGGATCTGTTATATCAAAACATTCAGCACCCATTGGATACATTTGTCGTGATGATAAGGATCGCCCTTTAGGTGCGGTGCACAACATTTGGGAATAACATCAGATTTGGTTGTTGAGTGTATTGCTGCGTGAGAGGGGTTATGTTGGGCATTAATTATTAAATCATAGTTTTAATCGAGTACATGTAGAAGAAGATTCTAAGATAGTCATTAACTGATATTGTTAATTACTAAATCATGGTTTTAATCGAGTACAAATACCTTGGTGTGTTCGATTTATAGTTCAAGATATATTGCATCTAATTCAATACTTTCGGGAAGTGATTTTTAGGCATATATATCGAGAAGCGAATTGAGTTGCTAATATTTTAGCTAAAATTGGTCGAAATTATTGATCTTCTGTTTGTTGGAAAAATTTCTATCCAGAAGTTCTTGAACGATGTCGTCGGGATGCAGTGCAACTTCCTTTGTTCAGGGGTTGTAAGTTTTAATTTGTCTTACTTATATTCATAATAATAATAATAATAATAATAAAAGGAAGACATTTATACTACTATGCTGGATGAGTCTGCCTAATATGAGTAACTAATTACTGTTGGAAATTAATCATAGAAATGCAACGGAATTTAAATTTCATATGATTATGGTTTGTATTGATATATGATACAACAAAACTTAAATAACCATAGAAGATTCATACTTTGCTCTCTTGATTGGAAACCAATTAAGGTGTGAATCCAAGTGCCTTCCGCCAGCTAGTTCTTCTAGCCACACAAATGTATGACTACTAATTAGTCCAGCTACGAGGAGGTGGATGAATGAACTTTTGGGAGGATGGTAGTGCTAGCTCTCTTCTCTCTAGTTTTGGCTTCAAAAAATAGAAAAAACGTAGAATGACTTTTACTGGGACCTATACCCAATTTGTATGGCCTGTAGCTAGACTGTAGGAGCCTAACCTTTATCATACAGTCAACGTATAGTGACCAAGCGCACAGGAAAACTGTGGCATCTCAAGTCTAGGGACCAGCCAGTTGTATTATTAAAACTTAATGAAATTCTATTGACAGGTGAGTAATACTCTATGACAGGTATTCATTATGCAGTCATGTTCAATAAACCATTCATTGGCGCCCATGATCTTTCATGGTGTCTCTACCAATAATGTGAGACCAATTATCCTAGAGGTTAAGCAGAGATAGATCATGCTAGTCTTACTAGATTTGATATTGTCCATAAATCAATCCTACGACCAAGAACGTTTTATAATTTAAGTACTAAGGGATATAAGTCTCATAGTCCTAACTTCTTTAGGACGTTATTCTATTAACTTAAAATCATGAACATTTTTTATGCATACACACATAAAGATATATTATGCATATGGAAAATGATATATTAAAGACAAATTTTCCCTTGATGTTAGAAATATACACATCATACAATATGTCATTAAAACGATTGGTGTTATGGCATATTCCAACAATTATTAGGGACTATGAGGGACAATTTTATAAGAGCTCTTACATTAATCAAATGACACATGATTTGCCGGTTTTTTGTTAGGTTTTAATTCTAGGAGAGTTAAAATTAACATGCAACCTCTACAAGCTCTATTCTACACCCTAGGAGGGTATGTGGTGAACTCGTAGGTTGATGGGGTAAAAAAAGGGACAAGAAATAAAATGTGTTTGGGTGAGATCTTTTTTTTTTTTTTTTTTTTTTTAGGGTTAGTAATTTAAAACTGGTTATTGGGTAATAAAATAGGTATAAGTGAGGTTATATATGTGCCATTGGATTAATCTAAGGGCTCTAATAAATAGTTCCTCATAATAATCCCATATACTAGCCATTATGTTATATTAATTAGACAGTCAAAACGATATTTTAGAAAAATATCCATAAATGTAACGAAATATGCTTACTTGGCCACAAGTCAAAAGGGACAACCCTCCATAAAAAACATGGTGCGTTAGATTTTAAAAAAATAATCTGTTTAAAAGAGTTTAACCTAATTTACTAAAAATAACTATTATATTGTTGCCACTATGGCACACCAATTAATGTTTAAAATTTGATGAAGGAATTTTTCCATTACCAAAGTTTGATGTGGTTAGAGGAAGGTCCAACTTGGTTAATGTATTTAGTGTATGATGATCTGTCTGTAATCGAGCCAACATCATAAATTCATAATAAATAAAATGGCATTTCTTTGTTTAAAAAAAAAAAAAAAAGTTTGATGTGCATTATAGGGTGAGCAAGACATCATTTAATCCGGTATTAATCATGTACGAAACACCATAAAATCCCCACTTTATCAATTCAAAAGGTCAACAAATTCACCCATGATTATGCATGTACTTGTATTTGTCACATTGGGTTTTCTATCTTAAGGAATTTAGAGTAAAAATTCACATTTTTCATCAACTAAATTAATGGGACGAAAGCAGTTGTTAGGTAACCTAATTGAAAGGGCTGTGGAATTGCCCACTCTGCACCCAAGTTCGATCCACCCTCCTCCAAAATAAAATTATAATAATTATAATAATAATAGTAAATGGGACAAAAATGTAAATTTTAATGACATAGAAAACCTTAGCAAACTAGCTATAAGAGTAAATTTATTAAAATTAAAACTATATATAGAGGTTAAAGTAATAAAAATACGACCTAAACTACAAGAGAAGGAACGTTTGGCGCCTCAAATTGTTTAGGTATTGCAAAAGTAATCAAACTTGATTCTCGGAGTGGAATATTTAGTGGAGAAGTATTTTTGAGGCAAATATTTTGTTGGAAGCTTCTGTATAGTGAACTCCATCCCAGCTTATGAACTTTGATTCTTCATTACAAACATTGTAACCAGGTTGCCCGCATGTAACATTGGGATTGTAATTGTATGGTGGCCCCCCATAGCCACAACATGCAATAAAGGGATTTTCAAAGCCTGTATGAAATAAAATCCATTAATATATAAGGATCCAAAAATTTATATTCTACAATAATTTAGCAAATGTGACATTTTTCTAGTAATATGCATGTTGATTTATCATATAAAAGTGTCTCATATACATATATAATATCACCTATGACCTATGATGACATACAAATTTTTTATTTTATTTTTTCTAAATTGACTATGTAAGTGGTAGTGTGGTACCATATTTGGCTGAATTGGCTGTGAGGTGATATTTGATGGCATATATATCCACGTACACAATAATAGCATTCCTCATTTCTGATCTGAGTTCTTGGCATAGAGCATGCAATTGCTTGTTAAATGCTTTAGCAGCGTTATTAAGAGAGTTGAGGCAGCCATGGTGATAAAAACTCTTTCTAGCATTTCCAGCAGCCCCAGCAAGTTTTTGTGGGAAGCAACCCAGCGGTCCAGTATTGTGCACCCAAAAGTATTTACCACCATGTTGGTATATACTCTATATTCAAAATAAACCCGAAAACAAAAAAGAAAGAGAAATTTAACAAATTAAGTAAAAAGAAAAACCATAATCTAGCATATATTGGAATGTAAGAGACTTACCCAAATAGCATCTTTGATTTCAGCAATGAAAGATGGGATTCTTTGAATAACTTGTGGGTATGAAAGATAAAAGAAAGACCCAGCCAAGTCATTTTGTCCAGTGTCAATTGTATATACTGCACTTTTGAATTCATCACCACCGACTAAATTCTTGTAACCTATTAAGAATGTTTATATGTTTCTTATGTACAAATTACATGAACAATATCATGTGAGACTGTTTCAGATGTACATTTCTATATATATTTAATTATATATACATAGAGGAAGATGTAAGTAAGGATGTCCTTACTTTTATAAAAGAAAGAGCATATTTTCTATGTACCATCAGGCAATGCAATTGGATGATAAGTACCGTTCAATTTGTAGGCCCCTCCTCAAGGGTCATCATTATAAACAAATTAGTCAAATCGGTAATTGTTTGGACATCTAAAAGGTGCAGACAAATACAGTCCATTGGATAAAATTGAAATAATGTTAGCCATAATAAACTATAGTTAAATAGTTTCTCATTTGGCTGATTTTTTGTAAAGGTGATTTTTGAATGATGTTCTAAAATATAGACAGTTCCAATTATTGAATTGTACGCCTAGAGATGATATTCTTACTTAAAAAAAAAAAAAAAAAAGACAATATCTTTACTTGAAAATTTCTCATATATTATATTATATATATATATATATACAGACTCCTTCTATTGAGGTAGGGCTCACACGAGTTGTTTTGTGTCGATCCGAACCATTTATTTTTTACATTTCCATTAATAGATCATCCTTGTAAAAAATTAGCCAAATCGGAAATCATTTGCATATCTAACTTTGATCAAATAAATGAACAAACCAAATATTTTCGATGAAACTGTCCATTTATTTTATCAAAGTTAGATAGGCAAATGATTTCCGATTTGACTAATTTTTTACAAAGATGATCTATCAATGGAGATATAAAAAATAAAAGGATTGGATTGACACAAAACAACTCGTGTGAACCCCAACAAAATCATACCTCAACAACTTTTCTCTTTGCAAAATGTTTATTCTTTAATTAAAGAATAGACGCGTATATTTTATTGATTTTTTCCAGCATTAATTGATCTTATTCTTAGCTGGATTTAATACTTTAGAGTATAAATCATCGATCGTAACCTGTTTCGTGGTTTTAACTCTCATAGTTTTGAGCTTCCATTCATCGTTTAGATTTTAGGTAAACGTAAAATATAACATCGAATGATAATTTTATACCCTAAAATATAGAATCTTATACCCTATCATAGAAAAATATAATAAAACGATCCATGTCCGTCCTTTAGTTTAAAAATGTTCTTTAGACATGAGATTTTTTTATGATTTTTTTTTTTTCAAAATTTTAGGGTAGCTAGAGAATCATCGTTCGAGGTTATATCGTCCAAGACTCAAGAGTTAAAATTTATAATCTAATTGAGGAAACGAGAGCCCAAAACTCAAGAGTTAAAACTTAAAAGTTAACTAAAGAACGGGGCTTAATCGACAATATATACCATAAAATATTAAACCCTTTGGAGAATGAAATAAAAAATTGTAAAAAGTAATAATAAAAATCCACGTTCGTTCTTCTTTAATTAAATAACAGACTTCCTACATAGAGCAAGACGTACTATATATATATATATGTATGTATGTATGGGCGTGGCTCTTTTTATGATTTTTTATTCAATTTTTGACAAGGTTCAACATTTTATGATATAGGGTTTTATATTTTAGGGTATAAAATCATCGTTCAATGTATATTTTAGCTTTTAACTCTTAAGTTTTAACACCCAAAACTTACGAGAGTTGAAAACCTAAAATCGAACTGAGGAACAAGAACTTAAAATCATGAGAGTTAAAATTGAAGAATGAGTCTCAATTGACGATTTATACCCTAAAGTAACCCTTCTAAGATTAAGATCAAAAGGTAAAAATGAAATCATAAAATATATATGAACGTCCTGCAAAAAGAAATGCCCATATGTATATATATACATAAAATTTGTTGAATAAGATTCGTAGAATGTTGTATATAACATTCGCAGTTTAGGATTACCAACTTAAGAGTAATGTTCTTTTATCAGACCGTGAACATTGATTATACATTTAGTTAAGAGTTAATATAATCAATTATCAAAATTCACAGTTTAACAAGACATAATATTATTATATTGGCAAACTAGACTATATATACCTTTTGATACTAAGTGAAGGGAGCGAGCTCGAAATCGTAAGAATTGAAGAACTTGAACATCCAAACTAAAAGGTAGAAATCTAGGAAGGGTGGATGAACCACTTATTACAAAATTTACTCCGTTGGTGAAATTTGGGCCCAAAGATTCCAGATATGGAGTCAAATAATGAGTATGCAAACTTTCACCTGTTTATTAATTAATTAGCAAACAAAACAAGTCCCTTGTTCTTGAAAGATTTTCATAAACTAAAATAATTGAAAAAAAAAAAACATTTGGATCATTTTAGAAACTTACAAAGAAAATCGATTATCAATCGTCCGTCACATAATCTGCCTGCTGGCTCATGGTGGTAGCGATGACAGTGATAGTGGTGGCGGTGGTGGGAGAAAATACGTCCGTTGGGAGGTCCAAAACTAATTCCAAGTCCATTGAAAAAACCACCTGTATCCGAATTTGAATCGCCAAAATTAAATATGACTGGCTTTTTGTTACACGTACAATCAACAAAAGGAGGAAGTGATGAGCAACATGACATTATAAGGATCAATTTATGGAGAGGAAAAAAAAGAGAGCCTCTTTCCCTTTTCTCACTCATTTTTGCTTCAATCTGTGCTCATTTTTTTTTTTTGGCCAAAGAACATTTCATTTCACAAAAAAACAATTACAAAAGAATACAAGATGACAATAGAAAAACAAATCAACTACAAAAAAACTACAGCTATACAAAGAATTCTATATACGAGCTAATCAGAAGGAAGTCCATCAGAAAGAAGAACTCCAACAATAGAAGATGGTGGGTGAGAAACCCAGTCCTGTGGACACATCTTCCTTCTAGCTAGCTTTGAGATTGAATCTGCAACCCCATTAGCTTTCCTATTCACCTTTGACCATCTGATCTCTGCAAATTTGGAAGACAAACTCCAAATTTCCTTCAACAACACATATAATTCCCAAGGAGCCTCTATATTCTTGTGCTTAATTGCATCAACCACAATTCCTGAGTCAGATTCAATGACCACAGATCTAAAATGCTGTTGTTTTGCACACTTCAAGCCTTCTCTAACTGCCAAAGCTTCAGCAACCAAAGCAGAAGGGGCAGAGATACTCACAGCACTGCCACCCAAAACCTGGCCTGTACCACCTCTTATTACCACTCCAAGCCCCGCAACATGGGAGAGCTTATCCCAAGAAGCATCACAATTAACCTTAACTGCAGGAGAAATTGGAGGCTGCCACCTAACCACAGTCCCTTCAGATGAAGGCATCATTGTTGTAATCTGTGGGTTAGAAATCTGATTCGAAACAAATTCAAATCTAGCTTTTTTAGCATAAAAGCTAGTAAGAATAGGATCTGGCAAAGTTCCATTAAACACTGCTTTACACCTCCCCTTCCAAATGGACCAGAAAATGAAACTGATCCAAGTCAAAACATACATTTCATCCTCCTTCCATGCTTCTAAAACTTTAAGTAACCATTCATCAAAGTAAGAAACCCCCTGCTTATCAATGACATAACCAAGACAATCAAACCAAACTGTTTCCACCCAGGGGCACAACAATAAAGCATGTTCAATTGTCTCATCGAACTGATGACATATGGGACAAGTAGGACAACTCAACGCCTTCCTTTTATACAACTTCACACATGTAGCTGCAGAATTAGACACAGCACGCCATAAAAATTGTCTGACTTTAGGTAAGGTATTAGATTTCCAAACCTTCTTCCAGACACTAGCATCAACCTGGTGAGAGACATTAGCAGGAACTAGATCCAGACATTTCCTTTGATCATGCAACCAGTAATAACCAGATCGTACAGTGTAAACACCTGATTTAGTATAAGGCCAAATCAGCCTGTCACCACTGAGACCCTCAGGAATTGGGACTTCCTCAATCCGTTGTTGTAAATCACGGGTAATGTAATAACCAGCAGCTTCCACATTCCATTGTTTCCTTTCCCAATCAATGAGATCAGCCACAAATCTAGGAATGTCAGAGGCTGCTGCCACATCATTCTTAAGAATAGCTTCAGCCTTACCAGAAATCCAAGCATCAGTCCAAATATTAATGGACTTTCCATCCATGACTTGCCATTTTGCTCCTGCTTTTAGCAAATCTCTCCCTGCCAAAATACTAGACCATGCCCAAGAAGCTCTACATCCCTTATTAGCATTCCAAAAGTTGGAGTCAGGAAAGTAAAGCCCTTTCAACACCCGAGCCCATAAAGCCTCTGGCTCTGCCATCAACCTCCATGCTTGTTTAGCAAGTAAAGCCGTGTTAAACTCTTCAAAATTTCTAAACCCCATACCACCCTTTTGTTTAGAAGATCCAAGCTTTTCCCAACTCATCCAGTGGATCCTTCTTTCATTCTCTTTCTGGCCCCACCAAAAACCAGCCAAGACAGCATCTATATCATCACATACCCCTTTGGGGATTTTAAAAACCTGCATTGGATAAGTGGGAATTGCACATGCTACTGCTTTTAAGAGAACCTCCTTCCCTGCTGTGGAAAGAAACTTATGCTTCCATCCTGTAATCTTTTTCACTATGGAGTCCTTTATATAGGCCAAGGCAGCCTTCTTGGATCTGCCGCATACAGTAGGTAGACCAAGATATTTCCCTGGGTTCGCATCAGCTGGCATCTCCAAAATAGTACATATATCATGAATAACATCCACAGATGTATTTGGACTAAAGAATAAAGAAGACTTTTGACAATTTATTCTTTGTCCAGAAGCTCTACAGTAATCCTCCAAGATTTGCTTTATGACTAGACAATTAGTTTTTGTTGCTTTCAAGAAGAACAAGCTATCATCAGCAAAAAAGAGATGGGTAAGAGTGGGCCCTCTCCGTCCGAGCTGAATACCCTTTAGAGATCCACAAGAAGCCGCAGCCTCAATCATTTTTGAGAGAACATCCCCTACTATTAAGAATAGATAAGGAGACAAGGGGTCTCCTTGTCTCAAACCTCTAGAGGGACTAAACATCTCCCCTGGCTTACCATTGACATGAATAGAGAGGGTCACAGATTGCACACATTCCATAACCAGCCTGATCCATTTTTCATGAAAACCCATTTGAGACATTACAGCTTCTAGGAAGTCCCATTCCACTCTGTCATAAGCTTTATTCATATCGACCTTCAAACCGAGTTCACCCACAATTCCATTCCTTTTCATTTTAATATGATGAAATGTCTCATGAGCTACGAAAATATTGTCATATATTTGCCTTTTAGATACAAAGGCCCCCTGGGTAGATGAGATAATCTCAGGCAGGAAAGTCTGTAATCTATTAGCCAAGATTTTGGATAGTATTTTATATGAGAAATTGCAACAACCAATTGGACGAAATTGAGAGAATTCCACTGGGTCAGGAACCTTTGGAATGATGACCACTCTGGTCTGATTCATGGGCTTGAGTAGAGTACCATTATTCCAAAAATCTTGAGCAGATCTGGACACCAAAGAATTAACAATTTCCCAACATTTTTGATAAAATATACCAGAATACCCATCTGGTCCTGGAGCCTTAAGAGCCCCTAAGTCAAAAACAGCCACTTTAACTTCCTCCAAACTGATAGGTGCCACTAGAATATTATTCATCGTTGATGTCACCACTGGTTGTACACAATTCATAGCAGCAGACCAATCTCTTGGTCCATCACTAGTGAAAAGGTTTTGAAAATACTCCTTGAAACCTACTTGAATGGCTTCTTCGGTATCCAACCACTCACCATTATTATTTTTCACACACAGAATCTTATTATATTGCCTCCTTTGGACTGTAGAAAGGTGAAAGAAACTTGAATTCTTATCACCATGATTTAGCCATTGGATTCTAGACCTTTGCTTCCAGTATAGTTCTTCACAGTCCCAGAGATGTTTTATTTGACGAGAGAGACCCTCAATTGTAGCCTTATCCATAAAGTCACAAGGCTTATTCTGTTCTAGAGCTAGATCATTCTTAAGCTCCTCAATTCGTTTCCTGTTATTCCCAAACTGTTCCTTACTCCATCTTGTAAGTTCTTTGGCCACAAAATGGAGATTTTTACACCATTGTACTGCATTATAACAACCATTACCATGTCTCCAATTCCGTTTCACCACTGACTTACAATCCTCATTATTCAACCAGTATGCTTCAAATTTAAACAGCTTAGGAGATTTGACTTCAGAAAAATCAGTATCTATAACAAGAGGGGAATGATCAGAGCCAAGATAAGGAAGGTTAAACACTTGAGCTCTAGGATTAGAGTGAAGCCAGCTAGGACTTGCTAGGGCTCTATCTAACCTTTCCTTAACCCAATTATTCTCCCTCCCATTTACCCATGTATACTGCATACCATTACACCCCAAGTCAATCAAATTAGAAACTCTTAAAAAAGACTGAAGGTAACTAAGTTCCCTAGTAGAAAGACAATTCCCACCCTCCTTTTCAGAGTTCCAGGCCATCACATTCAGATCACCAACCAACAACCAATCACCATTATTCTTCTCTCCAAATCTAGATAAAGAATTCCAGAAGCTTGGTTTATCGACATCCACTGGTGGACCATATACACATGAGACAGTCCAAAGCATCTGTCTTCCCTTAGTAGTCACTGTCAAAGTCATAAGATTTCTTGAAGAATCATTGACCCTTACCTCAATATCACTGGACTACCAAAGAGCCAGGCCACCTGACAATCCAATTGGTTCCACATAATGACTTCCAGTAAAAAACATAGAGCTCTTCAAAGTTTCAAGCCTCTCAGTTTTCCCTCTAGTTTCCATCAAAAATACCAAAGAAGGACAAAACTTTTTCCTAATGTCCTTTAAGGACTGAACTGTCAGGTCTGTCCCCAATCCCTGACAGTTCCAACTTAGTATTTTCATGGCGACTGTGGGGCTGATTCTGGCCAGCTCCCACAACCATTTATCAAAGAATCCTTTAATAAAGTACCAAGTCTAACATGTACATCCATTAGAGAAGTATGATCTTCCACAAAGTTCAGGTTCCCACTAACTTTCTCATACTGTCTACGAGGTCTACCCCTTTTCCTTATCACAGAAGTACCTCTTTTGCTGAGTTTGGGGGGGAGGGAAGTATGGACTAGTAGAGCAATTGCATCACCCCTTCTCCTTTTACAAGAAATAATCTCCAGCTCTTCCTCCCTTTCTCTTTTGAACCCCAGTGTCTTAAAAATACGAGTAAGATTAACAATTGTCGAACCTGACTCAAACAAACCCTTATCCACAACTGGCTGAAGAGGCATAGAAACAGGGGAAGATACCTGATCAGCTGGAAGTTCCGCAGTGTACAAATCTGGTTCAGATGATTCCTCAAAATCTGGATTACCCAACTGAATAGCCTGGCAAGTAGAGGTGATAATCGGCAGCTCCTGAGGACAAGTCAGCTCATCATTGCCATCATCATTTGATTGCAGCACTGGAGTCCTTCCGTTGCTTATTGATTCCTGTATAACCCTTGAAACAGAACTTATGATGGAGACAGACACAGAATTAGCCTCATTGCCAACAATACTTGGTTGCTCTTTATCCTTGATCATCAGCTCTTGTTTTTTAGAATCTACAACCATAACGTTCATAGAAGGCTCGGAATTAATCATGTTAGTAGTAGAAGTTCCAATAGAGGAGATCACATCTTGTATAATTCCAACAGCCGTAGTAGAGATAAGAGTTGTAACAGTAGCCTTCGCCTGCTTTGTCTTAAGTTTCTGCATCTCCACACTCAAATCTAAGAAATTGTCAATAACTGGTGTCTTGTCAGGAGCCCTTCCTGGCCCCAAGCTATGCCAGAGAGACTTTTTCTTAGGCTCTTTTTTCCTCAGCATAAAACCCAAATTCACAGCAGCCTTAGTTCGTAGCTTTTCACCATATTTCATCTTACCCCTGTCATCAAAAGTAATCTCATCTTCACAATCTTGATGACAGTGTCCTAATCGCCCACAATTATAGCAAAAATCAGAAAGTCGCTCGTATTGAATCTTAACCCTCACTTGGCCATTATTCCCATCAGGAATCCACAAAAAGCCAACCAAAGGTTGAGTGATATCCACCAAGACCCTCACACGCAGTAAACCTCTGGGAAACATATCAGGGTCCTCTATCTCTAAAACAGCCCCTATCCTTTCTCCAAATTTATGGGCAACCTCCTTTGTCATAAGTCCCCTTGGGAGATTTGAAATCTGAATCCAGAATGGAACGTCAGAAAAACAAAGATTCCCAATAGACAAATCATCTGGCCATCTCACTATGCTCATACAAAACCCTTTAACAGACCATGGACCCCCATTTAGGATTCTTCTAGCAACTGCTTCACTAGCACAAGTTATTGTGAAAAAACGATCCTTTAAACCCACCATTTTAACATCACCAAAATCCTTCCAAGCTGCAAGTAAAATACCAATAATTGTTCCCCTATGAGGTATTTTTTCGGCAATAATTGCCCCAGCAAGAGTCACAGAGGTCATAGGATCTTCAACACTGGTCATAGTTGCTACAGAACGAGACATAATTGTAGCCATAACCTTTCCTAACACAGAAAACCGAACTTTGAAAAGACGTAAACCCAGAAATCATGCAACACCAAACAAAAAAACTCAATGGAACAACAATGTCTCTGAGAGAGCAATCTGTGCTCATTAATTAGTCATTAAAATCACTTATATATGTGTATAACCACTAATATGAATAAAGAATTAAATTAATATTTTTTCCAAATTTCCGGAATTACTACTGAATTAGTGTTGTCCAAATAGAAAATTTGCGGTTTCGGTGAGTTCTTTATTCTTTAAATTATGATTAATCTAAGAGGCCCAAAAAAAAAAATCAATGGTGAATGAGAAAGAACGGAAAATTAATTCTATTTCATAAACAAACGAGTCATACAGTAAAAAATGAATAATTTCCTATTATTTACTTGCCAATAGGCAATAGGTGGGTGGATCCAAAACATGAATGAATTTAGTATTATTCACTTGCTCAAAAAAAAAAAAAAAAAAAAAATCCTACCAATTATTTTGGTTGGATGAAGTCTTTACTGATAATTCAGATTTTTTTTTTTTTTTTTTATCTTGGGAGAGAGAGGATTCGAATTTAGAAGTTTAATTAACATTAAGAAGAGTCGAAAGCTAGTTCGATCTACCACCACGTCACAAGCTAGTTGGTTGATAATTAAGAACTTGATGAGTTAGAAGAGTCGAAAGCAATCATAATAAGGTTATATTATAGTACTTCGTCCGTTGGAAGAGGCTAGCTACTTTAAAAATATATATATATATGGAGAAGTTTGTTTATATATAACGCGTTATAGTATTTCATTAGATACAATAAGGTTATATGAACTTCATAATTACCTTATTATTATTAACGGCTTTTTTTATCACAAATTGTCGCTCAACTTTCATCGAAATATCAGTTTGGTCCTTAAAGTATATTTTCACTCACTGTAGTCCTCCATGTTTACTAATGTGCATCAATATTGTCATTTCATTGTATTCCGTCTGAATTTTCGTAAAAAATTGTCATGTGTAGTGCCCTTGACCCTTTTTTCAAAGGCAAAATGGTCTTCACACGCTCCATAACTATCCAAAAAGACCCTACAAAAATTTTGTCATTCTTTAATTCCAAGTTTACCCTTAAAAAATACTAAAAATATTTTTTTAAAAAAAAGTGCTGCTATTTGCACACTCATTTTCCTCTCACTACACACCACTCTTCCTCATTTATTAAATTACAATTCTAACCCTTAACCCAAATGACCACAACTTTCTCACTAAATCCTAGAATAATAAAACCACTCATCACCACCTTCATCACTCAAGCCTAGACCCATCACCACCTTCACCGGCGCCGCCCCTATCAATGACGGGTTCATCGACCTTCCTTTTTCTCTAATTTCCTCTTTTTCTCTTTCTCCCTCTTCTTCCGTACTGAGAAAGAGGGGTGGGTAGACTTTCCCCCCAACCTAGCCCCAGCCCTGCCACACCCAGCCCGCTCAGCCCAGCCCCAGCCCAAGCCCCGCCTCGCCCAGACTTGCCCTGCCTCACCCCGCCAAGCCTCAGCCCCATCCCGCCTCGCCCAGCCCCAACTCGACCCACCCTTACCCCCAACCCAACCCCTCCCCACCCCCACCCAGCCTCACCAATGTCCACGGCGAAGTCCACCGATCTGGAGGCCGACAAGCTCGCCAGCCCCTGCATCTGATTGGAGAGAGAGTGGCAGTGAGCAAAGAGAGAGAGAAGAAAGAAGGAAAGAGAAAGAGGGGAGAGAGGAGAGACAGGGAAAGAAAGAGAGAGAGAGAGAGAGAGAGAGAGAGAGAGGCCGGTCGGTGACAGTGGCCGGAGTCGGCGTTGGGGATGGGGTCGGCGTCAGGGGTGGGCTGGCTGGGTTTTCTTTTGTGTGTGTAAATGAGGGTATTTTGAGTATTTTGGGGGTGTGTTTTGAAAAATGAGAAAAAGAAAAAAGAAAAAAGAAAAAAAGGGAGTATAGTGAGAAGGAAAATGAGTGTGCAAATAGCAGCACTTAAAAAAAATCATCCCCAACCCATGTGTTAAGGCATTTTTACCCTTGCATGAAGAAAGGTTTCATGTAGCACATGTGACCATTTTTTACGACAATTCAAATGGAATTCAACAGAAGGACAACGTTGATGTGCGATGGTAAATATGGAGGACCACATTGAGTGAAAATGCATTTTAAGGACCAAATTGATATTTTGGTCAAAGAAGGATCATTTATGGTAAAGAGCCATTATTAATTTATGGCTCAAGTACATTTACATTCACCAACTATAAGGTTCATTTCAAGTTGGTCCACAAACTAAAACATTTCAAATTTCCCCATTAACTATAGAGTTCATTTCAAGTTGGTCCATGAACTATAAAACATTTCAAATTTCTCTATTAACTAACAAAAAAACATACAAAATTGTAGACAAAACTGGGTTGACAAAAAAACCGGACCGAGCCGGATTATTTATATATTTTATTTTATATAAAGTTATATATATTGAATAAAAAAAATGTAAGATGTTTTTTGCACATGCTGTGGTTCGAACCCATGACCTTGTGAGGAGAGTCAAAGTATGAACTCTCACTACACCACTTAACCACTTGTGAAATTTAAGTACATGCAATATATTAGGCATACTGATACTTGAAATATAATAATTTATAAAATTAAATATATTTTATATATCATTTTTTTTAAGATATTATTTTAGGTCTCTATTTAAATATTATTATTGCAAAAGTCTAAAAATATTACTAGTTTATATTTTATATAATTTATAGTTTATATATTGTAAAAATATTACGTTAAAATATTACTAAAAGTCCAAAACTATAATTTATAGTTTATATACTAAAATTATTAGAGTATATGATTAATTTTTAAGGTATAAAGTTTCAGACTTTATGGTATAAGGTTATAGTGTAGAATACCAATTATAATTTTATAAATTATTATATTTCAAGTATCAGTATATCTATAAATATATTGCATGTACTCAAGGAGTAAAATTTCGGTTTCGAGGAAATTTTCGATGGAAATTTCGACGGAAATTTTCGCGGAAATTTCGACTAAAATTTCGATTTCGATAAAATTGGACAAAAACGACGGAAATTGCTATCAAAATATGAAAATTTTGAATGAAACTTGACCATATATTTATTTAACATATTATCTACTACATTGATAAAAAATATTGAAGAAACTAAATAATATAGTAGATTTCATGTGATATAAGGTAATTATAATGCGCGCTGGAGACAAATATTGTTAAATAAAAATAGTTCACTAATTAATAATTACATAAAAATGATCTCTTTTTAAGGGATATTTAATCATTTTGAATCCAATTGTCCTTAAAACATATGTGGACAAATAAGAAAATGACATGTATTGTTATTTTCTAAACCACTTAATCCAATAACCAAAAACAATCTAAATAGATTGTGAAATTCCGAAAAGTTGGTTTATAATTTATTTTGAAGTAAATAGTGATTTATTGATAATTATCTTGTTAATTCGGAGATATTAGAATTTTTTTGAGAAATTTTGGAAGGAAATAAATGAATTTGAAGTCGTAGAAAAATAAAATTTATCGAAACGAGCTTACGAGATTTTATAGAACATTTTTCGGACCTCGAAGTTAATTTTGGTAAGTTATTTGAATTTTAAGTGATTTCGAGTCATTGAGGAACAATAAAAATTAGAAAAAACTCAGTCTTGATTTTAGTCTTATTGGAAAAGTTTCAGGTCAACGGTCGCATAGACGCAAATGAAACGTGTTTTTTTTTTCTTTTTTTTTTCTTTCTTTTCTTTTCTCTTTCCTTTTTTTTTTTTCTTTCCTTCTTCGCCTAGTAGTGATCCAACTTATACACATTGTGATAGCATCAATAATATATATACTGGTTATCATTATCTAGTATATATGTTATGCAATGAAGCAGACCCTTTATGTTCCACTAAAACCACGTATAATGCAGAACCAATCAACCAAATTAATGCTCAAATTGACATAACGAGAGACAACAAAACCTTGTGATTCTTCTTTCACAACATAAATTAATTTATAGAATTTTACTATTGTGGATATGATTTATATATATACTGTGAATCATATATATATATATATATGATCTAGGTGGCAAGGGTAGTGTAACCTTGGAAAGGGAATTGTGAACAGGTACAAAGAATCAGGGAGGAGTGATCTGGGAGATATTTTTAGGCAAGATAATATATAATACTCCAAGAATAATATATCATTTGAATGAATAAAGCACAAAAGCTTCAAATTCCAGCAAAATGTAAAGCAAGCTGCAAGCATATCGTTCTTGTTGTCTCCAACTGAATGCAGCTGCTCGCCAATCTTCCCTTTTTCTCTCCAGTATTCATTTTCTTTTCTCCTCCCTCAGATCTCACACAGACAACATTTCTCTTTCTCTCTCCAATCCCTCCCTCCCCCCTCACTCCTCCCTCCTCTCTCCTCTCTCTCTCTCTCCCTCTCCCTCCCCCTCCCCGATCTCCTTCTCTTCCGGAGCTCCTCTCCCTCTGGCGACGGCGACCTCTTTCTCCCGATCTCTTATCTCACTCCGGCGACGGCGGCTCTCTCTCCCTCCGGTCTCTGCCTCCATTCGGTCTCTACGCCAAATTTCAGCGAAATTTCGCTCAAATTTGGCCAAATTTCGCTCAAATTTCGCCAAATTTAACTAAAATGTGTTTGGAGCATTTTCGAAATTTCGGGCGAAATTTAAACGAAATTTCGGCGAAATTATCGAAATTTCGTCGAAATTTTTACGAAAAATAACGGATCTGTGATAAAATTTCGGGATCCCAAAAAAACGAAAATTTTGCCGAAATTTCATTCCTTGCATGTACTTAAATATCATAAGTGGCTAAGTGAGGTAGTGAGAATTCACACTTTTACTCTCCTCAAGTGGTCATGGGTTCGAACCCAACATGTGCAAAAAACACCTTGTACATTTTTATATTCAAAATATATAATTTTTATATAAATAAAAAATATAAAAATATATATAAATAATCTGGTTTGGTTCCGTTTTTTTGTCAACTCGGTTTTGTCTACCATTCTGTATGTTTTTTGTTAGTTTGTGGACCAACTTAAAATGAACCCTATAGTTAATGGGGAAATTTGAAATGTTTTATAATTCGTGGACCAACTTGAAATAAACCCTATAGTTAATAGGAAAATTTGAAATATTTTATAATTTATGGACCAACTTGAATGGACCATATAGTTGGTAGATATAAATGTAATTGAGCCTTAATTTATAGTACTTCAAAATAAGTTCATATAACCTTTTTGATTTATGGAATATTCATACAACTTATTCATATACATTTAATAAGGGACTATGATCCCCTACCCATTTTAGGTGAGAGGGTTGATGGCTAAGATTAAAAGCATGGTAGAGAAATAGGTAGGCAAATGGGTAGAGGATCCTGGTTCTTTAATAAGGTTATTGAACTTGAGGAGTTACTTTATTATTATTATTGTTATATTATTTATAAATAACTCTTCAAGTTTTGTCTCTTCATTTCTTGGAGTACAAAATAATAGCCTTTAGGGTGAGTGATGAAGACGTACAATGAGGTTGTTTGACAGGCCCGTCCAATAGAAAATGAGGCCTCCTAATTTATTATTTAAATAAAATATTATTAATTTATTTTCACTAAAAAATCATTATTTTTGTCTTTTGAGATGCAAAATTACTTATTCAAGTTTTCAACATATGTTTTTTAATAAATAACATGACTAAGTTGTTTGATATCTTTTGTGATTGAAGAACAATGGAACATGGTTATTAACTAAAACTGTTGGGCATTTTGACTTCTTTTTAGGCATTAATTTGCCCACCTTTGTATTTAGGGCCCTTCATTAACTTTTTCCATTTGGGCTTTGTTAAAGGTGTAGGTATAAAAGCCTTGTTCTAAAATGAGGCATTCTTTCTATTTAAAGCCAATGTTTTTCTTAAGTTTTATTACAACTTTGAGTTCGATCTCACTTTACTATAAAAAATATAAAAAAATTGTGTTAATTTACTACATGAATTAAAAATTTGTTACAATGTATCACCTTGGGCTCAAAGTTTAATTCAGGTGGTAAATTGACACAATTGTTTTTTTTTTTAAGTGGTAAAGTGAGATCAAACCCTATTGTAATTTTGACTCGTCGGAGTTTCTAGGAATGGCTGACTGGTCGCCCGAAGTCAGAGAGTCGAGTTTTGGGGCAGATTTTGGGTTTCCTAATAGGATACGGTTTTGGAAGACAAAGAGGACTTGTGCAAGACTTTCCTAGTGTGGGAAGGAGTTCTAAAGGATTTTCCTTATGTACAAGGGAATAAAATTAGCTAATAAGTGAATTACCTAATTCTATTAGGTTTAGGAATCCATATTGTGAGAGGTAAGCCTATGCTCTATAAATAAGCTACTACAAGTCTCATAAAAGTAGAATAGCTAGAGACTTGTATGGAAGAAACTCAAAGGGAGACTCGGATTAGAGACTCAAGGGTGAGCGACTTCAAGAGAGGGGTTTTTCAAGAGGGAAAAACACAAAAGAGCTATTTGTGCAAGAGAGAAGAGAGCGGCTGCGAGTTGGGTAGTCTGTGGTTTCAATAAGTTCTTGTAATCTTATTCTATACATATAGCAGCTGTGATTCTCTAAGGGTCACATGGGGATGTAGGCAAAGTTCGCCGAACCTCGAGAACAAATCTTGGTGTTCTTTATTGCTTTATTATTGCTGCTATTGTGTGTATTTGCTAATTGTCTAATCCTAGATTACATCAAAGAAAAGGTCACGAGAAAAAGTGTTAATTCACTACAAACCCAAAGTTTAGATGGGTCAAAATTTTAAAAAGCCTTTTTCTTATTCCATTTGGGTCTTTATGGAAGTTTAAGTATAAATATAGGTCTTTGTTTAAAATGAGGCATTCTTTTGAGTTATTATATTTCTTTTTCTATTTGGGTTTTTCTGAGTGTTAAGTATAAATAACTTTAAATGAGACCATTATTTGCACATTTTTAGAACTAATATCAGAGCTTTGGCTATTTTGCCAAGATCAAATGATATCCGATTCTCCAAGGAGCTGGAGAGGATAAGACGATTTTAGTAATCCATCAGTGGTTGATCGGGTTTGAGGTTGGTACGAGGGATTTGCATAAATCGTTAGATTTCTTGGACCTGAAAGGTCCATAAAGATCTTGAAAGACATGTTTGTGGCTATTTTACGTGGCTTTGTAAAACATGTTAGGGGAAGTAGTGATTTCATGTCAAAGGGTCAAGTTTGAGAAGGTCGCAAAGAGTGGTTTGTTGGTCTAGAGGCCTAACAAAGCTTGGGTTGAGGTTTATACTTTAGACTATAGGCATGGTTCTAGCCCAGGTGGCAATTGTTGAGGTGTGGCTCAAATAAGATTCTCAGAAGTTTTTTATTTTTGGATAAGAAATGTGTTTATTTTTTATGACAGTCTTTAAATGTTACAAACTAATGTTTTCAAAGACAACCCGACAATGTGCACCATCCATATCATACCTAAATGCTAAAAACTTCCACCATCTGTGAAAAGTAAATGGGACTTGAACTCTCTTCCTTTTGATTTTTGCATCAAACATCTATCCATACTTCCTTTCAAATCTCACTCACAATGTTATTGCATTCTTAGTCATGCTTTGGGAGCACACAACTATTGTCATATGAAACCTTGGCCATCCATTGGTATCATTAACAAAAGCTTTCAAATAGTATATTGGAGGTAGTACGGTAAGACAAAATAACTACAGCAGTTGGGGCATGGTATGTCTCTCGATCCCCCACAATACAAAGAACAAAGGTGAAATGAAAGAAAACCAAATCAAAGCTTAAGCGGCTTATTATTGCAGCATACTACAACTGAATTCGCCACCTGACAGAGACAGCTTCTCTGCTTTTGTAACCGCATCTAGAGGGAGAGGACTGAAACTTCTAGATGGACCATAGAAATGAGGGAAGCTATTGGTACCATCAACAACTTCATATACTAATCCTTCGCCCAGCTGCAAAAATGCATGTCAAAATAGCAAATTTATCTTGATATTCAGATTACAAGATATGAAGACCAAAAGGGAAACAATGCCAACAATACCATAAGTGTGATCATCATGTTGACACATAAACTATCACAAAGAAAGGTCTACAAAGATGGGTGTTCAAAACTCAAAAGGAGACTATGGGAGAGCAAGTGCTGGAAGTCTTATTCCAAAGTCCTTGTTGAACTTTGGGGGGTTTTCTGTGCCTTGAGGCTAGCATAAAATGCATTTTGGGAAGGTTCTGCTAGAATCAGATTCAAACTAGGAAGGACAATTGCTCATGCAAGGAGTTCCGGAACAAGATTGAGACTGGGAGATCATTCTGTAGCATACCTACAGGAAGGAACATTTTGAAGCTGATTGGCTAGCCAATTGCAGCTTATCTGATGACCAAAGCTTACAGATTCATCATCTGCCACCTTCTGGTAACTGATATGTACATTCCTCTTTGTGAACAAAAATGTATATAATATATATAAAAACAGAATTTAGAAGTTTTATTTTATCACCATGCCTCAACTCAACTCCCAAGAAGCTAGTATCTGAAATATAGTCTTCTTCCTAATCCATTAAATGCAGGAATACAGTTCGCTATCCATAACTTCTCATTTTAAAAGTAGGTAGAACGTAGAAGCATGGGGCAGCTGCAGTTGCACGTCTAGGATCCATAGAATAACCTATATGTGAACTATTGTTGAGAAATTGGTCAAAGTTATGATGTCAAGTTTATATAAGGGAACTCAACTCCAATGTACAAAAACAAGTATATATTTCAATGAAATCTTCTGAATGGAGTGTAATTTTTTCCAAGTTTTGAATGTAATAAAAGTGTGAATTCAGTTACTCAGCTTTTATTTTATGGAACTGATTCTTCAAAAGAAAATTACAAATGAAACATATACTCAACTGGTGAGATATATTGCTTGGGGGCAAATGGGAATAACAACTGGTTCCTATCACCTCTCATACTTTGAGAATCTTATAGCTCTACAGTGGTTTTATAACAGTTGTTTTTCACACATCAACATCCATGCACATCAAATATATAGTTGTGGTCATAGTTCATTTCCAACTTCACATCAACATCTTATATGTACCTTTTTAACGTCAATTTGAAGCAGGTAAAGATCCACCTTAGTGTTAAGGAAAAAATTCTGCAATGTTGACTGTACCTGAAAAATAAACCATTATAAGGTATCAATAATCAATTCCATACATAGGCAGAAAATATTATGGGCTGCAATTAATCATTCAGCTAAGTTTTCAACCAGTAAGGTCTAATCTGATTAACATGAGGTTTCTGAATAAAGGAAAAAAAAAACAACAGAGAGAACCCAATACACATAATTTTTCAGTGTTAGGGTAAACATAATCAAACTGGCTACTGGGTTTGATGTAAGTGTATGCCCTAGTGGGTCTACTCCTCTACTCCATCAATTAAGATTTTTTTTTTTTTTTTTGGTCAAACATCAATTGAGAGTTTTACAAGGCAAGAAATTCAGAAATTGTGTTCTGACCAAAAAAGAGTTCAGAAATTGTGTTTGAGAGAAAAGGACAAAGATTTTGAAAATTATATTAGATTGAGATATAACATAGAATTTGAGGAGAGAGAGAGAGAGAGAGAGAGAGAGAGAGAGAGACCTGATTTAGGTTGCTAAGATGAATGAAGCCAGAAGTGTTGTCAAGCTGTCCACCGAAACTAGAACCAGAGCTCTGCAACTCTTCCCACTCCTTTGCGGTGCTGATCCTGTACACATATTCTTCCTTAGCTTCACCTGCAGCCATTCCTAAACTGCAGACTAACTGGAGTCTCTCTTCCAAAGCAATGACACCATAGAATACAAAGCACCCTCTCAACTCTCTTGGGCCGTCCTGTTGGGCTTTTGGAACCAGTAATGGGCCTGTTGACCTTACTAGAGCCCATATCAAAAGCAAGCATGAAGATTCTTACACGCGTCGTTTTAAAGCTTCAGCATTCCAATTTCCAAACGTTAACTGCGAGGCTCACTGGCTCAGTAGCCTTAGTCAGTTGCCTCAGTAGCCCAAACCCGAGTCACTGAAACTTTTTTGCTCTGCTTACACAGCAGCAGTGACAAACATGGCTACAATGGTGAAGCCGAGCGTGAGCCCCCTCCATTCCCACCTCAGAGAGCTTCCTCTTATAGAATCGAGCTCGATCCGTACCAAGCTCAGAGATTTTCGGTTCTCTCACCCCATTGTCACTCTCAAACGCGCAAGAAATGCGTCCATTGTTCCTGTGATAAGAGCACAGACTTCTCCTGGTTCGTATTCCCATTTTATGTACCGCGCTTTTTTTTTTTTCCGAATTAATTCATGGGTTTTGAGTGTTACTTCATATTTGGTTGGATGTATGATTTGGGTGTCTCGGATTTTTCAATTTTCATGGTTTCCATTGTTGTTTGCTCGTAGATTATATCCAAGACTCGAAATTTTTCAAAGTGGAAGCGATTCTGAGGTGCAGAGACCACTCACTCTCCTCTTCTTTCTATACAACAATCTTATGTGCTCGTCTCATTCATGCATGGTTTTGTTTCGATTCCTTGTCTATAGCTCTGCATGTCTGTTGGCTTTTATGTGGGTAAAACATATGAGCTTATGGGGTTTGATTCTATCTAATGCTTTTTTTTTTTTTAATCTTTGTTCTGATTATGGGACGAAATAGGCCTTGGCGAGTTGCGCAGGTTTCTTCGGTAAGAACTATTGAACCTTAAGCACAACATACTGTACATATAATTGGCATTGCTTCTTTCTTTTAGGAAAATTAAATCAGGAAAATGATTGATTTATGCATCAAATTTTGTTATCAAGATGATAGCCGTGTTCTATTGTTATCTCAAGCACTTTTCCGTGTTCTTCCATGGTTGGATTTAATTCATTTGCATATATGGAACACTTTGTATAAATTAATTTAGTTGAACATCATATAGGACTTCAAAAACCATGAATAGTGAAGGTTATGGCATGCATTTTTTATGAAATTCTACTAAAGAGTTTTGGTCGATAGAAATTTTCCTCACGAGACATAGTGAGCCTTCATTTTGTATCGTTTTGATCCACCTGTTGTGACATGTCGAAAGATCAATCGGTAGCTGTTAATTGTACATCTATATGATTCTTTTCTGGACTTCATTAATAAAAAATATATTCTTATATCTGCCCAACCAAGGCTTATATATCCATTTCCTTGTTCCTCGTCAAGCCAAGATTCTGATAATGCTCATGCTAGTCTCAGCATTTCTGTGGCCACTGCAGTACCTTCAATTCATTGCAGCCATGAGGCATCATTGGGGGCTGCCATGCTAGTGGGTTGCCTGTGATGCAGTAAGTAATGCCATTTGGCATACCAAAAGAAATATAGAAGCAAAATCATTATAAATTGAAGAATTAAGATGTTGCCCTTTGATGTTCCATGAATTTGTTTATAACAAAATTAGGTTTTTAGTCTATAGTTTCCTGGTTTTACCCATCTTTTTGGATGCATTTTCTCATTGCAGTTCGCCTTCCTACTACCATACAGTGCAGCTTTAGACAGTTTCTGGCTATACATGTTTCTCTGGTTATTGGTCTTTTCAACTGTCATATTTATAAAGCTCCAAGAAAATAGCATCATTACTAATTTTTTCTTTTTCCTCCTTTGTGAAAATCAAAGGCTCTGCTAAAAATTGGTATTCGTGGCGTTACGGTATCTGATGTTAAAGGCTTTGGTGCTCAAGGTGGTTCAACAGAGAGGCAGGGTGGTATGTTCTGGTCTTGGCATGCATCTTTTTCCCCTTCATTTGAAAGAAATCTACCAGATGTTTTATAATGGTCCCTTCCCATTTAGCTACTGTTGCGTATCTATTGTCCAACTTTTTTCTTTGTATTTCCATTTCATAATTTGTTCTTGTTTATTACTTTGTAAGGCTCTGAATTTTCTGAAGACAATTTTGTCGCTAAAGTTAAAATGGAGATTGTAGTGAACAAAGACCAGGTATGAAGAGCCATAATTTTAGTTGCACAATGAATTCTTGTTCAAGATGTGAGACATCATTTGCCATCTTGATGCTCTTGGAAGAGGGGAAAAAATAAATGTTTTCTTGATAAAATTCACTGATTGAATTGTGCTTGTCATTATTTCTTAGGTTGAAATAGTAATAGACAAGATAATTGAAGAGGCAAGGACTGGAGAAATTGGCGATGGCAAGATTTTTGGTAAGACTTGAAACTTCTTCATCCGTTGCAAATAGTTGAATTTCGAAACTACAATGATACAATCTACGATAGTAAGCACCTAAGTAGTTCAAAGAACATTTAAATGAATTTGGTTTATTTGTAGCCTTGTTTTTTCTCCCTGGGTTAAGGCCTTGTTCTTGTTTCCTTAATGAGGAATATCAAAATTCTAAAATCTGTTACTTTAACATGACCAGGGCATGGCTTGCATTATTTTATTGCTGAAAAAGATGTACTCTGAATTTGAACTACAACTTTAAGACCTATATTATCAGATACATTTTAGATACAACTTTAACCTTATTTTCAGATGCATTTTTTAAATATACAACAAGCTTTGCACCTTTGATGGATTTATGACTGTCTACTTTTGTCATCTATACATGTTCTTGAAAAGATGCATATCCCTCCTGGATTAGGGAGCCAGATTCGCTAATTTACATTATATCGTGTTTGTGATTTGAGATAATTTCAACAGTAGTGAAATTGTACTTTAAAGTCAGATTGGTAGGAAAAGTAGATATTTTGGAGAAGGCTGATCGTTTTCAAAAGTCTTTGTGAGGTGTATTCTGCAATCACTGTGCTAGTTACGTGTAAATCTTAAACATAACGCTTGTCATTTTCTGGGATCTGTTAAATATTTGGTGGATTCAATTTTGACAAACTTCTAATGTGGTTTCGTGTGTTCTGCAGTGGTGCCAGTCTCAGACGTAATAAGAATTCGCACCGGTAACTTTTTACATGTCAAAATGATCTAATTTTAAGATGATATATGTAGTTTTTTGTATGGCCATTTGAAGTGATGAATAGAATTTACCTGAGTTATCTTTCATGTATTTGTAATTTTCAGGGGAGCGTGGAGAGCAGGCGGAGAAGATGATGGGCGGGATATCTGACATGGCCTCTCCCTATGCTGCATGATGGCTTGAACTGAGTGAACAAGTTTCAGCATCTTAACCTACTTTAGGAGCTGTACTCAACCCTCCAATGTCCATTAGAGCTTAGGAGACTGATGCTTTTATTTTCTCAGTGCTGTGTGATGATGCAAGAGAAAAATAAGGTGCAATACTAGTCACGTAGTTTCTCACTCTTTTACAAAGGAAATGGTTAGAAAATAATCACCTTGTTATTTCTCCCTTTATTTATAAAATAAAAGTAATTGGTTTTTTTTAATAAAGGTAAACAAAATAGATTGAATTAGTGGGGCATTCCGAGAAATGAATTCCGGGCCACTAGACCAAATGCCCAAGTAAAGATTAATGAGCAAAACCAAGTGGCTAAATTTTGTTAGTGCCTTTTGAACTCTTAGTCTTGAACATTTAAAATTTGAAACTTAACCCCTAATTTTTAGTTGATCAAATCCTAATTAACTTCTATGCACTTTTTGCTAGAAACGGTTCATCCTTTCTTCTTTTTTTTTTTTTGAGACCAAAATGAAGGATTTTATTAATGAGTAATATCCTCATACAGAAAAGGACCAAGCCAGTGAGGTCCAGACTCCACATCCAAACACACATGACATCTATGGTTAGAAAAATCAAATTTTGCTAAAAGATGTGCTACTCTATTTGATTCCCTCCGGCGAAATTGACAGCTAACATCCGCGAAGCTCGCCAGCAAGTCTTTTGTGTCCTCCACAATCGCACTGTCTGCTGCGAACGAAGGGAACAGGTCATTAATTCATCGAACAACGTCCTTTGAGTGCATCTCAAGTATTAGGTGCTCCAGTTGCAGATCTTGCACAAGCTGCAGTCCAAATACCGCTGCCATCAACTCATATTCACTAGCAGAGAAGGAGCCGAAGATAGTTTTGGTAGCCACCAAGATTAGCTGCCCAACATAAAAAGGCAAACAATGGTTTCTCACCTTCCTTTAGAACATTCTGTGCATGACCACAGAAGACCCCAAACCTGCCTTCAAAAGGTAGAGCCAAGAGGTCACTCAAAACTGACAGGTTCCATACATCTTGAGCCTTTGCACAACCCCAAATGGCATGTAGGACTGTTTCCAATTCCTCCCCACAACGTTTACAGATTGGGTCGTCCGTTAGAGTGCGACGAAACAAACTAAAATTGCATGGGAGAATCTCATGACAGCTTCTCCGAAGAAAAAAAGCTTTATTTTCGCAGGGACATTGAGAGCCCATATTCCTTTCCAACAGTTGTACACCCTTGGGCATACGAAAGAGGCTCATATAGTAAGTCGGGATCGCTTGGAAGACCGCTTTTATCATGATTTCTTTACCAGCCTTAGATAGCAGTTTTTCTTTCCATCCAGTCAATTTCTTCCATATACGTACGCTCCTTCATCGGCATGAATAGCTTCTTCTTCCCTTTAGCCGTGAAGAGTGGATTGAATGTTTAAGTGACTAAATTTGTGACGAATCTTGAGGATTGTTTTTCATTTAAATTTGTGATACTGAATTACTATGGAGATGATTTGAGAGAATTTTCGGATCTTGTGAAGCAAAGTTATGGATTCCTTAAGTTTGATGGTATATGTGGATGTGCTTCGAACATGGAAATGATTGAGAGATAATCTTTTGCACTTGGAAGTTTTAGTTTAGAATTAAGATGAGTTGTGACTGATAAGTTGAAATTGTAGCTATTGAGTGTTATCGATTTCCTCATAAGTTTCTAAATAACACCAACAGGATTAGAAGGAACGAGATGTAAGTGTTTATGGTGTTTGGGTGCTGTCTATTTTTGGAGATATTTGAATTGTGAAGTGCGAATGTCATTTTGGATATAAGATATTGGTGATCTATTGTGGATTAATCAATTTAAACAATCCTAGGAGACAATAAGGTGTGAAATTTCAATTTGATCTCGATGATTGAAATATTATTTGAGGTTATGAATTTTATTATTTGAAGATGATAGAAGTGATTACCTTATCATTGGTGAACTTGATAGTAGTGGTCATTGCTTGATGATTAAGATTTTATAAATCTCAAGGACGAGATTTCTTTTAAGGGTATGGAATGTGAGTCGTTGAAGAACGAGAATTTACTGAGATATGTGATTTATTTCTAGTCTAAATAGATAGAGCTTGAGCGTACGTACGAGCACGTAATGGAATGCAAATTGGAGCTACTATATATATGGATAAATCATGGACGACCATGTCAGTTAGATTCAATACATGTACTCGATTTGAGAGAACTTGAATTGGACGAACAATTATCATTCGAGACAAGACTCGTGCAGGTATTAGATCATAAAGAACAAGTTCTCCGCACTTAAGATGATCCCGTTACTTAAAGTATTGTGGAGAAATAGGAAAGCCGAAGAAATGATATGGGAAGTAGAAGCTGAAGTACGTCAAAAGTATTCTAACTTATTTCTTTGACTTTTGGGATCAGTATCAAATTTCGAGGACGAAATTTCTTTAAGGGGGTTAGATTGTAATAACATATATTTAATACAAAGTAAATTATGTTTATTATTTTAGTTATTTGTTTTATATTTAATTATACTTATATTTACTATTATAATTTATATATTTGTTTTTGATATTTTAATTAGAGTTATAATATATAAAAAAAAAATGAGGAAGTTGCTAGACTCACGTCCATCAACTTCAAGTGTCTATTTTGTGGTGCGTGCTAGCTTTCCTCCTTAGGAAGGGAAACTTGTGATTGGATAGGTTTAAGTGAGTGAGTGAGTAGTGTGTGTTTGTGGCAGTGGTGTTAGGCGGTGGAGTGTGTGTGTGTGTGTGTTGTGTTGATATTATAAGGTTGGGTTTAAATAAAAAGGAGGCAGCTGCTAGTGTTAGACCAAATTGAAAGGAAAACAGAGCAAGAAAGAAGAGAACCCGAGAGAAATAAGAGAAGAGGAAGGAAAGAAAGAGAAGAGAAGAGAAAGAAAAGAGAAAGGAAAAACAGGGGAAGAGAGAGAGAGAGAGAGAGAACTGGACGTGGAGAAGAGAGCCCCTGAGTTGAAGAGGTAAGATTGAATTCATTTTGGGTGTACTGAGTAAATTTTTAAGTTTTGGGATTTATTTTTATTAACAGAAAGACACAAGGACGAGCATGATCCCAAATGGTCATTGTCTAATCTAATTGTAAATCTTAAACCTAGAAAAAAAAATAGTTAAAAAATGAATTTATGTAACACAACTTACCCAAATTGTTAATTTGTGTAAACTGAAATAAGAAATTATACCATAATTGAGAAGAAAAATAATAAAATAACATACCTAAAAAAATGATGTTTGGGTTACTACATACATTTTTAAATATTTACTTAATTGAAGAACCAAAGCATGTCATCTTTCTTTTTTTGTCGTTTTTGAAGTCTCTCAGTGATAAATGATGCGTGAAAGCGATAAAGAGAGAGTCAAGGGAAGCAATTAAAAGGAGACATAGGAGTTTGAAATGATCATATGCAAGGGGGAGATAACTAATTGAACGAGCATGATCCTAACTGGTCATTGTCTAATCTAATTGTAAATCTTAAACCTAGAAAAAAAATAGTTAAAAAAATGAATTTATGTAACACAACTTACCCAAATTGTTAATTTGTGTAAATTGAAATAAGAAATTATACCATAATTGAGAAGAAAAATAATAAAATAACATACCTAAAAAAATGATGTTTGGGTTACTACATACATTATTAAATATTTACTTAATTGAAGAACCAAAGAATCTCATCTTTCTTTTTTTGTCGTTTTTGAAGTCTCTCAGTGATAAATGATGCGTGAAAGCGATAAAGAGAGAGTCAAGGGAAACAATTAAAAGGAGACATAGGAGTTTGAAATGATCATATGCAAGGGGGCGATAACTAATTGAGAAGAATAAGTATTTTCTATGTGTTCTATAATGCTTCGAATTGGTTCTTTTGATTCAAATTAAACCTAGATGTTCGATCTCTTTTGCATATCGGTATTACCACCCCTCTTTCAAGAGGTTTTATGTTACCATGGACGTCATATTCCATGAACATGTGCTTTTCTACTCAAGAGGGATCATTGATTCTTCACTTCAAAGGGAGACTAAGGAAGAAGTGCAAAATCATGAGGATATGGGGTTCTTTGAGGTGTTTAGGTCATCTAGTATTGAGGAAAAAGAAGTCAACACGTCCTTTTCCAAGCGTTTAGTTAGCGGTTATGAAGATCCAATCCATGATAGTACATTATCTCCTACAACCGACCCACTGAACCAATCTTCTCTAGATGACTCCTTAGAGGTATCACCTGACCTCGTTCTTGTTGACTTTAATATTCATGATTTAATTAATGTAACTAAGCTTGAGCCTGAACCATCCCAATATCTTCTTCCACCTCGATCTAATCGTGGTCAACCCCTAACTAGATATGAACATGATCCTAATCAAGGAATAAAATTTTGGATTTCGAGGAAATTTCGACGGAAATTTCGATGGAAATTTCGACGGAAATTTCGAAGATTTTTAAATTTCGACAAAAATTCGACGGAAATGACGGAAATTATTATCAAAATACGGAAATTTTGAATGAAACTTCACCATATGTTTATTTAACATATTATCTACTACATTGATAAAAAACATTGAAAAAACCAAATTATATGGTAGGTTTCATGTGATATGTGATGAATATAATGCGCGCTGGAGGCAAATACTATTAAAAAAATGCTTCACTAATTAATAATTACTTCAATAACACCTCAATTTTATTTTTACTATAATATTGCCACATGAATTACAAAAGTAATCAATACCACATAGAGTTTCTAGGAGGTTCAAAATTTCCGCTGTCTTCAGTATCATCATGTCCAGAGTAGGTGTAATGTGAAGAATAATCATCCCAAGATACTTCTCCAGCATAATTTTGCATGTAATTGCCAACATGCCAACCATATGGATCAGGAACCTGTTGTGGTTGAATTTGCCCATAAGCATACTCATTTGAAGAGTTTGTCTCTTGTTGTGCCAATGAATTACTATCAGACTCAACCAAGTAAGGCAGATGAGTTTGTCTCTTGTTGTGCCAATGAGTTCATATTAATATATTACCAATTAGCAATTCCATATTAATTTCCATATTACTAATTTGTAATTTCATATCATATCACCAATTTCATTTCCATATTACTAATTACATATTAATTATTAATTTATTACCAACTCCATATTAATTTTACTAATTTTAAATTACCAATTCGGCAATTCCATACATGATACATATTAGATACTATTAACAAATCATACAAATTCCATATTAATTATTAACAAATCATATCAATTCCAATTTCATAATCATATCATATCACCACTTTCAGCTTCCATATCAATATTTATATATCATACAAATTACACAAATCATACAAATCAAATTCAACCTAAAATTATACAATCAATTCCAAAATTATACGATTAAAGATTCAAAATTAACCCAAAATCATACACTTATACAAATCAAAATCAACCCAAAATTATACAATTAATTCCAAATCTATATAAATCAACCCAAGATCAATATAATTTATCTTATATAAATCAACCCAAGATCAATATAATTTACATGTAAACCCAAAATATGATATTGATCAATTGATGTTAGATAATATTTAAAAGTGGGTAAATGATATACTCAACCTCATACATACAGATATACTCATATACATCAATACATGATACATTAATTTAGACATTTACACCGTTAGTTAAGTCTATTAGACAGTTTAGAGTTTAGAACTTTAGATTAGTCTATTAGACTATTACTCACAGTGACGGCCTTAAGACATGGACCTAATTCAAAATAGAACCTAACTATAGAAATTAGAAACTTGATTGAAAATGAAATCTAACTACAGCCACCACAGGAACCTGTTTTCGACCAAATAAAAAAAAACAAAAACAAAAACTATAAAACTCTAATTAAAAAAACAATGAATACAAGTATACCAAGTTTTGCGGTTTTGCCTACGTTTATTGTCTTGTGAGGTGTAGTTTATGACCTTGGGTCCTTGGGTGGAACTGCAGCCCCTATGCTTGTCTGCTTTGAGGTGCATACAGCTGTTTGTGTGTTTCTGCACCAAACAATCATATACCATGGAATATGGGCTTGGCTATGATTGCATTACTTGCCCACTTTGATATGTGGTTTACAGAATAGACTCATATTAAAGTGGACCACATGACCCACATCAGAAAATTAAGCACATTCTTTATTGATTTTTACTGTCAAATCTAAATAAAAGCAGTGAAGTACTCTGGTCATAGTTTTACGGATACAACACTATTTTCAATTTTTCATACCGATTGTTAGAGACTCACGGCCTGTATACCAAATTAAACCTCATTTAGTTGATTTTTTTTTTCCCTCTCTCTCTTCCCTCCCTTCCAAGCCTTCTCTCTTCTCTCTTTCCTCCTCCAGCAATCTCTCTTTCAAAAAGAGGGGTTACAAAAATAAGTATGGGGTGAGGCCGTGAGGGTGGGTCACTAGGTTCAATTTTCCAATTTGAAAGGGCCGTCAACAAAACAACAGTGGGTGTGCGTTTGATCTTTTATATCAGAAGTCAAGCAAAAGAAGTCAAGCAAAAGTCACGGGTTGATGGCAGACTTGGCAGTATGGCACTTCGGCTTCGCACAAACTGATTTCAGATTTTCAGGTTGGGTTAAGAGAGAGAAACACGCCGGGGGTTTCGAGGTGGCCGGAACGGCGCTGCAAGCCGAGACGATGGAGGAGAGAGGCGAGAGAGAGAGAAGAGACAGAGCCGAGAAGACGAAGGAGAGAGGAGGCGCTACAGATCGGGTTTCAGATCGATGGAGGTGTGCGCCGACGACTATGCAGGTGAGATTGTGAGGCTGGATATTTGAGGGAGTGAGGGAAATTTGGTGCGCTGGGGGCTGGGGTTTGCTGGGTTACTGGGTATTTGAGGGAAATTTCGTCGAAGTTTCCCTAAATTTCGACGAAATTTAAGCGAAATTTCGTGGAAATTTCCCTCAAATTCAAAAAAATTTGCATTTAGGGTATCTGAGCGAAATTTCGGCGAAATTTCGGCCGAAATTCGGTCGAATTGGTGTTAAAATTTCGGACCCCAGAAAAATCGAAATTTTCGGCGAAATTTCGCCGAAAACTTCGAAATTTAAACCCTTGATCCTAATTAAAGCCAAAGTTAAATATGATCCATAAATAGTCATGTGTCCTCCCACAGCTTGTCCAAGTCATATGCATCTTATGTACTCCAATTATCGTCTGTTTCTATTCCTAGTAAATTGCAAGAAGCTTTGACAAATTCTAGATGGACCAAAACTATGGCAGAGGAAATGGTAGCATTGAAAAAAAAAATGCTACTTGGGAACTTGTGTCCTTAACAAAAGGAAAGAAGATCGTGGGGTGTAGATGAGTATTTGCAGTCAAACACAAATCAGATGAGACTATTGAGAAATTCAAAGCTCGGCTAGTTGCAAAAGGATATACACGTTCTTATGGTGTTGATTATCAAGAAACATTTGCACTAGTTGCCAAGCTTAATACTGTGAGAGTACTGTTGTCATTAGTAGCTAATGATAATTGGCCAGTACTCCTCCAGTTTGATGTCAAAAATGCTTTTTTACATAGAAACCTTACTGAAGAAGTGTATATGGACCCTCCTCCAGGTATACTAGAGTACTTAGATACAAGAATGGTGTGAAAACTGAAAAAGGCTTTGTATGGGTTGAAGCAGTCTCTAAGGGCTTGGTTTGGCAGGTTCACCAAGGCTATGAGGAATTTTTGCTGCAAACAAAGTAACTAAGATCATACTTTCACTACAACAAAAATGTCGATACGACTGATATCTATTTGGGTAGCCGTCTGATATAGCGAGTCATGATATCTAATGTTCACATTTTATATATCAGTAAACTGATATGTAAACATTGTTTATATATCATTTTTTTTTTCAACCTGATGTCCTAAATACAAAATGGATATCCAATTTGATATTATTTCTGATATCTATAAAATCCAAGTATCAGTAGTATTAGTCAATAGATATTGTATTTGATACTAATACTGCCATATAACCTGATATCAATATCAGGTTTGAGGTAAAATATGATATAAAACTATGGTATCAATATCAGGTCTATGGTAGAATATGATATATATAATCTTGATATCAATATCAGGTATGGAATAAATTCTGATATCTAAACATTGTTTTTATATCAGATCTAAGAAAGAATCTGATATCAAAGCGTTATAAAATATCAATTATTAGTCCAAAACTGATATCGTTTAGTATGTCGATTTCACAAAAGAAAATTGGAATACAACTTGCTATATCAGTTTTTTTTCACCTAAAAAATGATATCAATACATAAATTTGAGCCTGTACATAAATTTGGCCATAAATTTGTGCAGCCATAAAATCTTCCATTCTCATTCCATATATTTCAATAATCACCAATAACAATATTCAAAGCTGCCTACAAATATCCAACAAGATAACCATATATTTTGTTTTTTGTTTTGTAGAGGTCTAAACATACCATGCCACCAACCTAATAACTAAGGCAATATTGCCTAAACCCTGCTTGTTAAGACCTTTACAAAACCAAAACAAGTTGTAATTAATGTATCATACGCTGCCCACATGTACAAAATAACATGATAGCACCTAGCCTAATTAATTTGCAAATCAGCACTATGTCTAGCTAGCTAGCTAGTTCTATCTTCAATTCTGCCATCCTTTACAAAATAGTCATGGCAGCATGTATGATCTAATTAAAAGCACCAAATTTTCAATCTTCTTCCATGCTTTACAAAAAATGAGCATGCACGACAACTTTCTTCTATCCACAAAAAAGGCAAAACGCACACCACCTACCAATTAACTTGTCGGTCTAAAGAAAATTGTTCAGAAAATCTCCCCATTCCACACGCACCTCATCTATTTGATCTTGTGTGTATCCGCTTCGCTTGGTCTTCATATTGGACCACTGAAAACATCAAAGGAACATATTTTCTTTAATTTAATCACAGATTCATTGATCTCATAAGTTCTATATACTGAATACATGCATGCCTTATTAATCTCAATTTTCAACTAAACATGCATATGCATAAAGAATAAAAGCAAGTCAGAGTAGTTGAATGGAACTACACAACACTACAAAATGAGTTGCTGCCTAACAACCCTCCCATTTCCCTGCTTCATACATATGTGTGCTTTTAAGAAAATTGCTTATCCTTGAAAAGAGACCACACTATAAGAAAAGTACTAAATCCTTGTCTCTGTAGTTGCAACCCTGTTTCAAATTAATAATATATAGTAACAATATGACACAAAACACCAAAGGTTCTCAGAGGTTCTCCACTCTAACTTTCACATTTCAAATACCTCTCTCTCAAACATCAAAGATGCAGTTTCTCCAAGTTGAACTTAGTCAAAAATTTGGGTATGCATGCATGCAGTTTCTACATTGTTTATTGAACCACTTAAAGGACAAAAGGCAGATCAGATTATTCAATTGCATATATTACAAACCATACTTTAAGTATTTAATCCAAATGCATGAACAACACAAACGCAATACAAGCTTGGGTAGATATGTTTTTTATCAATTGGAAATCTGACCTTGGTCGCATAATCAAGGTTGGTATCCTCAATAATTTCCTTCATTTACTGCATCACATAGTAACCACACTCAATACCACCAGGTTGCTTTGGACGCTATGCATGATCCGAAAAAATGGCACATAGTTAATATTCAAGCCATATGCAAACGTGGACTTGTCAGACAAATAAAATTAAGGTTAATGACAATAAAGATCGAGGACTTACGAATAGATGCCTCCACTGGGGCGTTTTCTTATTTGTCCTACCCGTGAGTCCATTAAAGTGTCTAATAGCACTTAATCAACAAAAATTGAAACTTTTAATTATATGACTTGAAACAAAGATGGTATATAAATCTGGGAAAAAAAAGAGTGGTTACAATGAATCAAATAAAAGTAAAGTCTTACTTGTTGACAATTGTCATCCACTCTTTGTCATGGGTTTGCTTCGGAAGAGGGTCCATGATAAAAACTGCATCTTTGTCTTTATTGATAATGGTCAAAATCCAGTGTGCCCTTGAAAAGGTTAACATTAATCAGCAAGTACAATATGATTTGCCCATATGAAAACAATCTGCTTAAAATTAATCAATAGTTAAGTAATTTCAGAAACTTACCCAGAATTGTATGGAAGTAAAAAAACACGATCTGATTTGCCCATATGAAAGCGATATGCTAAATATTGTGATCGCTGTTGTGAATCTCCTACTCCAACTGAGATGCGCGAGGGGTCCACAAATCCAACTATTTCTTCCATGTGTGAGTTCAAAACCTTTTCATATAGGTGCCTAATTATTTATTTCAATTAGTTCATATCCTACCAGCTACTCGATCATAGCTTAAATATTAGAGAAAATACTCATTGAATCAGCAAGTACTATTACCTCATGTAAAGCACGATGCACGTGGCTGATAATTCTTGCATCTCCATTATGGAAGTAATGTCCTCTTTCAAGATGTATAGACGTCAGACATGCCCAAAGAATTCTTCCTCTAAATCTGCTGCAATAGCTCTTCCACTTGTGGTCATCGCGTCACATGCAAAACGATATAAGGCCTTGCAGTTCAGAGGCACTTGCTTGCCAGCTTCTGAGGTCTTGAATAACTCTTTCCTTATGACAGGATCTTGTTTTTTTGGTTTCTAGGGTGTTAAGAAAAAACAAGCAACACTCGTTAGAATAATGAAGATACATTCTAAGGTCCAAAAACTTATAGAATAGTCAATAAAAGATACATTGTTTAAGACTCTAGGCAAACATTTTTTAAGGTATGTTTTTACAAGTGTTCACAAGATTATCATAATGGAAAGAGGGAGCAGCTACCTTGACAGTTTCTGCAATATCAACCTCTTCAACCTCCACTACTTCAACATCAGCAGCTTTCTTTTTCACCTCGACATCCACACCCTTAGCCTTGTCCTCATAAACACAGCTTGCTTTATCAGACATCAAACCTTGGCCTGCAGGTACCATCTTTGGTGTAACAGGTGAATCACCAAGTTGTTTCTTCTCCAATATTTCAAGCCTCTCCAAAAGCCCCTCACGGTCCTTCAGAAACATTGCAATCAGCTCTTTCTTTGTAATTATATCCCTCGGTTTTTTAGGTATGTTGAAGTACACATGAGGGTTGACATTCCCACCCACTGCTCTGACCCTACCAGAATGCTCAGGTGTGTTCAAATCCATTGTCAGCACATCATTAGCACCCTCAACCTTTAACTCTCCATTTTTCTTCTTTTCCAGCAAGTCATCCTGACATTATAATGCATAATTTAAATACTTATCAATGAATAAGCAATGGCAGTCATGTATAAGCACAATGTAAATCCTTACAATGATATTCACTACTTTAGAAACTTCCTCATCCAATTTCCCATTAGAGTCTTCTCGTGCCCTCTTCCATAGGACTGAACGGTCGAGGTCATCCTCCCTAAAACTTTCTTTCCTCTAAGTTATAATCAAAATAATGCACAATTTATAAGTTTATAATTAAAACCACTAAAATATGAGGCCCTTATTAAAAAAAAATATCAGAATTTGTGGGCTTATAAAAAAGGCAAATGCTGCCAACATATGGATTGTTAAGAATCTTACCAAAGTCTCCTCCAATCCAATGTAGCCCTTCCGTGAAAGTTTATGATGATACTTCCTATTGAGGGTTTTTTGACGTTGAACCTCGTGTTTTTCCTACAATTAAGACAACACCATATTGTCAAATAAAGTACCTACCAGTTAGTTAAGTCAAAACACATAAATCTAAATTTCATACATATATAACATAAAAGGACTGCGTAACCCTTCCAGCAACAAACTAATCTCAATGGACTTGCTCGATGCCTTTATACTCCTTTGGTGGTGATTTTAACATCTTCTCATCGTTTATGAATGGGAGAATGTATTTGCGTGTCAGCATAGTCTTGAATGTTCTCCATTTGATGCTAACGGATGACAAAACATGTTTCCTGCTTGACGGGTCCAGCTCAAATGCACCCTACATCAAGTCGATCATTAAAAAAAAGCACATTGTTATCCACTAAATAAAGTAAAAAAGGCTAAAAGGAAGGTGCAGTTGCAAGTTCAATTCTAAGGTTTCATAATTACCATAACATCCTCCCATATGTTTTGTTTTATGGTGTCATCTACAGCTGGCCAGTTTTGATAAATGATTGGCACTGTGGTTCGAGCCAAAACCCCAATGTATGACATCAAAGTTAAACGTGCATCTCCGCAAGGTGCGCCAAAGGAGTTAAACTCCACTTTTACCTTTCTTCCCTGTGCTTTCTTCACAACAATTCTGTGCATGGTTGTAACCCCACGACCAGTCTACTTGGCCTTGGACTTGGCATGTTTTGTCTTGGACTTAGGTGATGAGGCATTTTTTGCCTTGGACTTGGCTGGTGATGACAAATTTTTGGCTTTGGGTTTGGCTGGTGATAAGGTCTTTTTAGCCTTGGACTTAGACTTGGCTGGTGATGAGGCATTTTTAGCCTTGGACTTGGCTGGTGATGAGGCATTTTTGGCCTTCCACTTGGCTGTTTTAACAATTTTTTTGGCCAGCTGTGTTGAGTTGGCCTTCCACTTGGCACTCCTCTTTTTCCTTGGTGTAGCCATTTCTGTTTCGCAGCTGGCTCTTGTTCCATATGAATAACAAATAAAGTTAGTATTAAAAATAATTGACTTAACAATTAAAAATAATTTACATATGAATAATTTACTTAACACAACCAGCAACAGCAGTACTATTACACATAACATTCTCTCTATTACATTTTATGCAAATAATGCACAATACCAGCAGTATCATTCCACATAAATAAATTAAAATATCACAAATACAAAATACACATATAAATGATTTACTTAACACAACCAGCAGCAGCAGTACCATTACACATACATTCTCTCTATTACATTTTTTGCAAATAATGCACAATAGCAGCTCTATTACATTCTCTCTATTACATTGTTTTTCTTTTTATTTGCATGATGTATCCATATTCGCTCACAATCAGGCCTCTTGTAAGTGGTGTCATCCTCATTCATCAGCTCATCAAATTCCTCAACAAATGGAAGGCCATTGGTAAAGGACTCATGATCAATCACATTGTTCCCTAAATCATCATCTTGAGAACAGTTATAATAGTCTCTATTAGGGGCTGCAATCACGACTGACCAGCTCGAATCAAGTGAATCATCTACATAAAAGACTTGCTTCACTTGGGCAGCCAGTGTAAACGCATCTTTCTTATGACCTATTCTATTAAGGTTAACCAATAAGAACCCTAGGTCATCTATCTTTATGCCCTTATTATTCTCTACCCACATACACTTAAACAAAGGAACTCGAAAATTACAATAATCTAACTCCCAAATTTCTTGGATAACCCCATAGAAAACCATGTCAGTGTAAACCGAATTCTTATCTTTCGCGTTCGCCACCTGCATTGTATTCGCCACCAAGGTAACCCCACTATTTTGGACATAATGCATATTGTCCCGTGCCTTTGTGTGAAAATGGCACCCCCCAATCTCATAACCCTCATACTTCAGCACACTCATTGGTGGACCTTGAGCTAGCCGCCTCAATGACATTATAACTCCACCTCTCCAAGTTCAATTAGATGTAAAACCTATGGTAACAAAGATTGAGTTACACTTTGTAAAACTTTTCCAAAACACCAAAATTTTGTAACAGTCAAAGCTTTGTAAAGGTAACAAAATAGCATACCTTTTGACGTAACCAGTAGATAAATTCACGATTGTGGGCTTCTAGCAACCACTTATCACTTTTTTTTTTTTTTACTTGAATGTAATTCTTTCAAGTAGGCCTTGTGTTCTCTACCAACAGATTCCAAACAAAAAAATCACAATGATGATTTGAAATTAAATTAAATTCAATATGTTATAAGTCTAAGTGGTGGATAAATACACTTACTCAGCATAAGGTTCAACTTCTGAGGCATTCTCCAATACAGTTCGGTGTGCTTACTCCCAAGATTCGCGGTCTACTAAATGTGCCTTAGTCCCTGAGAGAGGTCTACTGCTGTTTTGTGCCCCCATCAATGAGTGAGGAATTCCAATTGCTATTGCATCAGATAAGTAGTCGGAGCAAAACTCCACAGCTTCCTCAGCGATGTAACTTTCAGCAATGCAGCCCTCCGGTCGATTACGATTCCGTACATAACCCTTTAAGACTTTCATGGCTCTTTCAAATGGATACATCTATCTATAATAAACCGGTCCGCACAATCGAACTTCTCTAACAAGGTGAACGGTTAAATGCACCATTATATCGAAGAACGAAGGTGGGAAAATCTTCTCTAGCAAACATAAAGTTTCAACGAGATCGTATTGCACTTTATCCAACTTCGACACATCAACCACTTTAGTGCAAAGAGCATTAAAGAAGAAGCATAGCCTTGTTATTGCATATCTCACGTGGATGAGCAGCACCGAACGTATGGCGACGGGTAGTAATTGCTGCATCAACGTGTGGCAATCATGAGACTTTAAACCAAACAATTTCAACTCTTCCATGGATACGATGTTTCGCACATTTGAAGAATAACATTCCGGGACCTTAGTACCCAACAAACACCTACATAGTGTTTGTTTCTCAACCCTAGAAAAAGTATATGGAGCTGCTGGCAAAAAAGTTCTTTTATTCCCTACCTCGAGTGCCAAGTCAAGTCTAACTCCCATTTCCACCAGATCTAAACGGGCAGCCACACCATCTTTGGTCTTCCCTTGAATGTTCAATAAAGTTCCAATATTGCTGTCGGACACATTCTTCTCAATGTGCATTACATCCAAGCAATGCCTAATATGAAGTGACTTCTAATACTCAAGGTCAAAGAAAATTGATCTTTTCTTCCAACATGAAGTAAGAGATTCACCACCTTTTGGCTTAGTTGACTTAGTCTTCCCGAAGTTACAATTGATTCTAGAAACTTTTTCTAAGACATCTTCGCCACTTAAAGGTGTAGGAGTCTCACGATCATCCTGCTTGTTATTAAAAGCAGCCTTTTGTTTTCGATATGGGTGGTTGCGGTCCAAGAATCTTCGGTGGCCTTGGAAACACATTTTCTTACCATGTTTCAAAAAAATCGAATCTGTGTCTTCTCCGCAAATGGGACATGCTTTATAACCCTTAACCGTGCACCCAGACAAGTTACCGTAAGCAGGAAAATCATTGATTGTCCACAAAAGTACAGCCCTCAAAAAGAAGATGTCTTTTCTGAATCCATCGTGCACTCCATCAATTCCCTCTCACAAGGTCTTCAAATCATCAACCAAAGGTTCTAAGTACACGTCTATATCGTTTCCCGGCTGCCTAGGACCAGAAATAAGCAAGGTTAACATGATAAACTTCCTTTTCATGCACAACCAAGGAGGAAGGTTATAAGTCACTAAAAGTACGGGCCAACAACTATACTGGTTGCTAAGGGAACTGTGCGGATTTATCCCATCAGAGGAAAGGGCAAGCCTTAAATTTCTAGGCTCACTTGCAAAATCTGGCCACTTTTGGTCAACCAACTTCCAAGCTGGAGAATCAGCTGGATGCCGCATCATGCCGCCACTCATTTTGTGTTCAGCATGCCAAGTCAGATTGTTTGAAGTCTCACAATCCGTTTAAATCTTGGAATAGGTGGAAAGTACCACAACAGTTTTGCTGCCACCCCTTCCTTCTCAACTTCTTCCTTGTTGACCTTCCACCGAGATAGATCACACTTGGGGCACCTTGTGTCATGGGTGCTCATATTTTTTTCTATACAAAATACAGTTGTTCGGACATGCATGAATCTTCTCATATTCCATTCCTAAAGCAGCCAATGTCTTCTTCGCCTCATATGTAGATAAGGGAAGTAAATGACCATTTGGAAGCATATCTCCAAAGATGACCAGCATATCAGTAAAGCTATTGTCGGAATGACCATGTTTTGCCTTCAAATTGAACAACTTGACTAGGGCAGATAACTTGCTGTAATTATGACAATATGGGTATAAAAGTCTCTCTCCTTCCTCAACAAACTTCATAAACTCATCCGGATTCTCATTGAAATTATCAAATGCACCTTCGTACATGTTGACTGTTTCAGACCCAAATACATCATGTTCTGACTCCACAAATGTAGGGGCAGCACACTCATCATGCCATATCCAATTATTATATCGCTTGTCTATACCATTAAAGTAAAGATGCTCCCTTACTATCTTAATGGTAAACTTACTCAAGTTCCCACATTTCACACAAGGACACTGAATGTACTTATGATTGGTAGCATTCTCTAATGCAAATGTCAAAAAATCCTCAACTCCCACCTTATACTCCTTAGTCATCCTATCAGCATGCATCCAGGTTTTATCCATTGCCCTTACTTGTCGATATTAACTTCACATAAAGAGACAATAGCCAATTCAATATTAATGTGCAGTCAAATTAAAATGCAAATTTCTCACCTAGCCTCTTATGAAACAAATACTCATTAATACATTTTAATTTTACCCTAAGAGACAAACATTCATGTACTGCAATTTACATATAAGATTCAAAACATATATGTTATATATGGAAAACAAAAAGCTCATAAGAGACTTTAGAGGGACAACCTATTATTCCTAAAACTCAGCAAGTGTACCATACAGAAATCTACACTAGCCACTTTATTGTTCCCCCAATTTTTTTCAAATAAAAAACTTATATGCATACTAGGACAGCTCTTATGTCATATTTACAAGCACAAGCTTAAAATCAGAAGACCAAAATTGAACAACATCATGAATGTGATCGAAGTAAATAATTAAGAAATATACCTAGGTTAGCAATTCCTCATGCGTAAAAAAGGCTACTGGTTATGTCTTCTAATACGAACAAAGTAAACCTGAAAAATGAAATGCACAATTTATAATTTGCTAAAACACAACAGAGTAAGTCAAACAAGAAGCCCCATTCAGTAATTAACTACCAGAAGCACCCATGTCTTAATTCAATCTCATCTAATTAAGAAAGTAAGAACAAAGAAGCATCACACCAACACATTTTTCTAACTTATTACAAGGATGGTACCATCAAAACACTCCAAAAATCACAACAACAATATCTTTTTATTTGTGAATATGATATGGTACCAATCTGCTGGGCCTCCACAACAAAAGCTCAAGTGGTTGGCCTACACTCACACATAGCCATTGGTTTTATGATTGCTTTCATGTGGTGTGAAGTGCAAGACATATAGCCATATATTAATAGCAGGTTCCAGCTCATAAGAATCAAAGGCTGTCTATGTCAAACAAACGTTTGCAAATCAATTAACAATGAATAAGGCAGACATGGTAGTACTATTGTTAGCTCACACTTCACCAGACATCATCCCCCAACAACATAACCTTGTTTTATTAAATATAACACATTATTATAGCAAGGAAAACATGCACTTAAATTATTTTCAAAAAAAATAAATGAAAAAGTTGAACCTCCCATTTCTTCAGCATTACATTTTCTCACTTATTATAAAAGATTTAAAGTTTTGTTCTGGACCATGGATGATAATATAAAATTACAACTACTAGATAGTCCAAATCTCACTCACTAATTTAAAGTTTTGTTCTACAAAATGGAGCACAGAAAACGCCCTTGTGAGCAAACTAATTTACCCAAAAATTCAAAAACTAATTTACCTAGAAATTCACACTTCACCTGTCGAGAGGATCTTGGGGTCGAGAGGAACTTCAAGCGGTGGCGGCGACGGCAAGAGAGTGGCTGGGGTGCGACTGGTCAGGTTGTTCTTTGACGTCTGCGAATGGAGAGGCTAAGAGTCAGAGGGTGAGAGAGAGACAGAGAAGTGAGAGTGAGAGAAACAGACAAACTCACAATGAAGTCTGGGAGTGGCGAAAGCGACGACGACGGCGAGTGTATGAGGCTGATGAGCAGATAGTCCAAATCTCACTCACTAATTTAAATTTTTGTTCTACAAAATGGAGCACACAGAAAACGCCCTTGTGAGCAAACTAATTTACCCAAAAATTCAGAAACTAATTTACCCAGAAATTCATACTTCACCTGTCGAAAGGATCTTCAAGCGGTGGCGGCGACGGCGATGGCGATGGCAAGAGAGAGGCTGGGGTGTGACTGGTCAGGTTATTCTTTGACGTCTGTGAATGGAGAGGCTAAGAGTCAGAGGGTGAGAGAGAGACAGAGAAGTGAGAGTGACAGAGAAGTGAGAGTGAGAGAGAGAGACGAACTCACAATGAAGTCTGGGAGTGGCGATGGTGACGGCGACGCCGACGATGAGTGTGTGACACTGATGAGCTGAGACAGTTTTTGCGAGATGGAATTTGCGAGAGAGAGACAGAGAAGTGAGCTGAGAGATAGACCTAGGTTTTTAATTTTTAGTACATCTGTATATGTCTAAGTGTTGGGACTTGGGAGTAGGACAAAAAAATTTAAGTAAGAAAAAACACATTACATATCAGTGAGTTTGAGTGTTAGGATAAAAAATTATAAGTGTTGTGTTAAGATATCAGTTAACAATTTATACTGATGTCTTTATAAGTTCTTAGAAAAATGAAAATATTATATATCAGTTGAAAAAAACCATGTGATATTTAATAGAGTTTAGAAATCAGCTAAAAAATTATCTGATATTATAATTTTTACAATATCAGTCATATTCAAATCTGATATAAAATGGGTGATATCTATTGACAATATTCTTGTAGTGTTTGTTTCTGAAGCGCAGAAGAGGTACGTAAAATCACCGCTTTAATTATCTATGTTAATGATATGGTGGTGACAAGTGATGATCATAAGAAGATTTCTAGTTTACAACAGTATTTAGCCTATGAGTTTAAGATGAAGCAACTTGGAGACTTAAAATATTTTCTTGGGATTGAGGTATATAGCCCGATCCAAACATGGTATTTTCTTATCCCAACAAAAATATATCCTTGATTTATTGTCTAACACAGAGATGCTTGGATGTAAGCCAGTTGATACTCCCATTGAGCATAACCATAAGCTATTTGAGTGGTTGAGTGCATCTCCTACGAATAAAGGGAGATACCAAAGGCTCATTGGAAAATTGATTTATTTATCTCATACCCGACCATATATTGCGTATGCAGTGAGTGTGGTGAACCAATTCATGCATGATCCATGTAAACCTCACATGGATATTGTAGAGTGCATACTAAGATATTTGAAGTCTACTCCAAGTAAAGGTTTACTGTTTTCTAATCATGGTCACCTGAAGGTCGAATGCTATACTAATGCTAATTGGGCAGGTTCAACTGACAACATGAGATCTACCGTAGGATACTTCATCTTTTTCGGTGCAAATCTTGTGACTTGGAATAGTAAGAAGCAATCAATAGTAGCAAGGTCAAGTGTCGAAGTTGTATAGAGGTATGACATTTGGGGTATGTAAATTGCTATGGTTGAAAAACTTATTAACTGACTTGGGGTTTAAACCGAAAATGACAATGGATCTATATTGTGATAACAAGTTAGCTATAGATATTCCCATAACCCTGTTCAACATTATCGAAATAAGCATATGGAGATTGACAGACATTTTATGAAAGAGAAGCTTGAAGCTAGAATTATTGATTTTCCATTTTTGAAGTCTGAGGATCAACTAGCAGATGTACTCACTAAAGCAATAGTTAACAGGGTGTTTACTGACTCATTTATCAAGTTGGGCATGTACGACCTCAATGCACCAACTTGAGGGAGAATGTTGGCGTGAGTCAACCAGATTCATAGGACAATTAGTATAATTGATTAGTTGACTTTGTAATTACCATTTATGTAGGGTAGTTATTACATATCCCTGTAATCATGTAAGTAGTCCCGATAATCTTGTTACACTCTTGTACTAATACCACGTTTGTTACTATGTTTTTTAGTTTTCTTTTTAATTTTTAGGTGTATGTTTTTTAGTTTTCTTTTTAATTTTTAGGTGTTCTTGAGAAAATCTTATGGTTTCTCTTAAGAACTTAGGATCAAAACCTTTGTTTTTCTTTGGTTTTGTTGGAATTATTATGAGTATGTTTCTTTGATTCGCATATTGTTAGTTTAGACTTTACTTTCTTGCTCTTTACCTTTTCTCATAAGTAGGTTTATTGTTTTCTTTATCACTTTCTTAGATTAAAGTAGTTTATGTTATGCGGTTTACTGTTCATACTTGTATTATTACCATTAATTCCGAAGATTGCTTGTATTTTGATTTCATTTTTACAATTAATTGTTATTTGCTTGATTTTAATTTTGCACCCATCACTCGTACTTTTTACTTTCACTTATTGTATCACTGTCACACCAACCCCAGCCACACTATCCTAAGTCCTAGCAGCCAAGGCATTAGAACCTTTGCGACCAAGATGTGTTCCTTCCTCGGTTCACAGTCGCCTGACTGGAAGTCAGATTCGCACAACCTATCAATTGTACGCTCGGCCTCTCGACTGCGTACTAGCACGTCAACGCAAAATTTGAAGGACGTGATTTTCTTGATCCGCGACCTAGATAACACGTGACCGTAGAGATTTTGATGCAAACAAGTTTATTAATATTTCCCATTTTATGTAATAAAAAGACAAAATGTATATTAAGTACCATTTTTATCGTTTATCAGCCCATTTTCTGTTTTGGCGTTTGAAAAAAGAAATCTACTTTTTTTTAATAGCAAATTCAGAATTTTTTATATCCTTATTTCGGTTGATAGATCTTGCAAACAATTTGACAAAAAAAAAAAAATAGTAATAATAATAATCTTATAAACAAGTCGTAACGGCAAAACGTTGTTTTGAGTCTAATAACAACGAATCAACGATAATAACGAACTGGTTAAAGTGCTCTTCTCTTCCCTTTGTTATTATTGATAGATAATAATTTTAAAAATAATATAAATAAAAAGGTGATTCTTCGGTGAACGTGTTTAGTCTTTCTTTCTGTCACTGAAGTCTGATCGATAAATACAGAGATCCTCACATACCGTGCGTATCGCTGTGAAGGACAGCTCCTCTTCTTAGACGCAAACAGAGACAGAGTGAGAGGCTTAGATCTCTCTTCCTACGCTCAAATTTGATCTCTTCCTCTTCCTCAGGTAACTCTTTCTTTTTCTTCTTCTCAGATCTGCAGCATTAATTTGTTGTTTTCTCCTTTTTTCTTTGCATCGATTCTTCATTTTCCATGATTTGCTGCGATCTCGATTTTCTGACTTTGAGCTATCCGATCTCCTTTTTTGCCCATTTCCACGTCCTCGAAATTCATTATATTATGCAATTGAAAAGATTTGAATCACCATTGTTGTTGTAACTTTGTAAGATGGCTAGTAATTGATCTTTGGTTGGATTTGAAGGTGAAAAATGGGGCTGTCTTTCACCAAGCTCTTCAGTCGGCTCTTTGCTAAGAAAGAGATGCGTATACTGATGGTGGGTCTTGATGCAGCTGGTAAGACCACCATTCTCTACAAGCTCAAGCTCGGCGAGATTGTCACCACCATTCCAACCATTGGTAACTTACCCATCTCTGCATAATTCAATCAATCCCTCTCATTATCTTTTTTACTTGTATTAATTGCTTTTAATTATGTTATTTTTTCGGTTAGGATTCAATGTGGAGACTGTGGAATATAAGAACATCAGCTTTACTGTCTGGGATGTTGGGGGCCAGGACAAGGTATAAAGTCTTTTTTCTTTTCTTTTTTTATATATTTTTTTTTAATGTCACTCCCTTCAATATTCAATTGGTAATGGTAAATTTCGATAAATGTTGATTCGTGCTCCTGATTTATTTGCTTTTGGCTAATCGAAGGAAATAATTGAAGGTGGGTCATTTAATATGTTCCGCTTGTAGCATGTTTCATTCTTTATATGATGACTTTTCTTGTGGACTATCTATTACTTTTGGTTCGATTCACATGCATGTCCTCCATACCTTGCTGTATCAGGTGTAATGTAGATACTTAGTGATGTGAAAGGAGAATTCTTTTTTATGCTGATTGAGACAATACCCAATATGCAGCCTACATGTTTTATTACTTCTGCAGTTCACGCCATTATCAGTCGAAAGTTTTTATGGCTGCTGGCATTTCAATTTATCTTGTCTGTGATTTTTTGTACGTCTTTCCAGATCCGACCTTTGTGGAGGCATTACTTCCAAAACACACAAGGACTTATCTTCGTGGTTGACAGCAACGATCGCGACCGTGTAGTTGAAGCTAGGGATGAGCTGCACAGAATGTTGAATGAGGTATCCGTAAGCTTTGGAACTTCTTATGCGATGCTATAGAGCGTGATAAAATATAGCATTATGAAAACTTGTACGTTTATGTTGCTACATATGATCTTTTCTGATAGTTACGCTTTCGTTGCATTGGCAGGATGAGTTAAGGGATGCTGTGCTGCTTGTATTTGCAAATAAGCAAGATCTTCCAAATGCCATGAATGCTGCTGAAATAACTGATAAGCTTGGCCTTCACTCCCTCCGCCAACGCCACTGGTAAAATTGATTATATTCTCTCTCCCTCCCTCCCTCCCTCCCTCCTTCGCTGTACTACTAACCTTGTAAATTATCCATTGCAGGTATATCCAGAGCACTTGTGCCACTTCTGGTGAAGGACTGTATGAAGGACTTGACTGGCTCTCAAACAATATTGCAAACAAGGTAGACTCGGGCTCTCCTACATTTTGAATAACCCGATTGTTCTCTAAGGTTTACTTTTTCTGATTTTTGTTTTCCTTATGTGCAGGCATAGATGGCGTGACTCGAATTTTGTGTAGCGACAAGTGCTGTAATATGAAGATGACATTAATCCTTGGTGTTCTGCATGTGCTACTGTCTTAAGTACCTTTTTACCATGTTTGTGTTTTCTCTTGCAAGGCTTCCTTTTCTACCTGTAGTTTAAGAATAATTCATAAGTTCTCAATTTTTCTCTTGGTATTAACTCAATAGCATTATTTTTTCAATTGTTTTGTGAAATGAAATAGCCACCATTTGTTTTGCTACCGTTGTTTACAGTACGTTTTCCTCTCTCCTTCTCCCTCATCTTGTATGTCTGCCATTCTTTCAACCCATATTTCTGGATGTGGCATAATTGCGCATGCTGATATGAATTGGCAACTAACTTCTTGCATTCCTTTAGAATGACAGGCTATCGCTCCTTGGAACCCGTGATCCTATTCTTGGTTGAAAATTTGAAATAATGCTCAACAAGCATTACTTGTAGTCTTTTTTTTCCTCCTTAAATGAGTAGAATATATGGTGTACCTTTTCACATGAGAAAAATAGGGTTTATATATGAATAATGAATGTTATGAGTTGGACGCGCCTGATTCATGATTGTATGCTACAGATGTGGTATACAGACTGGGTTGAAAAATGGATGGAAATCAACCCAGTCTCAAGATTTGGACCCGAATTGGTGATTGAATGAAACTAAAAGACAAACATGATAGAAACCAAAAATGGAAGGACAAAATTCTAAATTTGGTCATGCTAGAAGAGTGTCTTGGCCTATAAATATTAATTGGATTAACTATATATATAACGTATGCATATATGGGCTGTGCCCGAATGTCAGTTAGGCTCAATTTTACTAAACAATTGCTGTGATTTATTGTGAAACAAGAGAATCCACAATAATCAAAGAAATTTCTGCAAGCTTAATCATATTGTGGTTATCACTGGAGATTGGCGACACACGTATTGGGTCATGCCTCCTGTATATGTCTTCGCAATCTATAGCCTTGTTTGCTCCATCTCTAACCCAATCAATCACGTCCCAATAAGAGCCTTCACTACAAGACTTGTAAGCTCCCAGAAACTTGCCCAATGCATCACGGTAATCAGATCGGCAAACTTCAATTCGTTGTCTATCCACGGGATCATTGGTGACATGGTTGAGAGTGTTGGGAATCCGAATATCAGAAATGTCTCTGACTTCATCAATGGTTATTGCAATGGAGATGAGGGCAAGCCCATGAAGGTCAGCTCCAGCGGTACGTAGGTCTCTTTGTAGAGAAGAGAAGCAAAAATCATAACTCTCGGCCTGCCTGCAAATGTTGTCGAGTAAGGCTTCATCAGCAGCGGCGTTAGGATTATGGCGCGTCAAGAGGAGAAGAACCAACATTGTTGAGCAGCTTTGAGTTTGAGAGGCCATTTTAATTTGCGTTTGGAGGAATAAGGATGGTGAATTGGTGATGGTGCATCGTACATGAGATTATGAGAATTGAAGAGTGGAGGTTTTCATATATAACAAAAGAATAGGAGCATACTGGTTGGTCGGTACACGTATGCGTGTGTGCGACGTAGCTACATGATGCACGCACATATGTAACATATTATATTAGTTGCATATCCGCATGTGTCTTCTATATCACTATGTTCAATTGTTCAATTTCTTATTTTTTATTTAGACAAATTATAATTTATTAAATGAGATAGAATTCTGATTCAAGGTCAGTTTTGGAGATGAGAAGTGAGCCAAGCCGAACTCTCATTCTCCCAAACTGTTATAGAATTACATTGCACAGCAAACTTAGCCAAACAATGAGCGACAATATTGCATAATCGAGGAATATATATACGAACCAGTGACTAGAAGAAAAGTGCGCAGTCTGCGCCAGAATAACCTCAAATCTCCTCCAAAAGGTGTCTGCAGTCCACTGCCAAATCCTCTTCCGTACACCTAAAACGATAGACAAGAGATTGCAGTTCATTGCACGTCCATCTCGATCAAGATGAACAGAATCAAATGCTGCGCGCAGCAACAACATATTGAAGTCCATAGTTATAATAATGGAAGGGCTATAGCCACCACTACATCCCCCTACTATCATGAAGAAGAAGATCAACACCAGCTCCCCCCATCACTAGATATGGATCAATAAGCACCATCAAGAGTTAAGATCGAAGAAAGACCCATCCTGCAAATCCTCCAAGAAATCCACAAACCCCATCAAAGCCCATAACAAACGGACCCATTCACAACCCCAAACTGCATGCATTACCGACTCCACCTCTCCACGACATCTGGGACACCATGGCTCCATTGCCACTAGCTAGAACATATAAAGATAATCATAGATTAGAAATGATAAATACATGAAGAGTAACTTGTTAAACACTAAGTATAATGACGGATCCAGAAATTTTATCCCGAGAGGTTATAGCGTACACCATACCATAAATTTTTTTTTACAAAAATAATACTAAGAATTAAACGATAGTAATTTCATTTATTATTCATGATAAAAACAAAACAAGCTACACAATTGTCTACGACGAGTTTTGATATATATTATGAAAACGTGTCATTATAACTTCATTATAAATACAATTAAAAACATATTTTTCAATGTAAACAATCCAATTATTGCTTAACCATTGATCTCTCATTTTGTTTCGGAGTAGACCCTTAATAATATTCATGGTGGAAAACTCATAATAACAATAATCAATTAATATAATAAAAACTCATAATCAATTAATCAAATTTATCAAAGTAATAATATAACAATCATCAACCAAAATCCAATAATCAAATTAATACAATAAAAACTCATAATCAATTAATCAACCAATAATTAAATCAATATCAAGAACCACTAATTAGTCTAATTTCATCACAATAATCTTATCAATTAATTAAAAAACATCATATACATTATAAATTTAGAGTGACTTGAGAATTTGGAATTAGGGTTTGAAACTTCAAATTTACTTGAAAAAATGAAATTGAAACTTAAAACTTCAGCCTTGAGGGGCACTAGGCATGCAGTAGGGGCAACGGCAAGCAGAGGACCGGCGGCGTGGTGGTTGGTCCGGTGGTGGGGATTGGGTTAGTGGGTTTGGTCTGTGTGGTGTGGGTTTTGGAATGTTTAATTAAGGAAGGGAATGAGAGTGAGGGAGGGGCACACTGAACACACACGAGTTAGTAAGTTTGGGAGAGTTTTTTTTTTTTTTTTTCTTGTTTCTAGCTCAAAACGACGTTGTTTTGAGCAGAAACTTAAAAAAAATAAACAAGCCTGGCCAAAAAGAAGTCATTTTGGCTAGGCAACAAACATGAAGGAAAAAAAAAGAAGGAAAAAGGCTATTGAACTAGTTTGAACCAGTATGGCGGAGGGAGCCAGAGAGAGGGGGGCTGTCGTCCAGACACCTGATCGAGGGGTCGTCATCCAAAGAGATGGGATGTTTAATTTGGGCTTCTCGGCCTGGCCGCCGGGGGGTCGCTTGACCCCCACCTTTGTATGTGGATCCGTCCCTGACTAAGTAGGACTCCTTAATGGATGAGGTTTATCACACCTCCGCTGACAGGGTGGGATCTCACAGGAAGCTTGGACAACATATAGTGAAAGCGATGAGGAAACAATATTTTAGTGAAGATATCAACTATTTGATTAGCATGGAAAACTGGATTAGATGCCAAGGAGATGACACTTAGGTTATCACACCAAAGTAAATGGACAACGAAGATGAAGCTGTATATGTTTAAAAGGGGACCGAAACCATAAGATATAGGTTGCAATATAAGCAAGTTGACGATACTTAGCCTCCGTACTAGAACGAAAGACTCCGCCTTGCTTTTTGGGACTCCAAGCAATCGGATTATATATAGCCAAGATAAACACAAAACCCACTAGTAGAATGATGATCATGAGGATTGCCATCGAGCAAATTCGTTTTCTTAAGAAAGTCCAGAATATATTTTGATTGGCTTAGATGAAGCCTAAGAGATGTGCATTAATGTAATGAATTGGGCCAAGGTCCTTCATCAAGAATAATCGGCCCAAGTTACTAACGAGACCATCAATGTGAGACCGACTGTTACCTGTAATCAATATGTCATCTACAAAAATTAACAAATAAATATGATTTGGCCAATTTATATAAGTAAATAAGGAATAATTTGCAATGATTCAGTAAAGCCTAGATGTTCGAGATGATTAGAAAAGCACTAAAACCAAGCTCGTGGGGCCTGCTTAAGCCCATATATAAAGCGATCTCCACAACTTGTAAACATGGTTGGGATATTGTGGATCAACAAACCCAATAGGCTGCTTCATAAAGATGTCCTCTATAAGAAACCCATGTAAAAATGCATTTAGGACATCCAATTGGCAGATGGCCCAATTATGAGTAACGACAAGAGCGAGAACAAGATAGACTGTTGAATGATTAACTACTGGGCTCAACATTTCGCCATTGTCAAGACCCGCCTACTGGTGAAGACCATTAGCCACTAATCAGGCCTTATATATAGCACTCAATGGACCCATATGACCGCATCTTTATCTGGTAAACCCATTTATTAGGCAAAATATTCATGGTAGGCAAAAATGGGTGCCCTGAACATGACATGATTCCACCAATCTGGACCATGGCCAGATTTTGACCATGGAAAGAAATTTTTAGCGTGGAAACTTTTAGGATGGCATCAAATTTTAACCATGGACAACAATATGGTGTTGAGATGAGAGAGAGAGATTGATAGTGGTTGCCAGTGGGGAGGAGTGGCCCCCATGGGGATAGGGATACCAGTGGTTGAGGTCAGTGGTGGTCCTAGGAAGGTGGGAGTTTGATTTTTAATTTTTTTTTGTTTTAAAATTATTTAGTTTATAAAATAAATATTTCAATAAAAAATAGTCATTTTGAAGTATTTTAATTTTAGTTTAATTTTTAAATATCTTATATATAAATTGATAAAAATAATCTTAAATTTAACAGATAATTAGACGATTTGTGATGGCAGATGCCACATTAGCACAATTTGCAAAATATGGGTGGTACGTTGTAACATCATCTAAAGTGGCTGCAGCACTATCTAAAGTGGCCCAATCGACTAAAATATTGACGCAGCGCTAATATGGAAAAGGGATAACAAGCATTAACCCTAGAACAGATAATCTGGAATCCACAAGAAAATTGAGGAAACCTCAATAGTTATGTTGATAAATTATGAAAAATCCCTCTATAGTAATTGTAAAATTGCTTAAGTACGCCAATGGAACCCTAAGGAGCAAACAACCTTATAATTAAGGCCCACGGGTAATTAAAAGCCCAAATAAAATATAAACGAAAATAAATAAAATGTCTGAAAATTTTAAATGCAGTTTTGAGGCCCTAAACGACCTCAGAAGGCTGAAAAAGCTTATACGTCATAGTAAAGAGACGAGTTTGACTCATCTCGCGATTCCCTTCGATTTGATATGCAATAGCGCTATATTCTGAGCCAAACCCTCCGACTAGTAGAAATCATTTCCTGGATTTGTGGCGATCAAGCTGTTGCATGAACCTTTCCGCCATCTGTTCTACATCAAATATGACCATTTGTCGACCCATAATATAAATGTCAACCATCAAAATTTCAAATGTGCAACAAAATAAACCTAGGTCAAAATTTCCAATATGTAACAAACTTCCACAAACAAAGTCAAAGAAAAGATGATTGGAGTGGTCAGTATCTTTATATATTAACTACACAATACCCTTTTGGATCTTTTTGTTGGTACTTGTCCTCCATAGATGAAGTCAAAGCCTCCCCAACCCATTCAGTTGATCTAAGGAAGAACACCTAATTCTTAGATCTGTGTTCATAAAGTATTAATAGCTCAAAACTAAAGGCTACAAAAATCCCCAAAAAACTAAACTTTGAACTTGACTCCTACTACGAAATTGTATTATCAAATCTCAATCCCATTTCCAATTCCAAGACTCTATTTAGCCACCACTACTAGAAAAAGTAGCATTCGGCATAGACCAATATTTGTGCCCCTATGGTAACGACGCAGTCACTAAAGTCGTATTTGTATCTGCAACTAACGTTTTAGTTGTGAATCAGGCACAAATAATCGTTTTGAGTCAGATGCATGTAGACACAAATGTGGTTATATATGTGTCTCCATTCTGACAATGAGCCAGAATTTTGTGTAGTTGATGTGACATATGTAAGCTTTCTGAACATGCACAATCCACTCAAACATGCCTTCTTGAACGTCATTTATTTTAGGATTTTTTTCATTTTTAGTACCTAAACTTTAATCATTGTCTCAATGTGGTACCTAAACTTTTATATGTCCCAATTGAGTACCCAAACTTTTATTTTATGTCTAATAGGTACCCAAGTAAATTTTTGTTAAAATTGTTAACAGAAGTTAGAGACAATATAGTCACTTCATCTCTCCTCCATCGCCCATCCGCCCACCACTCTCGATCCCTTCCATCTCTCCTCTATTGCCTTCCCCCCCCCCCCCACCTTCCTTTCTTTGCAGATTGTAGAAAAGTAAAAGAATAAAATAAAAAATTCAACCTCTCTTCTCCTTGGACAACCCAGCCCCCCAACCTCTCTCCACCATCGGCAACCTCTCTCTCAACCTACCCACCTTCCCTCTCACCACCATTTGCACTGGCTGGAGGCCTTTTCTTCCCCCTCCCTTTTTTTTTCTTTTTTTTTTTCTCTTTATATCCTTCTATTTTTCTCCCCTTCTCTCTATTCCTTTCTCATTCTAGATTTTCATTGGCCTCCCTCCCCCCCTCTGCATCGGCTAACCCCTTTGTACATGAATATCATTATCAGAGTTATTTACTCCCTTTCTTAAACCTTTTTTTTTTTAGTTTTTTTAATTTTGGACTTAGAAGTTTAGAGACTTATATACTCTTCGAAGCAACAACCACGACAATGTACTTAGTCATTGTATGATGTCTGGCAGGGGTCACCACTCCCCGTCCTACAATCAACTCGAGCGTTCCAGGAAACCGAAAAGAAACAGGTAGGTCCGTTGAAGCCTACCCCAAGCATGTAGCTCTCGCGAGTCTTTCGGCTATAGAACAATTAGTGCCATCTTGTCTATAATTTGGGGTTCCGTGAGTTGATCGACAACGCGGTTAAATGTCCGAAACTAATAAGCACCATGCAGGTTCACTGATCACTTATGATAAACTTCCCCTTCCTTTTAGCTTGAATAGAACACAGAATGATAGTGAGACTCCCTCGAAAGGAGTCGAACGGTCCCTCGAAAGGAGTCGAACGGTATACTTCAATCTTTAATGGACACCGGGGAAAGGGGGGCGCATGGGGTACTCCCCCGCAAGCGATATAGCCTTCTAAAAAGAGAGTAGTGTTAGTTTCTAGGATTTGTTATATTGGCTATTTTCCTTGTCAAAACTATTGTATTTAATTTTATTAATCTCTCACAAGCTCTAGGCTAGATTAATGACAAGTTCAGCTGTATTGAAGAAGTCAAGAATGAACAAAGACTCAAGGTATACTGCACTTCATTCAATTCATGAAAATATCAGTTTTGTGTTCATTTGACTAGTCATAAAGAACAATGTTTTTCATGTACAGTGGTTGATACAGTGACAGACACTGCAGTGGGGCCATTTCGGGTTTTTCTTTTAAAGCCCATTTCATTGAAAGCTCATTCTCTGTTTTTTACTAAACATACATGTGCATTGCACATGACTTGGTTCCCCCAATGTATCAATCAATTCTGATTGCATCTTAGTCATTCACGCCACACACTTACACACACATCAGCACTATTCATCATCTTCTCCAATTCTGATTTTTGCAAAATAAAGCAAAATTCCTTTTTACAGCTCCTCATTCCTATCCTTAGTAATACTAGGATACCCCTCTAGGACAAAGAGAATATGCCCCTTATTCGTCTCTTGTGGACAGCCATTGATTGGCTTTCACGTGGCTCGGGCAAACACGGAATTGGTGTGTGTGTGTGTACGGGTATATGAGGTACTCTGTTCAGATCTTTTGGCGTGGGTCTATGAGCATTTTTAGTGTGTATTTTTCCGGTTTTATGCCTGGGTATTTTTCAGGTTAAGTGCTCATCTTTAACAATTCAGAAAATGTTCTTTTAATTCTTAAAAATCAAAAAGATTTTCTGAACTTGTTTTGTTTCATCTAAAATTCTAAATGGGTTTGAGTGTTTAAATCTTTTCATATATTCTTCAAACACATTCATTTTAGATTTTAGTTGAAGGATTCAATATCAACCTTTTCATGTCTCTAGCTTGAGAAGGTTGATCTTTTTTTTTTTTTAAAGAATCCAACATTGGCATATCATGTTCATACATTGATGAATCTACTGAGCTTGGTGTGAATTGGTGCCATGGGTTGATGAGCTTGGAGTTGGAGTTGCCTTCTTCATGAATGACCGATTGCCTTGCTTATAGAAGTTGCACAAAGGGGTAAGAAAGCTGCCACTTAGTCTAGGACTTAGTGATTGAGCTTGTGTGCTGTGTGCTCCCTTTGTATTGAACTTCTTCTTTAGTGGATTGCTTGGTCAGCTGGAAAGACCCAGTTTTTAACCGTTAGTGGTTTTCTGGGTGAACAATTGTGTGGCTTGTTTGTGATCTGTTTTCCTATGTGTTGCTGATTATTGATTCGAAAATATCTTCACAAGATCACACACTTCACTTTAGCATGTTAACTTAGACCATGAATGCTAAATGAAAGTTTGTTAAATCTGTCCACACACCACTTTAGTTGTTGATAGCACTGGCCGGGATGCCTACATTGATGGATCCTTTGAGTGCATAGGGTGTCACTCAATTCCCTGGTGTGTTCTGACTTGTGGCATTTACTGAAGTTGATTTGATTTTACAAGTAAATCTGGAGGTTCAGATTTTAGTTACTGGATCGTCAGAGTTGTGTCTGTTTGACTAGTTCATGAATGATTATATAAAATTAAAATTGGGGTCCGATCACTGAAAGTGAATTTAATCAAGTTAATTAAGTGAATAGATCACCTAAATTAAACTTTCAATTGGTATCAGAGCGCTACTCTAAAAGCAAATAGAGAGGTCCTAGTGTATTGTTTGTTTTCTAGGTGTGTCTAGATGGAAAGAGATCGAGTCGCAGGATCTTGCAACTCTCCTCCATTCTTTGATGGCAGCAACTACGCTGCTTGGAGAGAGAAATTTGAAATTTTTCTTGATGCCTATGACGAGTTGGCATATGAGTATCTCACTGTTGAGTGGATTCCTCCCACACGAACTGTTGATGGGATTGAAACTCCTAAGCCTAGGTTCGAATGGTCTTTTGCCGAAGTCACGGCCTCTAGCTCCAACAAGAAGGCTAGAAATGCTATTGTCACTGCACTATCTTCCTCACAATTTGCACACATACAACATTGTGTCACGGCTAGGCAAGCTTGGAACAAACTTAGGGTTGTTCATGAAGGGGACAAACAAGTTAGGTCACTTAAGCTTCAAATGGTACATGCCAAATTTGAAAAAATTAGGATGAAAGAGTCCGAGTCATTTTCCGAGTTCTATGAAAGGTTGGAAGCCCTCACAAATGAAGCCATGTCCCTAGGTAAACCTTATGAGGAGTCTACCATTGTCCAAAAGGTTCTTAGATCTCTACCTAAGAAATTTCAATCTAAGAAGCATGGAATACAAGAAGTCCAAAATTTGGATGAACTCAAAATTGGTAAATTGGTAGGAAAGCTTAAAACTTTTGAGATGGAACTTGAAATGTATGAAAGGGACAGCAAGAAGTCAAAGGATATTGCTTTGCAAAGTGTCAAAGAGATGAGTGAAAACTTGAGTGAAAAATCATCCATGTCCGATGATGAGGTTGCCCTTTTTGTCAAAAGATTTAGACGAATTCTTAGAAATAAAGGGAGATAAGCTAGGACTAGTGGTAACAACTTTAAGGAGTCCAAATTCAAACCTCAAGGAGAGAATTCATTTGAGAGAAAACAAGAGAGGAAGTTTAACTTTAAGGAAGGAAGAACAACCAAGAGAGATGTGAAATGTTACACTTGTGGTGGAATAGGTCACATAGCAATTGAATGTGCAAATAATAGAAAGAATTATTCTTATAGAAAGAATTATTCTTCAAGTAAGAATAAAGCCATGAAAATCACTTTGAGTGATAGTAAGAGTGATGACTCAAATGATTGTGAGTCTTCTTCCGATATTGAGGGTGATGAAGTTGCATTTGTTGCATCAATCAAGGAGATTGAACAAGTTGATGGTGGGTCTGACTTAGAATCTGCTCCTGATGATGAGTCGTACACTGCACTTTGTGATAAGTATGACTTACTTTTCACCGAAACTCTTAGCATAAAGGAAGAAAATCAGAAACTAAAGAATGCTAAATTGAAATTGTGTGAGAAGATTGAGTCATTAGAGACTGAATTAGAAAGTGTGGCTATCTTGAAACAAAATTTTGAGAGTCAAGTCAAAGTGCTCAAGGAGAGCAACATCTACTTTAAATCTTGAATGAGAAACTTCAAAAAGAAGTACATGAAGCAAATGAGAGCATTGTTGAGCTCATGGATTGGAAAGCATCATGGTGACAAAACCGGTTTGGGTTTTAGTGAAAATAGTCCTAGTGTATCTAACACAAAGACCATTTTTGTCAAGTCAAAATCTGATCATGGTGTCAAAAAGGGTCTAGGTTTCATTGACATTGGTCAAAATACATCTCATTCTAAGTCAAGTCAAGCTACATCAAGTGTCACACAAATTGATTGTTCTACTTCACTTAGAAAAACAAAGTTTGTCCCGGTTTGTCATTATTGTCATGTCAAGGGTCACATTAGACCAAATTGCAACAAACTTAGAGGAAAGAAACCAAGTGAACCAAAGAGAAATATTTCTCTACAAGAGCAAGTGAACAATCTACTCAAAGAGGTAACCAAAATTGCCTTACTTGTCACCCTACTTCCAAAAAATAAGCCAAGTCCACATCAAAGATGGGTTGTGAAGAGCTCCACTAAATGTCTAGTAACCTTGAATGCTTTTTCAGCCACCAAGAGGAACATTTGGTACCTAGATAGTAGGTGTTTCAAACATATGACGGGAGATAAGGAGGTCTTTACCTTACTTGCTCCTTATGATGGTGATAGTGTGACTTTTGGAGGAGGAGAGAAGTCCTATGTGAGTGGAAAAGGGGTTGTACACATTCCCGGTATACCCGAATTGAAAAATGTAAGATTTGTTGATGGGCTGAATTCTAATTTGCTTAGTATTAGCCAACTTTGTGATGAATGGGGTGGTGAAGTGTGTATGTGCAAGAGTGGATGTAGAATTGTTGACTCCCAAGGAAGGGAGATCTTGAATGCCCCTAGGTCTAGGGATGATTGCTATGTGTTTGATGGCAATGTTGGAAAAATTGAGAATACTTGCAATAGAGCTATTGATGACACTAGCTCTCTTTGGCATCAAAGACTTGGTCACATTAATGTTCATGACCTTTACAAGTTGTCTAAGCATGAGGTTGTTAGAGGTCTTCCAAAGATAGGAAAGCCTGAAACTTTTATTTGTGGTCCATGTCAAATGGGGAAACAAACCAAAGAACCACACAAAAGAGTCAAAGACATAGGCACCTCTAGGACACTTGAACTAATTCACTTGGATTTAGTTGGTCCTGTCCAAACCTTGTCAATAGGTGGAAAGAAATACATTCTAGTCATGGTAGATGATTTTTCTAGGTACACTTGGGTGTCATTTCTTAAGGACAAGTCGGAGACATTTGATCATTTTGTCAAGATTGTGAAACTGCTGAAAAGTGAAGGTATGTCGAGTCTGTCAACCCTGTCCAGAATTAGATCAGACCATGGAACTGAGTTTGAAAACTCTCGATTCGATGAGTTTTGTTGTCAAATGGGTATTAAACATGAATTCTCAGCTCCAATAACACCCCCAACAAAATGGAATCGTTGAGAGAAAGAATAGGGTTTTGATTGAGATGGCAAGAGTGATGTTGAATAGCAAAAATCTTGCTAAACATTTCTGGGCTGAGGCGGTAAACACAGCATGTTACATCATAAATAGAGTCTACCTTAGGCCGGGAACCAAAAAGACTCCCTATGAACTGTGGAAGGGTAGGAAACCTAAGGTTACACACTTTAGAGTGTTTGGGAGTGCATGTTACATCCTTAGGGATAGAGAACATTTGAGGAAATTTGATTCTAAAAGTGATGAGGGTCTGTTTTTAGGCTATTCATCCAACAGTAGAGCTTTCAGAGTTTTCAATTTGCGAACAAATTCTATGATGGAGTCCATAAATGTGAAAATTGATGATCATGATGCATCTATTGAAATGGCTTCAGATAAGGATGGATTGTTCCCACAATCTGATCCAAAAGAGGATAATTTGGTTAAAGAAGAGTCCAAGTCAGGCAGTGATGAACTTACTGATGACACAAAAAATGTTGAGTTTGATAAGTCAGAGAGCAAACAAAATGACAAAACTGTGAGTGACAGATCTGAAAAACCAAGATGGGTGAAGTGTAACCATGGTGAAGATGTAATTCTAGGTTCTTTAGACCAGCCAATTAGGACTAGAAAACAAATGGCCAATGAACTTGCTCATGTGTGCTATGTGTCCATTGTTGAACCTAAAAATGTCAAAGAAGCACTCAATCATGAGGAATGGGTGAGTGCAATGCATGAGGAATTGAACCAATTTGAGAGAAACCAAGTGTGGACTCTTGTAGAAAGACCAGCCAACACAAATGTCATTGGAACCAAATGGATCTTCAAAAATAAATCTGATGAATTTGGGAATGTAGTTAGAAACAAGGCTAGGCTTGTTGCTCAAGGGTACTCTCAATTATAGGGTATTGATTTTGATGAGACTTTTGCACCCGTTGCTAGACTTGAGTCCGTTAGGTTACTTTGTGCCATTGCATGCCATCTTAAGTTCAAATTGTATCAAATGGATGTTAAAACGGCATTTTTAAATGGTTACTTGAATGAGGAAGTTTTTGTGGAACAACCAAAAGGTTTTGAGGATCCTCACATGAGAGATGGTGTTTATAAATTGAGGAAAGCCTTGTATGGGCTGAAGCAAGCTCCAAGAGCTTGGTATGAGAGACTCTCTCATCACTTGTTGTCCAATGGGTATCAAAGAGGGTCGGTTGACAAGACCCTATTTGTAAAAAGGTTAAAAAATGATGTCTTGATTGCTCAAGTTTATGTGGATGATATTTCTTTGGTTCAACTTCAAATTTTCATGTTAAGAGATTCATTGATGTAATGTCTAGTGAATTTGAAATGAGTCTAGTTGGTGAAATGAATTTCTTTTTAGGGCTGCAAGTTAAGCAAGTAGATAGTGGGATATTTATCTCCCAATCTAAGTATGCTAGAAATTTGGTCAAAAAGTTTGGGCTTGAATCTTCCAAAGTGGCTACTACTCCAATGAGTAAAAGCTCCAAACTTCATAGGGATCCAAGTGGTAAGCAAGTGGACCAAACCTTGTATAGAAGCATGATAGGAAGTCTCCTATACCTCACAGCTAGTAGACCGGACATATCGTTTGCGGTAGGAGTGTGTGCTAGGTTCCAAAGTGATCCCAAAGAATCTCATTTGTTTGCAACCAAGAGGATCATCAAATATGTAAGTGAGACTCTTGACTATGGGTTGTGGTATACCCATGATACCAACACTAAATTGGTTGGATTTAGTGACTCTGATTGGGCTGGGTGTAGTGATGATTTGAAGAGCACCTCGGGTGGTGCTTTCTATGTTGGGAATAACTTAGTGTCTTGGCATAGCAAGAAGCAGAATTCTGTCTCTTTGTCGACTGCTGAAGCTGAATACATAGCAGCAGGGAGTTGCTGTACACAACTCATTTGGATGAGACAAATGTTAGCCGATTATGGAATTGATGAGAAAACCTTTCTTATCTATTGTGATAACATGAGTGCTATAGATATCTCCAAGAACCCGGTGCAACATACTCGAACCAAGCATATTGACATAAGACATCATTTCATTCGAGATCTTGTGGAGAGTGGAACTCTTACTTTGACTTTTGTTCCTTCCGAACAGCAACTTGCAGACATCTTTACAAAGGCTTTAGAGAATCCAAAACACATTAGTCTTCGGAAGTCAATTGGCATTTGTACACATGCATGATTCTTTGTAGTTAAATGTGCTTCATTGTTTAAGTTTCCTTTCTTTGGTTTAAGTAGTTTCGTTTTTTTTAATAACCATTTTGAAAGGTCTTAACATTACTTGTCACACTCTCTTTGATTTTCAAAAAGGTTCTTGCATTACATGTGTCATGTCAATAAGCATAATCCTTTCTTCTTGTCCAATGTTAGCTTTGAGATCTCTTTCTAGTTAACACTTTGTCATGGTCAATCAAACTTGTTACATACGTTTCAAGGACAATTTGTTTGAGGATGCAATTTAGCCTTTCAATATAATTTCTCCTTTGTGACCCATCTTCAGCTGAACTTTCCTCATTTGAACAAATGTGCACCATACAAAAATAACAAAAAAAAAGAAGTGTGACCAAAGAAGTCACGGCCCTAGGGAGAAATAAGGTGTTTTTATGGAGTTCTAGGGTAAAGAGTCGCAAAATTGGACCAAATCATTGCACTTAACTTGAGATGTGCCTAAACAAAACAAATGAAAATAATTTTTCCATAGCCATTGTCATGAGTTGAAAAACTTTGTTTTCAAGATTTGTTCCCAAAGTAGAAATTCTCTTGAGTGGCCAAATTCTAATCTCTTTTTGTGGATGAAACTTATTCAACCTCTTTGGTTGTCTTTGACATTGTTTTCCATCTAGAACAAGTCTTGAATGCTAGCATTGACCTCCCTATATCCCAAATATGCTTATTTTCTTGCACAAAATTTGCAATCTTCATTTTCCATATCTATTAGAGTGTTGTCATTGGTGGTTAATGCATTTCAATTGTTTTTGTTTTTGTCAAAATAAAACTCCTGAAGCACATCTAACTCATAGATTTATTCCTTGTGTGTCATTGCCTCTAACTCTTTCAGGATTCCTCTATCTCTTTGTCAATCCACATGGCTGTTTTATGTTCCAGTACGCATTTTGTTTATTTTGACTAGCCTAACAATCGTCAAATACAATTAATTTCACAAAGCCATTCTGCACCTTGGATCATTGTTCATTAAGGGCTTTTCGGACATTTTTCTCATCTCTAGCAGCCATTATAATCCACACGCCCCTCTTTTCCTTCAAATCCCTAAAAATTTCAGAATCTTCATCTTCTCTTTTCTTGCCGCGTCCATCTCTCTCTCCCTCTCGCGACTCACCTTCCTTCCTCGCTCGCAACTCGGTCTGCTCCTTCCCACTCGCGACTCGATCTGTGTCGCGACTCGGCCTGCATTCTTCTTCTCGCGCTTCGATTTGCCAAATCTCCTGCTGTCGCACTTCTCACCATGTCGGGCTCCACCATCATCCCCTCTCGCAGTCGTCAACGACAATCCACGGCGGATGACTGTGAGGAGCAAGATTTCATCAATGGGCAGAATCGTTTTACAACTCGGTGGGCAAAGAGGTTCTTTCGCGTTGTACTTTCCCGATCTGTGGTCACAGAGCGCCATTACAGGTTAGAGGACTTCAACCTCCATCTCGTTCGTCAAGTCTTCTCCTTCCTCTGTGATTATCAAGTCTCCACCTTGAATGACCTCCCTCACACAGTCCCTTCCTACAACCTCACCGTAGTTCAAGAATTTTATGCGAATTTCCCAAGTCGCATTGCCCGAACTAGTTTCAATGTCTATGTGCGCAACTGTGATGTTTATTTTCGGTCTAGTAAGATTTGTCAGGTTCTTGGGTTCAAAAAGTCTACCCACTCTGATTATCTGCAATATTTAGAACGTTCTAGGTCATATACTGCTGCTCAGTTCCAGGCCGTAGCTTATGTTAACCCAGCAGCCCCTCTAAAGGATGGTGTGTTACTAGAGAAGTCCGAATTCAAACCTTTTCACAGGTTTTTGTGGGATTTTGTGCGTCACAATATTATTCCTACCTCCCACAATTCGCACCCTTCTGAGGAGCAAATTCAAGTTATGATGTCTATTCTGAATAAGGATCCTGTTCCCTTAGGTTTCATCATTTATGAACACATTCAGACCAAGACAATTGGTAGTGGTCGTGACCACAAGGGTGCCCTCATTTTCCCTCTCCTTATCCACCTCCTTTGTGCCCGCAGTGGTGTCTCTTCTGTGGCTGGTCTGGATACATTTGCTGAGCCTATGGCTGACTATACGAAGACAGTCATGAAGGTCAGTGAAACTTTTGCTCGTAAAAAACGAGGTGATCAGGCTCCTTCCCTTGAACAAGCGAACGCTGCCCTTCTTGAAAAGGTAAAAGGTCAATCGGCTATTATTGCGGATCTCATGGCCCAACTAGCAGCTCACACAGCTCATTTTGCTACCTTTGCCTTAGTTCCTTATTCTGATGGGCTCCATACTGAGGATGGTGATCCACATGCTGACATTCCTGATCATTCCGATGACACTCCAGGGATGGACCCCACCGATTCTCCAGTGCCAACAAGCTCAATCGCTTTTCAGCCCGACGATGACTTTGAACTTGCCATGCAAGCCCGGTACCGAGATGCTGCTATTGCTGCTGCCAGTTCTCAGTCCTAGGGGGAGTTAGAATTTAGGGGGAGTTAGTCTTTTGTGGAAGTTCCTTTTTAAGCATGTATTTTTCTCCAACTCTTTGTGTGCTCTTTAACTTCACTCTTATATTTGCATGTATGTCCTTTTGTCTTTCCATGACAAAAATGGGGAGAATGTATTTGTTTAATCTACATTGCTTGCTGTGTTTAAATTGCATTGGTTGCTGTACTATCATATTTTGTGTTGTGCAAGTACTTCTTCTTGCAGGTACATTATAACATAGTGTTGGGCTGAGTGTTGAGAGTCTTGTGAGGTGAATGGGTTGATGTTTTGTCAAGGAAAGTCAAAGGGGGAGATTGTTAGTTTCTAGGATTTGTTATATTGGCTATTTTCCTTGTCAAAACTATTGTATTTAATTTTATTAATCTCTCACAAGCTCTAGGCTATATTAAGGACAAGTTCAGCTGTATTGAAGAAGTCAAGAATGAACAAAGACTCAAGGTATACTGCACTTCATTCAATTCATGAAAATATCAGTTTTGTGTCCATTTGACTAGTCATAAAGAACAATGTTTTTCATGTACAGTGGTTGATACAGTGACAGACACTGCAGTGGGGCCATTTCGGGTTTTTCTTTTAAAGCCCATTTCATTGAAAGCCCATTCTCTGTTTTTTACTAAACATACATGTGCATTGCACATGACTTGGTTCCCCCAATGTATCAATCAATTCTGATTGCATCTTAGTCATTCACGCCACACACTTACACACACATCAGCACTATTCATCATCTTCTCCAATTCTGATTTTTGCAAAATAAAGCAAAATTCCTTTTTACAGCTTCTCATTCCTATCCTTAGTAATACTAGGATACCCTTCTAGGACAAAGAGAATATGCCCCTTATTCGTCTCTTGTGGACAGCCATTGATTGGCTTCCACGTGGCTCGGGCAAACACGGAATTGGTGTGTGTGTGTGTACGGGTATATGAGGTACTCTGTTCAGATCTTTTGGCGTGGGTCTATGAGCATTTTTAGTGTGTATTTTTCCGGTTTTATGCCTGGGTATTTTTCAGGTTAAGTGCTCATCTTTAACAATTCAGAAAATGTTCTTTTAATTCTTAAAAATCAAAAAGATTTTCTGAACTTGTTTTGTTTCATCTAAAATTCTAAATGGGTTTGAGTGTTTAAATCTTTTCATATATTCTTCAAACACATTCATTTTAGATTTTAGTTGAAGGATTCAATATCAACCTTTTCATGTCTCTAGCTTGAGAAGGTTGATCTTTTTTTTTTAAAGAATCCAACATTGGCATATCATGTTCATACATTGATGAATCTACTGGGCTTGGTGTGAATTGGTGTCATGGGTTGATGAGCTTGGAGTTGGAGCTGCCTTCTTCATGAATGACCGATTGCCTTGCTTATGGAAGTTGCACAAAGGGGTAAGAAAGCTGCCACTTAGTCTAGGACTTAGTGATTGAGCTTGTGTGCTGTGTGCTCCCTTTGTATTGAACTTCTTCTTTAGTGGATTGCTTGGTCAGCTGGAAAAGACCCCCAGTTTTTAACCGTTAGTGGTTTTCTGGGTGAACAATTGTGTGGCTTGTTTATGATCTGTTTTCCTATGTGTTGCTGATTATTGATATGAAAATATCTTCACAAGATCACACACTTCACTTTAGCATGTTAACTTAGACCATGAATGCTAAATGAAAGTTTGTTAAATCTGTCCACACACCACTTTAGTTGTTGATAGCACTGGGATGCCTACATTGATGGATCCTTTAAGTGCATAGGGTGTCACTCAATTCCCTGGTGTGTTCTGACTTGTGGCATTTACTGAAGTTGATTTGATTTTACAAGTAAATCTGGAGGTTCAGATTTTAGTTACTGGATCGTCAGAGTTGTGTCTGTTTGACTAGTTCATGAATGATCATATAAAATTAAAATTGGGGTCCGATCACTGAAAGTGAATTTAATCAAGTTAATTAAGTGAATAGATCACCTAAATGAAACTTTCAAGTAGCTAACTTCTAAACAAAGGGAAAGGAAAAATCTTAATAGTCCTAAGGGGAGAGAGTGATTCACGGGTGTGGAGCACGAACGCAAGAAGAAGGAGTCTTTCTTACTCTAAAAAGTAACCAATGGATTACCATTGAATTGTCTTTATAGTGGGAGTGAGGGAATGGACTCATAGAGCTCTCTCGTTAGCCCAAAAAGCTATAGGGAGAGCGTATATATACGAGGGAGTGACCGAATGACCCAATGTGTCTTACTTATATTCTTGATGGAAATCCTTGATTTCACGATATGAAAACTGAAAGGGTGAGAGTGAGCCATGGGTGTGGCGCACGAACAGTCTCTCGGTACTTCACGGACTTTGGATTCACGGGTGTGGATTCACAACATCAGGTTCAACATTTCTGCCCCTAAAGCTCCTATTTCATGACATGTTCCCAATCCGATGAAAAGCTATCATGCCAAGCTGCAGGAAGCTTATTTGCAGGCCTGTGGATCCTGTGATGTTGTGTCCCTAGATCATCCTCAACGAACAGACAGAATAGAGAGATGAGGAGAGAAATAGAAGGATAGAAAGAGAAAAAAGAAAAAAGAAAAAAAAAGGGGAGGGGGAAGAGAAGGCCTCCGGCCAGTGCAAATGGTGGTGTCACACCTCAATCCTGAATAAAATCTAATATATCAGAGTGAAGCGTGACTTACGTCCTAATCGTAGATTAATAAAATTATTTCTACAATTAAGACGTGAAAAGAAAAAAAAATAATATAAAATAATTGGAGAAACTAAGTAAAGTGAAAATGAAAAATACACTTTATTAGCAAATTACTGTTCCAAGAATACCATACTAGATGTTCATCTTCTTATATATTACAATTTATTGAAAAACAAACAAAATATAGTACTCCAGCAAATTATCTAAATTTCCCTTGGGTATTCCACATCATCGGTCATATTTCCGTCACCTGTACGATCTATTAGGGTGTGAGCTTTTAAGGCTTAGTAGGGTATAGTGATCCCTCATGGCCAGTTATCACATTTAATCAATGTCTTAGTAAAAGGAAAAAAAAAAATACTGATAATGATTTCAATTATATGCAATGATAATGTGTGTACTCACTTCTTAACCATTTTCGTTGACACATACCCAAGACAAACAGGCATACACGTCACATACCGTGCATCCTTCTACTGTGGCCCCGAATGTCCCAAGTATGAGCCAACACCCGTCCGTCGCTTTTGCCTAAATATTTTGAATATTATTAATTCTACTTTTCCTTCAATAATTCTTCCACAAATCATGAGCTCACCAGGTACATCTCCCTTTCTCCATGGTGTCTCTAATAACTCACGAGACCACCAAGTCCATCTTCCTCTCTTCTTGGTGTCTCAATTAATCATTTTCTTAACATTGTTCACAATCACACTTTCCTTATGCACTTATGATTATGCATGTAAAGATAAACATTAATGTATGTGTAGAGAAATTAAATCGTGCATTAATAATAATTCAACCTTATGCAATTTGAGTGTATCACAAATTTAGGAAATTTCACAGTGCACACACAAGATTAATAATAAAAGCTTCTTCTCAAATATAATGAACTTGATACTTTTAATAAAAAAATACCATCATAAGTATTAAAGATAAATTATCACAAAAAATATCACACAACTTGACACAAGGATTAATTGTAATATAGTCCAATCATTGGGGAAATAAAGACCCTACCTTAATTTCTTGAGCACGGGTTCCTTCTTGGTCCGTTCCTATGTGTTCAGGTCTAAAAATTTTAAAAACTATAGTTTACATATAACTTAGGCTTAATTGTGTTTTTACCACCCAAAGTTTACATTGATTCCCACTTTACCACCTAGAACTTTATTTGTCCCACTTTACCACCCAAAGTTTACATTGATTCTCACTTTACCACCCAGAAATTTATTTGTCCCACTTTACCACCCAAAATTTACATTGATTCCTACTTTACCACCAAAAGCTATTTTTCGTGTCCCAGTTAACCTTTTTCCGTCTATTCTGTCACTCTAGATTCAGGGGGTAAAGTAGGAATCAATGTAAACTTTGGGTGGTAAAGTATGACAGATAAAGTTCTGGGTGGTAAAGTAAGAATCAATGTAAACTTTGGGTGGTAAAGTGGGACAAATAAAGTTTTGGGTGGTAAAGTGGGAATCATCCCAAACTTTGGGTGGTAAAAACACAATTAAATTTAAATTTATTTCACTCTCTTTTTAAGGAGAGTGTAACTCACATTCTAACTTAGAAGTGTCGGATTGACGCGAAACTTGTACCAATTGACTCGTATCGAAAAATAGAGTTAGGAGAGTGAAAATTGGGCAAAAACGGTCGCCGAAAACAGCCGCACACTCCACCACGCGCCGGCAGTGCGAGTGGGGGTGGCTGGCCAGTCACTGTTCATCGTCTCTTTAAAATAGCCCATGTTTTCCAGATTTTTCAGTTTTTTTATCTCATTTTTTACTCGACTTTTGACCTATCAAACCTTCACCAAATTGAGAAACCTTATACTTGTTTTAAAGCTCTACATCACCTCTTTACAACCATATAAAGAACATGACAAACGAATGGTTACAACTCAAGTTATAAGGCCCGAAAGGAGGCCATACGAACATGCGAATTTTCTGGGAAAATTTCCATATTTTTCATTTTTCTTGGTTTTTCGTTTCTTACGTTTTCAACCCTCAAAACCTATTCCTATGGCTATAATAAGGTTATAAATGACCTATTTTTAGTTTAACAATATTAAACAAAGAGGTATAAACAAAATTTAAAAATAAAAGTTTCAAAAGAAAATTACTAAGAACACTCATGGTTCCTTGAGCTCACCTTCGTTTCTGTCCTTTGGAGTTAAAAAGAGGCTAAAACTTGTGATTCCTTCTCAAGTTTCTTCCCTCCCCTTTCTGTCCCTTTCCAGTTCACTCTCTCTCTCTCTCTCTCTCTCTCTCTCTCTCTTTGTTCAGTCTTGCTGCTCAAGGGTAGCTTAAGCACACTTACACAGTTTATTTATAGCCAAAGTCTTGGTTAGAGTAACATCTAATTGGCTTATATATTCAGTTAAGAAGAAATGAATCTAATCATTATTTAGATAAGGACTCATCCCTCTAAAGGGATCATCACCATTGATCTTAAGCTTAGGTGTTCCAAATTGAGAAGGCTGATGGACGGGTAGGCAATGGAGGAGAAATGAAGTGACTATATTGTCCCTAACTTCTGTTAACAATTTTAACAGAAATTTACTTGGGTACTTAGCTGACACAAAATAAAAGTTTGGGTACTCAATTGGGACAAATAAAAGTTCAGGTAGCACATTGAGACAATGGTCAAAGTTTAAGTACTAAAAATGAACAAAAAAAAAAAAAAAAAACTCTTTATTTTAAAAATTAAATAAATATTTCATTATTAATGGATGTGATTATATGACACTTGTACAATTTTATTGAAGCACACTTCATCTCGAACGTGATGGACGACTAATAATTAAAAAAAATGGAAATGATTTAAAATTGATGGGTGTGTGAGTGTGTTCTTGCATACACCCAATTTGATCTCACAGACATACTACTAATATATCTAATAAGTTATTATTAATGAAAAAATATCACTGAATCTTATTTTGTATATTTTATTTAAATAATTAAATCTCACTATTGTCACTTGTGTGTACAGTAATGGAAATATTTATTTACAAATTTGTAATGCTAATTCAAATGAAAAATAAAGATATATGTACTGACATTCATTCCATACATGAACACATGAATATTGTAAGAAAAATTCTAATAGCATATTTGAGAAAGATCAGTAAAGATATAATATAACTATCTTTCATTGCACAGAATACCATATTAACTAATATAATAGTCAATTTCTACATTCAAAATATATCCACTGCAATCCAATCCATGTCAAATTTGTCTACTTAATTTGTCTAGTAGTCAAAAAAGCTTTATGCTCATCCTCTAAAAAAACCATTGCACATAAACCTATTCCTAACATTTCTTTTCAAAAGTTCTTCAAAAGAAGAGTAGCAGCAGATGAGAAGCTATGATTGTTCAAAAGAATCATCAATAACATACAACATAAGTTGTGCCCTCACAACATAAAAATCATCAATAACAGAATCATAACTTATAGTATTAACAAGATCTTTTTCAATGTGGATAACCATACAATAAACAAGAAACTCATCACATATTTTGTTTCAAAGTCAATTTTTAATAAATTTTATGGATGAGAATGCTCACTCAGTTGTTGCCGTCGAAACAGGAAGAGTCAACACAAGATGAATCAATCTCTGGATCAACCATTATGATTTTCTTGTTCTAACAAGTTCATGACGTAATTCATAAATGGAGGACACATTCTAAAATTGTAAATAATGTGCGAAATATTAAAATTATCTATTATGTGTTATCAATTAAAAAACTAATGTCTATTTAGTAAAATAAATTAACAAATTAACAACATATCAACAATTAAAAAAATTAATAGTTCTATGGCATATTATAACAAACTCAAACAGCCCTTAACTTAAAATTTAAAACTCTTAATTGAAATAGAAAGCCCTAAATTAAAACCATAAATCAAAAAACTAACTTTAAATTTAGAGCTTCAAAAGAAGTTATTAGGCTATTATTATAGTTGAGTGGGCTATTGGGTGCATATCAACAATTGAGTATTGAGTTATTGGGCTAATATTACTACAAGCTCTAGCCTTTGGAGAGGTTCGTCTCTGATCTTGGGTAACTACACAGAGGAAGATGAAACAGAGTACGGCGAGGCAGGCATGTGAAAGAAAAAAAATTGAATAAATGATATTTAATCATTTTTAGAAAAGGGGTTGTTTTTGAATTTTTTTTAGATATTTATTTTAAAAAATAATCTACCGAACACATATTTAAAAATGTTAATAATTATAAACCCCCTAGTTAGAGATAAAATCTCTCATAACCTCCACCCAAAATCTAACTCTCTTATAACCCCCAATCTTACACTTAATATTTTCCTAAACCCCCTAGTCAACTAATACCCAGTCAACTTTGACTCCCCATATTTTAATTTTCCAGTTTTACCCCTTTTGTTTTATTTTCATTTTCAGCCAACTAATACTCTCTCTCTCTCTCGGTCTCTCCTATCTGTTGCCTCTCTCCCCTCTGCGTCTCTCTCTCTCCCCGCTGCTGTCGCCGGCGCGTGCGCCGCCGTCTGGCGACAGTTGCCGGCGAGACCGGTCCCATCACACTCGCCTCTCCTTCCTCTTCCTCCCTATGCCCTCCACGTGCCGTGAAACTAAACGTCGACGCCAGATCGGGTCTAAGCAGATCTGAGCTCTCTCGCCGGCGATCCGTCAATTCCGGCGGCGATGAGGTGTAGGACCGGTTGGGTTCTTCTCGCCTCTTCCTCTTCAGTCTCTCCATGCCATTTCCTCACTCCGACCACCACTGGGCACGGCTTTTGCGAAGCTACAAAGCTGCGGCTTCTCCGACGGTTTTTGTGCCGATTTCGGTGGTGTTTTCTGTCGATCCAGGTATCAATCTTTGTCCCCTCGCCCTGCTCTTGCTATTGGTTGGGTTGTTTTAACTCAAATCTTGGTTTTCAGGTTGGTTTGCCGCTGCAACCGCTAGATCCGCCACTTGTGGCGGCAGGTTGGGTGTTTTTTTTTGCTGTTCAGCCTCCCCCGAATCCTAAAAGCTCAATTCGAGGTCCGAGAATACTTTTTGGGTGAGTTCTGTAATTTTTTGTGTGTTGATTGGGGCTGGGCAGCCACCGTGTGTGGTGGTCACCGCCCGACTCGGCCGTTGAACGATCAATTTTATGAACCCTGTTTGATTTGTTGAACTGTCTGGTCTTAAACAGGTACCTCGGCGATTAAAAAGTGCAACTGAATTCAACAAATTCAGTTTCAGTTTCTAGCTTAATTAGTGTAACTGTGTAAATTCAGTTTCAGTTCTATAAAATTTAGTTTTACTTTCTGAAAATTCAGTTTCACCCCAAATTCAGTTCTAGCTTAATTATGTTAATCGGATAGAAATGTGGGTTTTTTAATTGATTTATAAGTATATACAAATTTACTTAATTTATTGATTAAACAGTTTCAGTTCGTGAAACAGTTTCAGTTCTTGAAACAGTTTCAGTTCGTGAAACATGAGTTTTAAATGAACTTTGAATGAAATTATGGTTCTGAAATATGATGAATCAAATTTGCAGGTAGAAACAGATCGAGGCAGTGGCGACTGTCGTGTACTCGTCACGCGTGAGGTGATCGGACGACGTTGTATTGTTGGCTACTCCTCTCATCTCAATGACTTGTTGTATTGTTGGTTTTTTTTTTATAAGGTTGCTGTGTTCTTTTTAGTGAAACAGAATTCAGTAAAGGTGTAACTATTTTAGTGAAGTGTAATTGTTTTAGTAAAGGTGTAATTGTTTTTTAATTAAGGTGTAATTGCATTTTAGTCGAGGTGTAATTGTTTCATCACTTTATTTAGTTTCAGTAAGTGAATTCATAACTGAATTCTTCAATTTAGTGTAACTGAATTTCTGAAATTCAATTTCAGTGTAATTGAATTCTTGAAAATTTTTGAAATTCAGTTTTCAGTGTAACTGAATTTTTGAAATTTAGTTTTAGTGTAATGAAATTCAATTTCAGTGTTTGATTTTAGTTTTAGTTAAATATTGAGTTTTAGCAAAAACTTCAATTCCAAAAAAAAAAAAAAACAGTGTCACCAAAATATAGTTACAGTGACGTCAGCATATGTCAGCATGCGTCAGTGCGCGTCAGAAGGGTAATTTAGGATTATAAGTTTTAGGGGGTTTTGAAAGAGTTTCTAGATGGGTGGGGGTTTAGACAAATTTTTTTGGTGAGTAGGGTGTTTAAAATTAGGCACTATATTTAAAATTTAAAAACAATGTTGTGTTTTTAAATACAAAAAAAAAATTTTAAATAGGATACCAAACGACCCTTAAATGTGTATTAATCTGGCCGGTCATTTCGCAAAATTTTTAAATTTTTAAATTGCTCATTTTTCTAATTTTTTTAATTTCCCTTTAAGTTTCCTATTACCAACGTAATTGCCAAAACTGCCTCCAAATTTGTTATGCCTTTTGGTAGAATTTTTCACTTTACTCTTTTGTTCCCGCTTCGATCTCCAATTAAGCTTCTGTTTCTCAACCCACAAAGTTAATTCAACTTTGATCTAAATTTTAGTAAGTTATTGTTATCGAATTCACAAAGTTGGCGGTTCTAGATGCTTCTTGGCTGCCTCTACCGCATCGAGTTTTGTTTCGATGAAGTTCTAGACTTGTAAAGATCGGTAAAAAAATTTAAAAAATAAATGAAAAGAGAAAATTTAAAAAATAAAGAAAAAAAAGTGAGTGCTGGAATATATTCTAGGAGCGCCGTTAGCGTCTCACCTATTAAATATGCAATTTTCTTTTTTATTACTTTTAATTTTATAGTAAACAAATTTCACAGACAAATGAAAGATCCAATTTCTTCCAGCAGCAGACTGGAAAAGTTGACTAGCTTAAATAACTCGATGTATTTTTCATTTAATTGCTCCATAACAACGACATTTTCTTTGTACAAACACAGGACGTACTACTAAGCACAAAATATATCAGCACACACCATTACAAGCAAAACAAATAATTACAATTAATTATTCTAAGCCGCTGACGGGGCAGTGACGTACTGAACCACACCAGCTTCCGATAGAGCCTCGATGAAAGGCTCCATGTTCACCACAGCTTCACCCACAATACTTTTTTCCTTCTTGTAGTCCAACGTCTCGTCGTTGTAAATGTCCCACCATTTTTGTACCAACATCTTTATGTCCTCCCTCTGCATGTTCTCTTCCTTCCCAGTATACCTCCATGGCTTCGATCCCTGCACATCCCAATTAATTAATTAATTAATTAACAATTCATTTGATTAATAATATTAAATCTATATATATATATACTTACTGCTGCACAGTAATGCACTACTTTCACTTTATCAAGCTCAACATTCTCCGGGTGTCGCCACAACATTGCAAGTACGAGATTGTAAACCAGAGGGATTGGCTTGTAAATATTCCTAAAGTACATGTTCAAAAAGTCCTGCTCCGCAAAAGGGGTCGGAGGGGTCACTCTCAGGGTCTTCAAGAGGTCCTCGTACACCAACAGGTTGGGCTCGAACACGAACATCCCCGCATTGAAGTAGAGCGACGGGGGTGGGCCCAACTCGTCCCTGTCACTGGGCCACTGGACCTTCTCGGGGCACTGCTGGCAGTACCCGATCTCGTACTGCGGCGTGTGACTCCACGTCTTCTCGCAGAAGCAGTCCATCACCGCGTAAAAGTGGCCGTCAGGCAGATCGAAGAGGTGGTCGATGTTGTCGTACACCTGAATGTCACCGTCCAAGTAGATCATCTTGCTGTACTCTACAAACTGCAAGGGTATCTTCGTCAATAGAGGAAAAAATCTGACGTGTCAAATAAGGATCTAGATTTGTCACGTGTAACAAAATGAACGTACCTCCCATATACGGAGCTTGGAGTAGTTGATGACGTAATAGGCCATGGCGAACTGGGTCTGGTTCTCGGGCGGGTAAACGGGTTCGATCTCTCGGACTATGCAACCTTGCGACTCCAGAATACGACGGTGCTCTTGGGGAACGTCGGGAAGGACCGCAACGACCAATGGGTATGCCGTTTTGACCTTCCTCAAGCCCTTGGCCAACCCGACCACGCCTTTCACGTAGTCGCCGTTGCCGGCCAAGAAGGTGACGTAGGCCCGACTCGGCAGGATGGCGGGCTTGGGGAAACCCGATTTGACAACGCTGGGAACGAGTTCGGGAGCCATTGATGACGTGTCCAAGGGAAGGAATGAGGTTTATAAAGAGAGAGATAAAGAGAGAGAGAGAGCCGGCAGAGATGAGAATGAGAGTTTTCAACTGCACAGACTGCTTTTGTGGGTGTTTGGTTATTTTGGTGGAGGGGGGTTTAAATAAGAACCAAATCAAATTAAACTCGCCCCAAATTCTGGCGAAATTCATCAAATGTTTTGGGAAGATCTTAATCCGTATGCGCTACACGTGCCCCACATCAAGTCATCCAACGGTGGGAAGTCGTTTGGGGAAAGTTCTGGAGAGGGCTTGTGTTGAACTTCTGTAGAAGAAGACGCTAGAAGGTCCAGTTTCCTATTCTTGTTAAAATTTTCGGGAATTTGGAGGTGGAAAATTTAAAAGTAGAAATCCAATGTGATTGCCTGTAGAGCCACGTGTGGGGCTGTGTTTTATTCAAAACCCAAACGAAAAAAAGAAAAGAAAAAAATAAGTTGTTTTTTTTTTTTTTTTTAATATTTTAGAAGCATCACAAACAAACATAACATTACATACAATTTTTTTTTTTTCATTATGTGTAAAAGTTATAAGCAACCCAAAAAAGAAAAATTAATGATGAAAGTTATAAACAGAATTTCACCAAGCATCCTAAGGTTCCATTGCTTCTTATGAACGATGTTATGATCAACACTGTTTCTTATGAATTGAAGAAAAAGATATCCAACTTAAAATGAATTGGCTATAGAAGGGGAGGCTCAAGACTTAAGTATGTCTTTTATGCTCTCAGAATAAGTTCATACACATATATTAAGTTGAGTAGCCACACGAGCTCTATTGTCACCTAATATAAGTTATTCATGTATTTGAGTTAAATGACGCTACACATGCAGTGTAAGGGTGTGTAAGAGAATGTGAAAAATATATTGTCCCATATTACAAAATTATAATTTTACATAAATGCTTATAAAGGTCTTGAACCGCTCCGCTTATAACCAATTGTTTTGAGTTGGATGTTCCAACTTAATTCGATCATCAACACCACTTCATGAGTTTCACCGCTTTCAACGTACACACGCGTACCGCTGCAAAAACTTCACTGATCATTATCAACATCGGTAAAATATTCAATAGAATTGGTAAGACCAGGCAAACATGGGAAAATGGGGAAAAAAAAAACACACACAAAAAAATTCTATTCAAAGAATATTTCCCTTGCGTACTCCAATTCTCTTTAATTTTTTATGTACAATATTTATTTAAATTCTCATAAATATTTCAATCAAGAAAAAGAAAACCCCACGTCCTCCAAATTTAAGGAAACACAAATCAATATATATAGTAAATCAATTGAGTTCTTTTTCCTTAGTTACCTAATTAAGTTTTCTTGGCCAAAAGTATGATTAGTTAATGTCAAATCTATGAAAAAAAGGGAAAAAGTTTGAGGAAAATATGCAATTTATTATCTCACTTTAAATTGGAGACTTGGAATCACTAGTGAATAGCTGAAATGCTAAATGCTAAATGACAAGATAGAGAAATGTACAAGATTAATTGCATGGAATGCAGTGACCAATTTGCTACACGATGAGGACTCAACAGTCAACCCCATAAGTCAGAAATTATATAAAGGAAAAGAAATGTAGGGTACGTTCTAAAAGACTCTATAGCTTCAAATTCGTGGCTAATATTCCCACAGATCATTGCCATGTCATTAATGTCATTGATGATGATGCTTGCCTTGCCTGAGTAGAAATATAATGGGCCCTGAGTTGTCCATCATCTTGAACTTTCCATGCTTGACTAAATCTATAAATCATACTCTCTTTCTCTAGTTTCTCTATCCTAGCAACTTCTATGGGTTATTTATTGGTTGTGTCTCCCTTTAGTCTAAAAAGTCCGTTTCTATACGGGTATATTAATTGTGAAGTTCATCTATCTGAAGCTTAAGATATATTTAATTATATGCTAAATAGTATCTGTATAAAATGTTAGTGATACTGCAACTGTCATTAACGTGATGCACATGACGAATTTTTTGGGACAAAATTGTCTTTAACACTAACGTGATGCACATGACGAATTATAAAGCTAATGCAACTAAAAAAATAAACAAATAAAACTAATGAAATTAAAAAGCACTTAAATTATAACAAAAAATTATAAAGAACTTAAATTATAACAAACAAAAACAAAAAATTATAAAGAATGAAGCTAAAAGGACAAAAAAAAAAAAAAAAAAAAACAAAAGTAAGATCAGACATTCAAACCTCACCTCCAACCCTCCTAACCCCCCCACCCACTAACCCCGACAATCCCACCCCCACCCCACCTCTCTCCCCATCTTTGGCCACTGGGCGGCGCACCCCGCTTGCAAATTTCTCTCTATATATATAGCTCTCTCTCTCTCTCTTCCTTTCTCTTTCTCTTTCCCTCTCTCCCTCTCTTTCTCTCTCTGCAACTCTCTTTCTCTCTGTACTAGTGCGGTACCACCAGACCCAAAGGGTGCTGGCGGCTTCACTGGTCTCCGATCTGGAGGTTGCTGGCGGCACCCTTTGGGTTTTGAGGTTTCGCGCCAATGGAGAGAAAAAGAGAGTTGTACAGAGAGAACGAGAGTGCCAGAGAAAGAGAGGGAGAGAGAGATCAAGAGAGAGAGAGAGAGAGATAGATAAATAGATAGAGATGGATGCTAAAAGGTGGGAAGGTTGCCGCCGCGGGGAGGGACAACATCGCTGGCCGAAGAAGGGGAATAAGGTGGGTGTAGGGAGGGGTTTCTGAATATTTTTTATTTTTTATTTAGTTTTTTTTTGTAAGTATTTTGGAGGTGGAGGGTAGTTGGGGCGAAGACGACCATTTTGAACCTAAAAAATTGGTTATGTGACACGCACGTAGTGACATTTTTAGACGAACAATGTAGTTTTCCCAAAAATAATTGACCAAATAATTAGAAACCCAATAGTCATTGAGCATCTTCCAAGCTTAGCAACTACAATTTGCCAGCTATCGAGACCGAGCACGGGCCACTGTCGACTGAAGCTCGATAATGAACGCCATCATGCCTCACATATTTGACGCTCATTGAAACCTTTAACCAACTATAACTTTCAGAAAACCCATTTGAAAATTTGCAAATCTTCAAAATATGATCAAATCTTCAGCATTTATCAAGAGCGCAGTTTGAAATTCAAGAACTTGAGCTCTAGAAAAAAGTATTGAGACGACTACATCTTGAATTTAGAGGTAGCTACAGCATTTTAATCTGGAGGCAATTGGCTGCGGTGGCTGTCAGTCTCTGATATTGGTCAAATGTCGAAATTGTAGTTACTGTTTTGCTAGAGAACGAGATGAGGAGATATAGGGATGAGAGGTAGCAAAGCGATGGGAGGGAGGGGGCCGCGGGTGGGGTTGCAGTGGCGTGGGAGGTGGATCGGTGGAGGGGAGAAGAGAGGAAAATGAAGGTAAAAATTCCACGAAAAAACAAAAATTGTGATTTGAAAAAAAAATGTGATAAGTTATAAAAAAAAAATCTTGGAAATTGAATAAGAAGGGGGTGAAAAATTGGTTAAATATTTGTTTTTTAAAAATAAAAAGACAGTTGCAAGAATAAGATTTGTTATGGGTACATTGGAATGACATAGAGGTGCACCCTAGAGATGACCTAAGTATTGTCCTTAATTAGGGTTTAGGGTGAAAAAACTTATCTATGATATTTTTTATCTTTCTTATAATTAAAGATTAACACTTCTTTTGCATAAAAAATTGAATTTTCTTGTTGAACTTCCCCAAGTTGGTTCAACTACAAATTTGCAGCAGGATAACATGTCTTTTACTCAAATGCTACAGGTAACATATATAAAATTAAGGAAAGGTTAATGTTGTTTCTCTAAATTCTGTCTTATTAAGTTTTTTGTGGATTTTTTGTAGGAATCTATGATGCATTGTAATGAGATTTCACAAAGTAATGAAAAAGGCTAAGAGTTGGGACTTTGAGCACTTAATTCCGTCAACATATAAATGGTTTTCATGGATTTTGTCTGTAGATGCAGCTCGAACATCAACTGCAATTTTGTGGAGATGTGTAAAACATATTGAAATATTAAGAGTGACATGAGATTCTATACATTTTATGCAACATACATATATAGAAAATACGAGATATAGAAGTTGCTAATTTATTTGAGTTATGGAACAATTGAGTTGTATTTGTAAACATAATATTGAGTAAATCGTTTGACTCATGAATCCATAAATCCAAGATCTAGAACTTCATGATTCTCACAATTACTTAAGGTGGAAATTCAATTAATCATAAATACATGCCTTGATCCATTAGAGCAATATTAAAATAAAGCAAGATGGATACCTTCATCAATCCATAGATGAAATGTTAGTTTAGAGGAAAAAGGTTTTTCTCTCTTAGCCTTTTTGCAAGATAAAACCCTAATACGTATTTTCTTGATGTACACAACTAATGGGTATGTGCACTATTTATAGGCAGAGAGATGACCAATTTCCTAGTGGTTATTACTTTTACCACTCATTACAATAAAAGTTAAGGAAATTACTTCTCTTATTTGACCAATAAGATTTCCCAAATAATTTATTAATCCCTATTTATGCAACAAAGGCCATTTCATGTGGGCCACATACAGAATATTAATAAAATATTCTTACATTTTCCGAGTTGGCCCATATGATCAACAAATTTGCTTTATGGTTTAATAATTAAACATTAGGCGCGCAATACATTTTGGAATAATCCTTACTTTAATTGGTCACGATAATACCATCATTAAGTGATCCACTAATATGAGTCATGGCGGTCATACAACAATAGGCGACAAATCTCTTCCATGTACCACAATATTAGCAAACCCCCTAAAATGGTCCATTTATTAGAAGCATCTATAAAGGTCCAACAATTAATAATGTCTTTGTCAAAGACTATTCGGCCATGTTTGTTTAGCCGTACTCAAAACTTGAAATGAGAATGGGATTTTGTTCCAAGAAGGCTTGATGTTTGGTTGACTGGAAAGGGAACAAAACTAATGAATTGACCTTAGTTGACTGTAAACCAATTCCATCAAAAAGGAGCAAAAGAAATACCATGAGGGGGGTAGTATTTCTATTCCATAGTTAATCTGGAATGTAAAAATTACCATATATATTCTTTTATTATTTGGCTATATTGAAAAATTAGAAACTATAATAGGAAAGATTACCAAACGTTGAGAGATAGGAAATATTGGCACATAATTATGGCACATATCTTTCCTATTATATTGATATGTGTCAATTACCAAATTAGAAAATATAATAGGAAGTATTACCAAACACTAGAATGGAAATAACAAGTATTCTCCTAACTTTGATTATGTTATTGTTCCAAACGTTGGAATAGGAATTGAAAACTCATTACATTCCGGGATAGACAGGAATAAGAGTGCAATTATTATTCCTATTCCAGGATTCCGGTCAAACAAACGGGGCCTAGCTTCATGTTATCATTCATCCAATCTCATACATGTATACATATATTTAAAAATAGAAAATATCAGAAACATAATCAATTATTGAGCTTAGAGTGTCAACTCAAAGAAATAAACATTATGCAAACTACAAAATTAAAAGAATTATTATAGATTGATCACAACCAAGACCAATCATTTCAACATGTTCATTAAGCGTCGTTGGTCATAACCCTTTTCCTTAATAGGTTTGCAAGCATAAGCTTTGTCCTTATAGACACTCGTTGTTTCTGAACCTCCTTCATAACGATAAGGTATTTTAATATTCTATTATGTTTAGCATCCTTAGAATATTACCTGTTGCTCTTGAAGAAAATGACAGTTGTAGTATCACAATAAATTCTCAGCGACTTGGTAATAGGATCATAAACACCAAGTCCTAAGATAAATTCTGCAACTCCAATTCATAAATTGTGACCTTAAATGTAACAACCCCACCCAAATTTCATTAAGAATTTAAAATTTTATTGGTTGTGGACCTAAGAAGCAATAAGGAAAGTTGAGTTGTGGGACCCAAGATATTTTTTGTAAATTAATTGGGAGACAATAATAAGTTTTGGGGTTTATAGAGATTTAATTGTGATTAAAATGATTTTTGGTGATTAAATTTAAGTCATGAAGGATTTATTGGAAAATATTTGGAAACATTTAAATTAAGTTGAATAAGTTGCAGGGACTCAAAGTTTGAAGTTGAGGCAATACAAAAATAGTACAAGGCGAGAGGAACCCATAGGAATTTACGGAACATTTTTCTGACCTCGGATCCATTATTGGTGAATTAATTAAGGTGTGGACAGTTATGCCCTTAATGAAAAAGTTTGGGTTTCCAAAGGGTTTAATTGAAAAGTAATTTTAAAAATTACAATCTTAGCATGGTTGGATAGAGCTCGTGCTCACGAACGTGTAAGCCAAAACGGATCGCAATTCGGAATTAAGTAGACAAAATTATGGGCATTTGAAGTTGGCGGGCATTATGGTAATTTTGTGGATAAGCCATTTTAAAAGAACCAGTTGCTCCTTCTCTCTCTCTGCAGGCAGCAATCTTCCTAGCCCCCCACTAGAAATTTTCGGTTTTGACCACCACCCTTCCAAACTTTAACCGGCCAAAATTTCTTCGTCTGAAGTCCAATTGACACAATCTTGGTGGCTATGGCTTCGTATCGAAGCTCGAAAGGTCCGAATGGTAACAAACATCAGAGGTAAGCTACAACAACTCCAAGCCTATTACATGGATTTTCTTTAAACACCTTACTGACTTGACCATGGGAAGGCCCTTGGCTATGGCTTGGTATATCACACGCACGTTGTCTCACACTATACTGAGCGAATCGAAGCTCGAAAGATTGCAGCCCCTTGACGGTTTTTTGTTGATCTTCGGCAACTCCGGCCACCTTCGGCGGTGTTCTTCTTGGTGGATTGAAGGTGATTAGAGATGCCGAATTGGAAACCAGACCTGAACGGACAAGGTTTACGATACCGAATCAACTCTTGGACGAGCTTCGGCTAAGGTCGATGGAGATTGTCTCTTGGCTAAGGTCGAGAGAGCGAAATAATCCTGAAAAGGTTTAGCATAGCTCGGTTAAATAATGAATGGACCTTGTTAATTCATAATTTAACTCATATTGGTTATTTGAGTTTTGATTGAGAAATAATAAATGTGAGTTGGACTTTGTTTTCAAAATGATTATATGACGTTAAAGATTTATTTTATATTTTATTATTAGAAGCTTCTTGAGATTTAATGGTTTATATAAAGGTTGGGTTTTTTATGCATAAATAGTTTTTAGTAAACATTTAGCTTATTATTTATGAATAAGGTTAAAAGATTTAATAGATTTGATTTAGCATTATTATCAAAATCGGCCTCATGAGAAATTTCATGATTATCTAGCTTGAGAAATGTTTAATGGAAAATGTTTATGGTAAAAAAATGATGAACTTGAGAACATGACTTTGGCATTAAAATTAATTTTGAGAGGTACTATATATTATGGAAATCATGCATGAGCATTTCATTCTCTTATTTCGATTTTAAAATTAGGGTAAATTACAATTTAATACCTCAACTTTACCTCGGATTTCAAGTTAGTACCTCAAGTTCAAAAAGTTGCAATTTCATGCCTCAACTTTTATTTTATTTCAAGTTAATACCTCTATTAGTCTTGCCGTCAAAAAAGCCGTTATCTGATGACGTGGTACACCACCAAAATGCTTTATTTCAATTTAGTACCTCAACTTTATCATATTTTTCAAGTTCATACCTCAAGTTAAAAAACTTGCAAATAAATAAATGTTTTTTAGTTTTTATCTCAACTTCACCCTAGTTTTTTACCCATCAAATCTCTACCAAAACTATCAATCTTATACTCATTTGAAGCTACGAATTTCCTCTTTACAACCATATAAAAATCATGCAAAAAGGAGTTATGAAACCCAAGATAATTGGTCACAAAGTAGGCTACCCGAAAGTGCCAAATTTTCCAAACAAATTGACAATTTCGGGTAGCCTAATTTGTGACTACTTCTTTCGCGTTTCATAGCTCCTTTTTGAATTATTTCTATATGGTTATAAAGAGGAGATTCATAGCTTCAAAATGAGTATAAAATTGTTGATTTTGGTAAAGATTTGATGGGTGAAAAGTTGGGGTGAAGTTGAGATAAAAACTGGAAAACATTTATTTATTTGCAAGTTTTTTAACTTGAGGTATGAATTTGAAAAACATGGTAAAGTTTAGGTACTAAATTGAAATGGAGCTTTTTAGTGGTGTGACACGTCATCAGATAACGGCCTTTTTGGCAAGACTAACGGAGGTATTAACTTGAAACAAAATGAAAGTTGAGGTATGCAATTACAACTTTTTGAACTTGAGGTACTAACTTGAAATCCGAGATAAAGTTGAGGTATTAAATTGTAATTTACCCTTAAAATTATATGCATTTAAAGTATTTTAACCCTTTCATGGTTTTATTTTGACTTTTGGTTTAATTTATGCTTTAAAATGTTTTAATCCAAGTATTTTAACACTTAATTTAACTATGTTACATTTACATCATATTTCGTTTATAATTTGGCATGACATGAGAGTTTTGAAGCATGATTATTAAATGATTTCATCGGAATTTTAACATCTTCAAGTTTCACTAAACCAAATGTTGAGATGATTTCAAGATTTAAAAAAAATATTGAATAAGAGCGAAGTCCAGAATTTGGCCAATATCCATTGCAGCAAGGATGAGAAGATCACGATTGTTGACTTACAAAAATAGCTTGTTGAGGCAAATACAATTGACGACAACTTTCAGGTTAGTTTTATGTTGTTCGCCTTGGGAACTATTCTTTGCCCAACTTCTTCCCTCATAGTGAATAGAAAATTTCTGCAAGCACTCTAAGAACCGAATACCATACGACTCGGTAATTGGGCAAGTTATTCTCTAAAGCATCTGATGGATGGAATCAAGTCTTTCAAGTTAAACGAATGAAGCTACCTATCCGGTTGCGTTATATTTTTGTAGCTGTACTTTATTGATGCTCTTCAACATGGCAGAACAATGGTAGACCGTTCTTTGCCCGCTCTAGTTTCATGGGATGAGCAAAAGACAAGTAAGCTGCTGTAATGGGTGAAAGAAAGAGGGTGATTTTTTAGCATTGAAATTGAACTAGGCAATCTTTGTTTGTCAGTTTACCAACATACTGATGTGACATCCTTAAAAGGTGAGGTAGCGACATTGTCTCATACTGTTTCTGTCCTCCAGAAGCCTGTGGCTGATGCTTGCTCATTTATTTCTGCCATAGGAAAAGCCATGGCTTAAGGGAATAAAGCTGTTTTTACCCTCCAGAAATTCCAAATTGTCATGAATGCAAATGTTTATGCTATCCAGAAATCCATTGCCAACAACAATGAATTAATGTCCAATAGATTTATGCAATTTAAAGAAGAATTTTTTAAAAATGTGGGTGAATTTTTTAAGAATTTAAGAATTTTTTAAAATTATATACTAAAACATTATTATATATATAGAATATAGGGCATAAGGTTATATAAAATATATTTTAGACTCTAAAATATAACTAGGTTAATATTAATTTTATATATTGTTTCTAGATTGGCCTCTTCATCTCAAGATTTATGAAATAAATGTGTTATTTTATTTGATCTATTTAATAAACCCTAAACCCCAAACCCCATAAAAACACCCTTTACCCTAATAATAAGTATATACCATATCCTAAAGCTTAGGGTATAGGATATAGGATATAGTGTATACCATATCCTAATATTATACAATATCCTAAACATTTCTATATAGTTATATATTTTGTTACCAACTATGAATTATAGTCTTAGGGTATAGGGTAAGTTATAGAATTAAATTTTTTTTAATAAACACAATAGGGTTTAGGGTATGAGATATAATTTAAGTTTAAGTTTTAGTTTTAGTTTCTAATTTGACTAAAACCCAAACCACTCATTTTTATACATTTAGACAGTAAGCGTGGTTCCTACTAACTCATCAAATTCCTCAACTAATGGTAGGCCATTGCCAAACGATTCATGGTCACCAATGGTGTCCCCTAACTCATCCTCATGACCACAATCTTTATAGTCTCTATTTGGGGATGCAAGTACTACGGACCACATGCAGTCTAGTGGGTCTTCAATATAAAATACTTGCTTCACTTGGGCAGCCAAGGCAAAAATGTCTCCCTTGTGACCTATCCTATTAAGTTTAACCAAAAGAAACCCTAGCTCATCTATTTTTATGCCTTTGTTATTTTCTACCCATTGACACTTAAACAAAGGCACACTGAAATCTTTATAATCAAGCTCCCAAATTTCTTGGATAACCCCATAGAAACACATATCTGTGTAAACGAGATTTTTATCCTTCGCGTTCGCCACCTGCATTATCTTTGCCACCAAGCTAACCCCGCTATTTTGGACAACACGTACGTTGTCACGGCCCTTTGTGTGAAATTTGCACCCACCAATCTCATAACCCTCATAAGTTAGAACACTTATAGGTGGACCGTAAGATAGCTGCCTCACTGAATCTGTGATGTCCTTGGCTCCATCCGCATTTCCTTTGCCACCTATGGGAATGAAGATTAATTACAAGTATATTAAAACTGGGCCACAATACAAAATCCTCCATTAGGGTAGATCATTTGTAAAGGTAATGAAATCATACCTTGTCACGTAACCAGTAAATACTCAACAGCTTCTTCACCAATAAACCGTTCAGCAATACATCCCTCCGGTCGATTACGGTTCTTAACGTAACATTTTAACACTTTCATGCCTCTTTCAAATGGGTACATTCATCTATAAAAAACAGGTCCACACAAACGAACCTCTCTAATAAGATGAACACTAAGGTGAACCATTATATTGAAGAACGAAGGTGGGAAAACCTTTTTGAGCAAGCACAATGTGGTTATAAGATCAGATTGTATCTTATCCAATTTGGACACATCAAACACTTTACTGCATAGAGAATTAAAAAAGAAACATAGCCTGGTTATTGCATATCTAACATGCTTGGGCAAAACCGACCTTATGGTGATTGGTAGCAATTGTTGCATCAATGTGTGGCAGTCATAAGACTTAAGACCAAATAGTTTCAACTCTTGTATGGAAACAAGGTTACTCACATTAGAAGAATAACCTTCCGGGACCTTCATACCCAACAAATAATTGCATATTGATCATCCATAGATAGAGTATATGGGGCAGCAGGCAAAAATATTCTATTTTTCCCAACCTCTGGTGCCAAATCAAGTCTGACCTCCATTTCAATAAGATTTGAATGGGCAGCAACCCCATCTTTTGTCTTCCCTGGAATGTTTAGCAACATTTCAATAGACTTTCGCACACATTCTTCTCAATGTGCATTACATCAAGAGCATGTCGAATGTGTAGAGACTTCCAATACTCAAGATCAAAGAATATTGATCTTTTCTTCCAGCAAAGAGCATGGGTTTCAGCACCTAACCTACTCGTTCCAAGTTGCTTCCCAAAGACACAATTGATACCCGAAACTTTTTCTAAGACCTCTTCTCCACTTAGAGGCCCAGGGGCCTCACGAAATTCTTGTTGATTATTAAAAGCAACCATTTGTTTTCGATATGGGTGGTGGCCTGGTAAGAACCTTCAGTGGCCTTGAAAACAGATTTTTCGACCATGTTTCAACCTAATAGCATCCGCGTTTTCTGCACATATGGGACATGCTTTATATCCTTTCACCGTGCAGCTAGACAAGTTACCATAAGCCAGGAAATCATTGATTGTCCATAAAAGGGCAGCCCTCAAAGTGAATGAGTTTTTTCTAAATCCATCATACACTTCATCAATTCTTTCCCAAAGTGATTTCAAATCATCAATCAATGGTTATAAATAGACATCTATATCATTCCTCGACTGCTTGGGACCCGAAATCAACAAAGTCAACATCATGAACTTGCGCTTCATGCACAACCACGGAAGAAGGTTATACGTCATCAAGATGGCGAGCCAACAATTATATCGGCTACTTAGGGAATTATGTGGATTAATTCCATCAGCCGAAAGACCAAGCCTTAGAATTCTATCCTCACTTGCAAAATCTGGCCACTTATGGTCAACCAACTTCCAAGCTAGAGAATCGGCTGGATGCCGCATCATGTCGTCACTCACTCTGTGATCAACATGCCAAGTTAGGTTCTTTGATGTTCCACAAGATTTAAACATTTGTTTAAACCTTGGAATAGGTGGAAAATACCACAAGACTTTTGCCGCCACCCCTTCCTTCTCAACTACTAACTTGTTGACCTTCCACCGAGAGAGGTCACACTTCGGGCACCTTGTTTCGTGTTCATACTTATTTCTATACAAGATACAATCGTTCGGGCATGCATTTTCTTATACTTCATCCCTAAAGCAGAAAGTGTCTTTTTCGCCTCATTCATAGATAAGGGTAGCAGGTTATCCTCAGGCAGCATATCTCTGAAAGCAACCAAATAATCTGAGAAGCTACTGTCAATCAACCTATGTTTTGCCTTCAAATTGAATAATCTGACCAATGCAGATAGCTTGTTGTACCTATCACAACCATAATATAAGGGTCTCACTCCATCATCAACGAAACTTCTAAACTTATCCGGATCATTTTGAAAATTATCAAATCACTACAAGAAAAATATATTTGGGCGACGAAACTTTGGGAGACGAACCAAAATTCGTCGCCCAAAGCAACTTTGGGCGACGAACCAGAAGCGTTGTCGCCTAATCCCATCTAGGTTTGGGCGACGAACATATTCGTCACCCAAGATAACTTTGGGCGACGAATATAATTTTCCTCGCCTAAAGGTACTTTGGGCGACGACAATATTTCGTCGCCCAAAACACGCGCCAAAACGATAGTTGATTCATATATTGGGCGACGAATATGTATGTTCCTCGCCCAAAGTGACTTTCGGCGACGAACAGAAACATTCCTCGCCTAAAATGACTTTAAGCGACGAACTATTTCATCGCCCAAGATGATTTTAGGTGAAGAAGGTTTCTATTCGTCGCCCAAAGTCACTTTGGGCTAAGAACATACATATTCGTCGCCCAATGATGGGCGAGGAACATGCATATTCCTCGCCCAAAGTCTCATTGCCTTTTTTTTTTTGTACAATTTTATGTACGTTATATTCATATAATGCGATTGTGTTTCCATTAATCCAAACGGTTCAATTTTTAATTCCTCACTCAATGATCATCATTGCAAAAAATTAGCTCAATCGGAGATGTAAAAGTTACGTAACCGTGCTCGAATTTATGAACGATCGTGAATTTTCTAATACTAATCGATCGAGTAGATCAATTCCGATTTGGCCGATTTTTTGCAGGGATGATCTTTTAGTATAAACGAATAAATTGAACGGGTCCGATTGTTGAAATCACATTGTAGTCTTCACAATTGTTGAATCGACAAACTTTCAACGAAAAAGCTAATAGAATTATACTCTTTAAGTGTATTTGTATGTACAAGCTCACTTTTCTATTGTGTTTTTAACGATCCGAACCGATCATTTCTTAGTGCCCCACTCAAAGATCATCCATGCAAAAAATTATCTCAATCGGAGATGTAGAAGTTAGGTTTGGCGTTTAGGGTGTATAAACGATCGTGATTCTTATAATAATAATTGAACAGGTATATGAATGGCTCTGATCGTTGTAATCTGGTTGTGTTCTTCATAATTATTGAAACGACAATGTTTCAATGAAAGAGTTAATAGAATTTTATTCTTCAAATGTATAAACCGTTCTTTTATATATAGAATCTCAATATTGATCGTGTTTTCAATGATCCGAATCGTTCATTTATTAGTTTCCCACTCAAAGATCATCTATGCAAAAAATTAGCTTAATTAGAGATGTAAAAGTTAAGTATCGGAGTTTGAACGCATGAACGATCATTGCCTACTAATAAAGTTTTGGGCGACGAACCATTTCCTCGCTCAAAGTTACTTTAGGCGAGGAATGTAAAATTTCGTCTCTCAAAGAGGCTTTGGGCGACAAATATCTTCGTCGCCTCAGATAACTATGGGCGACGAAATTTAATATTCCTCACCTAAAATGACTTTGGGCAAGGAAATGGTTCGTCGCTCTAGGTTACTTAAGGCGAGGAATATTAGTATGCGTCGCCCAAAGGGATTTTAGGCGACGAAATGTGCAGTTCGTCGCCCAAAATCATTTTGCCTTTTTGTGTACAATTTTATGTATGTAATCGTATAAGATGCGATATTAGTATTTCCAACGATCCGAACTGTTCATTTTTTAATTCCCCACTTTAAGATCATCCCTGCAAAAAAGTAACTAAATCGGAGATGTGTAAAAGTTAGGTAACGGTGCTCGAACTTATGAATGATTGTGAATTTTCTAATACTAATCGAACGAGTGGATGAATTCCGATTTGACCGATTTTTAACAGAGATGATCTTTGAGTATAAAAGAATAAAATGAACGGCTCAGATCGTTGAAATCACATTGTAGTCTTCACAATTGTTGAATCGACAAAGTTTCAACAAAAAAACTAATAGAATTATACTCTTCAAGTGTATATGTATGTAGAAGCTCACTTTTCTATTGTGGTTTGAACGATCTGAACCGATCATTTCTTAGTGCCCCACTCAAAGATCATCCATGCAAAAAATTATCCTAATCGAAGATGTAGAAGTTAGGTTTGGCGTGTTTTGGGTGTATGAACGATCGTGATTCTTATAATAATAATTGAACGGGTAGATGAACTCCAATTGGACTGATTTTTTGCACGGATGATCTTTGAGTATGAACATAGATGATGAACGGCTCTGATCATTGTAATCACGTTGTGGTCTTCACAATTATTGAAATGACAAGATTTCAATGAAAGAGTTAATGAAATTTTATTCTTCAAATATATAAACCGTTCATTTATATATATAATCTCATATATTGATCGTGTTTTCAACGATCTGAACCGTTCATTTATTAGTTTCCCACTCAAAGATCATTTATGCAAAAAATTAGCTCAATCAAAGTTTTAGAAGTTAAGTATCGGAGATCGAACTTATGAACGATCATGATTTTAATAATGATAATCGAACGGCTAAATGAATTTTGATTTGACCGATTTTTTGTAGGGATGATCATTTAATGAGGGACTAATAAATGAACGGTTCGGATCATTAAAATTAATAAATTGATTATATAAAATTAACAACATAATTGATTATGTAAAATTAACAACATATTTAGTTATTTAAAATTAATTATTCGGACAGCTTTTAGGCGACGAAGTGGGAAAGTCGTCGCCCAAGACTCTTTTGGGTGACGGAATTTCTTCTTCGTCGCCCAAAAGTTGAAAAATTGGGCGGTATTAAGCCCGCCATATATTTTAATGTTTGGGCGACGAACTTAATTTCGTCGCCCAAGTTGTTCTTAGGCGAGGAGATTCTTAGTTCGTCGCCCAAGAACGTTTTGGGCGACGAAAATGCTTCGTCGCCTAAGGGTCTCGAAATTTTTAAAATGGTTTTCTTTTTCTTCTTTTTCTTTTCTCATCTCTCGCCCAGCCACAGCCCCGGCGATCCCCGTCCAGCCTCGCCCAGCCCAGCCCACAGAAACCCAACCCCCATCCCCCCGGATCCCCGCCAAGCCCCAGCCCCACCGTCGCTTCGCCGCTGCATCTCTCGCTTCCCCTCGTCGCCGATCGCCCAAAACGCTCTCTCTCGATCTCTCACCCCCTCCTCTTTCTCTCTCCCCGAAACCCAACCCCTCCTCTTTCTCTCTCCCCGAAACCCTCCCCAGCTTCGTCTTTCTCTCTCCTTCCCCTCTCCCTGCCGCCTCCCTCGATTCCCATTCCTATCCCCACTAGCAACCCCCACCCCGACCAGCAACCCCACCTGAACCCAGCTGCAGCAAACCCACCCGATTGTGGGTTTTTGGTGGGGTTTTTTTTTTTTTTAATTTGGGTGTTTTTTTTTTCTGTGTTTTCTGCTCATTAGCTTTAGTTTTTTTCAGAGGGAACAAGTGCAGGTGGCCAGGGGAATAGTAATACCCAGGGAAATTTTTCAGGTCAGACTTAAGACTCAATTGCTCCTTTAATGTTATTTGGCTGGTGTTTTTAATTTTTTGTTCTTAAATTTGTTTATTAGTGTTGAATAAATTAGTTTAATTCTGATCATTGTTAGGGAAATTAATTTGCTGATTTTTTCTTATGCTAGATAACAAATTAATTTTCATATAAAATTAGTTAGTTTTTTATGTGTTTTAATTATAAAATTTATTAGGTAGTTTGTATGTAGATTAGTTAGTTTGTTAGTTTTTAAATATAAAATTTAGTTTAATTACAAAATGTAGATTAATTAGTTTGAGAAATATAATTTAGTTATAAGGTGGAAGGCGATGGAGTCAGCTCCCAATGATATAGTTCAGCCATCCTCGAGTACTGGGAGCCCCTCTATGCCACAGAGGGCCCGTCGATCTCACCGCTCTAGTCAGGTCACTGCTTCCGCTTCCGCTTCATCTACTGCGACGTCATTCACTGCCACGAGGGGACCATGTAGTGGGTTGAAGTCCTCTCGGATCGTGCGCAGTACTGGGGCGCAGATTCCAGTCATGTGTGTGCAAAACGGCCTACGATCGTTAGATCCTAACGTTGATAGTTTGTTCTCGCACGATGTGGGGGCTATTATCCTTGCCGAGTGCGCCATGATTGCAACCACTTGGAAAAAATTGCCGGTAGAGATTCAACACAAAGTGATCCGCTCCATCTCAGTGAGTATATAGCTCAATAATTAATTCAAAACAATAAATTTGATCATTCATAACAATGTAATATTTTTTTCAGGTTAACTTTGACATTCAGATGGATGATCCCCTCACCATCACGTACATGACAGATTTACTCATCAAGTCCTACAGGCAGTGGAAGCATGAACTACACGTGCATTTCAAGGGATTTTCGTCGGCAGTTGAGGCATTGACGAACCCCCCTATGGAGTTGGTAGAGCGGTCTGACCAGTGGCGTTTTTTGTACGATCATTTCATGAGCCCGTCGTTTTTGGTACGTTTTATCATTTTAAGACTTTAAAAAATCGATTATTGTTTTGTTATTCTATTATTGTATACATACACTAACACATTTATAATTTATTTAATATTTAACAGAAGAAGTCGGTCGCCAACGCCAGAAACTGAAAAGGGAAGCCGTTTAACCATCATAGTGGTCCGACGCCCATCTCATATCGAGTGGAGTCGCGACGTCGGGTACGTCATTATTTAATTTGATACATATATATTCTTTAATATTGTTTGGTCTTTGACAAAATTATTTTCTTTTTCAGCGTGGGTCACAATTCCCGGAGATAGACACTTTCGGGGATATCTATGTTCATCCCGGTTGTGATGCGGCCAAGGCAAAACATGTTAGTTTTTTATATTTTAAATTTTTTCACAATTTTTTATATTTATTTTTCTAATTGGTTACTTGTATATATAACATTTTGAATAATGAGATGGTGGCCAACTCAAGAATATATTTGGAAAGCTTGGCCGAGCAGCACCCTCCGGGTACTCCGTTGGAGTCGATTCCAGTACCCGATCCCGATGTCGGACTTCGTATTATGATAGACTCATTGGGTGTTAGGCCCGGTAAAGAAATACGCGGCATGGGATATGGGCGGATTCGTGATGTTTGATCCTCGTCTTCGTCTTCATCTTTTTCACAGCCATCTGCAGTCGTCGCAGGTTGTCCGCTCAAGTGAAGAAGTTGCAGGAGGATTTACGAGCAGAGAGAGCGGAGAATGAGGCGTTGTATGCTGCATTGACCAAAGCGATACCTGGGTTTGTCTCGCCACCATCTTCTCATCAACCTCCGTCAGATATGAATGATGATGATGCTACTGGTTTAGAATAGATTGACCATTAGGGTTATTACTATTTTGTATGAATATTTGGATATATAAATTTATTAATTTTGTTTTACATAGTTTTTGAATAAAGATTTTTTTTTTAAATATTAAATTCAAATATAATATAAATAAAAAAAACAATTTTTTTTTTTTAAAATATGTTTAGGCGACGAATAATTTTGGTCGCTTAAAGGTGCTTTGAGCGACGAACTTAATTATTCCTCGCCTAAATCATGTTTAGGCGACGAACAATTCCGTTGCTTAAACATATTTTGGGCGAGGAATAATTAAGTTTGTCGCTTAAAGCACCTTTAGGCGACGAATAATTTGGTCGCCCAAAGCATGTTTGGGCGAGGAAATTAATTATTCCTCTCCCAAAATATGTTTAGGCGACAGAATTGTTCGTCACCTAAAGATGCTTTGAGCGACGAACCTCATTTTTCCTCGCCCAAAACATGCTTTGGGCGAGGAAAAATATGCTTTAGGAGACGCACTAAATCCGTCGCCCTAGGTATCTTTGGGCGACGAAATTTACTGGTTCGTCGCCCAAAATCTTGGGCGTCATGGCTTGGGGGAGTAAACTGTCGACGAACTCAGTTCGTCGCCCAAACCTTTGGGCGACGAAATTCGACTTTGGGAGAGGAACGAGGTTCGTCGCCCAAACCTTTTTTTCTTGTAGTGAATGCACCTTCACACATGTCCACTGTTTCAGACCCAAAGACACAATGTTCAGTACCGTTTTCATGTTTAACAGTAGCTTCACCATGCCATAACCAATGCTTATATCGTTGATCAATACCGTTGAAGTAAAGATGCTTCCTTATTACCCTAACACTATACTGACTCAGGTTCCCACATTTTACACGAGGACAATGGATGTACTCAGGATTGGTAGCATTCCCTAATCCAAATTTCAAAAAATTCTCAACTCCATCCTCATACTCCTTCGTCCTTCTATTAGCATGCATCCAATCCTTATCCATTGCTATTACAAATACCAACATCACATAAACATACACAAATTCAATATAAAAGTTCGGGAAAATATGCAATTTTGTTAGCTCCTAAGAACCCAAGTGATTAACAAGTTATTTGCCCTAACACCAAAACTGGAAATCAAAGACCCAACAATTTTGTTCCACTATGTTTCAATACCTGTATTGAAAATAAGCAATCAGCTTCCATGCAGTCACATAAGCTATACAAGCATTAATGCCTTTTCCAACTTCCATGCAAACTTATTACTCTAATAGTACAAATCGATAAAAAAAACATGTTCTGCAAACAAGCAATGTTGCTAATTCAAAATAATTAAGCTAAGTAGCAGTCAAATGATCCCTGATTTATCAATCAAACAAATCTGGACATTATCCATGATTTATCAATCAAACAAGCATTTCAATGATCCTGGCCTATCAATTAAGTAGTCAAACTAATGCCTGAAATCATCCATTCATTCAACTCACACATCAAGCTATTAAGTGTAGCTATTAAGCTGTTATTGATAGAAAACTAAGCAGTCAAATCGTCCATTATATCTTGTCACTAATTTGGATCTATCAATCAAAAAACCAGTTAAATGAACAAGGAACATAGTTGGAAAAATACCAAGCTTAGCAATATATTCCTCTTTTCTACTTGTATTGTATTCTACTTCCACAGTACCCAGATTATCCTGAAAAAAAAAAAAAAAAAAAAAAAAAAAGTTAGAATGTAAACACCATAATCAAGCATAAAGCCTTAAATAATGAAAGACCATCCAATCAGTTAAAGCAATCAAATGACTTAGCATAGGCATAATCAGACAGAAACACATAAACTTTACAAAGATGGAACCAAATAAAGTATCGCATTCCTAAATGAATCATGTCCTATAAATCCACCAAATACTACACTATTTGACTTTGAAATATTTCTTAATTTCCTTCAGTCTGGTAACACCGGACTAACACACTTTCCAGCAAAGTTTTTTTACACTTTTTGGTAGGGCTTCAGAAATTTGAGGTTTGCGATGCATATATACATTGACAATTAATAAGTTTTTCGCTAAAAAGGTTTCAATATCTTCAATTAAGCAGAGTGTTCATATACATTTAACTTCTGCCATTAGTATGTATATATATGTATCTCATATTTGCTTCATCAAATTCTGCGGTAGTTTTGGCACGAATCTTGAAACAAGTAGCTTTGTGTGGGAGAATTTCTTTGCACTTGTAATTTCTTCTATTGGCTTGCTAATATTTTTGTATCTCATTGGAAATGTGCAAGTACGTGGTTGATAATATATATATAGTCTCTATGTTAACTTCTTTTTGTATATATGATTAGATGGTGAGAAGCTTCCTTTTACTTTTCCAACTTCATGGGATGTCCCAAAAAGGACAATTTATTTGACTTTTTTTTTTTCGCTGATACTTTAAGTTGACCTTTTATTGTAAATAAATATGGCGGCTTGCCTTATAAAAGAATTCCTTATAAAAAAAAAAAATCTGTAATTGTTCAGTATAATTACAGTTAGCTATATATCACACACATACTTGAGATCTTTAGTGGATTACTTGATCGGTTAAGAGCTAGTGGATTTGTTAGTTAGATGGAACATTACAAAGAACAGGATCAAAGCAGAATCAAAATAGAATGCAAAAGAAGAGTAAGAAAAGGTAGTAGACTATCCAAAAACTTAAGTAGGAGGCTATGTAGTCACGGTCATCCCATTTCAGAAAAAAAATAAAAAAGAACCTATGATTTTTAATAAGTTAGGCTATAACTCAAACATATGATGAGGTATTTCCTAGGTCAAGCTTCTATGTACAAATTAATTATACCTTGTTTGAAAGAGATATAAAACACTTTGTTAAGCAAATGGCAGACCCATGTAACACAATCAGACAACCATGGAATGAAAAGTTCCAACTTCAAATGTTCTTTTTTCCCCCTACCAAGGTAATTTTACAGAGAACAAAACAAAAAGACAAACAAAGCAAAACGCAGCATAACAGAGTAAAAGAAAACTAACTGCTGAAATTGTATATATACTAAACGGTGAGAGGAGGCAGTACTGTTCCTAGACTGTTCACTGAAAAGTCCGTTTTGCCCCTACTGTTTCTTTTTTTAGTTGGTTGCTTCTGTGGTTTTGCTGGTTAGTGGGGCCGTTTTGGTCATTTCGCGTCCTTTTTTCTTCTAGCCCTCCTTTTTCTGTTTTTTTACGCCTGTGCCATCGCTTTCTTTTTCTTCTGTTTCCCCTTTGTCTTTTTTTTTTTTTTTTTGATCTGCATGCCATTCTGTGAATACCTGGGTTGGGTATGCACTCTTTGGTCATTCACGCCACTGGGCTTTTGCAAGAAAGGGTTCGCGTCTCCCTCTCTCCCGACACTCTGTCTCTCTCTCTCTTCCCTCTCGGTCTCTCTCCATCGCCGTCACTGTCTCCGGCGGCGGATGGGGGTGGTCTTTGGCCCATCTTCTTCGTCTCTTCATCCTCTTCCTCCTCATACCCTTTGTTTTCCCCAAAACTCAGCCAACTCGAGAACCCAGTTCGGACCAATTTGGGTTCATCGGCGTTGACTCGCCGAACCCGATGGCGTAGTGAGGCCGGACCACCTGGGCTTCGTTCTCCTCGCCACGGGGAGTCTCTCTGTGCCGCTCACTTGGGCCGACAATGCTTCACGACAGCCTCCAAAGGCCAACGGCTTTCCCGTTATTCTCCTCTTGGCGTATGTGCTTTGGGTATGCTTTTTTTTTTTTGGTCAAATGCTTTGGGGGTATCTTTTTCTTAATAACATGAGCACAAAAAGTCCAGGACTCCAGGGTTTCTGTATACAACCAAGGATTTGACTAGCTCACCCAGCACCCAATTTTTCTGATACTTGCTTGGTTTTTGTTCTTTTTTTTTTTTTTTTCCTATAAGAAGCACTTTGTTATATTGTATTCTGCGTTTTTTTTTTTTTTGTTTATGGGAAAGTTATACTTTTTATATCTTTGGTATGCATAGTTGTCTCTATTTTGCTATAAGGTGGTGCAACCTGTGAGTTCGTTTTTTGAGGTCACTTTTTTATTTCTTTTCCCTCAATCTAATGCATATGAGTTTTGAGTGTGGTCATTTTTTTTCCTTTATGTTGGTAAAGATGAAAGTCTTTGTAACAGATTTTATGATGGCAGGTGTAAAACAATCAAAATAGTGAGGTTGAATTAGTGAGTCTTGCAGGTTTTATAACAAAATTTAAGTGTGGTAATTTTTTTCCTTTCTGTTGGTAAACATGCAAGACTGGAAAAACATACTGATTCAATGTGTGAAAGGAAATAACTAGACAAAGCAAAAGACCCAGCCACACAAAAGTGTCAAAAAGATAAAGAATGGACATAACATATAGGGCCAGAAACCCAAAACAGTAGGCCGGTGAAATTGGATGGCAGCTGCATTATTATTGTCTTTGTGCACTAAATACTCCATTGCATCAGTTCATGTCAAAATGAAATAGACCCATTGTCATATAAAAGTTATAACACACAAGGGCCTATATTTATACTTTATAGGCAGAAATAACACATCCATGTTTATAATACAGAATTAAATGTTGACTCTGAATATCAAGAGAGAATAAAGAGATAATTATATGTGACATTTAATTAATTAATACGCTAACATTCATGTTTAATGACTGTGTGTGTCAATGTTGAACTGCTTTGGGAACATTTTATTTTATCTGGGTGTTCATTTATCCTGCTTTCTGTTGTTTAACATTTTTTATCTGATTTTTCTTTTGGTTAAGGTTTAGAACTGGCTATGGTTTTTGGTGATTGTAAGTTCTTTTGGTCATTGTGAGTTTCAATGTCAATGTTGAACTGCTTTGGGAAAATTTTATTTTATCTGGGTGTTCATTTATCCTGCTTTATGTTGTTTAACATTTTTTATCTGATTTTTTATTTTGGTTAAGGTTTAGAACACGACCATGGTTTTTGGTGATTGTAAGTTCTTTTGGTCATTGTCAATTTCAAGTTTATTGAGTTGATTTATTCTCAGCTAGAGATTTATCAAATTTTGCTTGCTGTTGTGCCAAATTTTTATCCAACTTGCCTTTTGGGGAAAAAAGACAAGGGAGGTTTAATTTTGTTAACTACTCTTTATTTATTTTTCTCCCTAAATAGGTTTATGCGGTTGATAAATGTCTAAGCCACTTTTATAATTATTTTCAGTCTTTTAAAATAGGCAGTTTGGTTTGGTTAGATACAAGTTAGGAATTATATATAGTTTTAATTTTCGTTTATTTGACAGCTATTTTGAAGTGCTTAATTAATTTTAATTTTATTGTTGCATTCAGATCTCTCAGAAGATATCAACAAAAGTGAAAGGATAATATATATTATTGCAACAATGGATGTATACTTAGCTGCCTAGCTAGCTGATCTGTTTTATATAGTTGCATTGGTTGAGAAAAACTGTTCATAATGAACAAGTATGCATTAAGGACATAATCAAATGCGTAGTTTGACTGCTAACCTCTGTTTTCTAATCGTCTCTTAAACTCAAATTGAACTTTAGTTTATGTCTAATAATGATCGAGCGATGTCAATAATTAGTTTATGTTTTGTATGAGGTCGTTGATTAAATGTCAGAAAAATTGTTGTTTGGTGTGTTTACCCAAAAAAAGTTTGTTTGGAAGAAAATATTACCTCAGTAGAGAGATAGAGAGAGAGAGAGAGAGTTTTGGCTCTAAAAACGTTTATATATGTTGAATCAATGAATTGGAATTCTTCTATGCAAGTTCAAAACATAACAACTCCTTATAGGAAAAAAAAAAAAAGGTATGATATAAATGGGATGATGCCATTTTATGATGTGGTTGTTTTGTATGTGCCATTTTTTTTTTTTGGGTGAATATTTTGTATGTGCCATTCCATTTCATTTCATGATTACATGGCTAAGATTGAAGAGATATTGTGCCAGTGCCTTGCTTTGGGTGTATGTGTGTACATGTTATTTTCAATTTAATTTATTTTCTCTAAAAAAATTATCTGAGAATGAAAACATTATTTTTAATCAGAAACAGAGAGGTTGTTTTAGTTAGTTAGTATTGTAGTATCTTAATTTTATGCTTTGGGTTAGGAATTGATTGGGGTCCTCAATCCGGATGATGGGTTGTGATTGACATATTATTCACTTAATTTGTAGCACTATTGAAACAATTTATCTTCCATATGTCTTGATAGGTGAAAAAAATTAGATAAAAAATTGAAACTGGAACCAGGGGATTATGTCTTTCATTCTGAAGTAACATACTATTATTTGCTTTTGATGATCCTTAATTTGAGTGGTTATTATTTTGCTTGGTTTTGGTTTATGAGTCAGTGCATTTGGTGCAAAAAATATTGGCTTCTGGTGAAGACCTGGGTTTTTGGCTAAGTTAGGCTCGAATCACTGTGAGTTGGGTCTGATTGCATAGTTGGAATAGTAGGGTCTATTGTCATCCTATGTTTATATTATTGCTTTATGTTATTACTTTTCAGTTTAGCAAAATTTAGTTTGCATGAATGTGCATCTGTCCAAGTTTTATCTTATAATAGCAACGTGTGTTGAAGAATTGCAGAAGTTAAAAAAATGGTCCATAGAGACAAGCTTCAAATGGTTGAAGAGTTCAAACCCACCATGGCATTCCCTATTGTTCAATCACTAAAAGACAAGAAAAAGAAGGGGTGCCCCTGAAAGAATAGACTTAAGTGGATAGAATTCTTACAAATGTTTCACTTAATATGAACTCTTAAATGTTTTACTTCTTTGTTATAAGCTTTGGCAAGTTTTCAGTTTTAGTGCTTAAATGTTATGATAATAATATGAAAAATGTAATTGTATGATTTGTATCCACTTTCATAATATTTTTAGAGCTCATAAAGTTTTTAGCTTTAGTGGATACAAAACACTCCATCTATCTACTTAAATTTTATAAGCCTTTAGCACATTTTATAAGTTTTTCACACCCGCAGTACCGCGCGGGCACAATCACTAGTCCAAAACTAAAGTATGTGGTCTTGTACATGATGATCTCATTTCAGCAATGACAATCTAAGATGTGAAATGAGTTACACTATAACTCAAATATTTTCTAGGTCAAGCATTGGTGTACAAATTATACCTAGTTTGCATGAAATAGAATTAAAACAATTATTAAGGAAAATAAAACCACTATGCACAAAGGGCATGTTTGGTACATCGTATTAGATTCTGGATATGAATAAATAGTCTATGTCAGTTGTTTGGTGTCCACTTGTATTATTTAATTACCTGACTATGTAAACCGGACTGGGCTTTTAATACTCTCTTTACCTGACTAACTAATACAACTCACACACCTAGGATTAGATAATACACGCTTAAATTGGGAAAACAAAAACACGCTGAAAATCAACAGACGTTATTTTCATCTTCTTCTCCTTAGGGTTTTCTCTGCTATCTTCTCCACAGGTTCTTCTCTTCACTTTTCTCCAGGTATCCATCTCTCATTCTCTCTCTCTCATACTCTCTCCAATATGCTTCTTCTCTGTTCTTCTCTTTCTTTATATATTTCCTCTTCTATGTATGATGTCTAATTATCTCTTCTTATTTTTTCTTTTAAATTTATTCAATAGATCATTTTATTACATTTTTTTGGGAATTAGGTTATGATTTTTTCTTCAATAAAGATGTGCTTATATACTATGTGAAACGTATGATCCTAAGTTCTACAATTATGAGAATGAATTTCCTCATGTCCTCTTGTCCTATAGATCTTGGCAAAAACAAAAGAAAAAAAAAATTCTTGTCGTATGAATCTTGCCAAAAATAATTTGTGTCATATGAATTTTAATTTTCACTAAGTTATCCAAGAATTAAAAAAATAGTCTGATTCGCTGCTATCCGATGGAGCACCAAACGCAATATAACTTAGTTGGACTGTTTATCCGGAACAGTACCAAACGCCTGATAATATTCTGGATAAACAGTCAGTACTCTCCGGAACAGATAATACTATCCGGCAGAAATTAGTCAATACAGTCCGACGTACCAAACGAGCCCAAAATGTCTATGCCAAAAGATCAGAACCCAAAGTAAAGTCCATGGCATATATAGATGTTCAACTTCAAAAGTAAATAATAGGTTTTTCACAGTTCTCCGAAAAAAGTAGCACAAATTATGACTAGTCACTTTACAAGCCATAGATTTTTGCAGCCAAATTAACCAATTGTACGCTACACTACCTCAAAAGCCAATATATCCAGTATATATTGTAATAACCTGATTATGTTTAAAAAAAAATTTTAATTATTATGTTTAATTAGTTTTTATTAAACATACTTATATTTTTATTTACATTTATATATATATTTCAATATTATCTATTTTATAATTATGTTTAAAAAAAAAATTTGAAAACGTGTAGAAGACAGTAGCTTCTACACCCTACCGTTGTTTTAAAATTTTGTTTCATTGGTTTAACAAAAGGTGGCTGGGCAGTTGTGCAGTGTGTGGTGAAGGTGTGTGCTTGTGAGTTAGGCAGTGTGTGTGTGTGTTTCGGTGGCAGAGGTGCGTGTTTGTGGTGTTATAAGGCTGGGTTTATTTAACTTAGCTTAGAACACCAAAAGCAAGAACCCCATAACCCAGCCAACCTGAGAGAGAAAGAGAAGAAGAGAAACCAAAGGAAAGAGAGAGAGAGAGAGAGAGAGAGAGAGAGAGAGAGAGAGAGAGAGAGAGAGAGAGAGAGAGAGAGAGAGAGAGAGAGAGAGAGAGAGAAGAACACAGAAAAAGAAAAGGAGAGAAAGAGAAGGTAATTTTCAATTTTCCATGGATACTCAGTTTTCTGTGATTTTGAATTTAGGTGATGATATCTGTATTGGTGAGGTTTATTTGATTGTTAGAGTCGTCTTTAAGATCACAAACAACCTAGAGATTGAAGAAGAAGTGAAGGATTTTCGGGTTGGGGTGTAGAGAGCAAATTTTCAGTTTTGAGTTTTTGAATTTAAATTCATTTGATTGTGTTTCCTTTGATTTTGGTTGAAGTTTAAGTTATAATTTTTCATTTCTTAGCCTTAGGAACTGATTTGGATGGTGAGAATTGAAGAAAAATGAGTTTGGTTGAATTTTGGAAAATCTGCCAAATTTATGCAATTTTTGACAGTGCTCGGGTAGCCTACTTTGAGGTCTTATATCTTGAGTTGTAGAGATCTATTTTGAGTGTTCTTTGATGGTTGTAAAAAGAAGTTGCAGAGCTTTAAAATGAGTATAAGTTTGCTCAATTTGGAGTTGATTTGATAGGGTAAACAACGAGCCAAAGTTGGAAAAAAATAAGCAACACTGGCAGCAAGGTTGAAGATGATGAACAGTGCCGCCGGACCACCACTCACACCACTGGCGCGTGGCGGTGCGGGCGACGGCGTGCGGCGGCCCGATGACCGGGGAAAGTCCTGCCCCACTGCATTTTAGTCCGTTGGTGGCCTCCGTTTTGCAATCTGAAACCCCTAATTTAGTGTTTTCACTACACACACTAGAATTAGAGAGTGAGCGATGTTTATTCCATAATTAATTGTGATATTTTCTACGAGATTAGGTTCGAAGAACTACCCGGCGACACGAGGCTATTTTTAGTGGCGGATTAAGCTCGTTTTCAAGGTAGAGGGATCTGGGGAACCTTAAATTGCAAAATTTGATTTTATTGAATATTTGTTGAAAAATGCAATATGTGTGCTAATATATGATTTATATGATTATTTGAATTACTTGAACATGATATAAATTAGTTAATTATTATATAATTATGTGCATTTATTTGAATGTGACATTTATTTGAACGTGAAGCATGATTCATTGAGAAATGAAGATTTTGGTAGTGAGAAGGGGTTGAGAGTTAAATTTAAATTCATAGAGTGGGCGGGGAGTGAAGCCCCTTCAGTAGAGACTGATAAAACGATCTAACCTCCCCAAAGCGCATTCGGACCTTCATCAGAGATCGAAGTCAAGATGAATTGTAATTTATTTTTTTAAAGGGATTATTAAGGAAGTGCACCATAACATTCATGAATCTATAATATTATTAAATATTTCTGCACCAATTTGTATGATTCATTGAGATTCAATATAATTAATTTTGCATGTTAAGGTGAAATGTCCCTATTGAGCAATTGGTTAGAGAAGGTACTATGGAGAAACGAGAATACTGAGGAAATGACGTGGGAAGTAGAAGCTGAAGTACGTCAGAAGTATCCCGAGCTATTTCTTTAACTTTTCGGTAAGTGCGACATTTTGAGGACAAAATTTCTTTTAAGGATGTTAGATTGTAACCAGATTATGTTTAAAAAAAATTAATTATTATGTTTAATTAGTTTTTATTAAACATACTTATATTTTTATTTACATTTATATATATGAGGAGTGCTTTAAAGGTAACCAATTAGTAAGATAATATAACGCTAACTATCATTTTGAGCCCACTACACAATGTAATTTCATGATCTGAACTGTTTATTTTTTAGGCTCTCATTCAAAGATCATTCTTAAAAAAAAGTAACAAAATCGGAAATCGTTTAGCCAACTATTAGTAAGCTAATTGTGCTCATGTAAATGAACGAACACAAGTTTTTCATGAAATGATTGTAATGATAATCGAATGGTTAAATGATTTCTGATTTGGTTGATAATCGAATGGTTAAATGATTTCTGATTTGGTTGATTTTTTGTAAGGTTAATCTTTGAATGGAGACCTAAAATATAAACGGTTTGGATTATGAGATTACATTATGTAGTGGGCCCAAAATGGTGGATAATATTGTATTATCTTAATTATTAACTAGTTAGCTCTAGAGCATTTTTGTATATATATATATATATATTTCAATATTATCTATTTTATAATTATGTTAAAAAAATAATAATGTAAATCTTTTGTGGTAACCAAGGAGTAAAATTTCGGTTTCGAGGAAATTTTCGATGGAAATTTCGATGGAAATTTTCGATGGAAATTTCGATGGAAATTTTCGTGGAAATTTCGATTAAAATTTCGATTTCGATAAAATTAGACAAAAACGACGGAAATTGCTATCAAAATACGGAAATTTTGAATGAAACTTGATCATATGTTTATTGAACATATTATCTACTACATTTATAAAAAACATTGAAGAAACCAAATTATATAGTAGGTTTCATATGATATAAGGTAAATATAATGCGCGCTGGACAAATACTGTTAAATAAAATTAGTATAATGAATAAATGAAATTAGTATATTATTTATACTCTATAATTTAGAGACTAAATCCTAATACTAAACCTTATATACTCTATATACCTTAATACTCTTTATACTCTATAATTTATAGACTAAACACTATATGCTCTATAATCTATACTATATATTGTTTAGGATATGCTATAGGATATTAGTGTTTAGGCCCTTTAGGATATTTTTAATTATTTTTTATATATAAATATATTAGAGTTTAAAAACAACTAAACGAAACACCAAAATGACCAAACGAAACCCGAAACTTTTTTTTTTTCTTTCCAATTGCCCAAAGTCTCCAAATCTCAATCAACCCTAAACTTTTTTTTTTTTTTCCTTTTCATTTGTTTTCCCAATTATTTGTTTTTATTTTATACTTAAAATTAAAGAAGGGCAATATCTTTTACCAAAAAAAAAAAAAGGACAATATCACTCACATTGCTATATTAATAGTCAGGAGGAAGTTTATTGGGAACCATTATAGAAAAAAAAAACAATAAATATAAACAGAGGATTCAATCCCCCTAAAAAAAAAAAAACTCCAACCCTCCAACAATAAACATACCCAACCCATCTGCGTAATAAGTCACATTAATTAATATAAATAAGGACACATGGTTTTGAATTTCTCACTTCTCTTTCTAAGTTTCTATTTCTCATCTTTTTTCCCAAAAAGTCGAAATATGGCAGCCATAAATAAGGGTTGACCACATCTGTAATTGTGGCAACTATGTGACCATTCAATAATTATATATTTTTAATAAAGTTTATAAATATTTATAATGGTTAATTTAGAGCTTAACATTTATGCTTAAAGTCTAAAGACTATGTTGTAAATAGAACTCAAGTATTATCAAAAGTAAGTTGTAATTGGCATATAGTCACAATTGTGTAATTGTCATATACAATTGTTTTTTTTTTTTTAACGAAAAATGAGTGAGCCTTCAAATGAGCGTTTAATGGGTATCTGAACATTGGACAAGGCCCTAAAGAAATTCCTTCCCTCCCCTTAATATATAAAACAAAAAAATTTGTGAATTAATATTGTATCAAAAAAAAAAAGTTGTTTTGAGTCTTGAGACTTGTACAAAAAATAATAGGATTGAAAATAATTTAATTGTCATATAAATATAATTAAATAAATTTAAAAACAACCATGTGAAGCAAACCCAACAAAAAAAATAACACATATGATGAATAAGGTTTTCTTTTTTTAATGTGTAAGGTTCGAGATAATGCACTAGCCCTACAAGGTGCATTGTCAAATTGTCAATAATAGCAAATATGTTATAGACTTATAGCCTTTTGACTTGTAAAAGTAACTCTGCAGTTTTACTTCCCCATTTCCCCATTCCTTCCTTTTTTTTCCGTAAAGCATGCTCTAGGCTCCAGCTCCCCCATTTAGCCATTCCCCATTTCCCCTTTCTTTCCTTGTTTTTTTCTTCTTTTCCTTTCTCTCCAGACTTCACCCAGACCACCCTTTTCTTCTTTTCCTTTCTCTCCACAAACTCCACCCCGTGCTTCTCTCTCTCTCTCTCTCTCTCTCTCTCTCTCTCTCTCTCTCTCTCTCTCTCTCTCTCTCTCTCTCTCTCTCTCTCTCTCTCTCTCGGCATCCCCATCACCAGCCCACCATCACCCTCATCTCGCCGCTGCCGCCGCCCTCCGCCGCCGAAACCCACCGAAAACCCAGCCCCTCTCCTCTTCTCTTCCTCCCTTCTTTTCCTCCTCCCTCCACGACCTCAACTCCCAAGTGACAAAGAGATCTGAGTTTGGGGGAGATTTGGGGTTGATCTGAGTTTGGGGGAGATTTGGGGCTGAGTTTGGGCGAAATTTCGTTCAAATTTCGTCAAATTTCGGCGAAATTTTACAAAAATAAACATATTCCGAGTTCAAAATTTCGGGCGAAATTTCGCCGAAATAATTCCGAAAAATAATGGATTCGTGATAAAATTTCGGGACTTCAAAAAAACGAAAATTTCGGCGAAATTTCGGCGAAATTTTTGAAATTTCATTCCTTGGTGGTAACTGACCTTTTTCATGCCCACTAGTTTCACTTGAAAGATTTCAGAATATAATCATCTATGGTAACTGACCTTGTCGTTCTTCTTCAAAATTGGAAGCTGCACATGCATAACCCTCTGCTATTGATTAATAACCCTCTGCTATTGATTATCACAAGAGGGCTGAAGCTAATAATGCTTAAGAAGCGAATTTCTTGGTTTCAATTCGTGTTTTAAATCTTTTGTGCTTCTTGAAAGGTTGCTTGGTGGGCCGACCTTGGAAGATTGTTGGTAGGATGTGGAATGGGGCTTCTTTCATATGTGGTAATTAATTTGTGTGAGGATTGCAACTCATATAAGATTGTTATTCAAGTGCCAGATAAAAGCATTAATGTTTCGATTACAAACAGGTGCCTCTGTATATAGCAGAAATAACCCCAAAGAATCTGCGGGGAGGATTTACAACAATTCATCATATATCAAGCACCGAATTAAAATCACAACCAGTCCCCAATGTAAACTGGCAATCAGTTGAGTAAAACTAGACACTCATCATATGTATCAATATACCAGCTATTACCCAAAAAGTGTTGAATTCAGATTCTACAAAATAGATCTATAACAGCCCCAAAAAAGAACTAAGAGCTCAGTTGAGTAAAATTAGATCTACTCAAATCGAACCCAGAGAAAACCAAGAGGAAGAGAAAGAGAAAGAGGAACCACAGAAGACGAAGAGAAAAAGATAGAGGAACATGGCCTAACCTTTTACGAAATATCCAGAGGACGATGATGGAACCCTAGAACCAGCAGGACTAGTTGATGAAGCTTCGCGCGCGACCAACCAAGTTCGGCAATGGGGATATCAACATCGATCAGTGACGACGAGAATGAAGGATTTGGGTCTGGGGCATGTGAGTGTCTGAGAGAGTGAGGTAGTCTTCTGGAGGTATCGGGCTAAGTGTTGGCCGGGGGGTTAGGTCTGATACACATGTACAAAAAAATCTTTTAAGTCTTTTGGAGTTTCGCGCCTCTATTGTCTAAGTCATCACTTATGACTTTAATTATTAGTTTTTTAGATTATTTTGGTCAAAGGGCAGGTTTTTACACATTAGTTTTAAATCTTGGCGATATTTAATCTAATTTACATATCGGCCGACAAATCAACTGATATCTAAATTTATATTATATCGATTTTCATAAAAACCGATAACTAACTAGTGATGTCTATCAACGTTTTTGTACTAGTGTCGGTTTTGGAATGATAACTGGACTGGGATGGGTGCTTTGAGGGATTATGTGATCAAAACCATTCCTCCTTCTATGCTTGAGTTGTATGTTAATAGTGTTTGCACTCCTTTTGGTTGGAATATTGGTCTTTTGAAGGAGTTTCTTCCTGACTCTATTGTTCAGCTTATTTGTGGGATTCAAGCTGGTGGGACTATTTGTGGTGATGACAGATTTATTTGAAGCCTTACTCCTTCAGGAATTTTTTTTGTTAAGACAGCTTATCAGTCTTTGTTCTGTGATGTAGAGTGGCCCCCCTGGAAATGGGCTTTTATTTGGAAAATTAAAATTCCCCCTAAGATTAAGACCTTCCTTTGGTTAGTGGCTCATGGTGACACTAATGAGGCTAGATTAAGAAGGGGTCTTTCTCAAGATGCTAAGCGCCCTAGATGCTTTTCTTAATTGGAGTCTATGGAGCATTTGTTTAGAAGTTGCATGTCCTCTATGTGTATTTGGGATGCCATGAATTGGAATGAGGAGTTTTCTGTGTCTCTTACTACTGGTTTTCAGGATTAGTTGTTTCAGAATTTAAAATCCAAAGTTTGCTTATCTAATGGCTTGCCTTGGTCTTGTCTTTTTGCTATGGCTCTTGGGTATATTTGGTGGTGGAGGTGTAAATATATTTTTGAACTTGGGTTTCAATTGCCTTTTGAGCCTCAAGCGTTGATTAGGAGGTATGCTAATGAGTGTTATATGGCTAATGATGGTCAGGCTATTTTGGGTTCTAAGAAGTCTAATATGGTTCATTGGGTGAGGCCTCCAAGGGATTGGTATAAGCTTAATAATGATGCTAGTCTGAGAAAGGATGTTGGTAGAATTTGTGCACGTAGTGTGCTACAAGATGCTTATGGTGCCTTGATTATAGGATTTTCTTCTAATTTGGGTAGCAAAGGTGTTCTTGATGCAGAGCTCGGGGGCTTATACAACGGCCTTTGTTTAGCTTGGGATTCTGGGATTAGAAAGCTAGAGGTGGAGATGGATTATGCTGTGTCTGTGTCTCTTTTGCAGACTCCTCTTGAGGTTAAATATCCTCTCTTTAGCATTGTTAATAGTTGTAAGGACTTACTCAGCAGACAATGGACTTGTGTGGTGTGACATGTGTTTTATGAGCAGAATTGTGTGGCTGATGGGCTTGCTGCTCTTGGCCATGATTTGGATCTTGGATGTCATCTCTTTGTGACACCCCTCCCTGCATTGCTAGTCTGGTGTTGGCTGATGGTCTTGGTCGTGAGAGACCCCGTTTAGTTAGAGGCTAGATTGTTGTGTTTTTGTTTGGGCTTAGGCCTGCACTTTCACCAAAAAACAAAAAAATTAACTGCAAGCATGAATGTAAATTGAACTTGTAATGAGGATAGATCTGGTGGAACTGAGACTTCAATAATTCCTTCACATCCGTGTCACATTCTTCATGGTAGGTCTTAGTGATATGGATCCTCTTAAATGCACCAAATTGCTATCATCAGATACTTCTTCATCTTCTTAATGTCATCCATGATCATCATCGTTCTCCAGTAATAGATGCAGTTTCATTTGCCTATACTTTATAGCAATTATTAGCCCAATCAGCTAGTATCATATTTGATCTTTGTCGTATATCTCTGCTTCACAAATCTTCCTGTAGAAAATAATCTCTAATAACAAAATGTCGTAGTTGTAAACATCCACCTTCACTATGACAAAGTTTTGAACTATTCAGGGGCCACATACCCTTTTGTCACTACAAGAAAAACCTTAATATATATATCAGTGATAAACCGATATCTATTTAGGTTTCCAACCGATATATTGAGTGCTGATATCTATTCTCCCATATTACATATCGGTTATACACTGATGTCTATACTATATTAGATATCGTATTTGTTTGATAATCTGATATCATATATAACCAACGATATCGAATTTAAACATTTCTGATATCTTAAAAACTAAATTCCGATATATAACATACTTATTATATCGTTATTTTTTTCAAACTGATATAAACAATATATTCAATATCGTTTTGGTAATGAAAATCTGATATAAAAAATATATAACATATCGTTTTTGTAATTAAAATCTGATATAAAAAGATATATAACATATCGTTTTTGTACTTAAATCTGATATAAAAAGATATATAATATATCATTTTTGTACCTAAAATCTGATATAAAAGTATACTTTAGATATCGGTTTTTTGTTTTTTAAATGATATTGAAACTCTATTCCTTATCGTTGCTTTTTTATATAATCTGATATGTAATCCAAAGTAAACTTTTGGTATGGATAGAAATTGATAGGCAGCATCCACACAACAATTAGTCAACTTCTAAAGTAATCCAACTTCAATTCTTTCATTCATATAAATTAATCCAACATCCAAAGAGTAATCAAGTTAACAAAAATAAATTACAAATCCATCTAAAAATATGGATAGCCCTCATCAATGCATGTATACCCCAAAATCACTATTCTATCTCCATAAGCACCTTCACAAAATCCATCTCTAGATCCTAAACACTGCCAACATGTACAAAATAATTAAGGCATGGCAGTGATGCAGCTAGGCCAAAATTTTGCCTACACAAAAGATTGGAATGTCAACTAGGTAGTATCTTCATATCCACAAAATGCTCAAAAAGGTACCAACAGATAATACAACACCCATATATTGTTCCAACCATTTCTGCAGCAACATCAGCAAGCACAAGGCCAGCAGCACCAGCTCCAGCAATCTGTTTTTTCACAAAGGGATCACGAAACATGGAAAACCATAAAACTTGTAGATGGAAAATGCAGAGAAAACATATTACAATATCTTCCAAGTTCTATGCAAAAGTAGCCTAACTTCAAGTGCAACACCCGGTTTAAGCCAAAAAATATATACTTTAGATCAGAATAATTCCAAGTTAGTCACACGAAAATCACAAACTAAATCCCGTCCTCTGTTAAGTACAGAAGCTTATATATTAAAAACTATTGATATATCACAGAGATTGCTTTCTAAAAACTATAGATTGCGGCAAGGGCATTAAGTGCATTAATAACATGAAACATATATATACTGAAATAAGATTTGTATCAGTTGGCAGCAATCAATGTAAAATTTGAAATACATGACAAGGAGAATATTGAAGTTCAAAAAAACCCAAGCATAAATCATAAACACAAACCAAACAGCCACATGCACAACAATCAAAAGTCGAATCAAATTCAATTAAAAAGAATGAAATCATCAATATTAGACCAAAACCAACATATCTTGAAAACTATCAGAAATTTTATAGCTTGAAAACTATTAGAAACATTATAAGCATCCCAGTGCCAGAGGCACGAAGCCAAGCCAACTGAGGGGCTGAATCAAATGTCCATGAAGGATAAGCAACATAAGTATATGAACCCTCTTCTACAAGCCTAAGTTCCAGCTGCATGTATAGAGAATAAAGTCCAACAATCAATTATTTGCTTGTAAAACCACATAATTACATCACTGTGCTTTAAATGTCATAAGTTGAAATCAGTCAGGTTCCACATTTTCTGTTAAAGACTCAGTGCAACACCCAAGACATTGCAAACTTTCTAGATTTTTTTGCAAAAAGAAAATTTAGTTTAATCTGCATAGGAAGAGAAATTATTTGAATAAGAACGAAAGGTTGGAGAAGCACATACCCTGGTCTAGCACTCAACTTCTCAAACTGTTCCAAAATAAATAAAATGCATGTGTGCCTTAATGACATTGCATGGAAGGCTTCTGAAAGTTCATACATGTTCGAAACATTCTCCAATGAAATGTCCTAAGTCAACAAATGAAATCGTAAATAGGCAGCCAGCTTTTTTGATTCAGAAGCAGGACATGCAGAGAGAGAGAGAGTGCTAGCTCACCTGTGCTATTGTATACTCACAAAGCCGCTTGAGTCCCTCCAAAAGATACTGATCTGCAGCTCTGAGGAGATCTTGAGCAATATCCAAAGTAATGTCTACCGATCCAGTGTATATAAATCTGTTCATAGTCAAAAGTCTCTGAATCATCAAAGCTCACCAGACAGCTTTTGCAAAACAAGAAAACACACGCTTCACTTTATCTTTACCTCATCATCAACTCGAAAACCTCTCATCTAATATTTGGTATCTCTATGTCCCTTGCATCCTTCTCCTGTAACAAGTTACTGGAAATTATAAAGATATGCATACTATTGAACATCAAGACATCCTTTCTACTTTGTAATGTGCACTTTAGTGTTTATTGGATACTACTGGAATAACAACACCCCCCCCCCCCAAAAAAAAAAAAAAAAGGGGGGGCGAAACATGGGAGGCTAAGGGGAAAACATGCAGACGCTCACCCGGTAACCACCATCGAACATAGCACGAAACGCAGCTGAAGAAGCAAGGAGGCAGATTCTGTGAGCATAGAACCGCCGACCTGCAGTTGGTGAGTGAAGCAATCAAACATTTAGGTCCTTTATGCTAACAATTACAAACACACTAATGCTCCTCTATGATAACTAATATAACATAAGTAGGAATAACTTGAACGAAAATAAACGATTTATACCTTCAACTAAAAATGTAACATCGGACAGTGTAGGGTTGTTTACATATTGCTCCCTTAGATAGACCTGCAGGAAGATTTATCCACCATCATAGGCAATTCATACTAAATACATGCTTAATGCTTAAGATGACAGCACTTTTAAATGCAGACAAGCAACCACAGAATGGGCACTCTGAATTTGGTTATTTTGTCGAGAATATATTTAGATAACATTTACGTATGTGGATTTGAAATGAAGGATTTGGATTCAACTCCTTATATTTTGATACTTATTGTTATGGATTGAAAAGAGTACTCCGTATTTCAGTTCTTTAAAGAGTGGATTTGGATGTCAACTTTTTCTTGAGTATTTGATATCCTCCCTACCAAACTATGAATCGACAAAAGAAAAAATGAAAAAGAAAATAGAAACTAACAACTTGAATGGTTTGGAGCAACAAAACATGTATTCTGCCACCAAGTTGACCCCTTATAGCATGTCCAAAAACATAAGAATTCAATATATATACCAAAAGCATGAAAAAACCAGCCCCTATTAGAAAGCACCCCAACCTGTGGTATTGGAGATGGGGGAGCTGCATCCACAGGAGAAAGAGTCATGGCTTTATTGGCCAACTTGTACAGAGCCATAGCACCATCAAGTTGCTGTTTATGGCTATTAGAACCAAGAAGTGCAAGAAGCAACTCCAACCCTGCTAAACAATATGTTAAATATATCAGCTAACTCCAAACCAGCATAAATATAATAAAGAATATAAGTTTCTATGCAAAAGAACAACATGAACAAAATAGATTGAGATACAGAAAATATGACATGCCATTGTTATCAATGAATATTGTCCTCAGATCATCTGGGGAACAAAGATGAGCAAAAGCCAAAGCAACTCGTCTTTGAACAACCCTCTCCGCCACACGCATCAAATATAACAAATGGGACAAAACCTACATTAAGAAAGAGTGGGTGTGAGAGATAGAGATAGAGAGAGAGAGAGAGAGATTGAAAAATAAATTCTCCATCCTGCAGCTTCTGAACACCTCCAACCCTAATAAAATCGAACACATTATCCTAGCGGAGGAAATGAATAAACAAAATAAGATCACATTAAAATGGTGATAAAAGTTGACCCAATTTATATATAGCATTCATTCCACAAGTTCATGACAGTTCATTAATTATACCATACCTCATTATCTGCAAGGCCATAAAGAGTAAAAGCAGGATTATGTTGCAGAGACCCATTTTTTGAATCAAGAAGCTTCAGCAATGGCAATAAACCACCATTATGAGCAATACCAGCTTGGTTGTGTGCATCCTGAATTTGCAAATACTTGAAGCAATTATTACCAAAGAAAGTAGCATGTGAAAAGAGAGAAAAGGAATATTTCAATAATAAATCAAGATTAATGCATTGGATTGCACTATCAGGAACCTGAAGACAGTAAGTGATTGAAAAAAATTCCTCAAGATTTAAATTTTAGAACTTCTGCTCAAATGTACTAACAAATGGCCCATAAATTCATATTTGTTTCTAGAAGAACATGGAATAAGTCCATCTACGGTTATTTAAATTCTTAGCACAAAATCAAAAGTCAGCCTTAGCAGATAGAACCCGTTCAATGGCATGAAGACACTGGTCCCACACTAAATTTTTCAATATTGGCCAAGACCTGTGATTTAAACAAAACAAAATATGAAGAAATATTAACCTGTGCCAATCTCCCCAATGCAAATGCCGACATCTCCCTCAGTTGTACATCTGGGGATTGAAGCATCTCAACCCCATGGTTGAAACCTTAACTAAAGAACACATCATGTAAACATGGTTGAAACCTTAACTAACCAACCAAATGCACCCTAAAAGAAAGATATACTCAGCAACAATTAAACCCAATTAACAACAAGACTGATTTGACTAAAGAATACAAATAGCAGCTTAGTTAAAACCCTATTTCAGCAAAGAAAACTGGAAAAGAAACCCTAAATTGTCAACACTAATTCCTAATTTAATTCGAACACAAAAATTAAACCCAGAAATAACTAGGTTTTTAGTAGCAACAAACTCACTGCACAACGGATTCCCAATTCTCAATTCAACATAAAAAAAAAAAAAAAATTATTTCCAAATTAGACATTAAAACCTAAATCAGAAATACCTGGGGAAAACGAGTCGATTGAAGAACAAAATTTGAGGTGAGAGACGGCTGGGAGTGAGCGGGTAAGGTGGTTTTCGAGAAAGTGGGGAATAGGGAAGTGGATGAGAAAAACGAAAATGAATGAACAAACGAGACCCAAGCTCGCCATTCCAACAACTCATAAAAAGCCCGACCTGTCTCGGGCCCAAAGCTTTGGACTTGTCGTCATCCGACCTTCGAGCAGTGACACAGATCCATAGTGCTCCGCCCAATTTGCGGTACCCAAGCTTGCCATTCCAACGTTCTGCTGAGATCCAAGCTTCTGCCTCGAGAGGATGTCGTTCGACCTCCGACAACAGGTAATCGCAAAGCGTGATCCAATCTCCGAGCACCTAAGATCGCAAAGCCCAGCCCTTGGAATTAAGATCTGACCTCTATCTCGATGCCGCAATGCAAAAGCTTGAGCCAATCATGGCTGAGCTCGACCTCAACAATTAACGCCGAGTAACAATCAATTCTAGGAGGTTTGGAGAGGGCGAGACAAGAGAGAGCGAAGGGACTTCGACAGCAAGGGAGATCGGCAAGGAATAACGGTGGTGACGGTGTCGGTGGGGCGCGACAGCAAGGGTTTAGAGACACAGAGAGAGGGCGTTTGAGATAAGTCATAGAGATCAAGCAGAGAGAGGGAGAGGGCGTTTGAGATAAGTCAGAAAATAAGGACAGCGGGGGTGAAATGATAAGTGGAGGAGAGAGAGAGAGAGAGAGATAACGTGCTTTTTTATGTGGAAGGAGATAACTTAAGTTATCAGTTAAAACTTTAGATATCGGTTTTTAAACAATTGTTAATCAAAATGGAAATTTAAGATATCGGAAAAAAAATTTGGTGATATGTTAATGTGTTTAGATATCGTCTAAAAAATCAACCGATATGTAAAACTCTACAATATCGGTTTATGTAAAAACTGATATTAAACAAGTGATATCTATTACAGTTTTTCTTGTAGTGACGTTCCTCTATTTGATTCCAGTTGTCATTCAAGTTTGGTCCATTTTCAGATGTTTGGCTACTCCAAAGTCAATAAATTCTAGTCGTGAAAGAGACAACAATTTTTTCTGTTACAAAGTTGATAAAATTCAAGCCCTAGAGTTAGTAAAAGATATCACAGCCTCTGCATTTGAATGAAATGCATAGATGATATAAAACCAAACAAAGCAAGAAATCTTACAAAATACTAGGGGAAAAAAAAAAAAAAAAACTCCATCTCACAACCCAATAGTCAAAGAATTTACCAAGCATTTAACCTAAATTAGCAAGAAAGATGAAAAAAATATTAGAAAAAAAAAAAAAACCCATCTCATAAAGCAACTCACCAAGAATTTAACCTAAATTGATCAACCTTCATTTAACTATTATGTTCTAGGGTTTATTATATTTATATATCTCAATTATACACTATTTTTTAATTTGGTATCTCAAGTTTAAAAAATTACATTAGAATACCTCAATTATAACATCTCGTCAACTACGTACTCTCGTTACTCTGGCCATCAAAAAATCCATTAATTATTGATGTGGTAATGACATGGCGCACCAAACCCCACTAAGTATTGATTTGGTTTTTAAATATAGCCACTTGAATAAAAAATAATAAAAAACTTATAAAATCTTTAAAAATGATATAAAATATCAAAAGAAATAATTGAATTTAATAATTAAAAAAAAAAAGCCCACCAACCCGCAACCCCCAAACCCTCCTCCCTCAGTCCCTCCCCCTCCCTAGCGTCGACCACTCATCAAATATAGGAGAAGCAATAGGATCATCAGAAGCGTCTTGTTGCTGGTTGTCGGAGTCGCATCATTGATCGTCGTCAAAGTCCATTGGTGAAACCTTAGGCTGAAGCTTAGCATGCAATAGAGGAATATGAACTTCACAGGTGGTAGTGTGAGAATTATTTTTAACTTTCGAGTTTCGAAGTAAAAGTGATATTAAACCAAAAGAATAGGTGTGGCACTGTGGCCTGATTATTGGTCCACACAGTAGCTGCTCAATGGAAAGTGAGGCCTAAGGCGAAACTATACAGAGGCTTTCCAAATATATTATTCAAAAAATCAGCCTTTAGGCTTGCTTCTTTTAGTTTTAGACGAGAGATATTACAAAGAATGAGAGAAAAGGAAAAAAACCGGCAGATCACAATGTACAAATGAAATAGATGCGAGATGTCCCCGAAAACAATTCATGAAGCACTTTTTTTTAGTAGAAAGCCTAAGGGAATAAAAAAATAAAAAGTCTCACTAACAAATAATGAAGAATCTCACACCTAAACATTAAATAAGAAAGTAAAAAACCTCTTTTAAAATTTTGAGACCTAATTGGCTAATTATAAATATTTTAAGTTTTTTTTTTTTAATAGTGTGTCAAATACTTTCAATATGAGGCCCTAGGCACAGGCCTTGCTTGCCTTATGCTTGAGCCGGCACTATTTTCAAAATTTTTAGACCTAATTGGCTAATTATAAATATTTTAATTTTTTTTTTTTAATAATGTGTCAAATACTTTCAATATGAGGACTCCTTCAACATGAGGCCCTAGGCACAGGCCTTGCTTGCCTTATGCTTGAGCCGGCACTGGGTCCACATCAATTATCGAGGACAAACAAGTGACCCAAAAAAAAAAAGCTGGGGGATCCAATTATTGTTTTTTTCGTACTCAGTAAATTTTATTGACTGATGAGAGAGAGGAACCACAAATGCAAGGAGACAAGTGGGTATGTAATAGCGGAGCACTCGAGGACGTGAATAGTCCAGAACTGAAAAGCAAAATATAGTCAACAACCATATAATTATATATATTAATTGTATAATCTTTTTCCCACATGTCTATGCCTTGAGCTGTGCAACCTAGCAAGTTGGAAAGATTATAATATATGAGACCATGGGGTATTAAACAGACGTGTACAGCAGATCCAAGAGATTCATTTGGAAGTTTGAGCAGCAGCAGAGCAGCCCGATAAAGATCATCATCAATGTCTAAGCCAAGGTACTTAATCAACAATTGCATTAATGTTCTTAATTTCTTAGCAGCTAGCTTATTAGATCTTCAAAATGTTAATAGGTTGGAGGGCAAGGTGGTCCTTATCACAGGTGCAGCTGGTGGGATTGGTGAGGCGGCAGCGAGACTTTTCGCCGCGAATGGAGCCTCTGTTGTTGTTGCTGATATTCAAGACGAATTGGGTCACCAAGTTGTTGCCTCAATAGGCTCAGAGAGAGTGAGTTACTGCCACTGCGATGTAAGAGACGAAACCCAAGTCGAGCAAACAGTGAACTACACCTTGCAAAAATATGGCAGCCTAGATGTTCTGTTTAGCAATGCTGGCATTATGGGCCCAATGGGTGGCATACTAGAGCTTGACATTGAAGGCTTCGACAACACAATGGCCACAAATGTTCGCGGAGTTGCTGCAACAATCAAGCATGTGGCTCGAGCCATGGTTGCTCGAAACATACGAGGGTCTATCATATGCACCACAAGCGTGGCGGCTTCTCTAGGAGGCTCAGCTCCACATGCTTACACAACTTCAAAGCATGCTCTGGTGGGTCTGGTTAGAGCAGCTTGTAGTGAGCTTGGTGGGTATGGGATTCGAGTCAATAGCGTTTCCCCATTTGGAGTTGCGACCCATCTTTCATGTAAAGCTTACAATGTGAAACCAGATCAGGTTGAAGCCAATAGCTCTGCCATAGCCAACTTGAAGGGCATTGTGTTGAAGGCTAAGCATATTGCAGAGGCTGCTCTATTTCTTGCTACAGATGAATCGGCCTACGTCAGTGGACACAACTTGGTTGTTGATGGAGGCTTCACGGTGGTTGATCACAGTTTTTCAGCCATTAAAACTGCGCTTTCTGGTCGCTCAAGCAGCCACCTCTTTTAATGCATAGTTGGCGTTTATTATTATTAAACAGAATTTTATGTGGAAGTCAAACCTTGTTACCAGTATTTCCCATGTGCATTTTCCTTGTAATCTGCAATGTTATCTTTTTTTTATTATTATTAAACAGAATTTTATGTGGAAGTCAAACCTTGTTACCAGTGTTTCCCATGTGCATTTTCCTTGTAATCTGCAATGTTATCTTTTTTTTATTATTATTATTATTATTATTAAACAGAATTTTATGTGGAAGTCAAACCTTGTTACCAGTGTTTCCCATGTGCATTTTCCTAGTAATCTGCAATGTTATCTTTTTTCTATTTTTCACTTCATAAATCCATCAATCATGTATTCATGTCTCCCATTGTTCAACCCTCCTTCCCCCATTATACCCTTACACCCTCTAATTTAAATTTCCTATTTATTTTAAGATTTTTTCTTAAAGCAATGATGTACAGTTTACAAATTCAAAAGAAATCCAAGATACAGTTAAGGTACATTGAATCATTAAGAACCATAATACAATTATCATTTATGAACCCCATTTAAATTGAGCGGTTTACCGTTTACCCATGCAAGTTTGTTTGGTGTCTATTAGAGTTATGGATTAAAACTAGAAATGTATAGGCGTAGAAAAACAGTGTTCTAATTAAACTTGGAGGCCAACATTATGCTAGTTAAACTTGGAACAACTACCGTAATGATAATATAGAAATCCAAACTTGATGCGAACAATCGTATGAGACTTCGTGAGGAATTGAACAAAATACATTGCAGAGGGGACTAAAGGAAGAGAAATAGTGTCATGTTGCATATGCAAAGTGACAATCTTATTAAGTCAATAGCGTCATTACCAATTTATTAATTTGTTTTGTGTGGGGAAAATATTCCACGGCCCAGGTTTGTGGCCCAATTAATCAAATAAACTTATTTGGGGTTGAACTAGTTAGTGAAAATCCAATTGAGTTTGGGATTGAGGTAAGCTCCATCCTGTCAGCAAGCAAGCCCAGAGTGTGGTTTTGACCATGTGGTTGAATGAAATATATGAACGTGGGCGTGGGAGGCAAGTAACTCTGCGTGAACATCGGGATAGAAGACGCGTGAAGGGAGTTTACTTGCGCGTTATGCCGTAAACTTTATCCTTAAGAAATTGCGACTATAAATATGGAAGCAAAGTCATTTGGAAAGGTATGCAACTATGCAATCTACTCTTCCTGATCGAACATACAGTAACTAGAATAAATACTAACTTGAGCGTCAGAGTATTTTTTGCAAGTATCCCACCCTCTATCCAAAGCAAATCAAGATCCATCAAAAGGCAAAGATCTCAATTTTGAGATCCAAAGTTCGATTCCCAAGTTAACATTACCTGTGCCAAAAAATTCTTCTTCATAGATTTTTGGGTCCAACATTTTGTATTATAGTTCTAAGTAATGCTTGTTAGTGATTCCTTTATGTCTGTTATTTTGAATATAAAAGTAGGGTTGTTCTGTTTTTTTTTTTTTTGTTACTTTGAAGGTAAATGGGTTCAGGATTATTTGGACCCAAAGAATTGTTTACTTTACTAACTACAAGATTAATGGAACCAGCCTTTTAGGCTGAGTTAGGCTGGGTCTTGAGAGTGGGGAGGATAGCGACTTAGTTGGACTAGGAATGAGAATTGGATGGGCTTGCAGTGGAATGGCTATACCAACTAAGAAAGTTACATTATAAAGAAAGTGGCTAGCTTAATTGGGGCTATTCAGCCCTCTTCATAGCTCCATTTGCCTTATTCACAAAAAAAATAAAAAATAAAATAGAGAATTAGCTAGGGAAGATTTCATTTTCGGTTTGTGATCCTTACAGCAAACATAGTCATTATCATTTTCAATTAATTTGCTGCAAATTGAGAACTTATGTATCAAGATAGACCTGGCAATCGTGTTGAGGCTTATCGTGTTGTGTTGAAATCATATGGACCCATTAGTGACCCGTTAAGTTCTGTGTTCTGTTCGTGTTAACCCACGAAACCCATTAGTGACCAGTTAAGAAATAAATACATTTTATTTTTTTCTGTGATATTAATCATTTAATTTGCACGTTTTTTAGATATTTCTTATGTTTAATGTTTAAACTATACATTTATGTGATATAATATATTTAAATTAAATTTTTTGTTGAAAAAAAATGTATATTTTGCTTCTTAATGGGTGAAACAGGGTCGTGTTGTGTTCATCCATTATTTTTCGTGTTGTGTTCATGTTGACATTTTTTTCACCTGTTGACTTAACGAGTCGTCTCATGTTCACCCATTAACTTAACGGGTTGCGTCGTGTTTGATCCGAACCTGCAAAAACCCGACCCATTTCCATGTCTATATCAAGACATGGGAAACAAGTGGCCTCGTCCAATTAAAGGCAGCATTACTCGGGGCCTAAAAAAAAGGCGGCATTATTCAATGATGATACTCATACATAATAATGCATTTACGTACTACTTTGACTGTAGAGGTATCAAATGGGCCAAGATGAGTCGTTGGGTTTATTTGTGCTTTTGTGTTGTACATACTGTTGATTTCTCTACCTCAAGTGCAAGGTTGTCAAATTTTAGTATGGAAATGGAAGTAGGGGGTTGTTGTACCCAAGAGATTGGATAAAACTTCAACCATAAGCTAGATTGATTTTAGGGTTATAAAACTAACAAACAACATACTATGTACTATGCAAAGCCAAGACTAAGCATAATGATATGTGCAAATGTGTAGTGTTGAGTTGTTGTTTGGTTGATTGATGACAAGTGACACTAAAATTAAAGACAAGCTAGTTTAAATGGAAAGCAAGCAAATTCAAGTACAAGTTTAAATTGATGATGATATGAGATTTGGGGTTTTTGGGTTCACACTAACCCTTCCATGTAACAAACAATTTGAAGAACTAGGGGCAAATACTGAAAAGGTCTCACAAATTATTGGTGAGATCAGAAAATGCTTGTTCAATTTGTATAGTGCATACAAAGGATGAGCATAAAATCATAGCATTGTCCCACCAAGTTCATCAGTTGTGGTCATTCAAGAAGCTGGACTTACTAGGCTAGAATTAAGGATTAAAAGACAAAGATTGGAGGAATAGAGTACTAAGATATCCAATAAAGTGGAAAAGTATCTAAATGATCCATTTGAAAAACTAGAATGGGTGGGTTTTGATATCTTAGACTGGTGGAAGATTAACCAATCATGGTACCCAATCCTCTCAAAGGTTGCCAAGGATCTCATCTTCATCCCAAGCTCAACAATGACTAGTGTAATGACCCGAACAAATTCCACTAGAAATTTAAATATTTTTTTAACTAGGGTTTTAAGAGGTTTTTTAAAGGATGTTGAATTGTGAAGCCCGTATTTTTTTAAAAAAGGTTTACTTGAAAAGTGTTTTACAGATTTTTGGGATTTATTTAGAAAATAAAAAGGGTTTTGATTTAATTCTTAGTTTATGTTTTAAATTGGGCTTGACCCAAAAGTTGACTTTTAAAATTAGTGGGCTTGTTGGGAAGGTCCCGAGTCCACGAGTTCATAAACACGTAGCACGCATCATTTGGAGTTACGGTTTGAAAGTTACGGACATGTGAAGTGAGGGGCAATATTGTAAATTTATAAAAGTGGGTTTTAAATACCCAAAAATCAGATTTTCCTCACTCTCTCTCTCTCTCCTCTCTCCAGAAGTTTCTACAAACTTCCCTCTCTCTCTTATTTTCACTCATCTCCCTGCAACCACACTCTCTTCATCTTTCCCTTTTTCTCCCGCACCTTTCCCCTGCGCCCACAACCCAGATCACCGTCGACCACCCCTCACCGACATGACCCCCCCAGGTGTCGACCACCCTCTCTCTCTCTCTATCTCTCTCTCTCTCTCTCTCTCTCTCTCTCTCCCACACATCTTTCTCTCTCCTCCTTCTGCGTGCGCACATACCCACCACAGCCACCATCACCAACCACCTCTCGCCGACCCCGACCACCGGCGACCTCCCCCTTTGGCCAACCAGCTCAGCCCGGCCCTCCTCCAGTCAGCCCAGCCCCACGCGCACAGTAACGATGCTAGAGACACCTCTCTGTCTCGCCGGATTCCGGCCAAATCCCAGCTCATTTCATCCCTATTTTTGGTGAGATTTCTTCTCTTTCCATTGAGCTTTCATTTCCTTAAACTTAGGTTGATTAGTTTCGAGTAATTGGAATTTGAAATTTCTGAAATTTATAGTCATTTTGGGTTCCTCTGTAATTTCCAGATTTTGGGTGGTTATGTTGTTTTCTTAGACGAATTACACCTTTAAGATACTCATTTGTCATTTAGAACCCAAAATTTGACTAAATTTATAGAAAATTAAGTTTTGTGTGGTTGGATTGGTGAGGTTGGAAACCATTCTGGGTCAGTTGGGGTTTGGCCAAGTCTCAGGGTATTTTTGGACTGGTTTTGGACAATCTCTTGTGTAGGAAACCCAAAATTTGATGTTAGATATGAACGTATATGAAGATTGAGAAATTTTCTATATTTGGTAAATTTTAGGCTTGAAACAGCCACCTTGGGCAGCAACCCTTGTGATTTCAAACTCCCACTGATATTCTATAATTTTAGAGTACTTATGACAATTTGTTGAGTGGGTTATCGATATTAGTTATAGTGATTGTGGTTAGGTTGAGCCGGAAAACTTTAGGGGTGGTTGTGGAAGTGTTGTTGGTCAATTCGCATAGATCGTAAACCATCATGTAGGAACGGAAGTTGAATGTGACGTTAGGCTCCACACACACACCCTTTAAATGTGGTAGAACCGAGACTAATCTATGGTTTTGTTGTTTATTTTATAGGCGAGACGACCGTGGCTCGTGACGATCCAACGAATGATCGAAGCTAGGGCTATCTCTGTGAGTAGACTCTTGTCTCTTTAAATGATTTATGAAATTCATGATTTATTTTGGTTATATAAATTTTAGTTGTAAAATAGAAGTTTGAATGGGCTTTTGGTTTTCTAAAGAATTCATGAAAATTTCATTAATCATTTCACACTTAATATTTTAGAAATTTATCTTGGGATTTGATCATTGGTATTAAATGTTGGATTTCAAATGTTATTTCGAATAAGTTTTATTGTTGGACGTTTGAAAGGAAACTAGTTTCTTATTTTTATACGTATGGATTATTTCATATTTTAGCCTCTGGTCAAAGATTTGATGAGTTTTATGTGTTTCGACTGAGATTTATTAAGGACTATTTTACTAGTTGTGCTTATGCATTGTGGATTGAGGATTTAAAGTTTATGGGAACGATAAAGATATTTTCTAACCGTGGAAAATGATATATTTGGGTTATGGAAAAATGGTTTTCAAACCACCCTTGCAGTACTCTCCAGGTTATTAGATTGGATAGGTCTTTGGAACCCATCACAACACACATATAAGCTTTGGGCCGTGTGTCGGGATGCTTCGCCCTTTGGGGGCTACTCTGCGTGCACGTACAGCTAGGATATTGCCTGCACGCGTATGGATTTTACTCTGCACGTGTGTATGGCCAGGATATTGCATGCCTGTGCGATGCAGGAATTCCGCACAAGTGTATGGCCATGTTATTCAGGGTATGAGCATGGTGGAAATAAAATTGTATTCTTCAAGAGTTCAAATATGGATTTTAAGTGAGAAATACCTTTCGAGTTTTATAAAGATTTTTGATTTTATTATTATTATTATGACTTTGTTATTTTAGATGGTTGGCCCCTGAGAGATGTGTTTTGATTTATCTTTTCCTTGAGTTACATTCATTTATAACACTCTTAAAGCTTGTAAATAGTTTTAAAACTGGGGGATTTCAAAGAGCGACGTGAGGTCTTAGAGTTAAATGTGGTTATGAAGGGTTTTCTGAAAAGATATTTAACCTTTGGTTTCATTTTCATTAAACTGTCCACTCACTAAGTTTATCTCACAGTTTATCTTGTTTTGTCTTAAATTGCCCCCCCAGGTAGTAGTTTCGGTGGAGGTCGAGCCAATCATGTCAAGGCATTTTACGTCCATCTCCCTACTCGGACCCTGTAGGCGCCATTTTACTTTTGTAAAAATTTCTTGTAATAGAATAGTGGCTCTGATAACCACTCTTAAATTTCAAGTTGGTTTTTATTTGAAATTGTTGGGTCTGAGACCCTTTTTGGTTGTGGTAGAGGTGGTTAATGTTTTAGAAGTGTTTTAACAAGTCTTGAAATTTTTGGGTTAGTCCATTTTCAGGGGAAGTTCTGCCGAATTTTCGGTAGGATTTTCCTTGATTTTGGATCCCACACGACCTCTTCGGGTTTCAAGGTGGAATTCAGGGGCGGTCCTGTCAGCTAGTGAGAATGCATTTAGCTTGGGAAGGAAGATTGTAGATCCTTTTAGAGTTTCTTTAACCCCAAAAATAGTAGAGACATTAGTGTGTACTAGTGATTGGCTTAGAGCAGAAGAATTCAATTTCTACAAGGAGCCAATTGATGATGAAGTTGAATTCTACAAAGAACTTGAAGAAATTGAAAGAAGTAAGTGCTTGATTGCTTGCTGCATTTTTTTTTCTTGCCTTTGTGTGCTGCCTGATTGTCTAAGTAATTGTTCTCTTTAATATTTTGAAGTGGTGGATACCTAACAAATGTCTACAACTACAACTTAATTTCTGTCCAAGTAAGTTATCTTGCTAACATAGTTATTTTGCTTAACTGTCCAAGTAAGTTATCTGTTTATTAATTATTTAATTATACTTTGATTTAGACCTTCCCGTTATGAATGATGCTGCAAAGGTTGTGAATATGTTTGGAATTTGAAGGATGTTGCAAAGGTTTGACATTTAGGCTACAAAGGTTTTGAAGAATGCTGAAAAGGTTTGACATTTCTGCTACAAAGGTTTTGAAGAATGCTGAAAAGGTTTTTATTAAGCTAGTCTGCAATTTTTTTATTAAGCAATTCAAGTTGGTCTGTAGTTTTTTGGAGCTGGTCAGCCTAGTCTGCAGTTTGTTGGTTTGTAATTGAATTGGTAATTTGGTTTTTGGTTTGTAAATCAATTAATAATTTGGTTTTGGAGTTGGAGCTAGTCTGCAGTTTTTTTCTTGTTTATTTTTTAATTGGTTTGTAATTCTATAAGCTGGTCTGCTGCTTGTTAATTTGGTCTTTATAGGAGTTAGCAAAAAACATGGAAGTTGGCATATTTGGTTTCTGTAGTATTATAGGACATTTGAAGTTTTGAACATGAAGTGATATAAATATATGTCATCTTTTCACATAGATTAAGATTATTATGAATTTATGATTATAGGCCCTTGAATTACAAAATCAGATGTCTTAAATGTGGCCCATTTGTTAGTAAAATTTGGTTGAGTAAATGGAGTAAAGGCCCAAAAATGGCCCAAAACGTGGCCTAGCATATGCTCGATCTAGGCCCATGATTAAGCTGAGCCGACGGGGTTCTTTGGTTGACCGGCCACCGGTCTTCTAGTCTCTGTCACGATTGCGCTGGAGGTTAACTGGAGGGGTGCAGTTCGGTCTTCTGGTTTGGGCTTTTCGGTTCGATTACCAGTTCAAACCCACCCCTGGTGGAACTGAACCGAACCAATTCTTTGTATTCAGTTTGGTTTGCAGTTCAGCCCTCAAATCGAGCCAAACCAAACCGAACCTACCTGATGAGTGTTCATTTTACGCTATTTTATGATACTAACTCCCTAACCTAGAGTGTTAGAACTCGATCTTTTTATGTCTGTTGTCTTGTTTTTATGTTTTTAGGTCGAATGAAGCATAAATAGGAAATATGAGCAAATGGAGCCATTTTGGGACATTTCCTGGTCAAACTAGGAAAATGGGTCAATTCCTGGTCAAACCAGGAAAAGAGCTGAAATCCTAATCAAATGAGGATTCCTAGTCACACTAGGAAACATCAAGTCCAGAACCATCATTGTCAAGCCAGAAATGAGAAATCCTGATTGGAACAGGAATTCCTGGTTGAACTAGGAAACCTAACCCTACTAGGGAAAGGAGTCCTAATGACACTAGAAGACTCCAAGGGCAATATGGTCATTACGAGAAGGCAAAATGGATAAGGAATCTTTCATTTACAAGAAATCCTAGTTGGACTAGGAAAGGATGGTCAAAGTCAACTCAATCAAGTCAAGGTTCCAGAAGCTTCTAGAAGGTGGTGGACATCCATGGAATCAGATGGAGGAATGAATTCGAATCCAAGAGGGATAGAAGGGTAAAATTGGAAGTCAAAGTCAATGGTCAAGGGTAAGTCAATTGGGCTTTGGGCCTAGGTGAAGTCGAAATCCACAAGAATGGTGAGGTGGCAGCCCATGCATGCATGCGCATGCCATGCAAGCCATGCGCCAATTGTAGAGCCCAAGCCATGCAAGCCATGCATCCCTAAAGTCCATCACGCCACTTGCTTGTTGCAGCCAGCCCATGTTCTTTTAAAGGAAACCCTAGCCCATCACGCCTACAAAGAGAAAGCCCAAGGAATCCTAGCTGAAAAAGAAGTCAAAACCCTGGAAAATAGAGCACCAATTTCGACAGCAATTCTGTAATTCTCCAGAACGAATCAGGTAGCATGCCATATATGATTGGAAAGATACGGATGTTAGCTTCGCAGGGAATTTTACGGATTTCGATTCCGAGTTTTCTAGCTCAAGATATGGTCATTTTAGTGGAGGTAGCGCAGCAGTTCCGCGAGCTGAAAAGGGAGTTACGCCCAAAAAGAGCCCAAATCAGCCCAAGGCCCATGCTTGGACGAAAATTATAAGTCTTGGTGTGCAAGGAATGCACTTATCCCACATTGAAGAGAAAGAGAAATCTCAGCCCCACTCTCCTCTATAAATATATCTTTATAGCTCAAAGAGAGGGGGCTCCTCTCTAAAATTTCAGAAACCCTAGCTGTTCTCTCTCTCTCTTTTGTAGCCGCCAATACCCTAGCCTCCTTTCTTTCTCTTTCTTTTCTCACGCACCCTAGGAACCCTAGCAGCCCCCATTATTTCTCTTCCCTTGTCGCAGCCACCATCATCTCTCTTTCTTTATTTTTCTGCTGAACCGAAGGAGGAGGAAGAAGTCGAGCTGCTGCCACCTTGTGCCGCCGCTGCTGCCACTCTCTAGGGATGTTCTTTTATTTTTGTTTTGGAATTCTTATTTCTTTTGTTTGATTCTAGTTTTTAATTGTTTTGTTTAATTAGTTTGCTTTCCAACATGGATTGGGAATTTATTTATATTATTCTGATTTTCTTTTCTATTTTAATTATGTAAGTTTATTTATTCTATCTTGCATGTTAGTTGTAGGTTGATTATTGGATTTGCATGCTTTAACAAATCGTTTATCCGTCTCTTGGTCTGTTAGTTTGATGTTTGCATGTATTAAATTTCCACTATCTATTAGAACCCGTCACTAGTTGTTTGCATCCTTTGACTGGCCACCTTAGGGTAATTGCATCTAGTTTATTTGTTAGGTTTAGCTGTGAAATAGTCAAAGACACTAAACCACAAGTAACAAGGGAATAAGGGATTATTATTCTTGGTAGTGGGGTTGGGCGACCTCTATAAGGAAATAGTCAAAGCTTATATGTTGTGCATGTTTGACGTTCTCACAAAACTTAATGACTCCTGCATGGGTAACAGCTGCCTTAGCTTGAACTAGGGAACATGTAGGTTAACTGGCTAAGGAAGGCCCAAGAAGCTCTTAGTTTATGCATTAGGAGAACAATTGCGAGAAAGTAACTAGCCAAACCTTTTTAGCAGTCAAACTTTAATATGTTGTGTTCAAATTAACTGTCATTAGCCTTGGATGGTTATTGCATGCTTATCTGATTTGAAACTGAAAACTTAACATTGCAAGATAAAATAAAGGGTGTGTGCGTGTGTTTTCATCTCTTAAAACCCCCCAGTTAGTTATTCTATTGATTAATTGAATTGATTTGTTGTGTATTAACCATTCCCTGTGGGATCGACCTCGTGCTTGTACGCTTTGCTACTAATGCGATTCGTGCACTTGCGAGTATACTTGGAATGAAATAGATGTTTATTTTGTTCTAAGAAAACATTCAACAAGTTTTTGGCGCCGTTGCCGGGGAATGATGTCTAATATCAATGAATTGATTTGATTAATCATTAGAATTAGGATATATTAGTTAGATTTGTTTTTGGTTAGTTTTTAGTTTGAATAAATGCCATGACTTTACATGCATATTCTCTACTGATTTGGTGTTTGCTTTTGTAGATGCCTAGAGCAACAATGGGAGAACAAGAAAGAGAAGACACAAGTAGAGGAATGGCAATGTCAGGCTGAAAGACAGTAAATCAAGCGCTGATTGGGAGGCAACCCAAGCTTTTTCAAGAATCCAAGAGATCAATAGAGACCAAGGAGGCCGCACCTACACTTGGAGTGTCCAACTTGCATCCACAAGTAAACAATTCCTCTATTCTTGCTTCATTTGACCATCTTATTTCATTTGTGTGTTTATTTGGTTGCAATTTCCCTATTGCTTATTTTGGGCATTCATGCATTTAATTTGTATACATTGAGGGCAATGCATCATTTAAGTTTGGGGGGAAAGCAATGGTGTCGTAGCTTGTTTATTAGGTTTTTTGTTTTTAAACTTTGAAAAAAAAAAAAAAAAAATTCGTTTTGGGTTTAGAGGTCCGGTCCTCTAGGGAATTTTAAAAATAAAAAAAAAAAGATTTTGTTTCTTTTGTTTTTAAACTTAGGAAGTCAAATCCCACATCAAAATGCAATTTTCTAAAATTCATTCTACCCTAATGATGGAATTGAATCTTTAGAACCTTGTTGCAACATTGTTTTTAAAGTGATTTGAGTCTTTTGTGTGTTTTGGTTAGTTTTTGAGTCCCCAACAAGTTGATTGATTGTTTATGACTTTTGAGAAGCATGTTTAGCATCGTGTCTATGATATGTATTTTTCTTTTTCTAATATTGTTCCATAACCTATTTTATGATTCTATGTGATTGGGCCTTATTTTCATGAACTTGAGTTGTGATTTGCATGAACTTGAGTTGTGATTTGCATGATTTAGTGATTCATATGCATCTTAGAGTAGACTTATGTGACCCATGTGAAGTTTTGATCCTTGTCCTTCATTTCGCGAGTGTTGTACATGACTCTATTCTTTTCTCGTTATTTAAGTCGTTGTATGATCTCATTGTTTTTGATCAAATGCTTGAAATGTATATATTTTTGAATCAATAAACTAGAACTTCTTTCTTATTCTAGGCAAAGCATGTTTATAACTACATGAATCTTAGAAGATGATTTTAGGCCATGTTTGTTTTACCTATAGCCTAAAAAGCCAACCCTTATGTGTTTTATCCCTAGTTAACCATTTTGAGCCTTATAGCTTTTTCTTTGTTTACCCATACTATATACCCAAACCCTAAGTTTGGGGGTGCTATACCCCTTTTACCCCGTTTACCCTTAACTATGGTTTTGCATTAATTAAGATTGAGGTTGTAAATAAATGATTATGATTAGCTTGAAGGAGAAGAAAATGAAATGTGCTTAATTGTATATGCCGTGCCCTGGGAAAAAAAAAAAAAAAAAAGAGAAAGAAATCGTAGGGACGGTTTCAAAAGAAGAAGTGGACAAAAGTGTTCAAGTTCAAGCTATGATGTGCAAAGAAGCAAGGTATGCCTCAGAATGTTCTATTGTTCTTGTAATTCCATAGTTTATAGCCCTTTGTTTATCCCTTTCATTTCAATATCATACCTTACCCTAAGCCTTCATTATAACCCCTATGAAGCCCTAATTGATTTTAAGAGAAGTGCAGTTCTTAATGTGGAGTCTAGGACGGAAGGAAGCTTATGGTTATTGATTTTATTTCAAGTATTTTGATTTTTCCTTCCTTGAGATCTTATTTCCTTTCAAATGTGCCTATCTTTCATGCTAATATGTGAGATACTTCTCTTTGATTACATAACTTCTCTCACATATCCTTTGAGTGCACAATTCAACCCAATTCTTGAGTGCTTTATTGTTGAGGGTATGCCTTGGTGAGGATTGGAGTTGAATCTATTTTGTATATGTTGATTTATTTCTTGCTTGTCCAACACTTGGGTTATGAAGAGAATGACCTATATGCACAATGGAGGAGTAAGGTATGTTATTTGAAGCAGTATTAGAATTTGAAGAATAAATGTTATATACGTCTTGCTCTACTATGTTATTGTTGGTCATTCTCATGATGTCAGTTGTTGGGAAAGTTAGTTTGTTTTTGAGTCTTTGAGTCTTTTTCTTTATTTTCTTTGCTCGAGGACTAGCAAAGTCTAAGTTTGGGGGTGTGATGAGTGTTCATTTTACGCTATTTTATGATACTAACTCCCTAACCTAGAGTGTTAGAACTCGATCTTTTTGTGTCTGTTGTCTTGTTTTTATGTTTTTAGGTCGAATGAAGCATAAATAGGAAATATGAGCAAATGGAGCCATTTTGGGACATTTCCTGGTCAAACTAGGAAAATGGGTCAATTCCTGGTCAAACCAGGAAAAGAGCTGAAATCCTAATCAAATGAGGATTCCTAGTCACACTAGGAAACATCAAGTCCAGAACCATCATTGTCGAGCCAGAAATGAGAAATCCTGATTGGAACAGAAATTCCTGGTTGAACTAGGAAACCTAACCCTACTAGGGAAAGGAGTCCTAATGACACTAGAAGACTCCAAGGGCAATATGGTCATTACGAGAAGGCAAAATGGATAAGGAATCTTTCATTTACAAGAAATCCTAGTTGGACTAGGAAAGGATGGTCAAAGTCAACTCAATCAAGTCAAGGTTCCAGAAGCTTCTAGAAGGTGGTGGACATCCATGGAATCAGATGGAGGAATGAATTCGAATCCAAGAGGGATAGAAGGGTAAAATTGGAAGTCAAAGTCAATGGTCAAGGGTAAGTCAATTGGGCTTTGGGCCTAGGTGAAGTCGAAATCCACAAGAATGGTGAGGTGGCAGCCCATGCATGCATGCGCATGCCATGCAAGCCATGCGCCAATTGTAGAGCCCAAGCCATGCAAGCCATGCATCCCTAAAGTCCATCACGCCACTTGCTTGTTGCAGCCAGCCCATGTTCTTTTAAAGGAAACCCTAGCCCATCACGCCTACAAAGAGAAAGCCCAAGGAATCCTAGTTGAAAAAGAAGTCAAAACCCTGGAAAATAGAGCACCAATTTCGACAGCAATTCTGTAATTCTCCAGAACGAATCAGGTAGCATGCCATATATGATTGGAAAGATACGGATGTTAGCTTCGCAGGGAATTTTACGGATTTCGATTCCGAGTTTTCTAGCTCAAGATATGGTCATTTTAGTGGAGGTAGCGCAGCAGTTCCGCGAGCTGAAAAGGGAGTTACGCCCAAAAAGAGCCCAAATCAGCCCAAGGCCCATGCTTGGACGAAAATTATAAGTCTTGGTGTGCAAGGAATGCACTTATCCTACATTGAAGAGAAAGAGAAATCTCAGCCCCACTCTCCTCTATAAATATATCTTTATAGCTCAAAGAGAGGGGGCTCCTCTCTAAAATTTCAGAAACCCTAGCTGTTCTCTCTCTCTCTTTTGTAGCCGCCAATACCCTAGCCTCCTTTCTTTCTCTTTCTTTTCTCACGCACCCTAGGAACCCTAGCAGCCCCCATTATTTCTCTTCCCTTATCGCAGCCACCATCATCTCTCTTTCTTTATTTTTCTGCTGAACCGAAGGAGGAGGAAGAAGTCGAGCTGCTGCCACCTTGTGCCGCTGCTGCCACCTTGTGCCGCCGCTGCTGCCACTCTCTAGGGATGTTCTTTTATTTTTGTTTTGGAATTCTTATTTCTTTTGTTTGATTCTAGTTTTTAATTGTTTTGTTTAATTAGTTTGCTTTCCAACATGGATTGGGAATTTATTTATATTATTCTGATTTTCTTTTCTATTTTAATTATGTAAGTTTATTTATTCTATCTTGCATGTTAGTTGTAGGTTGATTATTGGATTTGCATGCTTTAACAAATCGTTTATCCGTCTCTTGGTCTGTTAGTTTGATGTTTGCATGTATTAAATTTCCACTATCTATTAGAACCCGTCACTAGTTATTTGCATCCTTTGACTGGCCACCTTAGGGTAATTGCATCTAGTTTATTTGTTAGGTTTAGCTGTGAAATAGTCAAAGACACTAAACCACAAGTAACAAGGGAATAAGGGATTATTCTTGGTAGTGGGGTTGGGCGACCTCTATAAGGAAATAGTCAAAGCTTATATGTTGTGCATGTTTGACGTTCTCACAAAACTTAATGACTCCTGCATGGGTAACAGCTGCCTTAGCTTGAACTAGGGAACATGTAGGTTAACTGGCTAAGGAAGGCCCAAGAAGCTCTTAGTTTATGCATTAGGAGAACAATTGCGAGAAAGTAACTAGCCAAACCTTTTTAGCAGTCAAACTTTAATATGTTGTGTTCAAATTAACTGTCATTAGCCTTGGATGGTTATTGCATGCTTATCTGATTTGAAACTGAAAACTTAACATTGCAAGATAAAATAAAGGGTGTGTGCGTGTGGTGATGTGTGCGTGTGTTTTCATCTCTTAAAACCCCCCAGTTAGTTATTCTATTGATTAATTGAATTGATTTGTTGTGTATTAACCATTCCCTGTGGGATCGACCTCGTGCTTGTACGCTTTGCTACTAATGCGATTCGTGCACTTGCGAGTATACTTGGAATGAAATAGATGTTTATTTTGTTCTAAGAAAACATTCAACACTACCCCTATAGGTGAATTATTGATGCATGCTTAAAATTTTCAATTATACAATCACAAAATGGGTTTGTGACCGGAAGTGCAATATCTATCTACTTGACAATGAATATGGATCCCACACAGGAGAGATTTTTCGATATAACCGATATACCGCTATGTGAAGTAACTAGTATATGTGTCATAACATGAGTGAATATTATTAATACTATACCTTACTAATATAAACATATCGTCCAATAATACCCTTACACGTTCGATTGATTACACTACGTAACAGTATATAGGTTACATTGAAAAAATTCTTCTCACATAAAACAAATCACCAACTTTCAATTAATAACTGTAAATATTAAATAAAAAGTAACTGTTGGTCGGATTCTAAAGGGCGTAAAAAAAATTTTTGTTTTATAATGGATAACAACTTAAGAAGCTTCAGCCACAATAAAGAATCCCCACCAGGTGTTCGAATGTGACAGATTTATAGCACAATGTCCAGTCAGCCCAGCCCAAAGGTTGCTAAATAGCTCAGCCCAGGCCAGCCCACAGCCCAACATAACCAGCGATCCTTCACTGACTCACTCAGTCACTCTCACTCTGTCCCACGCTCAACTCTCAGTTCTCAGTTCTCAGTCTCCGGCTCCAAGTCCAACGAGTGAACCAGGCATTCAAATCATCTTATATTCTTCTTCAATCTTCATTTTGGGCATTGGCTGGTAGTTCTCTTTTCCCTTTTTTTTTTTTTTTTTTTTTTTTTTTTAAGTTTAATTTATGTCTTCTTTAGATTGCACGAGGTTTCTGAACCGTAGTTTGCAGCTTTTGTCGAGTCTGCCTACCTTTCCTTCTTTCTCGTTTCCAATTTGGAGCTGAATTTAGGGATTTAGTGTAAGATTAAATTTTGGGTTTAAGCTAGGTTTAAATTTGGGGTTTGACTTAACAAAAACAAAAACCAATTTAGGGTTGTGTCATTTTCAGAACCATTTGTATTTTGGGCTGATTATGGAGAATGGGAGATGCCCATTTCGTAGGTCAGATCACTTCGCTTTCTTTAGCACTTCTTTGGTTGATTGTACTGCCAATCTTTTTGTAAGTGTGTTTGGGTATTTAGCTGGCTGCTGGGAGAGTGTGTTTCGGATCAATTTGCTTTTTTTGGTCAATTTTTTCTTAATTAGCAATGAAATATGAGAAAAAAGAAGAGAAGAGAAAATAAAATATATGAGAAAAAAGAAGAGATGAGTGGAGAAACTAGCAGTACGATTATGCTTGAGAAAAAAGAAGAGTTGCGTGTGATTGGAGTTGTATAGAGAGCAGTAGAGCCCATTATGATTCTTTTTTATTTTCTTAAAAGAAGCACAATATTATTCGATGGTCTAATGATTACTTGATTGATGTGGGATTGCCTGCTTATTCCAGGTGCCAGGTTCAAGCTCAATCTTAGTTGCTGGAGATTTAGCCCATCCCAATTTCAAATCCTCGCTCCATCCCTGGCTGTAGCAAAGATGATGAAGCTTTTGCGCCTCTTCTCCTCCTCCAGGTACCAACTCTATTGTCTTTCTTCTTTTTTCCTTTTTCCTTTTAATCTGACAATGAACAATTTGCTTATTTTCCTCAAACCCTGAAAATATGGCGAAAAAAAAAAAAAAATCTTGTTGGGAAAACTGAGCTCAAAGAATTAAGAGAAATGTAAGTGTGAATTTTATGTATCTGGTTGCAAAGAAATGAAAAAGATTCCTTTACCTATGGATTTTGTTTTAGCAATTGAGATAAATATCCTGTATAGGTTTTTGAAAACTTTTGACCTGCAATTTTTTGCCAAAATGTATATGTTTGTGCCTTGTGGTGAATGGATTAGAATCTGTTTCATTTTGTTAATATTGGAAGAACTAGAATATTCTTGTGCGAGACAGGGATGGGTTAAAACCCTAATCTAGCATTGAGATACACACACACACACACACATGAATGGGCCATTTGATTGATTTCAATTAAATCCTACTTGACTGTTCATTGGTCATATTTGGCATTAACAAACAAGCATATGGCCGGAAAGGCTAAATTTTTTCCATTTTTTTGCTGTTTAGACTACCAGCTTCCCTATTTTGGAGTAGTATCCTAAAATTGCTAAACCCAATTCATGCAACATATCTCTTATTTTTCTTTTTTTCTTTTTTTTAATTTTCTTTGTTGAAAAAGGAACCAGTTGTCCAATAGAGATGCTTTATCGTTGCATGCTCTTACACATAGCACCAGATTTTCCACTGCCAGGCAGAATTTTTCTGCTAAAGGTAATTTGTGTATACAATTTTTCAAGTTTTACCTCTTACATCTTTTTTTCCTGATGGATCAAATGATTCAGATTTGCCTATTTATCTCTGTCCTTTTGTTCCTGAACCTGCAGGAAGTATTTCTGATAAAGTATATGCTCCTTTTGCTATCTACAAAGGCAAAGCTACAGTCTCTTTGGCTCCTGTTCTCCCAACATTCACTAAATTGGAAGTACATACTTTTTCTTTTCATTCATAATTTCCATAAGCTCATCTGTTGAAGGATGCCAATGATATATCTCCTCATTCATCTCTTTATATATTGCATAGTCTGGAAGTCTTGTAGTTGATCGGCGTGGTTCTGTGATGCTCAAGTTCACTCCTGCCATTGGTGAGCGCAAGTATGACTGGGAGAAGACACAGGTACTTTCCATAGCGGTTCCTATTTACATTTTTAGATTTTCATATTTTGTACATCCCAAAATAATTTGTAGAGCTTAATTAGGGACTCTCTCTCTCTCTCTCTCTCTCTCTCTCTCTTGTCCTTCTGTTTGACTTAGTATTTTAGTAATCTTATTGACATTTGTTTCTAGGTGTTTGCTTTATCGGCAACAGAGATTGGCTCTCTGATAAGCTTGGGTCCCAAAGATTCTTGTGAATTTTTACATGATCCCTCAATGAAGTCAAGGTTGGTTTTTCTGCATGCTATTTTTGTGGAAACATATGTAACTGCCTTTTGTCTTTTAACCTCATTGAGAGAATCACATTTTGATCAAACCAATTTGTAGATGCCATTATCTTATTGTTTCTATGTTAAACCATGACTTGTTTTTTTTCCTCCCTTAAAAGATGTTTAGTATTTTGGGGAAATAGATAGTAATTTGCTTTAATGAGCAATTCATTCATTTTACAGTAATGCTGGTCAAGTGAAGAAGAGCTTATCAATTAAGCCCCATGCGGATGGCAGTGGCTATTTTATTTCTTTGAGTAAGCACTGTGTCTTCTCATAAAACTTTTTTTTTTTTTTTTTTTTTAAATACATGTGAAGTTTTGAGTAAGCAATTTATCTGCCCGAATTTACATTTGCTTGGAAAAAAAAAAAATTGAGGCTGCTGTTTACCCATGTGTTGTTTTAAAATTTGAGTGAATGATTCGAAGTTTTGACGCTTTGACGCTTTGTGTATGATATCCATCTGTTTTTAGTAATTGAACCACGATCATCTCAAATAAAGTTGTGTTTTTTATTCATGTACTCATGTGGCTATAGATTTATGGATTTCTATCAAAATTTGATATAATTTCTTCCCTATTTTTGGTGGCAGCTGTTGTCAACAACCTTCTAAAAACACGGGAGAACTTCTCAGTTCCTATCACAACTGCTGAATGTGCTGTGATGAAGACTGCTTGCAGCGTATGACAACAACTTTAAACTTCCCTACTACTGGAATAATAATGATGGATATGCATTATAATGTTTGTTTTTATTAATTTATTTCACGTGCATCTAATAAAATAATATTTCTTGTGCAGTTTGCGCTGCCCCACATAATGGGTTGGGATCGGTTGACGAATAAGATGCAAAGAGGCGTAGAAGGGGATGAATCAAGGGTGAAACCACAACTGTTGGATGAGTGGGATAGATGAAGTCTGCCTCTGTCTTGTCTTTATCAAGCTTAAGGAACTTGGACTTACAAAAGTGTGTGCTTAATGTACTTATGGTGTATATGGTGGATTTTGAGCTTTGGCAAAGGCTTATCTGATCTGGTGTAGAAATTTTTGATGCTGCTCTCAGAAAAGTTGGTAACCATGACTGAGCAGCAGCTGATCTTATCCTAGTTTTTGGCTTAAGATGCTCAGAAGTCAGAAATCAGAAGTGATCATTTTTTGTTTGGTTTGACTTAAGTGTGGGTTGGGTTGAGGATTGCGCTTGGTCCATTTTCAACCAATCCTAGTTTATTGGGCCTTGGTATTTGAATATTTATCTTCAATCAAATGAATTTTTTTTAGCAAAAAAAAAAAAAAAAAATGTCATTGCATCCCTTTAATTTTTTTTCAAATATAAATGAAAAGTGAGGAGTAGGAAGGGAACGCAACAACTTATGATATATATATATATATATATATATCGAGGTATTTTTTTATTAAGGTATATTTTAACTTATTTATGTTGAGGTATAATCTTGTTGGGGTCACACGAATCGTTTTGTGTAAATTTGAATCGTTCGTAAGGATTATTTTCATTTATAGATCATCTTTGTAAAAAATTAGTTAAATTGGAAATTATTTACTTATCTAACTTTTATAAAACAAATGGATGGTTTTATCGAAAATATTTGGTTCGTCTATTTATTTGAACAAAGTTAGATAGGCAAATGATTTTTGATTTGACTAATTTTTTGCAAACATGATCTATCAACGGTGATATAAAAAATGAATGATTCGGATTGACACAAAACGACTCGTGTGAGCCCTAACAGGATATACCTCAACATAAATAAGTTGAGGTATACCTCAATAGAAGGAGCTTGTATATATATATTTTCAAGTAATATACATATAGGCCTCTTTTATTAGAAAAATTATTAGGTGTATCTGATATACCGCCACGTGGTGTAATCAATCCAACGTGGAAATATATTATTGGATGATATATTTATATTAGTAAGGTATAGTATTAATAACATTCACTTATATTATGACACATTGAATTAGTTACAGTATGTGGTGGTGTATCGGTTACACAGAATAATTTCTCCTTTTATTAAGGTATTTTTTGTGGGATTTACTTTGCATTGTATTTTGATAATTATAACTGTCTATTTCCTTGTTTTTCACTGAAAGATCGTCTTTACAAAAAATTAAGTTAATCAGAAATCATTTAACTGTTGATTAATGGTTACCATTTTAAGTGTTTATCGAAAATATTTTGTTCGTCTATTTATTTGATCAAGTTTGATATTTGGTTTTCGATTTATCTAATTTTTTTACGATTCAAATCATTGAAATACTATATGAAGTGGGCTTGTGTATATATATATATATAGTCCTCTAGAGCGCAATTTTTTTTCACAGATTTCCATCGCCGAGCGCTCGGTAGTGCCATTTTCTTCTTCTCCCGAGCGCTCGGTATCACACCCCTAATCTTGGGTATGCGACAGAAACACCTTCCTTGAGTATCCCGAGAGATTAATACCAAACCACCAACGTTAATCCCTAAGACGCTCGGGGAAGGTTGAGCATCTTGTAATTTAAATGGATCGGGTTGGATCAGAGTACTCATTACACAACAAGATGTTTGAAGAAGAATAAGATTAAAATAAATAGTAATCAAAGTAAATATTAATCAACCCACTAGGGTGGAATAGTTAAATCAACACCTCAGGAAAAGAATTATCAAACTATAAGTAAAACTCATATAAGTCTACAAAATAAGTAAATCAAAACATCATTGTTCCAAAATGAGTTCCCATATAAAACGCACATAGGAATGTAAGAACCACAGAGATAGCAAAAGACAATACAACAGAGACCTTGAGACACCCGACAAGAGAATCCAAGCTGCGCACCTCTTCAGTCAAGATTTCCTCCAAGAGGCAAGTCTACATAAAAAATAGAGTAGAAACAAACAAAGAAAGAAAGTATAGGGTAATCATCTCATACAATCATAACTTCCCTTAGGAGATCCTACTAAGTTTGAAAACCATAAAAAAAAAAACATTTCCCTGTGAAAGATTGATTTCCAAAATCCCAAAAAATTTTCACAAAATTGATTTAACACCTCAGCTACAACAGTATATGGTAAACATGCATAAAAAACCATATATAATAGTGAAACAAATGGTCGATACATATTAGGTACAACTATGATGTTAGCTGCGGAAGACAGCTACCATAGCGAGAGTGCCCTAGTAAACAAAGATATGAATTCGCAATTGAGAAACCGTATCAACTGTCAGCTGATCAGTTATGAGCCTTGGCTTCGCACAATTACACAATACACATGACAATATGGCTAAGCACCTCATAACGTAAGCGATCAATTCTTCTAGAAGGTTTAGGGATTTGAACTCAAGGTCACCTACGAGACTACCCTTACTCTCAGAAAAAACACATGCAATAAACATAATAGTATGTTATAACAGTTTAAAAACTACATATACACACACAAATTTCATAGTCAAGAATGTAGAATAAATCCTTGTACCTGGAATCCAATGCTCTTCAAGTATTCTCTTCCACAAGCTTTCCACGTTCGCGTTCGGTCCTATTTTGGCAAATTCTTCATAACTAGAAAATACGGCAACCTTAACCTCTTAACAACTCGGCCACTGTGTAACTGGGTAATCCGATAGAAACAGAAACGACAAAAGAAAACAAATTCTAAGTTAGGGACGATTAACAATAAAGGAAGACGATATGACCTTTTCTTTAATTATCTTAAAGTTAAACCAATTAACTAGTTGCTTTAGCTCAAAGTAGTTCCTAAAAATAAATTATATTAATTCAATTTAATCTCTACAATTGAAACTTACTAATCCTAACATGCTAAATACTCTTAATTAAACAATTAAGTCTCCAAAAACAAAGCTAGGCATGCTTAATTAATAAATAAATCCTACTTAATTAATCTAAGTATGCATCCTAAAATTAAAGCTTAAAAATAAATAAATAAATAAAGCAAAAATAATAAAATACTTACCCGGTTGTAGACCTCTAAAGCTAGACTCCACTCCTAGAGACTCCTCTTTGCACTTCACTTTTGGTATGTCTTTTCTTAGAAAGACTCCCAAATAACCAAGAAGTAAATAACTCTAACTTCACTTGGTGGTGCAAGTGAAAATGAGGGACAAGGATCTCTATTTATAGGCACTAGAGGGTTGGAAGAAATTGTAAATCTTTAATGTGGGACAAATTGCACTAAAAATACTCACAAAAGGCTTAAAATCTGAACTGGGTCAGCAAAACCCATCAAAATACTCGTTTGTAGACACAAGAAACCCATGGGTCAACCCACATAGGACATATGGGTCATCCTTGACCCGGCGTGAACAGTAACCGGTGCCTAAGAGGATGGATAGCTGAGATCGTGTCCCTTTAATGAAGCTGAGCGGCCCAGATTAATGGTTTAGCTAGGCATGAATTTATGGATATTTACAAAAGATATCATTGCTCCAAAATGAGCAATATTTAAAGATCCATGATTTGAGGCATTTATTACTCCTAATCGAGGAATAAAATTTCGGGTTTCGAGGAAATTTCGAAGATTTTCAAATTTCGACAAAATACGAAAATTGCTATCAAAATACAAAAATTTTGAATGAAACTTTATCATATATTTATTTAACATATTATCTACTACATTGATAAAAAATACTTAAGAAACTAAATTATATGGTAGGTTTCATATGATATAATGATATATGATGATATAATGTGCACTGGAGGCAAATACTGTTAAAAAAATGTTTCACTAATTAATAATTACATAATAAAATTACATGAATAAATCACCAATGTGGCAATGGGAAGTAGCAAACTTATTCAAAGGGACTTGGAAATGGTCTTCAATAGTCAAATTGAGCCGAATTGGGTTAAAAGAGAACCGACCCGGTGACAGTAGCGGCGACAGCGATTTACTTAAAAATTTCAATTTCACAAATTCTCAAAATTAGAAAACCAAACATTAAGGAAATGAAACCTCATGGTGAGGGGATAAATTTCTTTTTCATAATTTATTTTTACAAAGATTTAAGCTAAAAAAATTGGATAGTGATTGTTTTTAAAAATGTTTGTTTTAATTAAATTTTTTATAATTTAGTTTGACTCCAAAGTTGACTATTAATAATGGGTTTTTAATCTTAATTTTTGTGCCGTTGGAAATGCACAAGCTCACGAACGCATACACGCGAACCGTTCGTGAATCACAGTTACGGTTTAAAAGTTACGGGCGTTTGATTGTGAGGGGCTTTTGAGTAATTTCTATTTTGAATTTTTAAAAGTTAAAAACCAAAAATTAGGCTAATCAACTTCAACTTCACCGTACTACACACAGTGACATAGTACAATTTTTTATTTTCTTTCTATTTTTTATTCTTTTTTTATTCTTTTCTTCATTTTCCCTTTGACTTTCTTTCCTTCCTTCTTCCTTCCCAATCTTCCAGCTGCCTCTCATATCTCTCTCCCAATTCCACTGTGACAGTCCCAGATCTATTCTCTCTCCTCCCTCTCCCTCCCAGATCTCTTTTTCCTTCTCTTCCTTTCCTTTCCTGATCTCCCTCCCCCATCTCTTCTCTCTTTTCTCTCTCCTCCTTCCCCAATCATCACTTTGTTCGATCCGCCGCTCTCCTCCGGCGACGGCTGGCCTCTTCCTCCCCTCTCTCCCTCTAGCTCCGCCTTCCCAACTCAAAAATTTCGCCGAAATTTCGAGAATTTCGGGAAATTTTTGAAATTTCGGCGAAATATTTCAAAATTTAAACTAAATTAATATGGTATTGTATTAAAATTTCCATATTCCTCGAAAACGAAATTTTACTCCTTGCTCCTAATTTTGAATGTTTTTATTGATGAAATTTCATGATTCATGAATTCAATTAAAAAAACATTTGTTACCAATTCACATCAACATATAAACACTTCAATACAAAAAAAAAAAATTAAACACCCAATAATATATACATATAATATACCTATAATATAGATTTTAAAAAATGAACACAGTAAGCCTCCACTTTGGGTTAAAAAAAAAATATATCTAATTAAAATATAACAAATCTATCACAATACAAATATACCACTAAGATATATAAATACAAAAATCAATACCTTGGACTCAAGTACATAAAACAAAAGAAGAAAAAGAAGAAGCTACCTATGACTTAGGTCAAGAAGAATATACCTATCACTTAGGTCAAGAAGAAGATATCTATCCCCCCAAATCCAACATTCTTTTGATGTATATATACCAATGGTTTCATTACCTCTTACACTCAAGTAGAAAAATGTGGAAGAAAAATAAAACCAAAAATCATGGAGGGCTTGGTACGTGTTGAAAAGAAGAAAAAAAAATCGAAGATTGATGATGAAGAAAAATCAAAGAAAAGGAAGATCAAAGAAGAAGGAGATCAAAGAAACTACAAAGACAACCAAAACAAAATAATACGCTATTTTTTTTATTTCCAGTTATGCTTTTATTGATTGGATGGGAATGAATTTTCTACAGAAAAATAGATAATCCTACGTGTCAAATTCAAAAATAGATGTATATTAAAATAATGAGATAATATCAAAGTGGGCCTCAGAAATTTGTGTATCTCTAATTTGCTCATAATTTTATCTTAAGCATACTAAAAAACTAAATTTATAGAAAATTAGCTTGAGCAGTACTAGCCATTATTTGTTAGAAATCCGATGATCACAAATCTATATGACCCCACATACACCCTATAAAGCTATTTTTTTATGAATATTTAATCACTTCATTCTCTCTAGAGCCATCTTCATCCGGAGGTTGAAGATTTAAGTCAAACAAAAGCGGTCTTTGGGGTGCATTTTGCTAGATCACATTTCGATCATTGTTTTGCACTTCATTAACTTGAGTAGCTGCACAAGAAAATCAAGAGCAGGTGACGTGATGGAATAAGCACTCTTGCATAAATACACATGCATATTTCTAAGAGTGAGGTTATGTAGACCACTTTTAGCTGCTGAGTTGACCACCCTAATATATTTTACCCAACTTTTTTCCTATTTTACCCCAGATTCATTCGGTAGTTATCCATCGAAATATTCACCAATATTCGACAAATAAGTGTCGAATAAACACAAATATTTTCACAAATAAATGGCAAATGCCTTTTTCATTTATATTCGGTGGTTATTCACCGAATAATCTTCCAATGTTCAGCAGATAACTGTTGAATAACTACAAATATTTCGGTAGATAACCGTCGAATGACCTAACGAACAAAATTGAAATTTTTTGTTTGAAGGATAAAATTGAAATTTTGAAATAGGGTGATCAATTCAACACTTTAAGGTGGTCGGAATAGCACCCCTCTATTTCTAATTGAAGGGCTCAACTGTGTGAATAGTAAAATAATAATAATATTAACAATAAACACACACACACACACGAGTGAATTTTAAATTGTATGGCATCATAAAATTTGTGAAGTCAAGGTGATGAGAGGCATTGTGCATATATTGCTTCACACAACTGAAACTTGCTATATATTTGTGCAAGCATGTACGTGCATAAGGTAATGAATTTATGGAGGAAAATAATTTTATTTATTTTTTGATCAACAAATAAAAAAAAAAGGTAAATACTCTTTATATGTGTGCATGTGTGTGTATGTGTGTGTGTGTGTGAGAGAGAGAGAGAGAGATCTGCAATATCAGCTTCTGCAGCATATTGTTCCAACAATATTGTCTGGTTCTCATTGACATTGTTTTCTGCTGGGTTTTGGGAAGATCCAACACCATTATTTTCTCCTGAGTTTTGGGAAGATCCAACACCATCATTATGTCACTACAAGAAAAAACTTTACATAGCACAATTTATATTTGTGTCTTTTTGTTTCAAAAAGCACAATTAATCATGCCATAATGACATTGGTAACAGTGCAGCCACAATTATCATGTTTGTGACCGGTAATGGCGTTACTGATAGCACGGGACACAAATCAATATTTGTGTCACATGCACAGAGATAGGCCTCACCAAAAAGCCCAAGGCCCGAAGCCCACCCGAAGCCCGCCCGGCCCATTAGGCCCGAAGCCCGATTTGGCCCGAAAATTGGGCCGGCCCGGCCCGGCCCGAAAGTCTCTTGGGTTGGGCTTGGGCCATCCCCTTGAAGCCCATGGGCCGCCCGAAGCCCGGCCTGTTTAGGCCCGCCCAAAGCCCGACCCAAAGCCCAATTTGGAAATCATAACATATTTAATAGGTTTTTTGTTTGTTTACTATAATAAATTATTAATATGCTTATTAAGTTATTATATAATACTATAATGTTAGTAAATAGTAATAGTGTAAACTATGTAATACCATAAATAATAAAGTAATAAACTTTTAAAATTATATACAACATTACAAGTATAATAAAATATAAATGTATATGTGTATATACAACTTTTATAATACAAGTATAATTAAAGTTATTAAACCACAATCGTCATTTCATTAATTCAACGATCTGAACCGTTCATTTTCTATTTTCATAGTCAAAGATCATCCTTACAAAAAATCGGCTAAATCGGAATTCATCTACCCATTCGATTATCATTAGAAAAACCACGATCGTTCATTAATTCGACTACCGTTACATTTAGAAAAATCACTTTTACATCTTCGATTAAGCTAATTTTTTGCAAGAATTCTCTTTGAGTGGAGAACTAAAACTTGAACGGTTCGGATCGGATCGTTGAAAACAAGATCGATATGTGAGCTTCTACATATAAATACACTTGAAGAGTATAATTCTAATAACTTTCCCGTTGAAACCTTATTGTTTCCATAATTATGAAGACCACAACGTGATTTCAACAATCTGACCTGTTCATTTTCTATGTTCATAGTCAAAGATCATCCGTACAAAAAATCGGCTAAATCGAAATTCATCTACCCATTCGATGATCATTAGAAAAACCACGATCGTTCATTAATTTGACCACCATTATGTCACTTTTACATCTCCGATTGAGCTAATTTTTTGCACAAATTATCTTTGAGTGAGGAACTAAAATTTGAACGGTTTGGATCGTTGACAACACAATTGCATCGTTTGTTTATAAAAATATGTAATAAAATATATAATAATACATATGTACATTTATGTTTTATTATAGTTGTAATGTTGTATATAATTTTAAAAGTTTATTATTTATGGTATTACACTATTACTAACATAATAGTATTATATAATAACTTAATAAGCATATTAATAATTTATTGAAGTAAATAAACGAAAAAGCTATTAAATATGTTATGATTCACAAACTTGACAAATAAACTAGTCAGCTCAGTTGGTTGAGAGTTGAAGCTTGATATGTGAGGTCTCATGTTCAAATCACAATATAGCCAAAATCTTTTTTTTTTTTTTTTGAAGATATATATGTGTCTAAATAGGCTTTGGGCCCATTTTGGGCCGCCCGTTCGGGCCTAGCCCGGCCCGGTCCTCCAAGCCCGCAAGCCAAAGCCCGATGGGCGGGCCTTGAGCTTGTGTATTAAAGCCCAAGCCCGGCCCGGCCCGGCCCGAAAGCCCTATTGGGCTTCTATAATTCAAGCCCGAGCCCGGCCCGAACCCAAAAAATTTGGGCCGGGCTAGCCCGGCCCGGCCCATTGCCGACCCCTACACAGAGACACAAATACAAGTACTATTTTGTGCCTCCAATTTGACAATCATTACTGCTCCCACAATGGCACAAATACTACAATCGTGCTCAATGAGTTTATTTTTAAATAAATAAACAACATATATTAGTATTTTGAGTTCTAACAATCACGTTAACAAATGCATTTATTTATTTTTAAATAAATTAACAATATATTAGTATGAACTGTTTGCATTTCAAGTTATTGGTTATTATTTTGCACTTACACAATACATAAGTAAATGCTATACACTAGAATGCTATCCTACCTATCGAAAGTGTAGTACAATAGAATTGCATTTCAAAATATCATATTTTATTATTATGAATTTTTTTGTTGTTGTAATACCTCAATTTTTTCTTTATGCTAATTAAATTAATACTAATAAAGTACAGATTCATATGCTCATATTAATTTATTAACTATATGCAAACATGTTATTATATTATACTATTAAATATAGTAAAAAATGACACTACAAGAAATATACTATTCCATGCAGGAAATTTCATAAGTTTCCCTACACTAATTTACAAAAGAATACAACAAAAGAGTAGAACTATCACCATGTGACCCTCTTAAATAGAGAACCCCCACATTGCCAAAATCCTAAAGATCTAATGTATACAAAGAAAACAAATTTAGATCCAATGTACACTAGAACTATCACCAACTCACTGACATTTGTGCATTTGTTGGTGTTTAGAGCACTAGATCCCGCTGCCTTCCTCACAGCCTTCCATAATTTACATCCTACAGTTCACAGAGAAAACATAAATAAGAATAAGAACATACTCTAATAGGCATTGGATACAAATATTACTATATTGAAGACTATTCTTTAATATGGAAGAACTAGAGTCTTAAAATATTCTAATTAAACTCTACATGTTCATGATACAATGACAGATTATGACAGTGCTCAATAAAGCTTTGAATTAACAAATGAAATAAACTACAAACCACAGTATTGGTTATTAGGCCATACCAGTTCATTAACTCAATTCCCTCAGAAGCAAAGACTCTGCGGGAAGGGAGAAGACAACTCTTGTTATGATTTCCCCTAGCAACTGCCCTTGCATTTATGTGCATTCCAGCCGTCACAGTATTTGAACAAGAAAGAGTAGTCAGAAAAAGGAAATTAATCACATTAGTCTAGAAGCTAACAACCCAATTGTAAGAAGACTCTTGAAACCATCTACTCACTTGATAATCTATGTCAATGTCATTCTTTTCAAAGAAGGGCTGCCAAACATACACAACCTGCAAAGAGAGTTCATATTGGCAAATTTTATGAATTTATAAGTCTTAAGAATTAAAAGAATCTCAAGAATTCAAATGAATGCCTATATGAAAAATAGACCCTAAACTCATAAATTTGAACAACTCAATAGTGCAATTATTGAAATAAGACAACAATCAGGCCAAGTATGGGAAGCATCAGCACTGAAAGATTGATAAATATGGGAAAGCATGGATGGCAGCATCAAAACTCCAAGTGTTTAGCGGTTATTGTGTTCATTTGGACTCAACATGACCAATCTTGTGTGTCCTCACTAACAATATGCAAACAAAGACAATATAAAGGTTTACTGAGTTGTAGAGCAAACCTATTATACTTTTCTTATTATTCATCATGAAAAACAACTAGAATCAATTCTGGGTAGGTTCTATTAAAGATTTGTTAAGAAGTTGGATTACTGCAAATCTAAGAAAAATGAGTACAAAGACCATCAAAAATATGTAACTCTCCAATATACAACTAATTGCCTAATGTGGAAACCAACGGACAGAGAGTCAACATTATTTATTATAACCCAATTGGCACAACTCAAAAGGGGAGTTTTACTCACCAAACAGTAGGCAACATAATTTTTCAATATTCTTAAATTTTCAATAGCAAAATCCCAAGAAAAGACAATAAAACTTACATGCATTGTGTGTGTCTTTCCACTACTTGTCACACCATAAGCAAAAACAACCTGCATTGTTGGTAAGTAAGCCAAAAGAAATGAAAATTAAAAAAGAGAATTGAATATAATTACTCATAGTTTTTCAACTAAAAATAATAGACTTCAGGAGGAAAGTGTGGCCTTAACACTGCTAATGGTGGATTCCTTTGCTTTTGCAAAGACCAGCCCTATACAACCGTATGTGATTCAACAACTTCAACTACAAACAATACATATGTATATATGTCCCTTGTCATTCTCAAACAAATTATAGATCCTTAACTTGAACATTTTAGAAATTTTTATGCCCATTTAATTGCAGACTTGGTGGCTCCACACTTTTTATCACATCCTAGCTACCTAGGTCTTGGACTCTTTGGTTTTGATAGATTAATTGGTTGCAAACACTGTTTATCACATCCTAGCCGCCTAAGCAAAATAAAAATGTTTCTAATAATGCCAAATGAATTCTTTCTTTGGAATATGTTAATTTAGAAGAGCAGTATAGCCTACTATTAACACCTTCCATGAGTACGTGTTTAGCCATGACCTCATGCACCTCTTGTGGATTCGTATGGAGTCCAATGACTTTATCTGCAACAACCAAACCTTCCACAAATCCAACAATTTTCAAAACCCTGTAATTCTAAGTAAATGCAAATCAACTTCCAACACATTAACCATCCATTTTCTTTTGCGCATCCATAAATTAGCTTCACATATTCAAAATAATAAAAAATAATGATTAGAAAAATACCAAATGCATAGGCTGTGTAGCTGAGTGTACTCATTTCTCATCTTATCACCGTTTGCGTACAAAGTGATCTGGTCGGAGCCGTCGGACTGGGTGGCTTCGATTCACCGCCGTGGGGCGTCGTCGGCGTGAGGGAAAGGTACCAGAGGGACCAGCTCGACGAGAGGAATGAGTTTTGGGTGGTGGTAAGTCGCGAAGCCGCCGGAGCATAGAGATCGCCGGCAAAGGGCTTGGCTCTGCCCCAGCTCGGGTCGCCGCAATCCTTGCATTTCTGGAAAATCAAAACAGATGGGCAAAGAGAGGAGGGAGAGGCGAGAATTTCGGCGGTGGTCTCGCCTCCATCAGCCGCCGGACGACAGCGATATGGCCGGTCAAAGCATGGCGAGAGAGAGAGAGAGTGAGGTCGGGGAGAGAGAGAGAGAGAGAAATGAGAGGCGGGGGTAAAAAAAAATTTGGTGGGAACGTGTTTTATAAATTATAACAAAGAGGCTTTATTTTTTTTTTTTTTGTCGTTCTATGTAAAAGGGCACATTTGATAACATTTGTGTTTCACTACAAACACAAATAATACACTTGTGTCGATATCAACCATGACTTTAACACAATTATTTGTGCCTATTTTAAAAAGTTTGCAGATGTTTGTTGCCACGTGAAGGATGGTCAATTTGGACATAACCATAGACACGGAAATCATGTCCTATATAATAGGACACGTATAAAAAAAACACAATCACATGTGCCTTATATAATAAAACACAAATATATTTATATTTGTGCCCTTATTGTCTCAACATGTCACAAATCTGTATTTGTGCCTTCTTTGTATGTGCCTCATGCCCCTTTTTCTTGTAGTGTGTACTATGTTTTGGGAAGATCCAACACCATTATTTTCTGCTCGTTTTTCCCTCTTCGACTTTTGGATACTAGGACCCCTTGTGACAGTCTCTTAGGAGGACGATCATGTTTTCTTTGGCGCCATCTTATATAATCTGGATCATTAGAACTATATATTTCATCATCAGTCTCATCTTCTGACTCTGAAATGCTCCGATCATAATAGTTAACTTGGTTTTCCTTTCTGCTTCTAAGCTAATACACCATATTTTCTTTCTAAAATATACTACTTTGGTCTGGAAAAAATGAAAGAAAAAAGGAGCTTAAGAAAGTAATTAACAATACTAAAATCAAGAAATATGGTTTGGGATATAAAAAATCAGAATCCACAAGTCAATTTTTGTCACAATAAAGATAATTTTGATTTGTTTCCATTTTTATTATGTGAAGCAATTTTCTCCTTAATTGTCCTTCATATATTGTTGTACATGCAAATATATAATTAGATTAGCATATATATATAAATATATATATAATAGAAATTTCTATTTGAACACACCATTACTTCTCACTAGACATCTCTTTTATTTAGTTTGTGAAATAAAAAATTTAACCCAATATTGAAAGACTATAAAGGACAACTTATCACTTAAAAAAAAAAACAAAGATTTATGGTAGGGCTGCCTTTTGGTTTGGTTTTGATTGAACTGATCGAAATTTTTTGGTTTGATATACTGATTTTCACAATTTGAAAATCGAAAAATTTGAAAAATGTTGGTAAACTGAAAATTATTGCTAAAAGAAACTGAATCGATTATTACTGAAAAAACCGAAATATATATCAAAAAATTGAAACAATTACCAAAATTTAGTTACATATGCTTATATAATACTATTATGTTAGTGGTACAATAAATATTAAACTACTAATATTATAAACAACTATAAAAAAATATAATTTTATAATGTTATCATATTAATATTATCAAAAGTGTGAGTTAAAATATAGAGTCATTCTCTAATAAAGTAAGTGTTATTAATTTTGGGAAAATAAGAATCTCATATTTAGGTAAGTAATGCATATATATATATATATATACTTATATTTATCGGTACAGGTTCCTTCTGTTGAGGTATACCTCAACTTATTTATGTTGAGGTATGACCTTATTGGGGTCCACACAAGTCGTTTTGTGTCGATCTGAACCGTTCGCAAGGATCATCTTCATTGATAGATCATCCTTGCAAAAAATTAGCCAAATCGGAAATCATTTGCCTATCTAACTTTGATAAAACAAATGGACGGTTTTATCGAAAATATTTGGTTCGTCCATTTATTTGATCAAAGTTAGATAGGCAAATGATTTCCGATTTGGCTAATTTTTTGCAAGGATGATCTATCTACGGAGATGTAAAAATTGAACGGTTCGGATTGACACAAAACGACTCGTGTGGGCCCCAACAGGGTATACCTCAACATAAATAAGTTGAGGTATACCTCAACAGAAGGAGCCTGTTTATCGGTATATATACATACTAAATTAGAGGAAATTACAGATTTAGTCCAGTTATTTTATACCTAGTTCAATTTTGGTCCACAATTTTTTTCAAGTTCTGTTTTGGTCTATTAATTGTTTCACTTGTTCAATAAAGGTCCAGATTTGTTTTCTCAAATTTGGCCTGCTTTTTACCCTATCAAATCTCACCCAAATTCAGCAAATATATACTTGTTTTAAAGCTATGCATTTCTTCTTTACAACCATATAAAGATCATTCAAATTGGAGTTCTAAAACTCAAGATAATTGACCCTAAAGTAGGGTACCAAAAACTGCCAATTTTTCAAATTTCACCAAATCTCAATTCTCTTAGATTATAATACTCCAAATTTGTTTTTATGACTAAGAAATGATGAAATATAACTTATACTTCAATTATAATTGAAGAAAACACAACCCAAAAGATTTAAAGTCACAAATCTGGACCTTTATTGAACAAATGAAACAATTAGTGGACCAAAACAGAACTTAAAAAAGATCGTGGACCAAAATTGAACTAGGTATAAAATAAGTGGACCAAATCTGTAATTTCCTCTACTAAATTAATAGGATATGTACTAATATATATTATTAAACTACTTATATTAGTATATATTACTAATGTTAATATTATTGCAATTAATACTAGTACTATACTAATTAAATTACCAATACTACTTGTGCAAATATATATCTATCAAACATTATATGTTATGCATCATATTTGATTAAATTTCAATCTATATTGGTATATAATAATTAGTATTATTATAATTAAACCGAAAATGAACTGAAAGTATTCAATACCAAAATTTTCGAAATTGAACCGAAGTTTACCAAAAAATACCGAAACAGAAAAAATACCAAAATCGAAAAATACCGAAATCGAAAAATACCAAAATCGAAAAATACCGAAATTTTTGGTCCATTAAGCCCCTTCTACAATAGGATATTCAATTTCCTATATGTACTTCTCTAGTTATATATCAATATAGAGATGTCAAATGCGCAGTTTCGTGCTAGCCCAACCCATTTAAGTTAGAGCTATTTATGCTTCATGTCGTGCTCAGTTAGACTTATTTGTGCTCGTGCTTGTTCTCGTGCAGGCCCATCCCAAAAAAAAAAAAATTGATATCATGGTTTGGTGGAAAAATAGATAAATAAAAATTTGGATTCTTAAAATCAAGAAAATGTGTTTAAAAAGGTTTTTCACTAGAATAATCTTAGATATCATAGATAAAATGAATAAAAATAAAAAATCTTCACAATACTGAATGGCTATGGGATAAGTGCGTTAATTATCAAAATCTAAAATCATGATCAAGTAGGTGAACTAAGAATTAATTCACCAGAGTTACTCAAGATGATTGGGAAAAAGTACCTAAAATATCTTGTAAGATGATTGTTACTCAAGATCCTCAAAATATTTTGCAAATGTTTTTTTTTTTTTTTTTCTCAAGCATCTATAACTGGAAAATTGATAAATCCTCGAAATGCCTTCACAACTTTGTGAAATAACTTATTTAGAATATGTAAATAAATACACATCAGGAGAAAAATAAAAGTAAAATTTAATCACTGATCTTGGCCAAGAATATTGATAATAACAATATAATGAAGATGGTAAGAACAATAATCGAATTCAATTTCTTAGAGACTTACCCTTGTCGCGTGATTGAAGTCCCCTCACTCGTTACACCAAAACGTGTCAACGTCACCCTTTTGATAGTTGCTGCAATTATGATTCAGATTGTGGTTCAAAAAAGTCTATCAGATTTCTAGCTTGGAGTGTCCACACAAAAAAGTAAGTGAAAAAAATGAGTGTAAGGAATTCAAGGTGTGCTAGCACAAGAATCCCTATAGTGACAACAATATAATAAATATGGTAAGAACAAAAATCGAATTAAATTTCTTAGAGACTTACCCTTGTCGCGTGATTGAAGTCCCCTCACTCGTTTCACCAAAACATGTCAACGTCACCCTTTTGATAGTTGCCGCAATTATGATTCAGATTGTGGTTCAAAAAGTCTATCAGATTAATTTCTAGCTTGGAGTGTCCACACAAAGAAGTAAGTGAAGAAAATGAGTGTAAGGAATTCAAAGTGTGCTAGCACAAGAATCCCTATAGTGACAACCCTAGGTGAGTGAGAATCGCAATAGAGTTTTTCTATAAAATCTCCAAAGGCTCTCAAGCGGCTATCTTGGGCCTATATGATGTATTTATATATAAGAGTATGAGTAAGATTCAAAAACCCTACTCACCATAAAAGGCTAGCTGACTATTGGGTATGTTGGAATAGTTGGGCTTTTTATTATTAATTCATAATTATTGGCCCAATAGTTTAAAGTCCAATGTAAGTCTTTATTTAATTTATCACATAAATTAAATAGAACTTAGCCCAATAAATATAACCCAAAAAATTTAATTAACTCTTAATTAATTAAATATCTTTTGCTTTTATTTTCAAATGCTTACTCATAATGTGAGACCTTTTATCTTCCTTTTAATTCGGCAGTAAGAAAATGAATTTTAATTAAAAAATTTAGTTGGAACTACTACAATAATGTGAATAGACGACACATAATAGACAATAATTTTGTAAAATCTGTTATAGTGTTTTTGTAGCGTCCAATTTGAAATCGCCACAACGGCACCCGTCCTAAGGATTCTCAGAAATATAATACATGTATCTCGAGCGTTATATTTCCAAGATTACCTAAAACAAGTTAATCCCTTTTTATTTGATAGAATACAAGTTAGATTAGAGTTAATCTACACACATGATCTAATACAACGCACTTCAAAATATTTTACTTTAAAAAGCCAACCCGTTAGGGTGATGAGTTTACAAAACGAACATAACAACATAATGCCTTTAAAGATCATGTTTAGAAAATATTGTACAAAACAATGACACCAACCACAACTACTAGAGAACTTCAAAATATATTACAGTTAAACTAAAGACAAGAAACAACAAAAGAAGAGAAAGCAAGGACCCAATGATAATAGAAAAAGAATATGGTAAAGGGCCTAGAGAACTTGCGGATCCATACAAGATGTGAGAGTGCCACGCTCAAACAGATCAGTCCAAATCATCAACCAAAGGGAGATCTTCAAGAAAGCAGGTAGGGGTACGTATTGTACGAATTGTGTGCTCTAAGGCCAATCGTTGCCGACCTTGAGGACAATATTTCGGGCAATCGTCCATCGAGTAGACCCATTAAGACGGATGATACCTTAGAGCTATTTAAGAGGAGAGTATAAGTGGAATAAAGGTTTGTTATCCACGAGACCTATACTCTGTTGATAGTTCTTAAACTATTCCTAATTGAAAAGATTGTTGTCTGGGAAACATTATATATGAGTGAGATCAGCATAGCTCTTTAGCCTACTCAAAAGTGGAGGCAGTCAATCTCGGACTATGTGTGTAGAGACACCAAGGACAAAAAGTATGGGTGCCTATAGTGAATATAGGTCCACTGAACAATATCAACTAATGAGAATCTTGTATGGAGTGATACGTACGCCTGTCAGACAAGATCTCATTAGTTATAGTAGATTCAAAATTAGTCATTTGACCAAAGACACCATCGATTGTCTTCTGCAACTGGTAGTTGTGTTTTGGTAATACAATGCACGTGTATCAAGGTATAATGTGTGTATCGTTGGGTACACTGAAAGGAAGCACGAAGACATATGAGTGGTCAACAAGGGATCTATTATCTTACCCTGTGCGGAAGGAAATATTGTCCTATGCGATTTATTTGACATGAGTCAAAGATTTCAACCGAAGCATAAGAGTGAGAAGACAGTTAGAACGGAGTTTTTCTAACTGTATCTCGACCAGGCTCATGATCAGAAAGATATCTGACATAACATCACGATCAGAGGTTTTGATAATGCTCCATACCTCATATCAGTGATCAGGACAATAGATGACTAAAGGATAGAGAAAGCGTATCGAATTGTAACTACAACGGAATAGGTTCCAATAATCTGTTCAATTTGGGAAAGCCTGAATCATAGCTAAGTGTCACTCAAGGTCTTTGGAAGCCCGGTGAATAATAGGTATAAAGCACCTTATCATCTCTAAAAGATATAAGTGCATGCAATTATTCTCGTGGGAAAATCAAATGGAGATTTGATTGTTACATTTCCAAATTGGAATACAACCTATGGATTTCACACCTATAAGTTGATATCCTAAAAGAAACATGCATGATGGCCGGTTTAGTGACTATATGATAGTTACTTAAGGTCAAAGATATTTGAGAGGGATGTGCGGCATTGAGAGGGGTTTAAGCCCTTTGTTGCTTCATCTATCATAATAACAACACTCTCTCATCTCCTTAGAACTCTCTCAAGAACCCTAGTTTCCATAAACTCATCTCTTCCTCCATTTATGTGATCTTCTAATTAAGTCAAGTTGAGATTAGAGAATCATGCTCATGAGATGAGCCTAGGTCTATGATTCATAGTCACAAATATCTCATGGTTCCTTGTTCTTAAAGAAAGCCATTTTAGCTAACCTTTCTCTAAGATCTCATCTTAGGATGTCTCTTAGTGTGTCAATCCTTTAGTAATCTTTCACTTGAAAGGTTAGGAACCAAACTAGTGGAAGCAAAGGAGGATAAGGTGAAACCCTCACCTTGGCCAAAACCACCAAGAGAGGAAACCCCTAAGGTGAAACCCTCATCTTGATCTCAATCTCGTTGGATCCATATCGTTAAGTAGTACTGCAGAATCAAGGTTTTACTTCAATTACCCAACATCAAAAGTCTAATCGAATAAATCTGGGAACACCTAGAATTGTGTTTCCCAATTTCGTAAAAATAATAAACAAAATCATGTTGACCTTAACTAAATTTCAAAAAAATATTGTAAGCTCAAAATAAATTATGGAAAAATCCTAGGACCTCACATTTTACCACACAACGGTTATTTTGTCGTATGTATGCATATAATCCAATGTTTTGGGCTTTTTGATTTATCATGTAAATTACCACACAACGATTATTTGTTAATACTATTGTATGGATCAATTGAAAAAAACTGGTAGATCAGCCCGGGTATTTCATTAAGTGTCACTAAATTTGAGACACTCAAACAGCATATCCTAGGTTTTGTCATAGTGAGAAAATCATTTGATTCACTAACACAACCATCTATGTGCATCGACACCATCTTCTTCTTAGCTCTCTCAATCTGAACCTTACAAAAAGTTGACTCTCGATCTCGATCTGATCCTTAACCCAAATATCCAGTCTCGATCACGATTTGTACCTTAACCCCACTAGAAGCTCACTGCATGTACGCACGTTTGAGATGCCTTGGAAGACTTAGGTATATTTGAGTTAGGGTTTTCAATTTTTTGCATTATTGAAGTTCGATTTGGGGTTTATAGAACAAAGTTTGGTTTAGGGGTTTTCTTTAAATTCACATATGAATTCGATTTGGGGTTTTCAAGAAAGAACAAAGTTTCATTGGAGTTTCTTTACATGAAAAATTATTTTGAAAATGATTCTTTTCTAGGTTTTTTCATTGTTTAATGTCGTAAAACTGTCCAATACTAGTTTGATGTTTTCAAATGTTTGTTTCTTATATTTTTCATGTTTGTGTCTACTTTTTGCATTTTTCTTATTTTTGTATACTGTCATGCAATCACTGTTTTAGTTTTTTCAATACAGTCACAGTTTGTTGTCAATATTTTTAAGTTTGTGTGTTTTTTTGTTAGTTTTGCACACATTGATACAACCACTTATTTGAAAAAAGATTAATTGGAAACTTAATTAATGAATGGTATTTGTCATTTAGAATCAAATTAGCAATTTAAACATGAAAAAAATAGGTTTCATACTTACCTTTTGAGTTATAACATTTCCAATTATGTGGTTTAATATGCTAAGTGACCAAATGGTAACTGTCTTTTAGTATGTGTCCTTCAGCCAAGAGATAAAAGAGAGGCACAGTAAAAAAAAACATTGCAATGTATGCTATGTTCTCAATTGGTGATTGTCATTCAATATGTGGTTTCTAAAATGTAAAAAAAAAAATGTGACTGTCATTCAGTATTTGTCTTGCAACTATGGGAGAAATTAAAGAGAGGCTTGGTAACAACTAAAACTTTGCAATGTATGCTAAGTGCCCAAACAGTGACTATCTTGCAGTATTTGGTTTCTGAAATTATAAATTAAAAAAAAAGGGCGATTGTCCTTCAATATGTATCCTGTAGCTAGGGCTGACATTTCTGACCGAGCAACTGAGAAAAACCACCACTACCACTGATCCGAACCGATCAGTTCGGTTATATTCTTGCCTTGTCCGTTTTGGTTAGCGGAAATGACTAAACTGTCACCATCGATGGTCGGAAGCGGCTTGGAAAACCCCAGCAAAACACCAAAATGCTGAACTGCCCCACCCAATACTGCTGATTCCACTCCTACCTGCAGCCATGAGAGATAAGAAAGGCAAAATAAAAAAATGTTGCAATGTACGATGGGAATTACATATTAAAAAAAAAATGTTGCAATATTTGAAGAGAAAAGACGAACTTGAAGAGGCTTTGTGTATTTTTTTAATTTTATATTCCATCGTTTCAACGCATGTTAACATGTGATGAGTTTTAAATTATTTGTAATTTAAATAACTTCCACATGTAACTTACATCATCAACGTAGAAAGTGGTGGTTGTAGTCAAGGAATGAAATTTCAAAAATTTTGGGGTCCTGAAATTTTATCACATATCTATTATTTTTTGGTATTATTTCGGTGAAATTTCGGTAATTTTGCAAAATCTCGCTTAAATTTCAAACTCAGAGCATGTGTGTTTTTGTAAAATTTCTCCAAATTTCGTCCAAATCTACTGTGACTAAACACTCCTAGCCCCAAATTCATATCTCTCTCAGACTCAAATCTTTCTCTCACTTGGGAGCTAAGGCTGTGGAAGGAGGAAGAGAAGAGGGGCTGGGTTTTCGGTGGGTTTCGGCAGCGGAGGGCCGCGGCAAGGGCGAGATGAGGGAGAAAGAGATGAGGGTGATGGTGATGGTGGGTTGGTGATGGAGATGCCAAGAGAGAGAGAGAGAGAGAAGCACGAGGTGGAGTCTGTGGAGAGAAATGAGAGAAAGGAGAAGAGAGGAAAAGAAAGGGGAGTGGGGGAGTTGGGAGCCTAGGAGCCTGAAAGCAGTTTGGAGTTTTGACTTTTGGGGGAAAAAAAAAGGGAAAAAGATATTGAGAAGTAGATAGATAAGTGAGAAAGACTAATGAGAGGAAGGACTAGAGAGTCACGGGGGAAAGAAAAGGAAGGAAAGAAAAAAAAAAAAAAAAAGGTTTAGGTTTGATTGAGATTTGGGGTTTTTGGGCAATTAGAAAGAAAAAGAGGGTTTGGGATTTCGTTTGGGGTTTGGTTTGGCCGTTTTGGGGTTTCGTTTAATTGCTTTTAAACCCTAAACCAGTAAACCCTAATACATTTCTATTCCTTAAAAAGAGGTCATTTTTATATAATTGTTAATTAGTGAACCATTTTTATTTAACAGTATTTGCCTCCAACATGCATTATATTCATCTTATTGAATACTTATTTAATTTATGATTTAATATTGTAATATAAAAAAATTTGAGGTGTTATTTATATAATTATTAATTAGTGACCCAGTTTTTTAACTAGAAAATTAGGATTAAATACCAAATCCCAATAATTTTTTGGTATAGCATGAAGACCATATAATATTTTAATTGAACTACCAAATTTAAATGTAGTTTTTTAGATTAGGTCACAAATATGTTGGCCCATTTGATTTGAGCCTTTTCCATTTGACATTTTTGTCCTTTGGCCCATATATGATGGGTATTAGTTAAAATTTATAAGATTTTGACAAAATTGCCCTTGAAGCTTTTATATTATCTTGAAAATTTGCTAATGTAGTCTCAACATCACATTTAGTTGTGACTGTACGACACTCACAACTTCAAATTTAGTTGTGACTGAACGACAGTCACATCTAAGTTGTGAGACAGTCACAGTTAAATTGTGACTTAATTAAATTTTTAAAAAAAAAATTATACTACAATATATTATAAATAGAGGTCAAAATAATACTTTTACTCAAAATAATACATAGTATAGTGGTGTAAGTTGTCTCTTTCAATTTACCAAGACAGTCACAGTTAAGTTGTGACTAAATTGATTTTTTTTTTAATACAATATAGTATAAATTAATGTAATATTTGTAATGTAATATTATTTTTATTTTTTATTGTAGTGGCATGTGATGTAATATTTGTAAATTATAATATCTTTTACATTATTATTTTGTTTGACTTTTCAACTAGTACCTAATCTAAAATGCTATTTAATTTTGGTACCTAAACTAAAAAGTTATTAAAATTTAGTAGTTAAAATCAATGGACCTGTTTTTTAACAGCGCATATTATATTCACCTTATATCACATGAAACCTACTATATAATTTGGATTCTTTAATTTTTTTTTTATCAATGTAGTAGATAATATATTAAATAAACATATGGTCAAGTTTCATTCAAAATTTCCGTATTTTTATAGTAATTTTCGTCGTTTTTGTCTAATTTTGTTGAAATCGAAATTTTCACAAAAATTTTCATTAATTTTTTCGAAATTGAAATTTCACTCCTTGGCAGTAGTCATAATATCTACATTTTTATGTCCAGTTTTGTAACGACCCGACCCAAATTTTCACTAGAAATTTAAAATTTTATTTAACTATGTTTTTAAGAGGTTTATAAAAGATGTTGGATTGTATTTTAAAGATTTTGAAATTTATTTGAAAAGTAAAAAGGGTTTTGAATTAAAGTTTTGATTTATTTATTTTCATTTTAATTTAAGCTTGACCCAAAGTTGACTTTTAAAAAAATGGGTTTTCGATTTTGACTTTGGGTCCGTTAGATAGGTTTCGATTCCACGATTTCATAGACACGTAGCACGCGTCATTTCGAGTTACGGTTTGAAAGATACGGGCACGTGAAATGAGGGGCAATTTTGTAAATTTATATAAGTGGGTTTTTAAAATACCCAAAATCAGAAATTTTTTCTGATTTCTCTCTCTCTCTCCAGAAAATTCTACACTCTTCTTCCTCCCCCTTTATCTCTCTCTCTCTCCCCCGCACTCTCTCACTTCTCCCTCTCTCCCCGAGCTCACTCACCTCCCCCTCTCTTCTCTCACCGGCGCGGCCAGCTCCGGCCTACTTCCCGGCGACCAGCTACCCCACTGACCCAGTTTTCTCTCTCCCCGTGCTCTCTCTCTCTCCTTCGCGTCTCTCCCTCTCTCTCTTCCCCTTCTCGGCGCGCGACACCACCAGGCCGAACCATCTTCTCCGGCGAGTTTCCCGACGACCCAAGGCCAACGGCAGACGACCCACCCAGGCGCCGGTCCAGCCCAGCCTCCTTCCTCGCTGAGCTGCCCCCCTGCACGAGGAAACTCGCCAGAAAAATGCACCTCGCGCCGCCCCTTCTCTTCGGCGATTCCAGCCACCTCCAGCCTCCGTTCGGCTTGTTTCCAGGTGGGTTTTTCTCCATTTCTTATGGGCTTTATTTCCCCATTACTTATCTTGATCAATTTGAGCATTTAGAAATTTAAATTTTTGGATTATAGGGCCACTTCGAATTTCCTTGGGTTTCTGATTTGGGGGTTGTTAATTGGTGTTGGTTTTGGATAAATTTCATCCCTAGGAACCTCAATTATTGTTTAGAATTGAAGGTTGGAGTAGATTTGATGAATTTGGTATTTTAGTTAAAATTTGGATTTGGGGCAGCCACTTTGGGTGGCACCCGCTGTGATTTCGAAAACCCGTTGTCATTTCGTGGTTGTAAATTTATTTTTAAGGCGATTGATGAGTGGGTTTAACCATGGCTGCATCGAGTGTGGTTGGAGAAGTCGAAATTTGTTTGAGGCGCAAAAGGCGAGACTTTGTTGTTGTCGAAATTTCGCTAAGATGAGCTTTCGACCGGTATAAGTCTTATGCTAGTTCTTTTAATTTTCGTTTTGATTCTAGAAGTGTATGTGACGTTGGGTTGAGCCGCGAAGCTTTTGGGATATGAGGAGGCGTTTACGGATTTTAATTTGGGCATGTTAAAATTCGTGGTCATTGAACGAGAGTCGAGTGAGACATTAGGTTTAGCACCCACTTTGATGCCTTTGTGGCGGGACTAATAATATTTTTATTTGTTTATTTCATAGGCGAGACGACCGTGGCTCGTGACGATCCGGCGAAGGATCGAAGTTAGGATTCTCAATGTGAGTGGACCCTTCTTCCTTAAACTGATTTATGAAATTTATGTTTTTATTTTGGTTATTTAAGTTTGATTTAGAAATAACAATGTGAGCGAACTTTGGTTTTTAAATAAAATCATAAAAGATTTCATTAATCCTATTACGCATGATGGCTTGAATTTGTTTTGGGATTTGATGAAAATGTTAGATTTCGGATTTCAAATGCTTCATAAGTAAGTTTTTAAAACATATATTTACATGTTGATTTTAGTGAGTTGTTAGGCCTTGGGAAAAGAATTTAGTTTCTCATTTTATATACAAGGTTCATTTAATATTTCGGTTTTGTCGAAAAGTATTATTTTGATTTATGTATATTGAATCTGATTCGGATTTTGGGAGGTACCTTGATATTTATTTTTTGTGGAAAAATGGTTTTCAAACCACCCTTGCAGTACTCTCCAGGTTATCAGATTTAAATAGGTCTTTGGGACCCATCACGGCACACATATAGGCTTTGGGCCGTGTGTCGGGATGCTTCGCCCTTTGGGGGCTGCTCTGCGTGCACGTATGACAGAATTGCCTGCACGTGCTGATATTATTCGCACGTGTGTATGGCCAGGATATTGCCTGCACGTGTTGGATTTTACTCCACGCGTGTGTATGGCCAGGATATTGCCTGCACGTGTTGGATTTCACTCCACGCGTGTGTATGGCCAGGATTATTCAGGGTATATAGCATGGTGGAAAAACAAAATTGATATCTTCAAGAGTTTAAAATATGGATTTTAAGTGAGAAATACTTTTCGAGTTCTATTGAGATTTCGATTTCATTATTTTTATGACTTCGTTAAATTAAATGATTTATTATTGAAAAATGTGTTTTGAGTTATTATTTTCCAGAGTTCCATTGATTTCATAATACTCTTAAGCTTGAAAATGATTTAAAAACTGGGGGATTTCCAAGAGTGACGTGAGTTTTTAGAGCTAAACGTGGTTTTTGGAGGATTTTCTGAAAACAAGAATCTCACTTTTGTTTTCGCTTTTATTAAACTGTCCACTCACTGAGTTATCTCACAGTTTTTCTTGTTTGTCTTAAATTGTTTCCCCCAGGTAGTAGCTTTGGTGGAGGTCGAGCCAATAACGTCGAGGCAGTTACATCCATCTCCCTAGTCGGACCCTGTAGGCGTCATTTAATTTTTGTAGAAAATTCCTTGTATTAGGATAGCAGCTCTGATAATCATCTACAATTTTAAGTTGGATTCTCTGTGAAATTGTTGGGTCTGAGACCCTATTTGGTTGTGGTAGAGGTGGTTGATGACTTAGAAGTGTTTTTAACAGGTCTTGAAATTTCTGGGTTAGTCCATTTTCAGGGGAGGTTCTACCGAATTTTCGGTAGGATTTTCCTTGAATTTGGATTCCCGCAGGACCTTTCCGAGTTTCAGGGTGGAATCCGAAGGCGGTCCTGTCAAGTTTTATAGTCTTTATAAGTTTAGTTTTTCTATTAAAGTCAACAGTGATTATTTTGGAATTATAAAAAAATTCATTAGGTATTGTGTAATTTAGAAAAGTTTCATTGAGTTATTTGTAAATGGGCCTTAAATCAAAATAACAATAGTGATTGATGTTTTCATTAGAAGTCGTTGGTGACTAGTTGAAAGAAAACCAAATAAAATGATGGGCCCGCTCATGGAAAGGAAAGAACAAAAGGGGGACCATGTCTAGTAGACTTGGGCCTGGGTTATCGATTAACCCTTAAGCATGAACAAAGCTGAAATGCTCATTCATTAACCCTTTGATTAGAGTTTGCAACATTTCCATGCAATTGGGCGAAACCATAAAAATACTAAAACAAACAAATGAAGTCTAATTAAATATTAATCAAGCAAAATTACTACTCTAATTAAATAAAATTAAGTACTAATAAATATAGTTTTAGGTATAAATATAGTTTTAGGTATAAATAAATATAATAAAATGTGCTACTCAATGTTTTTCCCATGTATAATGTTAAATATTCATGAGAATTGAAATCTAAAGGAAAAGTTGATGGGCTTTCTTTTGTCTTGGACTATGGGAGTAAATGTCAAACAAAAGCACTCAATGCATAAAGAATGCCCATAAAATCTTTGGAATTAACCTCTAATCTTTAACATAACTTTGTCACCGACCATTCTCCCTAATCGTCCAACATGACTGCAAGGCTATACCTCTAGTACAATGATTCTTAACACCATTCACAAGTCTCAGACCAGACAGTCAAAACTACTAGTCGTCCGGTCGTCCCCATCAAACTATCAACTGAAACAAGTTCCAGAAAAGCCTCCACCCCATAAACACAATGATCCTTCATTTTAAGCCTCCACATCACAAATTGGAAATTCTGGGTCTTCAATTCCGGAGGCTTAGATTTTTCAGTAAAGTAACATCTTTTACTTAGCCATGGCACTGGTGGTTTGTTGGTATGACTTCGTGTGCTTTGGCATTATTGGGGTTGCCTTCTGCGGTGCCTTATGGGTCATTTGGAGGAGGGAAGGTGCTTCAGCAAGATTCGAAGACAGCACCATGTATGAGAGCCTCCTGGTGACCCGACCCGACAATGAGGTGTTTGTGAGTGCATTGCCAAGGGGTCACGTGAGTACTTCGCAGCTATGGACCAGTTGCTGGAAAGGGCTTCACCCAGCTTGGCTCTTGGCCACTCGCTTCTTCTCCTTTGTGGCCTTGGCTGGCTTCTTGGCTTGGGATGTTGTCGATTACGATGCTTCCATTTTCATTTACTACACCGAGTAAGATTCTCTGCTTATTCATTCATTAATTTGATGATTTGATGTTATACTTTCTCAGTATGTTGCTTAATTTGATACCCTGTACATATCTTCCTAATTCAGCAGATCATTGTAATGCTTTTGCTTCATCACGTTTTTTACAGACCCACATTAGGAAAAAGTAAATTAATGGTCCATCCATAGTAGTTTTATCTCACAAGTAAATAGTAATTGTAATTTTGAGGAAAAGGGTGTGACCTTGGATCAATTTGGTAAAGTATGTAAGAGGAGGATGGTACATCAAGCTCACCCAACATTCTGCACATCATGTGCATGAGGCGAACCCTGTATGAGGCTCGTGGCTGTTTAATTAAGATGTATGTGTCCCATTTGCATTGAAACAGAGATTGAAGCACCACTTACACTAAAATGTCCCTGGAAACATAAACAAGTTGATAAGCTAAACCAGTGATTGCTGACATGATGAGAAGAACATGGACCTGGAAATAAGGGCCTAAAATATAACTTTAGAGTTTAGAGTACACTGTCATAGTTCCTTAACAACTGTTACTGTTATTTATGATCATGCTCTCATCAACTTAACCTTCAAACCATGTCCATTCTCAATACAAGTTCTTCCCCTCAGATTGCATTCCTCTGGATCTATGTCAGTTTCATTTGTTCATCATATTTGACCTTATGTGTGTTAATGTTCTGTTAATAATCTCCTTTATTATTTTTTGATGTTGTTGACACGCAGGTGGACGTTTTCATTAGTGATCGTCTATTTTGGGGTATGTCAGGCTTTACAACATCACAATTTTTTCTTCGTTTTTTGTTGACATTAAAGAAAAGAAACACACATTTTTTTCCTGTATTATTTGCTCATTTTCATAGTTTTCCATACCAGTAATGTTCTATATGCTTTGGTGTGGAGACTTTCACATAGACAAACATATATGTACAGTGTACAAATTCAATTTAGGCTTTGCGATAAGAGCCCTTTTTTTAGCCAGTTTAGGCCTTTGCAAAGAGTGCTATCGACCCCTTCCCTCTATTTCTCGCACTTCTCCCATCCCTCACGGGTAAAAGCGTGCGTATAGAGGCGGCTGAACTAACCATTCGGGGTAAGAAGATGGAGTAATGGATTGTTAAGTTGTTCAATTAGCGAAACCACTATTTATTTCAAATCAGATCATGCTTTTCCTTTACCCATTGCTAATTTCTCTGTATAGCTGGGAACCATAGTGTCTGGGTATGGTTGGTGGTTGTCCTCAAACAAACCCCCTTCTGAAAATGAGACAAGGGCTGAATCTTCGGGAAGGAATTTGGAAGAGGATAATTCAACCATTACTACTTATAGGATAAAAGAAAATAACGGTACCATCAAATTGCAAAGCCACTATGCTCAAGAGGAGAACCAGCAAAGAGCAGGATTCTGGGGATATCTTATGCTAATTGCATTCCAGGTTAGTTAATCAAGATCCTGATTTTGTACTGTATAGACTATTGCAATTATATATGTATGTCCGTACCCACACATTGACTAACTATATTATCAAATTTGGGTTGCTAGAATTGACAATGCCACAGAATTGTTTTAAGTCACATTTGTGGATAATGTTAGAAATACTAGCTTGGTTTTTGAAAATTTTTGTGAATGCCTTTTCTTTGAGATATCCAGTATGCTGAGAAGCTGATGTATCTTGGTAACAGACTTGTGCAGGAGCTGTTGTCCTCACAGACATTGTCTTTTGGTGTGTCATCCTCCCATTTTTATCAAATGCTCACCTTAGCCTAAATATGGTGCGAGTCTACTTCTTTTAATATGTCCAAATCTCGTATACTCCTGAATTGTAGGTTTTTTTTTTACTTTATTATGTTTCCATTCAGCATCTAAGATATATAATGCTGCTATCTTATTCCAATCTTCCTATCACACCTGAATATATTGATCAATGACTAATTTGTATGTGTGCTTGGCAGTTGATGGGTTGCATGCATACTTTGAATGCGGCTTTTCTTCTTCTGGATACCTCCATTAACAGCCTTGTAAGCATTGCAATATGGCAGCCTGGAAGCTCTTCTTATACACCTGGTTTTACCATGTCTTTCTCATCATCTCTTCAATGATGTACATTTCCATCTTGTTTTTCAGCCATTTCCTTGGTTCCGGCTTTCGTATTTTGTGCTTTGGAGCTGCATCTATGTCATCTTCCAATGGGTCATTCAGGCATGCGGTTTCCCATGGTACGCATAATTAATTAAAATCTTCTTTGTCACAACTTTAGTTGGTGATTAACTGATTATAAAGAGCTAGTAACATTATCTTGACTATCTTGCAGGTGGCCATATCCTTTCCTCGAGCTTGATACGCCATGGGCTCCATTATGGTATACCAGCTATATATATCCTGTCTTGCCTTCACTTCAAGTTATAAGCATGAAAATCTAATGGATGTTTCCTATTTCACAGGTATTTTTGTATGGCAGTGGTTCACATCCCTTGTTATGGGATTTTTGCACTGATTATAAAAGCAAAGTATTCAATTCTCCCCAAATTGTTTCCCCATGCTTTCGTGAGGCCATACTAGTTTTGATTGTTATTCTTGATACAAGAACTACGAACAATGGGGAGTGGTTTGGATTTTGATTGCTTTCTTGTGTATATAAACAAGGGTATGCTCCAATGTTTCATCCCCCTCTGGATATTTTTGATTCACATATTCTACAATGTTGTTAAAATTGCTGGACCAATGTCATAACTTTTCTGTCACAATGAAGCTACATCCCATAATTATTTGACTTTTCGGAATTGGTTTTTATCAATCATGTTTTAGTTGTGTTGTGCTTCTTGTTTTATGAATCATGTCACAATGTAGACGGAAATTTTTTTTTTTTTTCTTTTTGCCACAATGTCAGTGTGTTATGTGGATAAAGACTCACTTGGCATCCCATGAGATATGTTTTATCTTGAAATTAGAGAAAGTTTTATGTGATAAAGTATAAGAGTATATGTGCTATCATGTTATTGGGTTGGGATACCAAATCAGCCATAACCCTGTTATATGGAAGTTTTTCTCATGATCTACAAAGTGACATCCCTGTTAGACATCTGGGTAAGAAGCTTTTATTTATTCATGTTCGACAGGGTAAGTGATAAGCAACAAATACTTTATGCCCATAAATCTCTTGTTATGCCTACAGAAACCAATGGAACAGAATCTCCTGCTAGAATGAACAACAAACATTCAACCATGCAACGTTTTGCATACAGATTCATAGGAAAAACTTCCAAAGGATTACATGTGTGCCCAGTCCTCAATGCAATTTAAACACAATTGTTAGGTCAAGGATTATCTTCAAAAGAATATGAGCTAATCGGAAACTATTTAGTAATTTAATTTTGATCAAATAAATAACTGGTTACACTATTTTTAGTAAATATTGAAATGATCATAATGATAATCAAATGGTCAAACAAACAAGTCTTGATTTTGTTGAGTTTTGCAAGATAATTCTTCAGTAGTATCTAAAAATTAGACCGTTCAGATCATTGGACCGTGATGACCCCAGCAATACGGGTTTACTTCTCATCAAAGAGGATACATTTTAATAATGATTGTTCAGGTGGATTTTAAGCATCAACCTCTGCCAAATTTTTGCCATGCTTATAGATGCCTACAAGACGTTCTCAAGAAGAACGGCAAAGAGTGTGGTAGAGCAACTAGAGGCTTTGGGCTCCGCACAAATGAATTTTTTCTGAAAACTATATATTTCATTTTCATATATAATCCTTTTCTGTTTCTCGTAGTCTACGAGTCTACCAAAGAAATTTTGAATCTCATGATTCTCATCACAGCTGCTCCAATTTGACCAAATAGTAAATATACCCAACATGGTTTAAGACAAACCAACTGCTTTGGAGAAACAAATTGACAATATCTTAATGAAATCACAATCAGACATGGCTGAATTTATGATTGTTATTAGGGATCTACACTAATACCCATGAGTTTTGATCGGTTTCCTAATTTAGTTTCTAAACTTAAAAAGTTTCTGTTTGTGTCCTTCAATTTTTTATTCATTTGTTTAATAAGGACAAATAAAACATTTATCCAAAAATTTGATGGAACAAGGGCTATTTTATCATTGAGATGTTACTCACTTCTCATTTACCTCCCCACTCCTAAACTTTACACTTTCTCTATTTCATCTTCTTCCCTTTCACTTCCATCTTCCTTCCTATTAACGTGAAACGTACGTATTGGTTAAGATACAAATATTCTGCCCAACATACATATCTCTAGAAACTAAAAATTTCAAGATTGAGTACTTGAATGGACAAAATTGCTCTTATTTCGTCAAGTTTTTAATATGAGTGTTTCATTTTGTTCTTACTAGACACTTGAATTAAAATTTAAAGATTTAATTGGAAAATTATAAAGTTCACCAAAATAGAAAATTGTCAAAATTCATATTAATGTTTGTAATCCTTGTTATTAGAATCTGATTGCACTACTTACCATCACAACAAGGGGCGTCATTCGGTCGGTTTGAATGATTACCAAAACCAAACCAAAAATCTTTATAAACTTCGATTTACGGTTCATTTCTGGTTTATCTTCGTTTTATGATTCATGAATCATGGAAAAGACCAAATTCAAATAAAATTTACTTTGTGTTTGGAGAGATGTATTTTGGTTTATATTTGTTAGGGGTGCACACGGTTCGAATAACCGAACTATTACCCAAAAACCATATCAAAACCGATATTTTCAAAATGTCCATTTCAAGAACCGTAACCGAACCAAAGCTAGGCAAAACTAACAGGTACGATTATCCAAGCTAATCGATTCGGTTATCTGGATATCGACTAGTGAGATCAAGAGAGGCGCCGATGGGTGAGATAGAGAGAGGTGCCGATGGGTGAGAGAAAGAACGGCGAGGAGAACGACTAATGGCGACGACAAATGCAGAGAGAGGGAGAAGAGAAAGAAGAGAGAGAGATTGCATAGCGTGGGAGCTGCTTGCAGAGAGAGGGAGAAGAAAAATGAGAAAGAGATTGCAGAGAGGAAGGAGAGAAAAAGAGAGAGAGAGAGAGAGAGAGAGGCGGCTGATCAGGACTTGTCCTGACCTATCCTATCCAGTTCATAGGACACAGTCTTGTCCTTGTTGGCGTGAGTCAACTCTTTCAATTAATTACTGTAATTAATGGATAACAAGGCCAGACCTTGTAATTAGGTAGAGATATACGGGTGTAATTATGCATTGATTTATTTTCTGTAATTGTGGCTTAGGCTCTTTGTACATATACCACTTTGTGGTGTCAATGATTAATCATCAGAAATGTCTCAAACGTGTGTTTCATCATGGTATCAGAGCCAACTCTGATATCCTCTCTACTACCATAGGAATCATAGGGTTCTTCACGTTTATAGATTGTTCATGATCAATTTGGTTAACAATTTTTCATAAAATCGTTGTGTTCCTTTTTTTTTTTTTTTTATGATCTCTGCAACTTATTCTGTTGCACCATAACCGTGAGAAGCCCACTGCTTTGTATCGATCTTGTTCCATTTTTTACCAGATCGTGAGAATCTTATATCCCCAACTGAATTTTTTCCAATCGTGCATCGCCATCTACAAGCCATCATCTGTGCTTCACCGTCGACCCACCATCGTTACTGCATCATCACAGTCGAGAACGTGGACCGCTCTGCTTGGCCGCCTAGACCTTGCCCAGCCTTGCCCAGCCCATCCGCACCTAGCCCAGCCTCGCCAAGCCCAGCCTCGCCAAGCCCAGCCTTGCCGAGCACTTGTTCAACCAATCTCATCTGGCAGCCATGCTCCTAATCCACCAACCACCCAATCGCTTCGGTACCATCGATCGGGTCACGCTATGACTTGTGCTCTACATCGTGTGGTCACAATGTGTCACCATCAAAGAGAGGCTAGCTCTTTCTTTCTTTGTTTTGTTTCGTGCATAGCACTAGTTTTTTTTTTTCCAATTTATATTACTCTTCTGTTATTTCATATTTTAAAAAAAAAAAAAAAAAAAAAAAAGGAAGAAAAAGGAAATTTTTTACTGGATACTCAGGATATGTCTTTCTTAATTACTCTTGATAAGACATATTTGGCAAAATCTGACTTTAAGGTGGAGACATTGGTTCCTAGCCAAAATTTTGTCCCTACTTCCGGCTTTGTTGCCACGTCAGGTACACCTATTTCTGCTTTGAGTACTCCTAAATTTACATGTGATAATGCTTGGATAATTGATTCTGGTGCTTCTGACCATATAACTAATAATCAGTATGTGATTCAGTCTTTGTCAAAACCTGTCTCTCCACATTTTATTACTAATGTCAATATATGGTGTGTCCTCTCCCGTTGTAGGAGTCGGTACTGTGTCCTTGTCTTCATCTTTGTCTTTATCTAATACGCTCTTTGTTCCGTCGCTTAATTGCAATCTTATTTTTGTTAGTCAACTAACCAAGTCCCTTAATTGTGTTGCAACCTTTTTTCCCTCTCATTGTATTTTTCAGGGCATCCGCACACAGAAGAGAATTGGTAGTGGTACTAGAAGAGGGGGCTTGTATTATCTAGACAACAGTGGCAATTTAGGCCGCTTTGGACATACTCATTTAGTTGATGACAAGGTCTTGGGAAATAAGAAGATGGTTTGGTTGTGGCATCGCCGATTAGGCCATCCTTCGTTTTCCTATCTTCGATGGTTATTTCCCTTCTCGTTCATTGGTTGTAGTGCTTCAGACTTTCGGTGTGCAACTTGTGTGATGGCTAAAAGTCACCGTACTCCTTTTACTCTAAGTGATCATCGGGCTATTTCTCCTTTTCAACTCATTCATTCTGATGTTTGGGGGCCAGCTCCACTGACTACTACTAACGGTATGCGCTGGTTTATTACTTTCATTGATGATTGTACCATAATGGTGTGGGTTCAGTTTCTCCGATATAAATCTGATGTTTGTGCTGCAATTAAGTCTTTTTATCAAATGGTTCAAACTCAATTTCAATCTCATATAATGGAAGATTGGAACACATCATCGTGCTCAGTACAACGAGAGGAAGAAGACCCAGGTGGTTCCGAGCCTCATCGTCGCCGAAATTGGAAAAACTTGAGGGTGGGATTTTCAGGTCTGGGTTTTGATCCGATATTTGTTTGGGTTTTTTGAGCAAGTGATGGGCATGGGAAGGAAGAGAAAAAAAAAAAAAAAAAAAAGGAAAGAACGGTGATGGTCTCGCAGACCATTTCCGCTGGACGGCGGCTGTGCGAAGAGAGAGGCCTTCGGGAAGGGAGGAGAGAAAATAGAGAAAGGAGAGAGGAGAAGGAGAAAGAAAGAGGATAGAGGAAGGGAAAAATTGTTTTAATGAATTTTATTTCCACGTGGCATACATGTCAGTAAAAAATATACATCAACATTGTCCTCGCTGGCACTTAACGCCAATCACCTAACGTAGTTAAGCATTTCGTAGTTTTCGGGGGTTCATGGATGCGCTTGAAATTTTTAGGCTTTCGTGGACACACTTGAAATTGGCGTCATAGTTTATGGGCAAATATGTAATTGAGCCTAAACAATAACAATAACTATACACTAAACTCTATTAAATATTCTATACCCTATTGTATAGGGTATATAGTATAAGGTATAGGGTATAGGGTATAGGGTATAGAGTACAGAGTATAGGATATAGGGTATAGAGTTTAGGGTTTAGGGTTTAGGTTTAGGATATAGGATATATGGGGGTTTGGTTTAGTCTATAATAGGTATTAAACTATATAAACTATAAATAAACATATATAAACATCTATAAACTATAATAGGGGGTTTGGTTAGTCTATAATAGGTATTAAAACCATATATAAACTAATTAATATATAAAAAGTAATATATTTTATAAGTGGTGGTTCGGTTCAGTTAAAACAAAAAATTTCAATATTAAAAACGAATACCGAACAGCTCATTTCAGTTTAGTTTGGTTTGGTTTGATAACCGGAAAAAAAAAATAAAAAAATAAAAAAATAAAAAAAATAAAACCAAACCAAACCAAACCAATCCGGTCAGTTTGGTTCGGTTCGGTTCGAAACTTGGTTTTTTGGTATTTTTGTGCAACCCTAATATTTGTCATCTTCCCAACTTAATAGTTAAAAGTATATCACAAAGCAAAAGCAAGTCTGATGGACCCATTTAAATTTATCTTAAAAAGTTTTCAGTACAATTTTAGGAAATATCCTACTTAAGCTACTCATTTACGAGTAGTCACTTGTTCATTGTATTTAGGGTTAAATACAAAAAAAGGTCTATAAACTTTATATTAATTATCAATTTGATATACTAATTATAAAAAGTATCAATATGGTTCACGAATTTTTCAAGTTGTACCAAAGCAGTAAAATTGTTAACTTTCATCAAAAAAGTTAACGGAAACTGGCCATGTGCATAACATATGTCCACATTTTTGAGGCATTTCAGTCCGTTCATCACATTTCATGTGACCAGTTCCATTAATTTTTTGAATAAAAGTTAACGTTTGTACTGTTTTAGTACAACTTGGAAAATTCGTGGACTAAATTGACACTTTTTATAGTTAGTGGACCAAATTGAAATTAAGTGTAAAGTTCATAGACTATTTTTGTATTTAACCTTGTATTTATACTGATTCCTAAAACTTTGACCACCCCCTACTTAACAGGCAAGAGTCTACTGCAAAACAATCAAACATTACCTACTTCCATTCTAAATCAGTGGTCATATTTTGACCCAATTATGGTTAAGCGGAAGATATGGTCCCCAAAACTGTGTCAATTTCATCGTCTTCTTACAAGAAAGATAAAAATAATAATAATAATAATAATAATAAAAGAAAATGACAAGCCATCTATCTAAGTATCTAGTGAATAATTAAGTCACAGGTGTTGTCTACGCAGAGGCCATATCTAGCTTAGAATTTCTCATCTACTGATCTTCACTCCTTTTCTTGAAGAAACCCCACTTTGAGAGTTGAAAGTTGAGATTCTCCTTTTTCTGGGTCTCTGAGATTTTGTCTGAGTCTACAATTTCTTCAGAAATGTCCAGTTTGGAAGGCTTGGGGTACTGGCTTCAATGGCAAGTGGTAGTCTGTGCTGTGATTATTACTGGCCCCGCAGTGGTAGCTCTAAAGTTTTTGAAGAATGCAAAGCAAGAACCTCTAAATTCTCTGGACTTGTGGAGCACTTGCTGGAGACCCCTCGATCCTCTTTGGCTTCTCTTGTACAGAGCTTTCGCTTTCCTTTGCTTGGCTAAAATGCTCTACGACTTGATGGCCCTATTTGGATTTTTGGTCTTCAATTTCTACACCCAGTAATCTCTGATTAACTAATTCCTCAGTCATTTTTCGTTTCACCTTTGTTGAGATTATAAGACTTATTAGTGTTGGTCAATGGCAAGAGCTGTCTAATCTTTTGTTTCCCTTTGGTGTAAATTGGTCTGCAGGTGGACTTTTGTATTGGTTATGCTCTATTTTGCGGTATGATAAGCTCAATTAAACGCTGTTTAATTTGTCCCCAATGCTACTGAGTAAATCAACTAAGAAACTGTGTATATATTCTCATTTGAAATTAAGCAGCTTTTGCTTTACATATACTAGCTATTGGTTTCTGTGTGCAGCTGGGGACAATTATATCTGCACATGGATGTTGGGTTGGAAGAGCTAAGCTCACTAAGATGAGGGATTCAAAAGAGCCAAGAACTGCAACCTCTAAGTCCAAAAGCCACCAAGCTCGAAATGGGATAAGTGAAAGAGCAGGATTCTTTGGATATCTAATGCTGACTACATATCAGGTCAGTCCACCAATATCTCATGCATTTTTGTGGCTTTTTTCGCAGAATTAGTCTTCTATAAAATGAGATTGCTAGCTACTTGGTGCTAAATTCTTTGATCCTTGGTAGAATTGATAAATAGTTTTTTTAAGTTTAAAATCAATCAATCCATGAAGCTGTTCAGGGCATGACTTTAAAGGGGTTATAGTTTTGAATGTTTTGATGTACGTTTCCCAAATTATGGTCTTTGCATCTGATTGAAGGCTTGAGGCTAATATATTTGTCAAAACAGATATGTGCAGGTGCTGTTATGCTAACAGACATTGTATTTTGGTGTCTTATACTACCATTTCTAACAAGTATGCAATTTGAACTAACCCTGGTGAGTGTATCCTCTTCTTGTAAAAAGTATGATTGAAATAGTCTCATAAGGAGAGGTTCTTAATACCCAAAATATCCTCTAACTTGATGTTAATGGTTTAACCTGTGGTTGGCAGTTGATAGGAGCCATGCATGCTGTGAATGCTGGTTTTCTTATTGTGGATACTGCTATCAATAACCTTGTAAGTTACTATGAACTTGTAACTGTACTTACTACAATACCATCATAACTATTGCTTTTTGGTTGAAGAAGATATAAGATGTCAGATCTGATTGTGGCAATGATGCTGCTGCTGCTGCTATATATATATATATATATATGCTGTAATGAATAATGATTCCACTTGCCATCTTCATCTTGTTTAATTTCAGCCATTTCCTAACATGTTGGGGTTTGCATATTTTGTGCTCTTCGGCTCCGTCTACGTTGCTTTCCAATGGGTCATTCACGCCTGTGGATTTAAACAGTAAGCATGCATTTTTGTGCTTCAATTTTGATTTATTTATTATTTTTATTATCATTGCCTTATTGGTATGCCCTCCAAGTACCAACCATAGCATAGTAATTAGCAATAACATGTATTCTCCTCTGTATGTCTCTGTAATTCCCAGCTGGCCATATCCCTTCTTTGAGCTCAATACACCTTGGGCACCTTTATGGTATGTTTATTCTACACCAACTTTGATCATTAACCCCTTATCATCACCTTCAATTATTATATATTTATAATCTGATTTAATTAATTTTGTGCATTCCTGCAGTTATTTTGGGTTGGCAGTGTTTCATATTCCCTGTTTTTGGGTATATTCCATGATCCTAAAGGCAAAAAGTTCAATTCTGCCCAGATTGTTTCCCCGTGCATTTGTAAGGCTTTACTAGTATAGAGTATAGTATTACTCACTCTATCTTCCTTGATAAGCTTACTCTGTTCCTGAATTTAACTGCGGAATGGTTAAATTGCTCAGATGATTTTATTTTTATATATTGCTAGATATAAACCTACACTGCAAAATGGTTTTTTTACCTTTCTTTGGTTGGATATGCAATTAAGAGAAAACAGTAAGAATCTGCAGAGAGTAAAATTCCTTGCCCAAAAAATGGATAAATGTCACGCTAAAGCTGTGCCTGAGAGTAGAGACTGAGAATTGAGGAAGAGAGATGGTTGTCTCATATATTGTTGGCCTTATTTCGCCTCAGTATCATTCTAGTTTTCTTGTTTTTGCAATTAGCTTAGGTTGGGCTTCTTTGGAGGCTGTAGTAGTGTATTGGTAAGTGCTCAAGTAACAGCTGTTGCTGCTTAGGTTTTTGGATTGAAAATAACAAAATGTATTTTTTAAGGTATTGGAAACGAAGAAAAGATGAGATTTTTTAAATAACCCAAAAAGAAAAGGGAATGGGTGTCTACTTGTGTCTATGCAACTTCACTGGGGTAACAACCTATTGTGTAAGTAAAAAAGATTTTCAAACCAACCAATGGCCACTCCTAGTTAATATGCACTCAAAATTTACCAAATCATGTGTGAGACTCTATAAAAGTGGTAAACAAAAATACTAAAATTTGTTGCAATGTAAAGTCATTTCAACAGTTGAAATACTCGCAGCAAACACACGACTAAAGCCGTCTGCCAATGACATTTGCAATAAATCAATAATGTATGCCAGCCCTCATATCCCATTCAACAAGTGCCTTAAAAGAGGTTCCAACAATTTCAAAAGAAGAATGACCAAATAGGCTTTTTTACTCAAATATCATCTAGACTATAGGGGTTGTGCTCCCACTCAAACATTTTTTCTTGTAAATTTATCATCTAAAGTTATCAATATGTGCCAATGTAACACCTACCATCCATATTTCTATTCAATCATCAATTTTTTTCTCAAACTTCTTAATTTGCCCTTAAGTATAATTAAATATTACTTTTGTAAAATTCGTTAAAAATAGCTCGGGTCTCGGAAAAAATCACCGAAAAATCATTCGGACTCATCTCAGTGAGTATTAATTATCTAAGTAGTCAAAATATTATTTTTGACTTCCAACCTATTTTTGAAAATCACAACTTCTTTAAATAAATTATCAAAATCTCATAATAAATTTTAAATAAAATTTAAAAAATTTGCAAGGGTCTCACATCGGGGGGGGGGGGGGGGGTGAATGCCATATTGGCACATATTGATAACTTCAGGTAGTAAATTGCAAGAAAAAAAGTTTAAGTGGTATGGGAGCACACCCCCTATAGTCCAGGTGGTATTTGGGTAAAAAAGCCTAGATTTTTTATAGCAAGTCATGATCAGAAAATTTGGAGGAAGAATCAATAAAGGCTTTGAAAGACAAGAACTTGGCTACTATTGAAAATTAAATTCCAAAGATGCCGAAACCAAATGCTACTAACCTACCAAAGGAGAAAACACAATCGAAAAGAACACAAACAATAAGAGAAACGAAAACTACTTTTACAAGCATCAGTTAGGCATTCAGTTTAAGATATTGCTTGACAAAAGATAACTGCAATAGAAACCATGTAACCTCAAATGGTTTTATTTAGAGGCATCAAAAATGAAATGAGAGATGCAAGGAGAGAGTGACAATTAAGACAAAAGCTCTAAAAAGTACGGTGTACAAGCAAAGCAAGCATAAACACAGGAACTACCTGAGACATGGTTCTAAACAAAATGAGTATCATTCCTATGATAGAAGATTGAGATAATTGCCAATTTTGATTCATATGCAGGATTAATAGTAACTCCAACAGTTCTCCAGAATTTTCAATAAATTACTTCAGTAATTGCAATTGTGCCACAATAAGTAGCATAGAAATGGCAGTTATATCTTGATTATAGATACAAACACGAGTATTTCAGCAGCAAATGAGTAAAACAAAAGACATCAAAGTCTTAATTTCACAGATAAAATATCACATGCAACAGGTTGTTAAGTTTACAAAATAAGATTACCAACAGTAACCCATCAAATGGATTTATCAAAGACACATAGCTGATAAGCAACACTATCAAATTCTGAAAGTTGTATGAGAAACGAAGAAAAAAACTGATAAGCACTTCAAGGAGAGCCCAATGCATATTGTTCTGAAGTCAATTCCCAAAGAACTCCAACAAGAAATTGTCTCAATAGAAACATTCAGAAACCACATTCCACCAATTTGATACCAACAATTAAAATTCAACCATCCAATAGATAAATAAAGGCAGGTAAAATCACATTATAAATATAAAAAAAATAAAAAAATAAAAAAAAAGTTAATAATTATCCATTGAACTCCAAAATTGAAATCAAGATTCTAAGTAGCAGAACATAAACCACAAAACATAAAATATAACAAAAACGGTTCCAAGTCCTAAACCTCGATTATTTAAAATTAAACCATCTGTTGAGAGCCCTAACATAACATAGTGATAGCAAAACGACAAGAACCGTTGCGTTTGACTCAGTCGCCACCGGCCTTCTGATAAACGTAGGTGAGGCCACACTTACCACAGTAGTGTCTGTCAAAATGGTTGGCCATGAAAGTCCCGGCACCACACTCAGCATTGGGGCACTCCTTCCTGAGCCTCTGGACCTTTCCAGAGTCGTCGACCTTGTAGAACTGGAGGACGGCGAGCTTGACCTTCTTGTGCTTGTGCTTGATCTTCTTGGGCTTCGTGTACGTCTTCTTCTTGCGCTTCTTGGCTCCACCTCGGAGACGAAGCACCAGGTGGAGAGTCGACTCCTTCTGGATGTTGTAGTCGGCTAGGGTTCGGCCGTCCTCGAGCTGCTTCCCGGCGAATATGAGACGCTGCTGGTCTGGGGGTATGCCCTCCTTGTCCTGAATCTTCGCCTTCACATTGTCAATGGTGTCCGACGACTCAACCTCTAGGGTTATCGTCTTCCCCGTTAGGGTTTTCACGAAGATCTGCATCTTTTCGACCAAATCGGCTAGGGTTTCTACCTCTCAACTTTCAAGGTGTGGTGTGTTTTCAATTGAGAGGGGATTAGGGTTTTTGAGGACCATGGGTTCTGAGAGTGAAATGACGTTTTTACCCCTGACGAAGGAGGCTTTTTTGCCATGCGGCTGTTGTATGTTTTTATGGGCCTTTCAAGATGTAATTTTGCGTGATTCTCCAAATGGGCTTTGACCCAGAACAAAATAAATGGGCTTGGCCCATCACTATGGAAACATATTGTTTACTAGTTACCGGAATGCCTTTAGAGAAAATTAGGCTTAGGTCCAAATTTGAACTACATTCGGACTAAAACCACATAAGTGTTTAGATTTTGATTAAAATTTATTTTTTTAAGATTGGGGTCCAAAAATTGTGACCAAGGAATAAAATTTCGGGTTTCGAGAAAATTTCGATAGAAATTTCGATAGAAATTTCGACGGAAATTTCGAAGATTTTTAAATTTCGACAGAAATTAGACAGAAATTGCTATCAAAATACAGAAATTTTGAATGAAACTTTACCATATGTTTATTTAACATATTATCTACTAAATTGATAAAAAAACATTGAAGAAATCAAATTATATAGTAGGTTTCATGTGATATAAAGTGAATATAATGTGCGCTGGAGCAAATATTGTTAAATAAAATTAGTATAATGAATAAATAAAATTAGTATATTCTTTATACTGTATAATTTAATTATACACTAAAATAGAAATCCTAATACTCTATATATTCTATATACCCTAATACTCTTTATACTCTATAATCTATACATTAAATCCTATATACTCTATGTTCTTTAGGATATTAGGTTTTAGGCCCTTTAGGATACTTTTAATTATTTTTTTATATAGAAATGTATTAAAGTTAAAGGTTTAAAATAACTAAACGAAATAGCAAACCTTTTTTTTTTCTTTCCAATTGCCCAAAGGCCCCAAACCCCCCCTCCTTTTTTCTCTTTTTTTTTTCTTTTGTTTTCTTTCCTTACTTTTTTTCCCCGTGCCTCTATCTTACGTTTTTTTTTTCTTATCTTTCCTTCCTTTTTTCCCGTGCCTCTCACCTAGCCAAGTTTTGTCTTCACTAAGTGTAACAACCCAAATTTTGGCTTATGGCAATTTTTTTACTTAAATTTTTCAAATTTGTTTTAAGGTTTGTTTAAAAGAATTAGAAATTTCTTTAAATTTATTTTAACTAACTTAGACCTTTGGTTGTGGTTCTAGAGCTTAGTTGTGTGGAAATGAATTTTAGAAAATGAAAATTCAAGAATTTGGCAATTATTATTTTTTTCAAAATTAAATTATAAGAGTAGGATTTTTCATAATTTTTTTTTAAAGAAATTTGACTATTTTGAGGTTATAGGAAATTAGTACTCATCAATACGAGTCCATATAATTTTTCGGTGAATTATTTGGTGTCTCGAGCTATTTTTGGTGAATTTCTGAAGTTGGACAAAATATAAAATATGAAAATTTCAATAATTTCGATAAATTTTGGTAAATTTCAGCGAAATCTTCCTGAAAAATTATTAAACATGTGTTTTGATTTCGGCACCCTAAAAAAATGAAATTTTAGGTGAAATTTCGCCGAAAATTTCGAAATTTAATACCTTGACTGTGACACATCATCAATTAATAATTATTTAATAAAAATATAATAATTGTGCAATACCTAAAGAGACCTTGACGTTTTGTTTGGAATGTATGCCGATAAGCCTGATATGATCTCATAACTAATGTGAATCAATTTTCAAGATTATTGATGATAATGTTGTTATTAAAAAAAAAAAAAAGATAATGCATTTGTTTTTTTTTTATGATCTGCACTCTTACACATATCTATTGTAAATTATAATAAAATAATTAATGACATGGACAACATAAACACATATTGGTACATTTAGAGCATGTATAATGGCATGGCTAAATGTTATGTTATATGCTAAATATAGCAAAATTGATAAAAAAGCTCACTACAATGGCATAGCTAAATTTAGTATTTGCTATGCTATTGCTAAATTTTTCACTATATATAGCAAAAAATTTAGCAATTGCTATTGAGAAACTCAAGATAAAAGTAGACTCATCATCTAAAAAGTATGGGTAAAGAAAGAATAAACAAACCTAGTGAAAGAAAGTGATTGGTTGAAAAAGTGTTGGGTCCCACGGAGAGAGAGAGAGAGAGAGAGAGAGAGAGAGAGAGAGAGAGAGAGAGAGAGAGAGAGGAAATGATATTCATGTGGGTGAAAAAGGTTGCAGCAAAATGCATGAAGATGGGTAGCTATCATGGGTTGATTGGCCATGTATTCAAATGTTACAATTCCTAAATTTGACTTTGACAAGAAAAATAATAAAATATTAATTTGGGTATTAAAATAATAATATTTAAATATATTTAATATTGAGCTCATATTAAAGATCTCATTAAAATATTTACAATAATATAATTATTAAAATAATTTAATATATTAAATTTAATTTATAAGGATATATGAATATATTAAAAATATAAACATACTAACATATAGATATAACTTTTGTGCCATTGGAGCAAAAAGCACAAAAGCTATTGCTAAATTCTAAAAGTCATGCTAAATATAGCATACAACAAAAAAGTCATTGTACATGCTCTTAGTACCTAATACATACATGAAAAATATACACGAAAAGGTACCAATGCACAATCATAACATCACTGCATAAGACTATTCTTGAAAATGAAATTTGAGTTTCTCCAAAAAAAAAAGAAAAAAGAAAATTTTAGAAAAAAGACTCCAACTATACCTTGTTTTGCAATTGAGGATGCCAATTTTAAGTTGTTCCAATTAAGGACTATATCTAATAGTCAGCTTCAATCAAGAGTTTTCCGTCAAGTTTGTCAACAAATCCGTTAAAAGTTGACCACGTAACCTGCACGTGATTTACTTTTAGGGGCAATTTCGTCTTTTTGTGCTGAATAAAATCAGACCCTCTCCATTTTAATGGATTATCAACTTAAACACAAAAAATAAAAAAGATTTGACGCTCTTAAACCATTGAAGAAAGGCTGTTAGGGTTCCAGAACCTTTTTCAGTGCAGTTCGACTCGAGAATAGTTGGGAATCCTTGCCACTTTGACTAAATCGAGATGGATATAGGTGAATTTCTCATACATGATGGGGATCCTCCAAACTATTGTAAGTGGTCCCGTGGTCCATACTTTGAGTTTTTACTTCTATTTTGGGTGTTTTGATGAAGTGCAATTTGTGGAATATTCTTCTTTTTTGGGTATGTCATCTCTGTGTTTATGTACTAGGTATGTCATCTCTGTATTTATGTACTAGTTTTTTGTTCGATTTCTTTATTGACCTTTTGTTCACTTCCAATTCCAATAAATTTATGTACTTGCTTGCAAAATAGTACTTTAATTATTAGGGTTTAGTGAAATTATTAATTAGTTAAATCAATTTAAATTTCTTAATTAGATAAATAAATTAGTTTACAGGTTTTGTTTTTTGTTTGTGGCATTATTAATTAATTATTCTATTACTTAACTACCAATTTGCTAAAGATGCATATTTTAGAGTCTTGTTGTTGATGGTTATAGTCCATTACTTAATATATGCATTCATATGCATAATTGCAGCTAATCCTGATCACTTTACATTGGAGATTCATCGTCGGGGTGCCTTGCTGACATTGAATAGTGCAACTGGAGAGTGCATTTATAATGCTGGAAAGGTGATTTGGGCAGACTATTGCAATTTGGACTACATGTCCTTGTTTGAAATGGATGGGATTGCAAACATGATACATGAGGATCCTATCTCAACCCCAACCATTGTATTTTTTGAATTTTTTTACGGTTCAACACCTAGTTAACTCAATGGAAGAACACATGTTTAGGGAATGTAATACTTTCATTGCAAAAGGCAAATCCCAAACAGTACAATCAGAATAAAAACTAAAATGCCAAACAAAGAAATATAACTACAAGAAAACAAAAGAGGACAAAGTGCAGAAAACAGCAGAAAATAAAACCAGACAGCAACAAACTAAAAAACCAACGCAAACTAAAACTGCTAGCACAAACTTAAGAAGGAGGGGGCATATCTACCCAATCCAAAGGACACTCTCTCCTCTTAGCAAGCAAAGCAACTTCATCTGCAGCTCTATTTGCTTTCCTATCAATCCACAACCATCGCACAGAAATGGAAGAACGCATGTTAAATAAATAAAATGTATTCAGTCCCATAGCAAATGCAAACAAAGCCAGTAAGCCACAAACAGGGAGTACAATAAAGCTAAACATCTCAAATTAAATAAATATAAAATAAGCAACAAAAATCCCAAATCAGAAAGTAGTGTTCGATTTGTTGGCTTGATATCAGAAGCACTACTGCGAATAGCTTGAACTTGAGACTTCCTGCATTTGTTAGTTGCCAATTAGGGATCAGGAGCATCATATCAGTACAAGAAAATACACCATACAAGACAATTCTTGAACCAGTTCAATTCTCAAATGATTAATCATATTGAAAGGCTAAGGTTATAGATACATTGTGGGGTCATTTGACCACAATAATTAGACAAATACCATACAGTATACAATACAATAATCAGAAATTAAGTGCAATATAAATTACCTGTGCTGCCGCTGCCAAGAGTTTAATTTGGTTTGCCAACAGTACCTTCAACTCTCGTATCTTGCTTCCAGTCCGCCCAGTCCCAGCCCGCCCATTTCCCCAAGTCCCCTAATTTTTCAAATCCTTTTCTCGGGACAAGGACATATTTTTCCACATACTCTTGAAAAGATTCTTCAGATAATTCATCATCAGATACAGCAAGATCAAACCTCCTATCCATTCCTTCCTTATACCATTCCTCCATCGACGGAAAATCAGAAGGCAAAGAAAAATCAGAAGACGCATCAGTATCTGACCCTGAATTACCACCAATTTTGTTGGATGATTCCTCCTTCTTCGCCTTCTTCTTTGCCTTCTTCTTCGCCTTCTTCTTTGCCTTCTTCTTCGCCTTCTTCTCCTCCTCCTTCCAGGCTTCTTCCCTCATCTTCTTTGAGGCTTCTTCTTCTTCTTCCCCCGTCTTCTTTGAGACTTCTTCTTCTTCCCTTGTCTTCTGCAAGGTTTGTGCTTCAAACATCAGTCTCAACTCTACTAGACTTTTCCTATTCTCGTTATGTTTCTTTCTCCTTCTCTGTCTCATCTCCCCATCACAACCTGTAAACCCTGAACTTACACCAGTTATCTTGGATTCCTGCATCTTGGATTTTGCCTTCCCCTTCAGGGCATTCTTCGATTTCGCACCCTGTTGGTCCCAAACAGTCACCCCCATCGATGTAGGTTAGGTTTGAAAGATAGTTATCTATTTGTACAATTGCAGCGTATCCCCAAATTGACCAAAGCAGAAGCGTATTTGCAAATACCCTAATTGGAAAATCAATAATAACAATCAAAAGAGAGAGATGAAAAGACAGAATCTACTGAATATATCAGAAGCTAAAGAATTCGATCTAAGATTATAGTTTTATCAAAAAACAAAAACATCAAGTTTACAGAATCAAAAAGCAATAACCGCAAGAATTTTTTAAAAGCAAAGAAAAAAAAGTGGAAATTGATCTGATAACTACATAAGAAAATACATAAATATATACAGAGACATAGAGAGCATAGTTGGTGTGAATCGGATTGGGAATGAGGTGAGAGAGAGAGACAGAGAATTGGGGTTTTGGTGGTGGTGATCACTTTCAATTGCGTTAATAATTGGGATTTTTGCCTCAAAAAAGATAAGTGGGTTTTTATACTTTCACCGCACTGAAAAAAGAAATTAAATTTTGAATTTCGAAAAAATTTTAATAAAAATTTTGAAGATTTTAAAATTTTAATAAAAATTATATAAAAACGACAAAAATTACTATTAAAATACGAAAAATTTTTAATAAAACTTTACTATATGTTTATTTAACATATTATCTATTAAATTGATAAAAAATATTGAAAAAATCAAATTATATAATAGATTTTATGTGATATAAGATGAATATAATGCGCGCTGGAGCAAATACTGTTAAATAAAATTAGTTTAATGAATAAATAAAATTGATATATTCTTTGTACTATATAATTTAATTATACACTAAAATCTAAACTCTAATACTCGATATACCCTATATACCCTAATACTCGATATACCCTATATACCCTAATACTCGATATACTCTATATATCCTAACACTTTTTAGGGTTAAATACAAAAAATGATCCTCTAACTTTCACTCATGCCTCAAAGTGGTCCATGAACTTCAAAACGTGACAAATTTACTCACAAACTTTTCAAAGTATTTAAAGTCGATACAAATGTTAACTTTTATTTAGTCAATTGATAGAAATGATCATATGCACCGCACATGACCATTTTTATGGGGGTATTTATGTCTATTAAAACAAACAAACTGAAAAAATAAAAAAAAATGGAAAAAAAAAACTAAAACTAGAATAAAAAAATAAAAAGGGGAGGTCCCCCCGTCCCAACCCTCGCTGCCTCCACCTTCCCCCTCCACCCCATTCGTAATCTCATAAAATCTCACTTGAATCACCAAATTAAACTAATTAGATTTGTATCAGAGCTTTGCCCTATCGCCATGAATGATCAATGACTCAAAAAAAAGCTAACAAACCCTTGACACAATCATGCAGAACTACCATCATTGAGATGTTGCATGTGGGACCTGCACCTTGAAACTCAAGGTGTCATACCAAAAGCTATATACAAATAGCAGCTAAACTCTCTTTTATTGCTGCAACACATGGATAATTAACAATTAATTATAACAGTTCTGTTAATTTCAGAGTACATCTATAAAGTTGATGAATGCTCCAAAATCAGATAAAAAAAATTATCTTCCTTACCAATTTATACTTCACGTTAATCATTACTCTCAATTTAACAACTTTTAAACAATCAGTTTCAGTGTATCACAAATTACAATAAACCCTAAATAATAAGCAGCTCAATTTAACAATTAAAACAAATGCCAAAAGCCAGAAATAGAATGCTATTGAATTGAGATCTAATCATTACCAAACAGAGAATTTTTTTATTTTCTTGCAAAGAAGAAACACAAAAAAATCTGAATTCATATACAAAAAAAAACACACACACGCAAAGCCCACATCGAGTGGAGCTCTCACTCACCTAGTGTCACCTAGCTCTTGGCTCACACAGTAATATTATCTGACTATCAAATTGCCACTCCTCACTTCTTGCTATTGTAATCGACGACCTTGGAGTCGGTGACAGACCGCGAGTGCTGCACGATGGACCGTCCGATCGAGTTGATCCAGTCCTCCTTCTCTTTCTCGGAGTCGGCGATGAAATACATGGTGTCGGCGTGCGTGGAGAGCTCGAAGGCCTACTGCTTGTTGAGGACGTCCTCGGTGCCCTTAATGGTGAGGCACGAGAATGGGGTGTGACAAGAGCCAGGAGGAGAAGGAGGGTGGAGGCAGCGGGAGGGACCTCCCCTTTTTATTTTTTTCTTTTAGTTTTAGTTTTTTTTTCCAGTTTGTTTTTAATTTTTTTTCAGTTTGTTTGTTTTAATGGACATAAATACCTCTATAAAAGTGGTCTGTGCGGTGCATATGATCACTTATGGTAATTGACCGGATGAAAGTTAATATTTGTACCAATTTGAAATACTTAAAAAAGTTCGTGGACAAATTTGTCATGTTTTGAAATTTGTGGACCACTTTGAGACATGAGTGAAAATTGGAGGACTAATTTTGTATTTAACCTTACTTTTTATACTCTATAATCTATACATTAAACCCTATATATTCTATATTTTTTAAGATATTAAGTTAGGCCCTTTATGATATTTTTAATTATTTTTTTATATATGAAATATCAAACTTTTTTTTTTCTTTCCAATTGCCCAAAGGCCCCAAATCCCCACTCTTTTTTTTTTTTTTTATAAATATTTTCTTCCTTTTTTAGTAAATAATTATAAACCCCCTAATTTTATCTTAGTTAATTCATAGTCTCCAATCATTTTATAGTTAATTCACAGTCCCTTATTTTACTTAAATTTTTGCCTAAACCCTATAATCAAGGAGTAAAATTTCTGTTTCGAGAAAATTTTCAATGGAAATTTTGACGAAAATTTCGGTTAAAATTTCGATTTCGATAAAATTAGATAAAAACGACGGAAATTGTTATCAAAATATGGAAATTTTGAATGACACTTGACCATATGTTTATTTAACATATTATCTACTATATTGATAAAAAATATGGAAAAAAACCAAATATTATAGTAGATTTCATATGATATAAGGTAAATATAATGCACGCTGGAGACAAATACTGTTAAATAAAAATAGTTCATTAATTAATAATTACATAAAAATGACCTTTTTTTAAGGGATATTTAATCATTTTGAATCCAATTATCCTTAAAACATATGTGGACAAATAAGAAAATGACATGTATTGTTATTTTCTAAACCACTTAATCCAATAACCAAAAATAATCTAAATAGATTGTGAGATCTCGAAAAGTTGGTTTATAATTTATTTTGAAATAAATAGTGATTTATTGATAATTATCTTGTTAATTCGGAGATATTAGAATTTTTCTGAGAAATTTTGGAAGGAAATAAATGAATTTGAAGTTGTAGAAAAATAAAATTTATCAAGACGAGCTCACGAGATTTTACAAAACGTTTTTCGGACCTCGAAGTTAATTTTGATAAGTTATTTGAATTTTAAGTGATTTCGGCGAGTCATTGAGGAACAATAAAAAGTAGAAAAGACTCAGTCTTGATTTTATTATTATTGGAAAAGTCTCGGGTCAACGAGCGCATAAACGCAAATGAAACGTGTTTTTTTTTCTTTTTTTTTTCCTTTTTTTTTTCTTTTCTTTTCTCTTCTTTTTTTTTCTTTCCTTTTTCCTTTTCACCCGTGACTTCTCCTGCTCTCCAATCTTCCCTTTCTCTCTCCAGCCTTCATTTTCTTTTCTTTCTCCAGACTTCTCACGCAGACAACACTTCTCCCTCCCCCTCACTCCTCCCTCCCCCTCCCCGATTTCCTTCTCTTCCGGAGCTCCTCTCCTCCCCGGATCTCCTCTCCCTCCAGTCTCTGCCTCCCTTCGGTCTCTGCGCCAAGCCTACTACCAACTTTCTTTTTTAATTTTGACCAGAGGTCAAGAAGATGAAGTCAAATATTAAATTACATGAAAGAAAGAAAGGCAGAGGCTTCAACCTTTTTTATTTGTTTGTTTTGGGTTTTGTTGGAATTGAAGGAATGGATGATTACATTCATTTATTCCCAGTCCCAGTCAGTCGACTCAGTCCCACACCGGCAGCGTCAAAAGGGGAAAGCCGACCTTTAGGTGACGGATTTCAACGAAATTTGGAGAAATTTAATAAAAAATGTGCTTGGAGCATTTTCGAAATTTCGGACAAAATTTAAGCGAAATTTCGGGCAAAATTTAAGCGAAATTTCGGCAAAATTACCAAAATTTCATTAAAATTTTTACGAAAAATAACGAATCTGTGATAAAATTTCTGAATCCCCAAAAAACGAAAATTTCGGCCAAAATTTTCGAAATTTCATTCTTTGCCTATAAATCAATGGATATACAACTTTTATTTTTGTTATAATTCCGGTTGTGCCCTTCCGATTATGATTACTGTGCACGACTCACTTTCCAATTTTATTTCTCTCGTTCTCTCTTTCTCCTTTGTCTCTCTCTCCTCTGGTTCTCTCTGTCTCTCTCCCGGCGCGTGCTTCGTTGTCCGGCGACGGTTGTCGGCGATACCGGTCCCGATCTTCTCATCTCTCCTCCTTCTTCCTCCCCCTGTATTCCACTCTCAATGAAAATTAGCGTCGACGCCGGATCGGGTCTAGGCAGACCCGAGCTCCCTCACTGGCGATCCACCGAGCTCGTCCTACTCCGACGCCTCCAATGGAGGACGGAAGTCCAGCTCCGTCGCCGTCGCCGCTTGCTCAGTCGTCGGAATGTTCGTCGCGTGCTTCACTCCGCCGGAGACCAAGAGCTTCGCTGATTCCGACGAGTTCAAAGCTCCCTCTAGTAATTCCGTTTCCTTTTCAAGTCTTTGGATGTCATGATCTGGTACTTGAACTTGCTTTTCTTTTCTTTTCTTTTCTGGTTTGTGTTTGGTTGCTGAGAAACATTGTGGAAAATGAAAGAAGATGGGGTTAAATTAATTTATACAATTGAAAGTCCTCTGTAAGTAGGTATGGTCCTTCCTTCTTGACTTTCAAAATTAATGAAAACGAGAGCCTCTATGGGGTAGATAAGCAGAAATGGTGAAGAAGAAGAGGAAAAGATGGCCAAAAAATAAAACAATGTAAAAAGGAGATGTGAAACTGAAACCCATATTGTTAAAGACTGACTGTACAAAGTCATGTGAAAGAATCATATTAAATTTCTTATCTTTATGTAGAAGATGGGTGATTAGATACTGCACATTGTATTAAAGACAAATTAATCAATTCCGATACTGCACATTCCACAGTAAAAGTCAACATTAAGCGCATTTTCCAAATTTTGAATGGCACTAATTGCTGCTACCCATAATAACTTCCTGTGTTTTTGTCTTTCTGGATTGTTCTTTTCAGTACGGATCTTTGGTCTAATGTGGGTGCTGATCTACCAAGGCTAGTGTCTTGGTTGATCTTAGCTTTTGTGGTATGCCGGGAGGTTCCTATACTTTTTCAGAAGGTAAAACATTTCTCTCTCTTTTATTCTATTTTTATTTTAACCATATTCTTTGGAATTCTTCATCTTATGGATTGTAGTATTTTAAATTATAAATCATACTCCATTTGTTGGAGACTTGTTAATGGTGCACTTGCATGTGATGTTTTAGGACATATGCCATGGAAAATTAATACACTAATATAAGGAATTAAATATTAAGATGTAAGAGGTCTGATTTTGCTTTAAAATCTGAGTTAGTGGTGATATATAAGTAATTTTCCATAATTTTTTCTTGGTAAAAAGCTTAATTCTCCAAACATTATGAAAATGTATTATATTGGTTTTCATTGCTACATGACTTGAGTTCTTTAGTATTTTTTCTGATTTGAGCATAGGGTAATGGTTCTAAGTAATTTTCCATCATACTCATCTTCTGCCATTGTCTTAACTGGGAGACTGTTGTGTATTAGGATGTGATTAATGATGTACTATGTTTTGCTTCTTGTGCAAATTCTTTAGAACTTGCTATCTAGGATCTTTGTAGGATAGTGGACATCTTGTCCACCAATTGTTTTATGTATTTTTTTTATTTTCTTTTAATGAAAATTTGTTTCTTAAAAAAAAAAACACAAAACAAAAAAAGATTTAAAGAAAGAAATTTTAAGTAGGATTCAGGAAATTGATGTTTTGGAGGAAGATGGGAACCTTAATGAGGCTTTGAAGGAGAGGGGTGACCTTAGAGGTAAATATCAAAGAAGAGATCTCTTGGAAACAAAAAATCAAGGTGAAATGGTTAATAGATTGGGACAATAACTCTAGGTTGTTTCATAGGATTGCGAGTGGTAGGAAGGTGGAAAAATTGATTAATAAGCTGGAAGATGAGGAAGGCAACATCACTGATAGTGAGGATGCCATTGTGAGTTTGGCTTCTTTTTGTGGTGAGGTTTTGGGAAGAGTCTTGTGGGTAATTTGGCAAGTGGAGCTGCTTTCTGAATTATTTGGTAGTTTTAACATGTGGGTTTGTTTCATGATCTATATTAAAAAAAAAAAAAAGGTTAAATACAAAAATGGCCCATGAAGTTTACAGTAAATCTCAATTTAATCCACTAACTATAAAAAGTGTCAATTTGGTCCACGAAAAATGGTACAAAAATAGTCCAGTGAACTTCACCAAAGTTGTACAGGAAATTTAACGAAAAATGGTCATGTACACAGCAAGTGACCACATTTTCAGGGGCATTTCAATTCGTTCATCACATTTTCATGTGACCAATTTCGTTAATTTTCGGATGGAAATTAACGTTTGTACTGCTTTGGTACAACTTGGAAAATTCGTGGATCAAATTAACATTTTTTATAATTAGTAGACCAAATTGAGAATCAATGTAAAGTTCGTAGACCATTTTTGTATTTAACCCTTATAAAAGTATGCATTGAACTTCGCTTCATGTAGATTTGAGGTGTTTCTATAACAATTGAAAGTATCTTCCAATTACTTTGATCTATGTGACTTTTATATTTCTTGTCTTTGTTTGTCATGCTTTGGCATTATTGATGGTGGCTGACATTTGGTGTTAAACAAATTTCTAAGTTGCTTACTGCTATGCTTGCACTTTCCGCCGTTAGTGAGCATGGTGAGAATATTACTTTGTCATCTTGCCAATATCTCCATGCAAATAAATGGGCATCTTATTTTCACCACCAAGCTACATTGGAATGTCTATACACTTCAATTCTATTTATATAGCCTATTTTTATGAGTACCTTGAGTGTGGATTTAGCTCCCAAAAATAAAACAAATGACATTGTTGTTGTCTGCTTGTGCCTCTTTGATTTGTTCTGAGGCGAGGATGAAAATTCTCTTAAAGTTTTATTTTCAGGGTTCAGAAGTTAGTGGTTCAACTCACTCCAATCTTGCACCAAAGAACATTGAAAATCTAGAACAATTTGTGACGGAATTTTTCAAAAGCCTTCCTTGCACACTAGTTACCTCTGTGAGTGTGCTTGGAGGGCCTCATTCTAGTCTCTTACAACAGTTGTTACAATCTAATTCGAGTGTTAGAGCATGAATTCTGGTAACACGTTTGAAGTCTAACCATAAACTCATTGTTATGCTTTTGTCAGTCTCTGAACAAATTGAAGGTAATCTTGTTTTGACAGCAGTTCAATATATGCGTTCTGCATTATTAATAATATGCAACTTGTAACGGGAGCTCCTAAATGGAAAGTACATGCCGCCTTAGATTGCATTTGTCTATGGGCTTTACTAGGCTCCACTGACGTTGATGATATTATTCCAGAGTATAAAATCATAAGGGAGGGGATTCACTTGTTAAAAGCGGATGAAAGTGGTCGTAAATCCCTTGATGGTCGCCTTGGCCAATTTCTGAGGTAGGTTGTTTCAATCATGTTACATAACTATGTGGAAGATACATGACATCTCATTTTTAACACAAATTTAAGACCATTGGATTCAGCCACTTACAATGGTTTAGATGAATGCTGATGTACCTTTTTCTCGTCTTAAATAAATAAAAGAAATGAAATTAATTATAATGGGAAAAAGTTTAGCGTGAAAATTAGATCTATTTCAAAACTTTCAGGGAAGATGAAAGGTTTATCTATAACTGAAATTAATGAGAATTTGTTAATAGGTAGATTGAGTTTGTTTTTCTTTCAGATATAACTAGAGGTTAAAGAATCAATTTTTTTGGTATACTTAAAGTTTGCTAACCAGATTATGCGAGTGTTTTATACGTTCAGAAACCCTTAGGTTGGTCTATATCAAAGAGGATATTTTTTGCTTTAAAATCTGAGTTAAAGGTGGTGTTAACTAATATCCTATAATATTTCCATGCACTAGTAATTTAGTTACAGTATGATTTGGTCTTTCAAAGTACGTTTTTTTGGGAGAATGGTAAAGCAAGTTCCTGGGCTCGGCATATGAGAGGCTACCCAAGAAATTGAAAAATCAACCCGATAAGAAGACAATAAATGAGAGTGATATGACAGTTCTCATCAAAACATCCACAGATGCCTTTAATGAAAAGGTGTATCTTTGAAAACTTTATACTAATGGCATTGAGAAACCGTCTGAATTAGCCTTCGAAGAAATAAAGAAAGTACAAAAGACACTTGAAAGTGTGAAGTCAGTAAGAAGAGAGCCAATAATTTTGGTTCTGGACCCGGAGATGCAGGTATGCGTTTGATTCCTTTGCAACTAGATAGACAACAATGTATTAAGCTTACAAACCTTATCTGTTTTTGTTTTTGTAATAGATGTTACCTCTGGAGAGTTTGCCAATTCTAAAAAACCAGGAGGTCTATTGGATGCCCTAAGTAGGGAGCATCTTCGTGACTATGCAAAATATCCAAGTTCGCGAAAGCCAAGTTTGGAGTACTAAGATTCCATGCATTGATCCTTCACATACAATTGATCTCCTGAATCCTAGTAAAGATTTAGCTGCTACATGAGATTTTAAAATGTATTATGAAATTTTCATTTGAATAACTCCAAATGAGAATTCAAATGAAAATTCCTGTATTAGCTAAATATTTACTGGGATTCAGGAGAACAATTGCATGTGAGGGAATAATGCAAGGAATCTTAGTACTCCAAACTTATCTTTCGAGAACTTGGTTATTTTGCATAGTCACAGAGATGCTTCCTACTAAGGGCATCCGATAGACCTCTTGGTTTCTTAGAATTGGCAAACTTTTCAAGGGTAACATCTACTATAAAAATAAAAACAAGTAGGGTTTGTAAGCTTAATAAATTGTTGTCTATTTAGTTGCTCTATCTAGTTGCATAGGAATCAAACGCATACCTGCACCTCCGAGTCCATAACCAAAATTATTGGCTCTCTTGTTAGTGACTTCACACTTTCAAGTGTATTTTGTACTTTCTTTATTTCTTCGAAGGTAAATTCAGACAGTTTCTCAATGTCATTAGCATAAAGTTTTGAAAGATACACGTTTTCATTCAAGGCATTTGTGGATGTCCCGAGGAGGACTTTCAGATCACTCTCATTTATTGTATTCTTACCGGGTTGATTTTTCAATTTCTTGTGCAGCCTCTCATATGCCGAGTCCAAAAACTTGCTTGACCATTCTCCCAAAAGAACGTACTTTGAAAGACGAAACCATACTTCTTCTAAATCACTAGAGCATAAAAATATTACAGGTTATTAGTTATACACCACCTTCAACTCAGATTTTAAAGCAAAAAATATCCTCTTTGATGTAGGACAACCTAGGGGCTTCTAAATGTATAAAACACTCGCATAACTTGGTTAGCAAACTTTAAATATACCAAAAAAATTGATTCTTTAACCTCCAGTTATATCTGAAGGGAAAACAAACTCAAGTTACTTATTAACAAATTCTCAATAATTTCAATTATAGATAAACCTTTCATCTTCCCTAGAAGTTTCGAAAAAAATCTAATTTTCACGCTAAACTTCTTCTCATTATAATTAATTCCATTTCTTTTATTTATTTAAGACAAAAGAAAAAGTTACATCAACATTGATCTAAACTATTAAAAGTGGCTGAATCTAATGGTCTTAAATTTGTGTAAAAAAAGAGATGTCATGGATCTTCCACATAGTTATGTAACATGATTGAAATAGCCTACTTCAGAAATTGACCAAGGCGACCATCAAGGGATTTACAACCACTTTCATCTGCTTCTACCAAAGTGAATCATTTCCCTTATGATTCTATACTCTAGAATAATATCATCAACGTCAATGGAGCCTGGTAAACCCCATGGACAGACCCAATCTTGGGCGACATGTACTTTCCACTTACAAGCACCTGTTAGAAGTTGCAGATTATTAACAATGCAAAACTCATATATTAACTGCATGCCTTCAAAACAAGATTACATTCAATTTGTTCAAAGACTGCAAAAGCATAACAATGAGTTTACGATTAGACTTCAAACGTGTTACTAGAATCCATGCTCTAACACTCAAATCATATTGTAACAACTATTATAAGAGACTAGAATAAGGCCCTCCAAGCATGCTCTAGCACTCGAATCAGATTGTAACAACTGTTGTAAGAGACTAGAATAAGGCCCTCCAAGCACACTTACAGATAATTGGTGTGCAAGGAAGGCCTTTGAAAAATTCTGTCACAAATTGTTCTAGATTTTCAATGTTCTTTGGTGCAACACTAGAGTGAGTTGAGCCACTAACATCCGAACCTTGAAAATAAAGGTTTAAGAGAGTTCTCATCCTCGCCCCATAACAAATCAAAGAGGGGCAAGCAGACAACAACAATTCCATTTGTTTTATTTTTGGGAGATAAAATCTACACTCAAGGTACTCATAAAAATAGGCTATATAAGCAGAATTGAAGTGTATAGACATACCAATGCAGCTTGGTGAAAATTTCCCACAACCCATCCAAAGAGACTTGCTTTACCTACTCCTCCAACCCAATTAGCTTTACTTGCACCACCCACCCATCCCAAATCACTCACCAGATTTCCCTAAGCACAGCTAACCTCCCAAACCCCAAGTAACAAACCTACTACCTCCCTCTGTTTCCCATCGTTTATCCGAAGCTGAATATCAGGCGGTATGAAAAGAATCAGTGTTTCTTTTGTGAAGGACCATTCAGACCTAGGCACCTTTGTAAGAAGGCTTGAGCATTATTGATTGATGCCACTAGTGAGTATACTGTGGATATTTCAGAACATGTGGGCGAGGATGTGGTGGTGACTGAGGTGTAAGATATCGAGCCTTTGATTTCCATTCATGTGCTTGCGAGCCCGTCCAAGACAGACACCATGTGTATGTGAGGATTAATTAGGAAACATAAGGTACATTTTTTTTCTTTGATAAGAACAATACTTTTATTAATAGAAAACAGAAAGTACATCATAGTGGGCAACCTATCCGCTAACGCAAAAACTAAAAATTTTACAATAGAGAACAGCTAGACAGAACAATATAGCCTTCCATTGGGAAACGTAAGGTACATGTCACCCATAATTTCATCAACCCTTCCATTTTGAAACATATTGTTTGCCCTTTGTACAATGCTATACCTCTCCATGTTTTGGTAGCTAGTGGCACTCATATGTTCACTAAAGAGCACACGCCTAGTATGGCAATGAAGCTACAGGGCTTTGAATTTTCTACAGATTAATATATTTGGTTAGTGTCTGGTTGTGAAGTGTTGTTGGGAGCCGCATGGCTCATAACATTGGGAAATATTTTGTGGAAATTTGAACTAATGACAATGAACTAAGATCCAAATAGTATTTCATGTTTCTTTGTTGAAAGCCAAGTTGGGATGTAACATCACACCTTCAACTACCATGCCCCCCTTGGTCGCTAGAGATAGGCCACAATGCATTCCTGAGAAGATATTGGACCATGGCTTGGTCAAGCGCCACAATCTGCCAGTGACCCACTAATTGATCAAATGGGCCGCCTATCCTTCTGAAGATACGATAGGGGAGGACGCTGCTTCTATTCAGGCCCATTTTTCAGATTGCTTGGCCTGAGGACAGGCCTCTTTTTGAGGGGGAGGGATACTGATAGGTGACCATTTACTGATAGTAATATTTGGGCTGAGATAATAGGTGAGACTCATCACTTTCGTGTGAGGGGATTTCTAGAAGTTTGATTGGTTATGGGTTATTAGTATATTAATTCAATAACCTGTAGTATTGTCATGTGGTACTTGTTACTTCTCTCATATCCATTTCCTTTAAAAGATCCTTTGTAATAGTGAAAATGCTATCTGAGAAATGAATACTCTATAATTTTCTTTGAGGTCAGCAACCTGTAATTTGCTAAAACCTCAATTTCATATTTGAGTCCTACCAAATAGACCTTAGCAATTTAATCTGATAATGCACCACAAACGCAGAATAATTAAAATAAAATCAATACGCATAACACACCCAGAAAGATAAAATAAAACCAATTTGCATGACAAACCCATTAAATAAAAAAAATAAAAAAACAATGATTCTACAACATTGCAAACAGAGTAAAGGCACACAATGTAGGAAGAATTAACAAATCCAACCGTCTTAAAATTCTGACAAAATATAGACTATAAAGAGAAATCCACATTAAGAAACCCAAAAGGAATAAAACAATGGTCCAAAAATGCAATCTCTTTAGTGGAATTTTTTGTGAAAAAAAATGAGAATAATCAAAGACCCACGCTACCCATATGCAAAACCCAAACACTAAAATACAAAGAATAGGAACATACCTGCAAATTGTTCGAATCCAAAACCCAATACCCTTCACGGTTGCTGTCTGTTCTTGGAAAACCCTAAAGCACACAACCAGTGATTCAACTTTTCAAATTTATTATCAATTAAAGAAAACTATGGAAGAGATGGCTGAGAAGAAACAAAGAAACGAAGTGTGGAAAGAGAAAAGAGCTAAGAAAGAAAGAGATGGCGGGAGGCTTTACCCAGAGGAAAGTTTTTGGAGTGAGATGAAGGTGGTGGGGGGGCTGCTTCGTTGGAGGTTGAAAGTGAGAGAGAGAACCAGCGGCGGCTGTGCAAACTGATCAGGAAGAATAAAAACATAGGGTTTTAATGGGGAGCAGTTTTGTTCACTTCTTTTTAACTCCAGTGTATGCTCACCTCTAATTTAAAATACTGACACGTATTTAAAAAATTAAGCATGAGTTTATCTATTATATTTAAGGCATAAATTCAATTTAGACACATAACTATATATGCTATTTCAACGAAATCCACAAACTTTAAAATATTTCAAATATACACTCGATTTATTATCTAAATTGAAAAATAAATTTTTGCCTATTAATCGGTTGAGAGATCAGTTAAATGTCATCTTGGCTTTTGCTGATTGGGATTACTTAGCAACGTGGCGCTATCTCAGCAAACATTTCTTTCTAAATGAGCGACACGATGACACATATATACCTAACCCCTGATACGGGCCCACAAACTCATCATCACTTTCTCGCTCGTTGAACACAAGTGAAGAATTTATATTTGAATTTGGGGGAAAACGTGATGTTTTTGGGAGACTAAATGGTCAGGAGAGCATTCGATGAGTGGGAAAGAAGTGATGGGTGTGTGGGCCCGTGTCAGGTGGACATGTGTTGCTCATTTGGCGGAAAAGGTATGCTGGGTTGGTGCCACATTGCCAATTAATCCCCTTCAGCAAAAGCCAAGCTGATATTTAACTAATCTATCAACAAATCAATGGACGGAAGTCCATTTTTCAATTTAGATAATAAATTTGGTGTATATTTGAAATATTTTAAAGTTCGTGGACCCCGTTGAAATGACATATATAGTTATGTGTCTAAATTGAATTTATGCCTATATTTAATTATTACTCTATAATAAACAATTCATACAAAACATTTTAAAATATTTTAAACTTCAAAAAAAAAAAAATTAAGAAAACTCAACTCTTTTCATCTTCCCCGTTCTTCACCCCCTCCTTCTTCTTCCTATATCTCTTTGCCAAATCTCGTTGATCCCATTTTTCTCCTCTGCCAAATCTCTCTATTTCTCTCTCTTTCTACTGTGTTTCTGTGATTTTGATTTCTATTTGATTTTATGTTTCTGTGTTCCTGGCATTTTTGAGGTTGTTTTGTGTGATATAAATATGCCAATAATTGTGAGAAATATAAGCTGCCATGGGTCTTGTTGTTAGGTGAAGAAATCACAGAGTATGATAAGGAAGATGAAGAAGAAGAAGATGGGTTTTTGATTGGATTGCTCGGGTTTTGATTTGTGTTCGTTTGTGGTTTTGGTTTTGGTTTTATTTGTTTATTTTTGTTTGGGGCTGGGTTTATTTGACCTTGGGGTTTAGTTGCAAAAGTTCTGGGACGAGGAAGGAGGAGAAAGAAGAAGAAGGGGTAGGGGCTGGTGGAGAGATGCATACGTGGGTGGGCTATGGGTTTTCTTAAGTTTTTTTTTTTTTTTTTTTTGAACTCTTAAATATTTTAAAATGCTTTGTATGAATTGTTAATTTTTGAATAATAATTAAATATAATGGATTAACTCATGGTTAACATTTTAAACATATGGCAGTATTTTAAATGAAAAGTGAACATAGATCTGAGTTAAAGAGGGTGAGTAAAACTGCTCTCATTTTAATGTACATCAATCCCATCATCTAACATCTATTAGACACTTAACCTTATATATTATATTCTCTATAGTCTATACACTTTACCTTATATCATAAACTTAAAACTTAAAATTTAAATACACTAACTTGGCCAAAAAAAATACACTAAACTCTATTAAATATCTTATACACTATAATTAAAAGTTAAAACTTAAAACCAAATTAAGCATACAATTCTAATTTCTAAACACTAAACTCTATACACTAAGTCTAGGTGTAGGTGTTCATAAAGGAACTTGTTGTTCGTTCATTTGTTTTAAACTTTGACCGCTTAATCAAATTAGTAAACGATTTCCGATTTAGCTGATTTTTTGCAAACATGATCTATCAATGGAGTTATAAAAAATAGACGATTCGGATCAACACAAAATGACCCTTGTGGGCCCCACAAGGTGATCCCTCATTTAACACTAAATGACGGATCCCTTATTGAAAGGGCCCTGATAATATATATAATTATATATAAAGTTATAAAGTAATAAATTAGTTAGCACTATAGTTTAATAGTATATAGTTTATAATACTATAAAGCTTATATAATTTATAGTATATAATATAATATATAGTTTATAATACTATAAGACTATAATTTATATATTTGATAGTATATAGTTTATATAATTTATAATATATAGTTTATAATACTATAAGACTATAGTTTATATATTTGATACTATATAGTTTATATAATTTATAGTATATAGTTTATAATACTATAAGACTATAGTTTATATATTTGATAGTATATACTACATAGTTTATAATACTATAATTATATATGTAACATATATAACATATAACAAAGTATTATAGTCTTAGTAGTTATAAACTAGTTAGTAATTTTTTATTTTTTATTTTTTTTCCATGAAACTAGAGTTAGTAGTTATATAAAGTTATAACTTATAAGCTTAAATTGTTAATACCCTAATCCTAATGTTTTTATTTTATTTTCCCAAACCTCAATCTAAACCCTATTATTTATGTTAATATCTTAATACCTATCATTATTTATGTATGTATAATTATATATAAACTAGTTTTTTTTTTTTTTTTCCCAAACCCCAATTTGCCCAACCAAACCCTAATCACCCAAACCCCAACCAAATCCCAATTTGCCCAAACCCCAATCAAAACCCCATTAAACAAAACAGTAAAATGTGAGATCCCGTATTTTTACAATATTTTATTTTGGGGTTATTCGAAAATTTTGGGGAATTTATTTGAAAAATAAAAAGGTTTTGGATTAATTTTAATTTTTGTTTTAAATTAGGTTTGACCCAAAATTGACTTTTTGTTATATTGGGCTTTTGGTTTCGAACTTAGACTCGTTGGATAGGTCTCGAACTCACGAGTCCGTAGACTCGAACCGTACATTCATCGGAGTTACGGATTAAGAGTTATGGGCGTTTGAAGTGAAGGACAGTTTTGTAATTTTGTGACTTAGGGTTTAATGAGTATAAAAGCTTCATTTTCAGACTTTTTCCTCATTTTTCTCTCCCAGCCGTCACCCTCACTCTCTCTTTTTCTCTGTTCTCTCACCGTCTTCTCTCCTTTGCGCCCGGCGCCAGCGCGTCTGGCGAAGGATGCCGGTGAGGCCACCACCCAAAGCTAGCGCCACCGTGGGGGAGGTAGGCCGCCAAGATCCCGAGCCAGAGCAGCACCCAAAGACCATCACCGTGGGGAAAACCCTATTTCCAACTCAAGATTGGGGAGGTACGCCATAATTTGGTAATTTTTGGTAAATATTTACGAGGCCACCACCTAAAGCCAGCGCCACCGTGGAGTCTTCCAGCCCGGAGCCGGCAGATCTGATGGTGGATTCCTCGCCGTTGGATCTCAATCTTGCCCATGGCGTCGTTAGTAGTGGTGGCGGCGGATTCGGCTCCGCCATGAGGTTACCGTTCCAGCACCACCAGGTTCCGGCTGGAGCCGTCATCGGCAGCGGCGGCGAGTCACGTGCTCTACTTCGATTCGGTGTTCCTCTGTGTATTTTGATCCTGGGTTTTGGTGTGCTGTTGTGTGTGGGTTTTGAACTTGAGAAAAATTGTCCCGGGAGAACAAGCTCGACTAGAAGGTTGATGTGCCTCTGTGTGTGGGTATTTCGAAAATACCGAAATCCGAAGGATCCGAAAAATGTCGAAATCCGAAAAAATTGATTCGGAAATCGGCATCAAAACTAGATTACCGAAATTTTTGGTAATCGAATCGGTAAGGCCATTTACCGATTCGATCAGACCGATGGGCAGCCCTAGTTTTACCTTAACAATTTCTTCAAAAAATTTTGGTGATCCACTTCCAAGTATTCAACTAAAAGATAAAGGGTGCCTTTTTACAAGTCATGATTGACACCTAACAGCGTATCACGACTACCGAGAATAACTAGAATATTGGTGAACCTATTCAATTATTATCTAATCGTAGTATATCATTTTGTCATACAGTAACTCAAACATAAACAATAGGGCATGGAAACTCTTTGTCAATCCCCTGTATATGTAGATATGTCTAGACGTCTTCTAACAAATGTTGGCCAGAGTCTACAGGCCCAACTATCATAGAATGTCATAAAGGTTATTCGCCTTCTTTATGGAATGTGACATATTTCTTATTGTACAGCTATGATCCTTCGTACATGAATCACTAGATTCAATCCATACGTATTCCAAGTCCTTGCCTTGAGTATGGTACATTGTATACTCAAAGTCTAATCACAATATTATATATATCCATATATATATAATTAATATGATAATTAATATTTTCATAATATAAATATCTCATATTTATTATTATGGGCTTTGCCTAAATCCAACTTACTTGGGCTTTGGGCATTGGGCATTGTATTGCATAGATCCGACCCAAATATAAATTATAATTACAAGCTCAAATCAAATTTGAACTTTAATTAATTATTCTCAATAATTAATTTTCAACCTAATAATTAATTAATCCCATCAATTAATTATATTTTTTATCTACAGTTCTATTGCTTGGTCATCAACCTTATATAGAGTGTGACCTCTTAGGTTATAATTCTTCTGGTAGTGGAATATATTGTCTTCCATTAGAAACACTTCTAAAATAAGAATAATTAATAAAAGAGATTTATTAATTAATTCTTCATTCCACAAGTTATGAGTGACGCCTAACAAAATATCATGACTACCCAGAACAACTAGACAGTTGGTGATCCCATTCAATTATTATCGGATCGTAATATATCCTTCTGTCATACAATAACTTGAACATAAACAATAGGGCATGATAACTCTTTGTCAATCCCCTGTAAATGTCCTTATGTCTAGACATCTTCTAACAAATGTTGTCCAATCTATATAATTTGAGAAAACTCATTTCTTAATTTATAATTCAATGCTTTGGCAAGAGTCTCCAGGACAACTATTATAGATTGTCACATAGATTATTCGCCTTCTTTACGGAAGGTGACAAATTCCTTGTTATACGACTACGATTCTTCGTACATGAATCACTAGACCCAATCCATAAGCACTCCAAGTCCCTTAGTCAGGTATGGGTACATTGTATAGTTAAAGTCTAGCCACTCATGCACAAGGCCACCCATGCACAAGGCCACCCATAGTGTCTCAGGTCAAAGGATTCTTTATGACGTTATAATTAAGGATTATTGTTTGACATGTCGTAAAACTCCATACAAGAAATCCTTTTAACAGTCACGTTCAGTGAATTTAATCCCCGACTAAGCACCCACTTGTTTATCATAGTGTCAACCTACATGAATGATTTGAGACTTATCAACCACCCAAAAGGTGCTGATATAACAAATGCTGATATAGAATCATATGTGTCCAATATGTGATCTGTTAGTCAGGAACATCTTTAAGAAATAAGAACTAAGGAGTAAAGGTCTCACATATTCTACTCACAACATACTCTTTCCTTATCTTAATATCCATGGATATTTTATGTATTGTTTCAGTATATCATATACACTGATATTTGAATATATAAAATAGACTTTGCCCTTTTGTATATTTATTTAATTAATTCCTAAAATTTCAATTATGAATTGGCTTTTAGGACATATATCTAACAGAAGTCCCTAAGAAGTAGCGGCCATGATGGAAAGCAAAAGCATTTTATTAGGAGGTATAAAATAATTTGGTCAATAATTTAGGAGCCTTACTATATATTTTCTATGTCAATAATTATTTGGTTTAGTGAATGACACGTTGTCTCTACTTTATATGAGAATGTCTTGAATTCAAATCTTATATAGACATTTTGATTACTCAAAAACAAATTTCCAGAGGACCACAATTCTCATCCCGGACAACCGAACTTAAACTATGAATTGGAATCAGAGTGAGGAGTAGTCAGAGTGAGCATGAATCAGAGTCAAACATTCTCATTAACGTGTTTACTAACTGTCAGGAATCGGAATAAGAAACAACATTATTTCCATACACGTGTTTACTTATTTGCAGGAATCGGAATCAAAACTAATTTGATTACTAAAATGCCCTTATACAAAATTAAATATGTTTTATGATACTCACAATTTTTTAAATGCCTAAAAATAAAGTTTACCTCAAATATTTTGCAAAAAAAAAAAAAAATTCATACTTTTATTTATGGTGAAGAAAAAAAATTAAAATTATCTTAAATTTATTTTTCATACTTTTATTTATGATGAAGAAAAAAAATTAAAATTGTTTATGCTTAAGGGCAATTTTATATTTTTTAAAAAAGAGTGAGGGTAGTTTTGGCATAAAAAATTCTATTCTCATTCCTTTTTCTCTAATCCGGACACCCCCTATGGAATTCAATCCCTCCAAGAGAAGGAATTCAATTACTTATTTTATGTGGGCCTCCCACTCTTTCTTATTTTAATATGTATAAATAAATAAGAAAATCAAAATAAAAATGACTCTTATATTAATATAAGTAAACAAATGAAAGAAAATCACTCCCATTCTTCCGGGCGGAACATGCCTAAAATAAAACCCGCTTCAAACCCTGCGAGGGTCGGGCATAATGGAGAGAAATAATTGTCATCCCTAATGGCTAATTTTACTAGGTTCTACATGTCGCTTAAGACGACTTCTATCTAACAATACGACGTGCCGTAGTAGAAGCAGTTTCAAACCTCGAAGTGGCGAGGAAGACCAAGAGGGAGTGAAAAGCAGAGCAGTAATGGAGACCCGCTGCAAATTTTGGCTTCCCAAAAAGAAGAGATTTTGCGCCAATGCCCCCCTCAATGATTGTTTGTAAGCTCAACATCTCTCTCTCTCTCTCACTTTGTTCCTTTGGTTTCGTTTGGTTTCTGATTTCTCAAATTTTCAAAATCATATTATGGTAGGTTCTGTGGCAACCACAAACCCAGGTCTGATGGTCAGTGGATCCCATGCCCAATAGACCCGTCTCAGTAAGCTTGTGCTTTATCTTTATCTCTATCCGGTTTGAAGTTTGAATCTTTCACTAAGCATGGTCTCTGTATTCAATTGTTTAACTTTTTTTTTTTTTGTTCTATACTTTATGTGATTCTTTAGCTCTGTACTTAGAGAAAATCTTGAAGGACATCTTAGGAGATGCCCATTACTCAAACAAGTGGAGTCTTTGACTCTCCAACCCTTTTACCAAAAGGGAATCAATGCTGGCAAAGAAGAAGACCGAGAAGCAATAAATACACTCAGACCCGAAAGAGTCGAAGATTCCGTTTCGCCTGATAACCCCACTCCAGGGTCTTTGAATAACATTCTTTCAGAAATGAAGAGGACTGTCTATAGTATGACTGTACCTGATTTTTATAAATTAGTTGAAAAAATTGAGTCTGTTCATGAATCTATTTGTAAGGATATTCGGGACTCATATAAGATACCGGAAGCGTGTGATATATGGATTAAACGAGAGGTAGACAGGTATGTATAAGCTATAATTTTCAGTTTATTTTTTATGGGGAGTTGTTTGGTTTTGTAAGATTAAGTTGTTGTTTGCAGAAAATTGCCATTTCAAGAGAAACATGTTATGCAGCAGGTGTCGATTCTTGGGAACTTGGAAGATTTTGGGGTATTGAAGAATTCTATAGCAAGGGAGAGGACTGACTCTGATGGGTCATTTAGGGATGGCAATGGTATCCCTGCAGTGGTTGAGTTTGGAGCAGGGAGGGGATACTTAACACAAATGCTAGCAGATTGTTATGGGATCGAAAAGGTCTTTTTGGTTGAAAGGAAATCATATAAGCTGAAGGTTAGTTTGATTGACTGTACCCTTGTCCTAAGGCTAGATTGGTGTCTTTCATATAAGCAAAAATTTGAATATGCTCATCACTCCCTGGACCTTGATTGGCTAATAGTTTATTTATTGTATATGTCATATTGTCATGACAATGCTACTTCTAGGCTGATCGATCCTTGCGACAGAAAGAGAGCTTGGCATTGCAGCGTTTGAGAATTGACAGTAAGGTTTTTTGAAATTTTGTTCATGAGAAAGTTGTCTTGTTGTTTCATTATCTCTACTACCTTGTACCTTGTACAGATTAGTGATAATTTTGATTAGGATATGATAAATTGAATGCAATGAATTTTCTCCTGAAACATGTAGATAACCATTTCTCTGTCTCAATCTCAAACACTACATTTGTGTCCATGTGCAGAAATCATAGCGTGTGATTTTTTATTTTATTTTATTATATATAAGATGGTGGATACCCTGTTATATTACAAAGGTTTAACTTTTGCAGTTGAGGATTTAAACTTGAATGCCGTTGAGTCATTGCGGGGAGGTCCTTACCTGGCTATTGGTAAACATCTTTGTGGGCCTGCAACAGGTGATCATATAGTTTTGCAATTCAATCAGCTTTCCTTGAAGTTACAATAATCATACACATAAAGAGAACAAAATTTATAATAGTAATCATTGTATTTCACGTGAATTATTATCACTTGTGAGAATATCTATTTCCCCATATAACTTAATTAAATATTTTTAGTACGTTTTTATGCAGATTTGACTCTGAGATGTTGCCTTGGAGAACATTGTGATCAAAGTAACAGTGTTAACCCAAACCTTAGAGGGCTAGCTATAGCAACATGTTGCCATCATCTTTGCCAGTGGAAGCAGTACATAAGTAATCAATTCATCTCACCATACAATTTATGAAATAGTAGTTAAAATAAATTGCATTTATATTACTTGCAGATGTCTTTTCATAGTTGAATGGCTAAATAAAATTGGCTTCCCTGCAGATAAAAAATATCTAATAGAGTTGGGGATCACAAAAGAGGAATTCCATGTGATTACATGGTTTACTAGTTGGGCAGTAGATGCTGATCATGGTGCAGATCTTCCCGATGTTGCTGATTGTAGATTGCATCTAGAATCAATGTAATCATGTTGAACTTGTGTTTATCTGAATTCCTAATTTCTATTCATTTAGTCTCTATTTTGTGAATAGCCAAAAGTCTAGTTACCACTTACCAGTAGACGGTTTTCCCTCCTTCTCTCCTTTTTTGTGATGGTTGCTTATTAGTGTGCAAACCTTGTGACAGTGAAAAGAAGCAAAGTGGTGGAGATTATGGAGTTGAAGACATTGCAAGAAATATGAAAGCAGTTGAAAGGGCTATGCTAGGGTTTATGTGCAAGCAGATTATAGACATGGGTAGGTTGATGTGGATGAAGGAACGTGGCTTGGAAGCACAAATTGTCAAATACGTACCATATAGCGTTTCTCCTGAAAACCATTTATTGATTGGTAGATGCACCAATCTTCTTTGAGATGCCATGTCCTTTTTGTTTTTGTTTTTTCCTTTTCAACTGAGATTGTAATGTCTACAGATGAAAGAAAACGTCTTGTTGTATTGAACTCCCATTCATATATCAATTCGAATAGTTGAAATTTAGAATGCCCTCTTCTGGCTGTAGATGAATGATAAGTTGGGGAACTTTTATATTTCAACACTGTATCCATTGCACTTTTTTTTATTCACTTTGGCTGCCAATGGTTTGGTTAGAGCAACAATCAGTTTGGGCAGTTTGGCTATTCTTGATGGTTTGCTTCAGGCTAAATGAAGATTTGTTCTTGAAATGTAAGGAAAATCTTGGAGAGAAATTTTTTTTTTATTTTTTATTAGAATTGATTTGATGAATTCCGGCCTTTAAATATAAAAAGCTGTAACCACTGCTTCCCATGGTTTATTGAGTTACAACTGCGGTCTTGTATATGTTCTCAGTTCTAACTTCTAAGGCCTTGTGAACAAAATAAAAAATCTTCCCAAAAGAAAAATAGGTACCTAGGCATGTGAGACCATTCTGAGCATTAAACAACTTTCATACAAGAAGTTATATGAGTTATATATAATATTCATAGTGAAATAGAATCCTTACATTTTGTGGGACTTTGCACTTGGTGCATGTGCACCAGTAGATAAAGGTTGTATAAACCATATAAAGGTTATGTGACAGACCTACGATAAACTGTACCCTGCAGTTGAAAGGACTAGATTGATCTATTCCATGGTTGTCCAGATGAGCCATTTTATTTTACTATTTTGATTTTTGTCATTTGATGATGACATTACCATTGAGTTTTATTGTGCTCCAATATAGAGTTCTGTTGATCATGAATGCCAGTTAATCCAGTTTGTGTAACAGGGTTCGTTGGAAAAAGTTTCTGTTTTTCATTTTTTGTTTCTTTAAATAAAAGTTAAAGCAATAGCCTTTCATAGATCAGCATGCTTTCAACAGCTCCTCAAGTCTTTTCTAAAGTATTTAAACAGCAGAGTCGCTTTTTATGGTGCTATATTTCTTTTCGCTTTCTATGGTACTTAAACAGCAGAACCTACTTTTGCATGAACAAGAATAGGGAAAATCTTATTAGCATTGTAGCAGTCATGTAAGGAACCTCAACTTTTACTTCATTCAAATATTTGACAAACAACATAGGAATTGGAAAGGAAACGCTTAATACACAATCATAGAGGATGTGACTTTATGAGTACAGAGGGGAATAGTTGCAAGAGACAAAGAAGAGGAGGCATGAAAAATTAGAAGATGGGTTGTTACTTCTATGAAAAACTAAAGCCTTTATCAAACTCTTTTTCTAGTGGTACCCATTAAGGTAGACCAATAAGTGATCCATTGCTACTGAGTACTGATCCAAGGCTGATTTTGACAACTGGGTCAACACTCAAAATCAAGTATTTGGGAAAATAAAAATTACCATACACCCTTTCTTTTCTGTATCTTTGTTCTTTTCATTTTTTCCATTTTTGTAGTTTGAAAAAAGAAAACAATATGTTCATTTATTTTTCAGAAAAATTTAGCTATAGTAGCTGAACTTGACCGTTGTACTAGTTCAGAAAAATTGAATTTTGTTTTGTGTCATTTTTCCTCCCTTAATTTTTATTGACACGCATCAACGAGGAAATGAGGGCTATTCTTATTGACTGGCTTATTGAGGTACTAGATTAAACTCATTTTATGAATTGGGTTTTTAAGGGTTTACACCTGTGAATAGATTGTTAATGGGTTTGATTGTGTTAACAGGTCCACTACAAGTTTGAGCTTTTAGACAGGTTCTTAGAGCACCAAACGGTGATCAGAAAGAAGCTTCAATTGGTTGGTTTGACAGCCATGTTACTCGCTTGCAAGTATGTGGAGGTTTCTGTCCCAATTATGGAGGATTTTGTTTTGATATTAGATAAGGCATACACAAGGAAAGATGTCCTTGATCGATATGGTAATACTATCTTTCAATTATTTTAACTGTCATTACTTTATTTCATAGTAAAATTGTATTCAATGGTTTTCTCGTTTCTTGTCCAATAGGAGAAGTCAATGGTGAACAATTTACACTGCCCAGTGTAGTCTTTCACGGTTCGAGGCTTCAAGCAGTGGAGCAAAACCAACAAGTGGTACACTAATTACTCAGAAAATGAACTCCTGTGAGTATTTGTTGAACTGAGTTTCATGATTCATAGCAATTTTTATGGTATACATGAGATAATAGAACTATTTGGACCACATTCCTGCATCACAGTAGTGTACCACAATCACTAAACTTCTATTAGTGAATATAGTACAGAATGTGTTACAAGAATATGGTAATGTAGCTATACATGAAATCTATTTACTTACATTATTCATACATGAAATCTATTTACTTACATTAATTAGTCATACATGAAATCTATTTTAATTACTTTCATTAGTCATACATGAAATCTTATCAGAAAGCTGATGTTTGTGTGTGTGTGTGTACCAACAGAGAATGCTCAAGGATGATAGTGACTTTCCATCAGAAGGCTGAAACTGGGAAACTTACTGGGTATGCAGCTAAAGCTGAACTAGCTGATTTCCTCATCTTTGATCTCTGACGGTGCTGAGAAAGAAGGTTGATCAAAACTCTCTAATTTTTAAGGTCTTTCTTAAGTTGTCACTGAGCAACAGAAGTTGCCCTGGGGGGGTTTAAGAACATGTGGGTGGGTGGGGTTCCTTTTGTTGCCCACACAAGTACATCTATTTTAGTCTGCACTCTGCAGATAAATCTACTTTAGTATGCACCCATCATATAATGTGAATGTATTTTTAGTAGTTTTTCAATGACTCATGCACTCAGCAGATAATTAGTGCATGTTTTTTTAGTAGTTTTTCAATGACTCATGTTTCTTGGAATAAAAACGGTTTCTTTGATCTGAGTGATATAAATGTGTTTGCCTCTCTCATAAAAACAGTTACTTTTGTTGCCCCTCTAAATGTGTTTGCCTCTCTAATATAGTTTTAACTTAAAAAAGTGATTTTGAGAATTCAGATGAATTGGTTCTGAAGTATAAAGATGAGTACAGACAATGATTGCAAAAGATGGGGAATTGAAGGGGTTCTAAGCATTATTTAGAGATAGGGGTCGGCAATGGGCCGGGCCGGGCTGGCCCAGGCCCAATCTTTCGGGCTCGGGCCGGGCTCGGGCTTGAAGTACAAGAGCCCAACAGAACTTTCGGGCCGGGCCGGGCTGGGCTTGGGCCTGAATACACAAATCCGAAGCCCACCCATCGGGCTTGAGACTAACGGGCTTTAGAGCCGGGCCGGACTAGGCCCGAACGGGCAGCCCAATAAGCCCGAACGGGCAGCCCAAATTAGGCTTTTTTGGCTTCTCAAATTGCTTAATTTATTGCCTAATTTATGTCTATTATAACTATAAAACTTAACAGATGACTAATTCATTGGTTTTAACTTGCCAAAATTTTGCAATGTCAGCTCCCAAAGTCACAATTTAGCAAGTTAACAACATATAATTTAATTATAAATAGAGGGGGAAATGCATCACTATAGAATGTGTACATCCCAACTAGGTTGGCACCTACACAACCTATCTATCATTTGCATTTCACATGTACATCCCAACTAGGTTGGCACATACACAACCCTCAAAACTGAAATGTATTGATTTAATTATACTAAAAGTAACAATATGCAGTTATGAGTTATGGTGCTTAACTCCTTATGGAGTTTACAAATTACAAACCAATAGTGAAACTGAAAAAATAAAATCAGTTAATCAGGTGGCTGATTCAGCAGGGGAAGGGGTCTCTTCTTCAACAAATTCAGGTCTTGATAGCTTGATATTCATTAGATCCTCTGCCCAATCCTCCTCTTGAGCAGCCTCTTGCATTCTTGCCTCAGCTAAGCGCCAATCTTTGACGCAGATTAGAGCTTCTATAGTGTTCGGACTCAAGCTAGCCCTCTTCTCCGATACCACTCTACCACCTGCACTAAAAGCAGCTTCGGATGCAACAGTTGAAGCTGGAACAGTTAGCAAATCACGAGCCATGATGGAAAGCACAGGATATTGTGTATCATGTGATTTCCACCATCCCAAAACAGAAAATGTAGTTTCATCAACATCATCTAAAACTGGTGCATCAAGATAGTATTGCAAATCAGAAGTAGAACAAACAGAGGATTGCACCTTTGCCATTTTCAAGGCTCTCATAGCACTGTTTTGAAAGTTAGGAATAGAAATTGGGGAAGAACTAGTACTACCAGAAACAGTACTTTGAGGATTAGTTGTGGTTTCAGTAGAGTTTCGTGATGATGCAGCAGGCACATTAGACTTGTAATGGTCATACAATTTAAACAGAGAAGACTTAATTTCATCTACCTTTACCTTTATGTCATCTTCCTCACAACCAATAACATTTAACCACTCACTAATTGCCCAAATTTTGAACCTAGGATCCATAACAGTAGCAAAACAAAACAATTTAGGAAAAGTTGCCCAATATTTATCAAATTTACTTTTCATAGCAACCATAGCAGTTTCAAATGCATTAATATGAGAATATGATTGAAATGCACAATGAATATCAATCAAACAAGTCAGCACACGACTAGAAGTAGGATAATACACACCACATAATATTTTTGTTGAAGAATCAAAAGTCTTTAAAAAACCACAAACAAATTGAGCAACAAGCCAATCATGTTCAGATGGAATCGGTAAAGTAGAACTTCTAGTTGATTGATTTATTGTCTGAACATATCTATGCAAGGCAGCTTTATATTGAATGGCTACTTCTAACAATGCATATGTGGAATTCCACCTATGAGGAACATCATTGTCTATGTTTCTCTTATCCAAACGAACATCAACACAACATTTTTTCCAAATTTCATGTCTCTTATTTGAAGAATTCAAACTACGCACAATTGCAACAATTTTATCAATAGAAGGACCTAAAATAGCCAAACCATCTTGCACAATCAGGTTCATAACATGAGCACAACAACGCACATGAAACATTTGTCTAGGCACATCATCAATCATAAGATATAAAGGCAGCAAATCAGCAACAACATCATTATTTGAAGCATTATCTAGTGTAATTGAAAAAATTTTATTGTGGATACGCCAAGAGTTGAGTTCCTCATGTATATGAGTTGCAAGTGACTGTCCACTGTGTGGATACTCAATCATTTTAAAACAAATAATCCTTTTATTTAAATTCCAGTCAGCATCAATGAAGTGAGCAGTTAATGACATAAAACCAATTTTTTGTCTAGAAGACCAAACATCAGAAGTCAAACAAATTCTGCCTTCATATTTTTCAAAATAAGACAGCAATTGAGATTTTCCTTCAACAAACAGTTTCATAACATCCCTTTTACAAGTTGTGGCAGAAATTCCTTTATATTGTGGAGTAAAGCCTCTTTGAATCATTCCTTTAAAATCATGTTTTTCCACGAAAGTAAAAGGTAATTCTGCCCTAACTATAAAATCAACAACTTCTTTTCGAGCATTTTCCTCTTTATAAACAAAATTTGACAAATTACCAGCAGCATTTGATTGTAAAAGCATTTGATTACCAATATTAACATTTTGGCTTTCAAGATGTTTCCTATAATGACGAGCTAAATGAGTAGTACCATTTGAAGAACTGCCATCTAATTTTTTTCCACATATTGCACATTTTGCTTTTGTAACAGATTTACCATTTTCAATTTCAACAACTTTTTCAAACCAGTTCCACACTTCACTTCTACTGGATTTAGGAATAGAATTAGATTGGGGTGTGGATGGGGGGGAACCAATGGATTCATGGATTCCAATTACACTAGACTCTGGGTGAGTAGACATCCTAAAAAAACTACCAACAAATAACCAGCAAATAACACTACCAGCAAAAAAATACCAGCAAATAACACTACCAGCAAAAAATTACCAGCAAACTGCAAATAACACTACCAGCAAAAAAAAATACCAGCAAACTGCAAATAAACACCAGATCTTATCATAAACACCAGATCTTATCATAAAAAAAATACCAGCAAACTGCAAATAAACTGAAATTCAGCAAATTGCCATTTGCCACTCACACAGCAGCAGCACCAGCACCAACACAAGAGGCCAACTCCTACACAGGACAGCTTCACCACAAGCTACACAGGCCAACTCCTACACACAACAAAAAAAAAACACAATTAGTTAAACAGTGATGAATTTTTTGCTGAAATCACAAAAATGACAAAGGGAGGCAAACTGGCAGGAAAATGACTTAACTGAAATCACAAAAGGAAAATGACTTACACTTACACAGTTACACGCAAAGGGAGGCAAACTGGCAGGGAGCTTGCGGCGGAGTCGCTGGTGCGAAGGTGGCGTTGTGGTGGTGCTCGGACTGTCTGAGCGATAGTGCTATCAACTATCCGATCGCAGTTCAGATCTCGATCTGATCATTAATTGATCGGATCGAGTCCGATCGATCGGAGTTTGGTGGGTTGCTGGGTAGCCTGGGTTCGATCGGAGTTGGGGGTGGCGAGATGGTGAATCGGTGATGATGGTGATGATGGAGAGGGTCTGCGAGTCTGAGAGAGTGATGATGGTGATGATGGAGAGGCCGAGAGGGTTTGAGAAGTGAGAAGTTTGAGAGCCTCGGTGATCACTGATGTTGAACTGTTGAAGGAGGCGGCGACATAAAAATGAGCGCGAGGTGTTTGGGGTTAATACTTAGGGTTACAGTGAAAGTGTGAGAGGGTTACAGTGAAAGGCCGAAAGGGTTACAGTGAAAGTGTGATGATGGTGATGATGGAGAGGCCGAGAGGGTTTGAGAAGTGAGAAGTTTGAGAGCCTCGGTGATCACTGATGTTGAACTGTTGAAGGAGGCGGCGACATAAAAATGAGCGCAAGGTGTTTGGGGTTAATACTTAGGGTTACAGTGAAAGTGTGAGAGGGTTACAGTGAAATGCCGAAAGGGTTACAGTGAAACTGAAAGTGTGATGATGGTGATGATGGAGAGGCCGAGAGGGTTAGTGGGTTACAGTGAAAGGGTTACAGTGAAAGTGTGATGATGGTGATGATGGAGAGGCCGAGAAGGTTTGAGAAGTGAGAAGTTTGAGAGCCTCGGTGATCACAGATCACTGATGTTGAAGTTGAACTGTTGAAGGAGGCTGGAGGCGGCGAATGGTTAGAACATAGAGAGTTAGGGTTACAAAGTGTGAGACTTAGCTTTATATACTCATGACTTATCTTTAGGGTTTAATATTTTATTAGTTTAGGGTATTTTGGGGTTTGGGCTTAGGGGTTTGGATGGGGTTTGGTCCGTTTGGATGGGGTTTCAGGGTTTGGATGGGGTTTGGATGGGGTTTGGATGGGGTTTGGATTTTTTAATTTTATTACATGTGTAATATATGCTTTATTATATATTTTATTACATATGTTTTATAAACAAATGATGCAATTGTGTTTTTAACGATCTGAACCGTTCAAATTTTAATTTCTCACTCAAAAATAATTCATGCAAAAAATTAGCTCGATCGGAGATGTAAAAATGACGTAACGGTGGTCGAATTAATGAACGATCGTTGTTTTTCTAATGATAATCGAATGGGTAGATGAATTCCGATTTTGCTGATTTTTTGTAAGGATGATCTTTGACTATGAATATAGAAAATGAACGGTTCAGATTGTTGAAATCACGTTGTGGTCTTCACAATTATGAAAACAATAAGGTTTCAACGAGAAAGTTATTAGAATTATACTCTTCAACTCTTCAAGTGTATTTATATGTAGAAGCTCATATATCGATCGTGTTTTCAACGATCCGAACTGTTCAAATTTTAATTTCTCACTCAAAAATAATTCATGCAAAAAATTAGCTCGATCGGAGATGTAAAAATGACGTAACGGTGGTCGAATTAATGAACGATCGTTGTTTTTCTAATGATAATCGAATGGGTAGATGAATTCCAATTTTGCTGATTTTTTGTAAGGATGATCTTTGACTATGAATATAGAAAATGAACGGTTCAGATTGTTGAAATCACGTTGTGGTCTTCACATTTATGAAAACAATAAGGTTTCAACGAGAAAGTTATTATAATTATACTCTTCAACTCTTCAAGTGTATTTATATGTAGAAGTTCATATATCGATCGTGTTTTCAACGATCCGAACCGTTCAAGTTTTAGTTCCCCACTCAAAGATAATCCTTGCAAAAAATTAGCTCAATCAGAGATGTAAAAATGACGTAATGATGGTCGAATTAATTAACGATCATGGTTTTTTTAATGATAATCGAACGAGTAAATGAATTCTGATTCGACTGATTTTTTGTAAGGATGATATTTGACTATCAACATATAAAATGAACGGTTCAAATTGTTAAATTAATGAACAATCATGCCATCATGGTTTAATAACTTCAATTATAGACTTTATAGTTGTATTATAAAAATTGTATATGCACATATACATTTATGTTTTATTATAGTTGTAAATTTGTAATGTTGTATATAATTTTAAAAGTTTATTATTTATGGTATTACATACTTACATAGTATAGTTTACACTATTACTAATTTACTATTTAGTATTTACTAACATTATAGAATTATATAATAACTTAATAAACATATTAATAATTTATTAAAATAAACAAACGAAAAACCTATTAAATATGTTATGATTCACCAATTAGACAAATAAACTAGTTAGCTCAGTTGGTTGAGAGTTGAAATTTGTTCTATGAGGTCTCAAGTTCGATTTAGAACATAGCCAAAATCCTATATTTTTTTTTATTGAAGATATTAAACGGGCTTTGGGCTTTGGGCTTCGGGCCGGGCTTCGGGCCGGGCTTTGGGCGGGCTTTGAGCGGGCCTAAGCGGGCCGGGCTTTGGGCGGGCCGTGGGCTTCAAGGGGATGGCCCAAGCCCAACCCAAAAAATTTTCGGGCCGGCCCGGCCCGGCCCAAATGTCGGGCCACATCGGGCTTCGGGCCCAACGGGCTGGGCGGGCTTCGGGTGGGCTTCGGGCCTTGGGCTATTTGGTGAGCCCTATTTAGAGATGACAAAACAAATCATTCAATTATCAACTAACTATTAGTTTAATGGTATTTTCTCCACAATGTTGGAGAGACCCGAGTTCAAATTCCTTCTCCCCTAAAATCAAAGGAAAAGAATTCATTCAATTATAAATCATAGTGGGTAACAATACACTCCAAAAAATTATTGTGTGTGACCGTATATTGTAACACGTGTACAATTAGTAATTTCTAAAAAATATTTTTAAAATCGTACATGTGTTATAATTTAAGTGAATTGGTAACACTACGTCATTATGTCACGTGGTGTAACGGTCACATACAATAATTTTACCTCATTTTGGCACATAGGTTTTGAGATACAACAATGATTTTACTCTTTTTTATCACCTTTTGTGTGTTGTATATGATTATAAAAAAATGACACCAAGGAATTTATCCAATTAATTTGCCCCAACAAAAATTTATTCACATATCCATTAAAATTTCATACATTGATAAAATTAGAATAAATTAAAGTGGTTGATAAAATACCCACAGTCCAAATAAGCTAAAGATTGAGGTACCCAAGTATGCAACCTGTTATATTTATCTGTACCACTTTATAGATCGACACTAAAAATGGGTGTGTTAGTCTACGCCTCCATCCTACAAAAGACTTTCTTCGTACGCATCCAAAAACAACAAAAAAGTAAAGGCTTAATTATCGATTTACTACTCAAAACTGTAACTCATTCCCATATTGTCATCTGAAAGTTTTTTTGTCTCAGATTACCACTTGTAACTTACATCTGTGTTCTATTTTACCTTGTTCTGTCAGCATTTTCATTAAAAATGTTGACATGGCCGTTAATGCTGACATGGTACGCTGGATGTGCGCCACGTGTCATACATTTTCTTGTATTTTCTGATTTTTTATTTTCCTATTTTTATAAACTTTGATAATTAATTAAAAATAGTTTTGAACTCAGACAAATATACGAAAAATTCCTACAAACTCGTCTTGACTAGTACTAATTTACTATGGGGTCAAAACACCAATTTTCCCTCTAAAAAATTCCACAAAAATTTGGGAAGTCCAAATTTATTTCTAGAAAATTAAAATACTCTAGATTCTTTGGAAATTCATAAGATAATCTCCCGAACTCCAAAAAATACGAGGTCTGCACCATTAGTCTTCTAAAAACTCACAATACCTTTCTCGGTCTTAGAGGAAAATAAATTTCCCTCTATAAAATAAATTCTAGAATTTTTGTAAAGTCTCAAACTAATTCTCTAAAACAGGCTTTTGGTAATTTCCAAAATATTTTTGAGTATTCGTCTGAGAGTTTACGAAAATTCTAGAATTTATTTAATAGAGGAAAATTTATTGTAATTTTTTAGAAATAAATTTGGACTTTCCAATTTTTTTGGAAATTTTAAGAAGGCAAATTGGTAATGTAATCCTATATTAAATTAGTGCTAGTCAAGACAAGTCCGTAAGAATTTTCCGTGTATTTTTCTGAGTTTGAAGCTATTTTTAATTAATTTTCAAACTTAGAAAAATAGGAAAATAAAAAAATTTGAAAATAAAAGCAAAGATGTGACACGTGGCGCACATCCAATGTGACATGTGGCACACATCCAGCGTGCCACGTCAATATTAACGACTATGTTAGCATTTAACAGATTTGTTGACAAAACAATGTAAAATGCGATACGAATGTAAGTTACAAGTGTGTTTACACCAAAATTTAGCACCTTGGGCCAATGAAATGACCGAGGCTCAGTCAGAAATGTTAATTGATAACAGTGTGGCCCAACACAAGAAATAGGTCAAAAAACCAGACAGGAAGTCCATGAACAAATCTTCATATGGATAACTCAGCAGAGATTAATTCAATTCTGATCATATAACTAGTGACATCAGCACCATCATCACGAGCAGCAGGCTGAAATGATGATGTCGGAGAAAATAGTGCGAAGACCAGCCAATCAGAGAAGGCCAATAGCGCTCGGTGAAGGCTGGCGAGCACTCGGCAGTCCACGTGTTTTTCTTTTTCCCTTCTCCCTCCTCTCCTGATTGGTCTGTTTCTTTTAATATTCAGCTGCAACAGTTGCCTTTTCTTCTTCTTTAGCAATTCTGCAACTCAGGTCTGCCTATATAAAAAGCATTCGACACAGAGAAGCAAGCATCCACGATCAAAACAAAAGACCTAGAGTCTTCAAGCCTAAGGGCCTTCTATTACCCAAACCTCTATTTTTCTCCCTCAGCATCCTTATGTTACTTCAAGCTCAAGCTCAAGCAATCTCTCTCTCTCTGATACACAGGCAAGCACAAACAAGCAAACACTCTCTCTGCCCCTCAATCTCAAACTCACAAAAATGCAAACAATGCAATCTTACCAAATATCTTTGTTGATGCAAATTTCCGTAAGAGAGATGCAACAACTTAGAGATAATGATCTGGCTGATAAGAAGCCCTGCTGGATGATGAAGTGGATGTTGAATCGAGATCTTCCTGCACGAACACAAAATCAAAGGAGATGGACCGGTGTGGTGCTATCCAAATACGCTCCGATGATGAAGTCAGTGATGTGTATTTGGAGGTGTTTGTGTAAGAACAAGGAAGAACAGGTGATGAACTTGGGAGAATGAGGAAGAACAAGGTAAGATCTCCTGGGTTTATTCTCAGCAAGTGGGATGTATTCTGATAGGCTTTTTGGTGAGTGAAGTTGTGTATTAGATGATCCCTCTTTTTGTGCACATAAGTTAGCTTATATAGGCAAAGGAAATGGTAAAGGGTAAGTTACCTGCATGAGGGTGAATGATTGAGAGGAGGCCACGCGTTCGGTCATGAATAGTAGCACGCACAGCTACCCACCTCCTTTACATTCAATGCTGCATTGAATGCAAGGATGGAAGATGAAGTGGGATGCCCTAATAGTCATGACTGTGAACTGGGATGTCTCATCTGTCAGAGATATTCGAGTGAGGCGGTTCGTCCTGACTCCAATCTTCTAGAACGGCGGTGGGATCCGAGTCGAGCTGATCGTAGATATCACATACGTGGGTACGAAAAATATTTACGTTCAGATCGGACATGGATGGACTGCTTCAGACTGGCTCGACGTATGATATTACAATCATCTTTCGACGATATTCTGTTTGTCTGAGAAGATGATCACTAAGGGCCGAGCCGAACCGAGCTAGGATAATTAAGAAAAGATGAAACTCAATTCTTAAGGGATGCTCAGATCGGGTCGGATCAGACATGGAGATCCGTTGAGACGAGCCGATCCGAACTGGCAATAAATGTGTTGATCTGGCATGGTGATGTGGAAGCCCAGGTTTGACCGTTGAAAAGTCCAAACCTGAGGTTGGATCTGACTTGCCACATGTTGATCCATGATTGGTTGTTAAATCCATGTGGATTTATATACAAACAATCTTGCTTGGTCATGAGTTCATCACTTTTGCAAATAGCTCATGTTAGGCTATTCATATTTTGAAGTTAAATACAAGCAATACTCGTATTATCTTTTTACTAGCTCTACCATAGTACAACTATCTTGGTATGATTGTTTTATGAAAGTATGTATTTATACATTTGTCATAAACACTTTGTTTGTATTTTCATAATTTAAATAAACACTTTATGATGATAGCTTCTTATACCTTCATCATAAATATTTTGTTTATCTTTCACAGTTAAATATTTATGATAATAGCGTATTTTTATACCTTCATCATAAATATTTAGTTTACGTTTACGCACTTTCAATTAATCGCAGTGTAAGTTTAATTAATGCAAGTGTGAGTTTATATTTACGAATTTTAATTAAGAATAATGCTATATTTACCACATTCTTATACCATATTTTTATACCATCTTACGTGTCATTATTTTACTGGACAAAGTTTTTCTTTTTCTTTTTGGATTTTTGTTTTTATTTTTTAGTATCCAATGCATTAATGCCATGTAAGTTGCCACATAAGGTGGTATAAAATTATGGTATAAAAATGTGGGATGTCTAGCACTACTGTTTAATTAACGCAAGTGTGAGTTTATATTTTTGCATTTTACTTTAAAGTTGTGTGAGTTTACATTATCGTATTTCAATTCTCAATAATTTTTAATTTCCTTATATTAATAATATCTGAATATTATTGACATAGGACGGATTACCGCGAGTCCATGATATTTGTTTATTATTAATGACTGTGAAATTCCTTGTATCTTATGTCTAACTATTATTTAACATCTAACTATTCTATAATTACTAACTATTCTTAATAAATTGTAATTTTCCTTATTGTTAATAATATTTGGATATTATTAACGAAGGCGGACTACCACTATTGTTTATGATATTTATCTATTATTAATAATTGTAAAATCCCTTTTATATTATATTTGTTTGTAATTTATATCACAATATCACTACATAAAAGTCCTTGTGGAACAAGGCATAAAAAAGAACTTAGGCCGAGAAGTTGTTTCTCAATCGGCCGTACAATCATCTGATCAGAAATCAGAACATGGCGCGCAAACCAATACTGATTTAACAGATGACATCATCCATACCAAACTCAAACGGCCATTGGGCTGACCCGAGTTCAATCTATTTCTGTATCCTGCTTTTGGGCCCTGAACAGTGGCATGCTTGTACACTATCGCCAAATTCACAGAGGACTACAATGTTTCTTGTTCAGGATTCTCGAGGTTCGAGTCCGACAAATTTTGTGGATAATAATGTGATAATTTAGGACAAAAAAAATTTTAAATAATAAGTTATAGTTTTAAGTGGTAAATCAATAATTAAACTAAAAAGTAAAAATTTAGGACAAAAAAACTTCAGGAGACGTTTCAAGACGTTATAAACTTATAAATAATTAAAAAAAAAACAAAAAAAACAGAGAAGCCACGAGAAGAAGAATCGAGCAAGCATCACAAATTCACAACGTCACTCTCACAGCATAGAGAAAATGGAGAAACGCGACGATTCTGAGAGAGTGGTTCGCCGAGTTGACTCGGCCAACACCGGAAGCATCACAGCACTCCATTAAAATAAGAGTCACGTGCCTTGATAAAAAAAATAAAACGAAAAAATGTCACGTGCTGCGTCCGTGTCGAGTTTCAGATGGTTCTATAATGCAAAATTGCAAAATTTCTGGGGTTTATTTGATTTGATTTTTCATGTGGAACGGTACTTCTCTCTCTCTCTCTCTCTCTCTCTCTTTCTGGACAAGTCGACGAAGCTCTGTAAATGTAAACTGTTTATTTTTTATTTATTAATTTTTTTTTTCTGACCCATATCTTCCTTATGCACCTCGAGCCTAGTTGATAGGATTCTTTGATTGGAGCAATCAGTTCCTATGCTGTTTATTCTGAATTCTCTGTTAAAGTGTGCAAAAGTGAATCAATTTACTGAGTTTAATGTATTTGAATTCTATTATCTGAGTAATTGTTCCTAAACGAGCTCATTTGGGTTAGTGGGCATGAGTTTTTATCCTTTTTAGCCATATATATGTAATTAGATTGACTATTTTTTGTTTTCTTTTGTTTTCATGATTTCATATTTGTTACAGTTCATGTGGATTTTCCCTGCTCTCATTCTTGTCTAATTGATTGCCAATCTACATCAAACCAAATTGTTTTCTTTTTTGTGTGGAATAATTATTCAAATATTTGATTATATTTTAGAAAAATGATTCCTGTATGGAATTTATTGCATATCTCAATGACTGATAAATGCACTTTCGGGTAGATGCCTAGCATTTTTCTCCTCTAATGATTTGAGCTGCCATTTTTGAGTCTTTTGACTGAGTATGGTGTATGAGGGTTGGTCTTAATTTGAATGGCCGCCGATTTGCATATGTAATTGTATAGTAATTTAGGATGGTGAACATTATGGTGGAATTGTTTGTATGGTCAAATTCACTATGTACCAGAAAAAATAATGTAGAAAAGTATATGATTTCTAATATTTTGATTCAATATATTCTAATGGTTCATGTAATGGTTACATGTAATGGTTACATTATAATGGTACATGTAATGGTTACATGTATTCAATATATTCAATACATGCATTCTAATGGTTACATGTAATGGTACCTGAATAGCTTTGGCATGCAGTGTAATGGTGATCTCTGAATTATGGCATTAGTTTTTTATTTTCCTTGCACCCTTTTACCCATTTTTTTTTCTCTTCTGCCTGTTCCTTTATACTTTGTGGGAATCATATAGTAGGTAGCATGTTTTGAATCTGTGTAATTTTTACACTCAATTTAGGCTTATTACTCATCATCTGTGTGAACAGGTCCATATTCTTTTTTCTGTGGTGATTCAGCACCTAATGCATATGTTTGTGAATTGATAATTCCATTATGCTGGCAATATTTGAGAATATAGGGTGGCCAGAAGAAAACATAGCTGATGAGGATAACACCATTTCTCGATCTCATTACCCAGTTGGCCTACACACCTCCTACATGGGCAAGTCTAGTTTGCGGTGTCTTTGTACTTGTCACTCTTACCCTTTCAATTTATCTTCTATTTGAGCACCTTTCTGCATACAAGAATCCTGAGGTATTCATCAGCTGTTGGTACAAATAATATTTAAATGTGCAAGGTTCTATATTAATATATTTCTAGCTGACATGCATTGTTCCATTTTGGTTTGTACACACTTTTCAGGAGCAAAAGTTTTTAATTGGTGTTATCCTCATGGTTCCATGCTATGCAGTAGAGTCGGTAAGTTCTTTATATTTATATTCTAATTTTAATTATAATTAGATATATAGAACAATTATTATTGTGAATTCATTGAAAGGAGTGACAAAGTAGAGAAAATGTAGGGAAAGAAGTTCAAGAAAAGAGAGGTTGGGGAAGATTATAGTGTAAAAAATATTTGTCTGTTTAATGTGCATGGTGAACCTGGACTTGAGATTTAACATACAAAAGATGTTGAATTTATCAATTTTGATTTTATTCGTTCTCAAACATCCATGCTTCTTTTTAACACCTGGAAGCTGATGAGTTCAATATACATGTATTATTTGTTCAGTTGCTGCTACTTTTCATTTGTGAAGACTAAAGACTAAGTTCTTTTTTTTGTTTTGTTTTGTTTTTTTTAAAGCTTGTCTTAGCTTTAAAATTATCATTGTTTCTTATTATTGAAATTAGATGTATAGATATGTATGTGTTACATATAGTGGCTCTGATTTCTGGAATTTTTTTTCTTCAGTTTTCTAACTTGGTTGTTGTTGACAGTTAGTATCTTTGGTGAACCCATCAATTAGTGTTGATTGTGCTATTCTACGGGATTGCTACGAATCCTTTGCCATGTATTGCTTTGGAAGATACCTGGTTGCATGCTTGGGTATGTCCTTTTCAAGTGCTTTTATGAAAATATATATCTGAATAGGGCCAGTGTTTATATAGAGTTTCATAATTTATAGAAGCTTTAGTTTTCATGCTCATCAAAATTCAAAATTGATGGGTTTAAATGGTTGGTTGGGTCTCAGTTCTTGAATTTCATTAAAAGCATTTGGATCTCAATTCAGATCATAACAATCTTTTACTTCATGAAGACAAGAGTGCACTGTTCATGCATTAGTATGATGCAAGTTTGGCATGTTGGCTGCAATGTGAAAGATATGCCTTTCTGTTCTTGCATACACATTCTCTCTCTCTCTCTCTCTCTCTCTCTCTCTCTCTCTCTCTCTCTCTCTCTCTCTCTCTCTCTCTCTCGATCTCGACTGTTGCACAAATAAATACCTATTCTATCCACATGAAACCCTAGCACCTTGGCATATACAGTGTTTCGGTTTTAAAGTTTCCTGGGCCATCATATGACAATCATATCAATTTTCACAGATGTCATTTTTTATCCTAGTCTCTGTATAGTAATTCAAATAACAATCAATGTTTAATAGGGCACATAGATATCCACGATTTTTTTCATTTGCAATTTGCAATTTGTACTTTTTTCTCTTTTATGGACAAAGATACTTCTTTAGTTTTCTCGTGAATATTTTTGTTTCTTTTGACATTTTCCCCTTATATATATCTTTTTCTCTTTCTAAGGTGGGGAAGAGAGGACTATCGAGTTTATGGAAAGGCAAGGACGTGCAAGTTCCAAGACTCCCCTATTAGAACACAGTTCTGAAAAGGGGACTGTTCAACATCCTTTTCCAATGAACTATATCTTGAAACCATGGAAACTTGGTCAATGGTTTTACCAAATTGTCAAATTCGGAATTGTTCAGTATGTATGTTTGCCATCACTTTGAAAATTTTTATTACTTGCTGTTATTTCTTGTTCTCTAATTTCATTTTCTTTATATAACATAAATTCACTTTTAATTCTCTGCCAGATGATAATCAAGTCTGTCAGTGCTATTTTAGCAGTTATCCTTGAAGCTTTTGGTTTATACTGTGACGGAGAATTTAAATGGGGATGTGGGTAAGAGATTCTCAAATGATTGTAGGAGAAGTGTTCGTAACTTGAAATTTTGCAAGTAATTGGAAGTTATACTTGATGTGATAAGTTTGTTCTTTTCCAAGAAGCTTTTAAAACTATTATGTGCTGAATTTCTCATGGAACTCTCATATCATACTGATTATGTATCATCTGATAACTGGAGACTTGAATTCGCATGTGTCTAAAGTAGTTGCTCCTTGGGGACTTGTAAATTGTGGTTATATTTTTTTATCCCTAATTTGTTTGAGTATCCCTAGAATTGAATCGTCATGAATCCTGCATGCTGAATTAACCTCTAAAATCTCACTAAAAACACTGTAAATGGCTGCTAACATATGTTAGCTCATTGTTTTTGGCCTGTTGAAGTGTGGATGGTTTATCAATGGATAGGGATGCAAACTGGGTATGCGGGCTTGCCTTAATTGTGTTATAGCCAACCGGAAGAGACCTCTCAAGATTTCAGTCTCCGTAGCCATTGTCTATTTTCTTAGAACCTGTGGATGAACCTTTCTTTTTCTTGTCTGCTTGGGCAGTTTTTTTCTGCCTCTTTGCCACAGGTTTGACTTATATTCTACTATTATAGCTTGTGGGATGTTGCTCTTTCACTTTCTTAAATAAGCATATGCTATTTTGTCTTAAGTGCTCCTGATGTTTTAACTTATGATGATGCTATTTGGCCAACTATTTCTCCCAACTTATTTATCCCAACATACATGGCATTATCACATTGGGTTTTACTACATAGTTGTTTCGTTAATGCAATGATGTGGTGTGCATATCATGTGCCACATAGGTTGTTTCCTTTTTTTGTCTGTTTCCTTTGACTTTTCATTTTTCCTTATTACTATCTTGTTGAAATTTTGCACATCTTGTTTTCCTTACAAATTAATTGTAAAAAAATTGCTTAACGAAGTTTAACTCATAGAGGAAACTAATGGTCATATTTTGTTTTGTTTTGTTTTTTTTTTTGCAGGTATCCTTATATTGCAGTGGTTCTAAATTTTAGTCAGTCATGGGCTCTGTACTGTCTAGTTCAGTTTTACGCTGTCACAAAAGATGAACTGGCTCACATAAAACCATTGTATAAGTTTATAACATTTAAATCAATTGTATTTTTGACATGGTGGCAAGGCGTCGCAATTGCTCTTCTTTATGCCTTGGGTTTATTCAAAAGTCCTATAGCTCAAGGCTTACAGTTTAAGTCAAGTGTTCAAGACTTCATCATTTCTATAGAGGTGGAATGTTTCATTGGATAAATCAACTTACATGCAACAGCATATCTTATTGTCTTTTCAATCTCTTATTACTATAGTCCTTTCAATGATAATTTTCTTTTTGGTACAACTTTTAAATGATAATATATTCTCCCTAAAACTTAGTCTGTTAATTTGGTCTTCAAAAATAATTATTATTCCTTGCCTGAAAGTGTTGTTGGTTGAAAGTTTACTTGTGCAACTAGGAAAAGGATGATCTCATTTTCAGTCAACAAAATTATTGCTAATAGTTTTCTTCTCAACTCACATTTCATAGTTCTGCTACTAGTATTCTGTATTACACTGTTCTGACATTTCTCAATAATGTTACACACAGGTTATGTAACAAAATATTTATTCTTGTTATCATTCCCATACAACATAATTTTAGTTTGACAGTTCTGTATATTCATCCTGCACAGATGGGCATTGCTTCCGTTGTTCACCTATATGTGTTTCCTGCAAAGCCTTATGAGCAGATGGGAGACCGCTTGCCTGGAAGTGTCTCAGTTCTTGGAGACTATGTATCTGCTGACTGTCCTTTGGATCCAGATGAGGTTAGGGACAGCGAACGCCCCACAAAGCTACGCCTTCCCACTCCTGATATTGATGCCGGGAGCGGAATGACCATCAGAGAAAGTGTTCGTGACTTTTTTATTGGTGGCGGGGGATATGTAAGTTATCTTTTTAGTCTTACAATATGATCATGAATTAATCTGGGAATGTGGAACTAATAATCACCTATGTCAATAGAGGTCTGAACAAAGATTCCGAATAAAGGGTTACTATGACATGTATTGAAACAACAATAGTGTAAAACTTTAATACTAATGTGATAGCCAATAGGAAGTTGCACATAATTGTTGATCCTGGATATTGAATGCCTGCATTGTAATGGACTGTGTCATTCTTATTTTTTCAATAGCCAAGCTGTGACTTTATCAGTGTGATTAAGAAATATTCACTGTGAGGACAAATGGTCCTTGCACTTGTAGATTGTGGGGGGTGCTTAATTGATGTCTGTGGTTATGTGCTAACTGTTTGTGGAAACTTTAGAAGGGATACAATTGTGTTAGACTGAAAATATTCCTTTTAATCTCTAACATGTTTCAAAATGTCAAACTATCTTGCCCAAAAAAAATCTGTTCGACTGAAAGCAAGTTGGTATCTACATAAAACCAGTCAATTGTGTGTAAGGGTATATATATGCTTTTTTTAATTTTCAGTTCTGAATCTGCTCTTTGCCTCTGGTACAGATTGTGAACGATGTGAAGTTTACAGTAACACAGGCAGTAGAGCCTGTAGAGAAGGGGATCACAAGGTTCAATGAGAAGCTACACAAGATCTCCCAAAACATTAAGAGACATGACAAGGAGAAAAGAAAAACGAAGGATGACAGTTGTATTTCCACATCACCACCTGCACGGAAGGTAATTCGTGGGATAGATGACCCTCTCTTGAATGGAAGCATGAGTGATGGTGGGGTTTCAAAGGTAAAGAAGCATCGCAAAAAATCTGGGCACACCAGTGCAGAAAGTGGCGGAGAGAGCAGTAGTGATCAAAGTTTTGGTGGGTATCAAGTCAGAGGCCGTAGGTGGGTTACGAAAGATTAGAAGAGGAAAGATCATGGCAGTCTTCTCATCAGATGCCTGTGGCCTGTAAGTTATGTATTACAGTCTGCTTAGCCATATTGGCAGTCTTCTCATCAGATGCCTGTGGCCTGTAAGTTATATATTACAGTCTGCTTAGCCATATTTTTTGATTCAGGAAGGAAGATGGTGAGAGTTGAAATCTGATCTTGGGTTACCTTTTTGTTAGGGGCGTGAAAATTGTAAATGTTATCTACTTTGAGGAAACATTTTATGTAGGGATGATGTAATTTTACACATTTATGTTGACTGACAATGGCACCACAGAGTTTTGCACTTATCTTCTCCATACATCAAGCTCTTTCATCAATGGCTGGAAAGAAACAATAGAAAGTAATTCAATAAGACCTTAAGATGACATTTCATCCCACGTCATATTAAATATTAGATGGGTACTGAAATTCCTTGTTGCCAAAACCAAAGACTTTTTTATTATCACTTTATTAGTAGGATTTGTAATTAATGGTAGCCCAGTTGTGGAAGTGAAATTACTCACTTAGTTCGATCTCTGTCTATACTTCAAAAAATAATAATAATAATAATAATAATAAATTCGTCAAAAAAATTAAAATGCTTGTCGTATAAAATAGTATCTCAAACATTTTTTGGGTGTTGAAATTCTTTTGTCTGCTATGTTAAACAAATTTGTCAAAAAGGATAAAAATGCTACGTCAGCTCATACGCACAAAAGCTCGAACATATCCCCTTCATGAGAAGAACTTACCTGAGGGATGCCAGCTGCTAATCCCCAGCCCCCCCCTCTCTCCCTATCTCTCTCCCCTCTCTCTCTTTCTTTCTCTCTCTCTCTTTCTTTGTCGGTTGTGATACCACCTGTCCCTAACACAAGGGCATTTTCCCCCTTCATATCCACCACCTCATCATCTTTTCAGATTATAAATCAAGCTCAAATCCCCCATAATCATCATCATCGTTATCATCATCTTCTTCTTCATCTTCAACTCTCAAAATGGACCCCAAGGGCACTATCGTCTTTTCCACCATCGACAGACCCTATTACGGCTTCGACCTATTCTCCCTCCGCCTCCACTCCAATCCCATCGGCCCCGAGAACCGCCTCACCGACGGCATTTCCATTAACTTCAACGCCCAATTCGCCGACGACCACCACCACTCCATCGTCTTCATCTCCGAGCGAACCGGGTTTCCCGCCATTTACATAACCCGACCCGGACTCCCCAACCCCCAATTTTTTCACTCCGTACCCAGAAGCCTCTTCCACGACCGACCCATCATCAAAAACGGCATCCTTTACTTCATCTCAGCTCACCAAGACCCCGATCGACTCTTCAATGGCTGGTCTGCTCTCTACTCCACACAGCTCAACGACAAAAACGAAAACAAAATCACCCGATTAACACCTTCCGGGTCAGTCGATTACAGCCCCTCTGTTTCTCTCTCTGGCGAGTTCATAGCGGTTGCTTCGTACGGGTCTCGTTCTTGGGGCGGTGAGTTTCACCAGCTCAATACCGACATTGTTGTGTTCCGAGCATCGGAACCAAGCAAGCGTATAGTGCTCTGTGAACGAGGTGGGTGGCCCACCTGGTCCGGCGACTCTGTCCTCTACTTTCATCGCCAAGCTGATGATGGTTGGTGGAGCATTTTCCGAGTCGATTTCGAATCTTCTTCCGGGTACCCGGTCCCTCCCACTCGGGTCACTCCGTCTGGGCTCCACTGCTTTACTCCGGCGGCTATGCACGACGGAAAACGAATCGCCGCTGCAACTCGCCGGCGCGACAAGAATTTCCGACACATCGAGATTTTTGACCTTGAGTCAAAGACTTTTCGTCCAGTGACCGAGACGTTGAACCCGAACTTCCACCATTACAACCCGTTTGTCTCTCCGGACTCCGAGTTCCTCGGGTACCACCGATTCCGTGGTGAGTCAACACAGTGGGGCGAGTCGACGATTCCTCATCTCGAGCCAGTATTGTCTCCAATCAGACACCTCCGAATGCTGAGGCTTCACGGCTCCTTCCCAACCTTCTCTCCCACCGGCGATCTCATCGCGTTTAATCACGATTTCGATGCAAACTCCGGTGTCAAGATCGTCAAATCCGACGGCTCAAAGCGTTGGACTTTGATCAAAGACCGTACGGCCTTCTACAACTGTTGGAGCCCAACAGAGAAACACGTGCTGTACACCTCTTTGGGACCAATCTTCCAGTCAGCCAAAACTACGGTCCAGATTGCACGGATTGAATTCAATCTATCAGATCTCAACGGTGATAAAGAGGACGTTCCATGCAACGTAAAAATCCTCACTAGAGAAGACACAGGAAATAATGCCTTCTCTTCGTGCTCCCCAGATGGCAAGTCGCTTGTGTTCCGCTCCGGTCGGACAGGCCACAAGAACCTCTACATTCTTGACGCCGTTAACGGCGAGTTTGACGGCGGTATCCGTCGGTTAACGGAGGGCCCGTGTATTGATACCATGCCCAGTTGGTCACCTAACGGAGATCTCATTGCTTTTTCTTCAAACAGACACAATCCGGATGACGTGGCTGTGTTCAGCATCTACGTCATTAAACCGGACGGCTCCGGTTTGAGGAGGATCCACGTGGCGGGACCTGACGTGGGCAGGGAGAGAATCAATCACGTGTGCTTTAGTAAGAATGGGGAGTGGCTGTTGTTTGCGGCTAACTTGGGCGGCTTGACGGCTGAGCCGGTGTCGATGCCCAATCAGTTTCAGCCGTATGGCGACTTGTACGTGGTGAGATTGGATGGAAGTGGGTTGAGGAGGCTGACGTGGAATGGATACGAGAATGGTACGCCAGCGTGGCACTCGGGTGATGAGCTGGATATGGGGCAGTTGTGTTTAGGATATGAAACTGGAGATAAGCTCAAGGGTCAGTTTGAGGAGCCTCATTGGATATCTTGTGACATCTAAATCGAGCTCAGCTTTTTTCTGAATAAATGCTTTCAAAATCTGTATTGATTTTTGTTAATTGTAGCATGAATTGATTCATGGCTCTTATAAAAAATTGATTCATTTCATGGGTAGGAGGAACAAAACATAATTTATGCTGCAATAAAAAAATGAGCTGTCACCAACATTTCTTGTTCAATAATGCTAATCGTACTATATTATTATATCACAATTTTATACCATTTTACGTGATTGCTTAGGTGGACAATCGCATCAGCAAAGTATAATTCACAATTCACATTTTATTTTATTTTATTAATTTCCAATTATTAAAATAAACTAAAGAAAACCCAATTTCAATTTGACACGATTGACGTCGTTTCCCACCCCTCCTTTCCTCTCCCTCCCCATCTGTGCTCCCCTTCTCCGTCCCTTCGCCCACCCTGACTACCCGCCATCAGTGGGGCGCTTATCTCCATTGGCAATCCACCGCTCAGTCTATCGGTTAGTTTGGTCTTCTTTTTTTATAAGTTTTTTTCATGACATGCTCTGTTTCTTTTTAATCTGTACTGCTACAAATTAACTAATGTATCTTTGTTTTTTTTTTTTTTTTTCTTGTTGGTTCGATTATTTTCATGGTAAAACCCTCTTATTCCAAACGATATATATGGATGAATAGACCTTGATAGATAAACAAACCCTCTTCTTTTCTAGAGATGCCTCAATTGCATGAGTTCATTTGAAGAAAAATACTAAATGGAACTTCACCTACCGAAACCATGACACTGTGCTTCTTTATTTAATTTTTCATATTAACCCCATATAGCAATTGAAGTGATTGGTACATGCTACCATTTAATTTTAATTTTACTATCATTTTTCTTCTTTGTATTTTGTTTGGTTTGTTCTAGTCGCACAAGATTTGTACTATTTAGTTTAGATTAAAGAACTATTATCTTACTCGATTTTTTGTTTGGTTAAACAGTGACAATGGACACCGAGAAATCCCCTAAAGAATCAAAGGACACTCACATGAACAGTGACAAGTCCACGTTGTGGGCTACCTGGGTTGTAGTCCATGTGGAATTTTTTTTTACTAGGTTACTAAAGTTAGTTTCACACTTAAGCCCACCCCAAATATTGACCCCAGCCCACTTATACCCAACTACCCAAATTCTTCACTAATTACTAGCATCCAAAACAAACATTAGTCCTCTTCAGCTCTCTCTCTCCTCTGTCCCCTTCAGTCTTCGACACGTCGTCTCTCCACTGTCTAGGACCACATCTTCCAATCCAAGTATGAATTCTGCAAGTTTTTGGTGAAAAATCTCTACAACTCAACTTTAAGCTCCTAGGGTAGTGTTTGGCCCTCTCTTTTCTGTTCCTTTTTTTTTAATTCTCAAATTTTAAAATTATGGATTTTATTATTTTATATGATTAAAATTAGGGATTTGATGATTATATTAGTACTTGATTTTGATTAATGTATTAGTAAATTAGAATTTGATTATTTTGATTATAGTATAGGATTTGATTATTTTGATTATTGTATATAGGATTTGCTTCGTTGGTCATCTGGTGGAGTGCCTCACTTGTCCGTTGTTGAAGTGTAGTGTCTCACTGGGGTAAATTTCTTGTCTCTATAAATCTATAATATCGATGCATGTTTAATTGTTCTTTTGTATTTGTATTGCATGTTTAATTATTCTTTTGTATTTGCGTTGCATGTTTAATTGTTCTTTTGTTGTCTTTTGTTTTTATATGAGTTTTATCTATGTATAAATATGCATTTTGAGGGGTAAGGCTCATTATGTCCCCCTTACTAGGTATATCTTTTTTTTATTAATAAAATTTACTCGTATCGTCGAGTTTTTTATAAGCTAAGCTTAGCCCATCCCACTTTGAAATCCTGAATTTGTCCTTGCACATGAATATCAATGGTCCAAATTATCAAGGTAATTTGTTTACTGTGAAAAGAATTTGGAATTTTGTTGATAGTTCTCTTGAAAATTATGTCAATTTAATTTATAGAATTTTCAACTTTATGATTTGGCATGAACGTACTCTTGAAAATGAAGTGTTATTATGTTTACATATATAACATGTTGAATGATTTTAGGAAAGGGAGTATGTTCAAATAATTCTGCAAGTTTGGAGATCATTCAAGAAGATGACATGGCTGAAATTGAATCTAATTAATATGGTTGAAATAGAAAATAATGAGGGTAAAATAGAAAATGATTAGACTGCAATGGAGGATATAATGAATGCAGAAGAAAAAATACAGGAGCCTTATGCTAGCTGGAAAGATGTTTAATAGTAGTGATGAGGTGTTTGAATATTACAAAGAATATGGAAGACAATCTGAGTTCATAGTGATAAGGAGATCATCAACGAAGGGAGATGATGGTAAAGTGAAATATGTACGTTACTTTTTCATGTGCTCGATCAGGCAATGTAATTCGAGTAATATTCTAAAGTCATGTCCAAGTATAAAGAACAATTGTGAGGCTAAGATTATAACAAGTTTAAGCTTGGGTGGGAGATGACGTGTAAACTCTCTCAAGCTTGATCATAATCATGAGTTAATTCCTGACAAATCTCATTATTGGAGGTGCAATCGGGAGATAAGCTCGCATGTAAAAAGGAAGCTTGATGCGAATGATAGAATTGAAATAAGGTTAAACAAAAATTATAAGAGTCCGTTAATATACAGGTATTGACATTTAATTTTACAGTAGTGCTACATATACCACATTTTTATACCATAATTTCATACCACCTTATGTGGCAACTTACATGGCATTCATACATTGGATACTAAAAAATAAAAAGAAAAACCCAAAAAGAAAAAGAAAAACTTTGTCCAATAAAGTAATGACACGTCAGATGGTATAAAAATGTGGTATAAGAATGTGGTAAGTATAGCATTATTCTTAATTTTATTAACCAAAACCACCTAAAGCCCTATTCTTCCTTTGCGGACCAACTACAACAAAATCATTCTTCATTTGCGGACACCACTAGATCCCAAAATACCATCTGAAAATAGACAAAACAAAAACATAGCATACGGACACCTTCCAAAATATCAGCATTAACGCATTTCCAAAAAATGGAAACTGAAACTGCAAGTACGCAACTCTAATAAACTGCAGTTAGTAACTACAACTGCAAGTCTGCAACTCCAATAAACTGCAGTTTCAGTTCATTTGTAGTTCCAGAAATTACAGTTTCTGCAGTTTCAGTTCACTTGCAGTTCCAAAAACTGTAGAAAACTCTATAGTTTCAAAAACTGAACTAAATAAAAAAAAAAATCAAGAACCTACTACTGATAAGGAAGGCACAAGGGTGGAGTTGGCTTCCCCAATAACTTTCTAGGCGTTGTTATAGTGAGGAACTTGGCTTGTTCTTTGGCAACGTTGCGATAAGGCCGAGATCAGAGTCAACATCGAGGCTTCGATCGGGTCTAGGGGTTTTTGGGTGTTCCGAGCTCATAGGGATGAAGAGGGAAGAGAGAGGAACTCAGGGGTGGTTCTCTCGTCGCCATCTATGGCCGGATGCACACACATGCCGTCGAGGAAAGTTGCAGCGAGGGAGAGCAAGAGAGGACAGAGAAAGAGTTCTTGGGGAGAGAGAAAGAGAGTGATGAAAGAGAAGATAAATTTCAGAAATGAGGGAGAGAGAGATACGTGAGAGAGTTTAAGAGAGTTTTGAAAAAATTAAAAAATTAGCAACCATTGGATTGTTTGGATGACTAAGATAAAAACCCTATACTAAATTGGTACCAAGAAATAGGTAACCAATCAACTCTCAAAGTCACCTGATTGTTAAATATTTTAAATATGTATATTACATGTTACAAACAATAAGTAAAGTGTAGTACAGAGTAATATATTCTTTCAAATTATAATTCAGTTGTTGTTGAAGTGGGGGGCCATGAGAATATGTCAATTTTGGAAAAAGGATTGTAGAAACTATATTGAAAAGGTTAGGAAATTACGGCTTGGGGAAGGAGATGCTACTGCAATTCAGAACTATTTTATAAATATGCAAGCTCATAATGCAAATTTCTTTTATGCAATTGATTTAGATGACGATGGTCGTTTAGGAAATGTGTTTTGGGCAGATGCAAGGAGTAGGGTGGCATATGAGGAATTTGGAGATGTTGTTACATTTGACACAACTTATTTGACCAATAAGTATGACATGCCATTTGCTCGATTGGTGGGGGTCAATCATCATGGTCTATCGATTTTTCTCAGACGAGGCTTGATTTCATATGAAGATACTAACACCTTTATTTGGTTGTTTAAGTCTTGGCTTGCATGTATGTCTGGGCATGCTCCAATTGGAATAATTACAGATCAAGCCAAAGCCATAAGAAAAGCGATTGAATTTGTCTTTCCTAAAACCAGACATCGTTGGTGCTTATAGCATATAATGAAGAAGATTCTTGAAAAATTAAAAAGTTACAAGCAATATGAGTCTATCATATTTGACTTGCAAAACATTGTATATGACTCAATGACTCATGCTGAGTTTGTCGAACGTTGGGGTGAGATGATTGAGAAATATAAGTTACACAACAATGATTGGTTAAATAGTATATATAATGAGCGACACCGTTGGGTGCCAAGATTTTTGAAAAACTGTTTTTGGGGAGGAATGTCTACCACCCAACGTAGTGAGAGTATGAATGCTTTTTTTGATGGCTATGTAAATTCTAAGACTACTTTAAAACAATTTGTGGAGCAATATGAAAATGCATTGAGGAGTAAGGTGGAAAAGGAGACTCGTGCAGATTTCAAGTCTTCCTCTTCACTTGTTCATTGTGCTACCCATTATGAGATGGAAAAGCAAGCTCAAGATGTTTACACAATTTCAAAATTTAAGGAGTTTTAGCATGAATTAACAAGTAAGATGTACTTTGATTTGGTTTCAGTTAAAGTTGATAGCCCAATTTTGGAGTATGAAATATCTGAAGATATCTTGATCGGGGATAGAAAAAAAAGTATTAATTTCAAGGTTTGTTTTAGTGAATGTGACAAGGAAGTGAAGAGCAATTGTTGCATGTGTGAGTTTAAAGGTATATTATGCAGACATGCAATTTATGTTTTAATTCGCCATAAGATACACTTAATTCCGGATAAATATATCATGCGAAGATGGAGGAAGGATGTGATGAAATATCACACATGGGTTAAATTCAATTATGATGATTGGAATGCTACACCTGAAGCACAGCAATCTGATAAGATGCAAAAGGTTTTTAATGACATAAAGGAATTAGCAAATGATTCGGATGATAAATGCATGATTTTAATGACATAAAGGAATTAGCAAATGATTCGGATGATAAATGCATGATTGTGATAAATTGGATGCATAAAATAAAGGAGGAAATAGGCAAACATGAAGAAGTTTGTATAGGCAGTCAACCAACTCCTGAGTCAACGTATACTTACTCCATTAGCAGTTAAACGTAAAGGTCGTCCACCGTTTAAAAGGAAGCAATCTACAATAGAGAAAGTTATTAAAAGAACACAAAGAAGTGAAAAGAACAAAGCTAATAAAAACAATACTGATGAAGGAGAAGGAATGAATAAGGTAAATAAAAAGACAATTTCTATCTTTTGTAGGAATGAATAAGGTAATAAAATGTTACATCTTGTGCTTATATTGTTTTTTGTAGGATTTTCAACCGATGGAAAGTGATTCCATTTGTCATGTAGATGCTCCAGTTCCCACTTTCAAAAGGGGTTATGTAGTCGGGACACAAGAGTGTAACATTGTTGTGAATTATGAATATCTTGTTCTTGTTTGTCTAAATTAAAATCATTTTTTATAAGTACTTCCACACTTTTTAATTCAGGATTCTCAAGTAGCACAAGGTATTCATGTTGACATGGGTCACAAACAATATCCTACAGCTCGTGGTTGTAATGTGAGCTGTGAAATTTGATTGTTATTGCCCTATTTTAGTTTTTTTTTTGAAGTATTTATTTATTTACTAAACATAAATAAATAAATAAATATATATGTTGTAGGAAAATACGAACATGTCCTTGGGGGTCACTCAACCTGTACAGTGGATATGAGAGAGGAAATTTAACTTGTCCTACTCTCTAGGAAAATCAATTTTAGGTAATATTAAGATGCTTGTTTTTAAAAAAAATTTTCTTAGGGTCACCAGCATCAATATTGGGATGAAGGTCACGGTATAGACAATATGCCTAGCTCTAGTTCGAGGCGAAAGGATGACCAAGAACTTAACTGATAGATGGAAGTAAAAAGTTTTGTTTGAGTTGTAACATTTTCTTACAATGCTCTTTCTTTGAGACCCCAGATAGAAAAGAATTATTTTAAATGGAATTTTGATATATATGCAAGCTAATCTCTTTATAATTTTATTCTTTTGAGATTTCCTTGGTTGGTTATTTGTGTATCAATGAAGAGGAGAGGTTTGGAAGGACCTGTTCCAATTTTTATTAGCTTTTGGTTAAATGCATTGCGCTACACTCACCCACCAGATGAGCTATGCTTGCACCATGATAAACAAACTTTGTGCTTCACTGCTTCTGCAAGGTAATTTGCCTTCAAAAGTGGGTACCTCTCTGGCATCTTTGAGATTCAACTTGTTACTCACAACTATGCATGCTACATTATTGTCTGACTGTTCCACAATAGATTCACCTTATCAATCCTCATTCCATCCTATTGATTAATGATAAATGCAAGGAAATCTTTCGAAACTACTGGGGCACATGGAGAACAAATTGACAAGAAATTGCAAGAGAAACCACTTTAACTATAAAATTTGTCTTCAATATGTTACAATATGATCCGATGGTATAAGAAAAAAAAAAAAAAAGCTGAAACATAAAGAAAATGAAATTAAAAGCATTTGAACCTCCAGTAATCATACGTAAAGTGGCATTAGATCTCAGAAAAGTCTCAGACCAAAAAAGAAAGAAAGAAAGACATCAAGAAATTCATGGTACATAGCCAGTGCCTTGTGAATCAGTTGTGACCACTGATTGGAGTTGTCATCTTGAGAAGGCGCTTATGGCCGGTATTTTTCATAAATTCTCATAATTAATTTCCTTCACATTAATGTGGAAGTTCATTGCTACCCAGGCTTGCATTGTACAACATCCATCAACCCTTCTACATGTTTCAGGGGCTCTCACAATCATGGTTAGCTTTCCAAACAATTAGACCTTGTAAATTGCTGTGCCAACATATCTGGAGCAGTAATCAAAAAGTTAGAAGCCTAGAATGAGAGGATAGATACCTTTTGACATAGTTGGTGATGAATGAACTAGGATGACCATTTAGATACTAGACTTCATTGCTTATCAGATAATCTAGTGCAAATATTAAAATTACAGAATTGAATGATTAACATCAAGTTTCAACATTATCATACCATTTAAGCTCACTGACCAAAGAGGCAACAAGCTTAGCAACTATTCCTTAGAAAATTCATAAGCTTATTTAGATATTAGTTGCATATGATCTATCAAAATTTGATAAGTCTCTCTCTATGTACTCTAAAAATATGCGACTCTTTATGTGTTTCTAGAAAAGCCTAACAAAGATATATAATTTACACATAAGACTGCATATACACTTGGATTTCTATTAGCAAAAAACCACAAAAGAAGAAGAAATCTATTAGGCAGAACATCTTAGAACAGAAATCCTTGAATTAAATCTAATTTGTTCTCTGGATATCAAATGAATAAAGATGCTCACCTCCACTTTGCTTTCTTAGTAGGAAGAGTAATCAATGTCTTCCCTCCTAAGTCAATTGAACATTAATTAAAAAATATGTAAGTAGTCTGCAAAACCACCAATGATCAATTGACATACACAAATGAAATCCCTAAAAACACACCAAACACAAAATATATAAATAAAAGCATAGAGGTGATCCTACTGAAATGATTAGCAATGATAGAGATAAAAAAGAATTGCAGTCATCAAATAAAAATAAAAAAGCACCAACAAAGGAGATTAATTTACAACACCAGAGATCGAAAAGAATACAAAAAAACTTATAAAAAAATCAATAATAGACCAAACTAACCAAGTGATAGACGGAGCACTGGACCGTCAATGGTGGGTAGTCAGAGCACGGGTGGGCGAAGCCACGGAGAAGGGGAGTGCAGGTGGGGAGGGAGAGGAAAGAAGGAGGGGGTGGGAAATGACGTCAATCGATGAAATTGGGTTTTCTTTAGTTTATTTTAAGGGTTAATTACATATATATACCTCAACTATACACCAATCATCAGTTGGGTACCTCAAGTTTAAAAACTTTCATTAGGGTACATCAACTTATGTTTTTTGTCAATTAAATACCTCCGTTAGTCTGACCGTTAGGAAGACCGTTAAATGCCTACGTGGCGCTGACGTGGCACACGCGGACCCCACCATTAAATATTAAAAAATAGCCACATAAACCAAAAATAATAAAATATTAATAAAACTTTGAAAATGATATAAAATTGAAAAAAAAAAAAAAAAAAAAGCTAACCCCAGCACCCTCCCTCCCCTTCCTCCCCCACCCTTTCCCTACCCAGGCCACCGCCCCTCCCCTCCAAACCCAAGCCACCACCCACCTCCCCCGCAAACCCAGGCCACCCCCTCCACCTCCCTCGCCCCTCCCCCCCAAACCCTTAAACAATTCTCTCCCAATCCATTCTCTCAAGCCTTATCTGCAGGAACTCTCCAACCCACTGGATCCCAGCCCACTTCCCAGTGGCAGGCCCTTTTCCAGAGAGAGGGAGAGGCCGACGAAGCGCACGCCAAGCATCTTCATGACCTCGATGGCGGCGATGCCGGCGCAGTTCCAGATCGGATTCTTGCTGAGCTTCTTGGAATGGTTGCCGGAGATCTCGGAGATGGAGATCTCTCCCGGGAGGACCTGCGGGTCGAGAGTGATGGAGACGAAGTCGCCGAGGCCGTCGACGGCGCAGCCCAGGAAGTCGAAGCCCGGGCCGAAACGGCGTCGTTTCGCGCTCCGCAGCCTCCTCTCTACTGTTCCGTGCCGGCATGGGCCTACCCGTCGGCAAGCACATCGTCCCCGACCGACCCCTCCATGTAAACGACGAGCTCGTCTAGGACAACGGCACGCCGTTTCCGGAGCCCTGCATTGATCGCATCGCCGACACCGTCGGAAAGTACGAGGCTTTGGCCTGGCTCTGCGGGGGTTTGAGCTTCTTCGCATCGCTGGGCTTGTTGGCCGTGTGGAACGACAAGGCGTCGAAGATCCCATTTGCGCCGAAAGTGTACCCGTACGACAATCTGAGAGTGGAGCTCGGGTTCGGTGCTGGTCAGTGAGGGTCTGGAGGGGCAAGGGAGGTGGAGGGGGTGGCCTGGGTTTGCGGGGGAGGTGGGGGGTGGCTTGGGTTTGGAGGGGAGGGGCGGTGGCCTGGGTGGGGAAAGGGTGGGGGAGGAAGGGGAGGGAGGGTGCTGGGGGTTAGCTTTTTTTTTTTTTTTTTTTTTTTTCAATTTTATATAATTTTAATGGTTTTTTTTTATTTTTTTATTAATTTTGGTTTAGTGGTTATTTTTAAATGCTAAATTAATATTTAATGGTGGGGTCCGCGTGTGCCACGTAAGCGCCACGTAAGCATTTAACGGTCAGACTAACGGTCAGACTAACGGAGGTATTCAATTGACAAAAAACATAAGTTGATGTACCCTAATGAAAGTTTTTAAACTAGAGGTACCCAACTGATAAGTGATGTATAGTTGAGGTATATATATGTAATTAACCCTTATTTTAATAATTGAAAATTAATAAAAAGAATAAAAATGTGAATTGTGAATTGTGAATTATACTTTGCTGATGCGGTTGTCCACCTAAGCAGCCACATTAGATGGTATAAAATTGTGGTCAGAGTAGCATTATTGTTTCTTGTTATATATAATCCAGACTCCAAAGTGCTAAATTGAAATAGGCCAAAAAAAAAAAAAACATTATGGCCTATAATTGCCATCACTTTGAGTTGGTATTATTCATGAGTAAATCCCACTTTCATCAAAATCACTCTCTCCTCTGAGAATTTGATGGACAATGCTAATAAGTCAATCCATAAGAAAGTTATTAAAAGGCAATTATTGTCCTCATAAACCTTAACTCAACTGACATAGAATGTTTGGGATAAGAGTAAAAATCTTAAACAAACAATGACTGTCTTCCATCGTAGAAAGGTTTGAAATGCATTTAGAATAACTAAACTTTGAATATATGTAACATTTGGAGAAAACTATTGATGCACAGAGACAAGGTCCAAAGAAAGATGTCAGGCTGAGTAAACAAATCTACTGTAATATACTGTAGGTAGAGCCAGTTTGCAATAATTTACAACAATGTACAGAAACCATTGCTCACATCTCTGAACATTATTAATTAGCATGACCAAAGGTCTTCTCAGTGCTATAACAAATGTAAAGAAATCCATCCTTGTCCTTGAAGGATTCATAGACAGAGTCCACCAAACTAGCTGCAAATGACATTCATAAAAAGGACTTTAAAAGACATCATTATAAAGAAAGTTTTCTTGCAAGAAAATTAAAAGAAGAATGCAACCCAGAATTTAATTTCACAACTTACCTGTTTGAGGTAAAGTATCCTTCACAAATACAAAGAGAGCTTTTCCGTGGTCCAGATGAAGCCTGCTGCTCAAAACATAGGTGAATTGTCCGATAGACATGTCTCGGGGGACAAGAAATCTATCATCAAAGATATAGTAGTGGTGTTAAACTAATAAGTTGTTAATGTGTGTTAAGTATTCGGATCTGTCAAATTTAAACAAGCAATGCATTATATCTCCTCCAAGCTACCTTGTCAAGAACAAATATTCCAACATTTACATTATTTGCTTAGACAGTGTGGGAACTTGACAAGGTAATGCTGTCTTCATAAATACTTGAATGTTGGTGACCAACAAACCATTCATAACAAAGTAGCTAGAACCATGGCAACCTTAAACACAAATGTAGGCACTATGAACGCTTAGTGTCTTTACCCAAATTTATGTAAATATTTTTCATGCACTAAAATCACTGATGTTGCTCATAGGACCCTTTTTCAGAAAATAGGATGGCATTAAAATAGCAGAGAGTTTTTTTATGTCTGTGTGTGTGTGTGTTTCTTTTTGGTTGCAACAAATGAAGTAATGAACAATGATCTAGAGTTGAACAAAGAAGTATAAAGGTTTTGTTTTTTTATCGAAAAGAAGTATAAAGGTATGAAAGAGGTAAAGCCTAACCTCCTAAGCTCTCAAACTTACTTTTTCTTCTCCATTTGAGGAAGGTCGCACTTGGCATACTTTTCCACAATTACCTGTAATAAAAAATACCATAGATAGAGGAACATATGATGGTTAGCAATGAATTACTTGTAATAATTGATAAGGGACAATAGAGTTGAACCAAAAAATTAAAACGGAATTGGTGAATCTTACTGGGACTCGATCAGGGTATTTGCCCAGGATATCCTGTGATTCTTCAAGCCTTTGTTCTAAACAATTTCAAAGAGAGACATAAACTCAGATTATAAACAATAACAAAAAATAGAAGCTTTTGTTGGGCAAGAGGAATTGAAGAGTCGGAACAAACCGAATGTAAACTCGTCCTTGAATGATTTTATTTTACCCATCATCCGTGTCTCTGTGTAACTCTGTGTGTGTGTGTGTGTGAATGCGTCTCTGCGATATTGCCAGGGAGAGAAGAAAAAGAAGAAGAAAGAAGAGAGTGCCCCAAACGCAAGCCAACAGGAAAGAGGAACCTTCAAGAAAGAAACATGAAGAATATTTGGTATCTTATCTTTTTGGGTAAATTTTTTTTTGCCTTCGTAACTTATCTAATTTATAATTTAGGGAAGTGATTTTCGAACTCCACTTACTAGGGGTGGGCACGGGATGGAGGGGGATGGGACTTACCTCATCCCGTTCCCATCTCATGATTTGAGTTCGGGATCGGTACGGGATGGGATGGAGGTTTGGGATTATGGTACCATCTCGTCCCGTACCAAAGTGATTCGGTACGGGTTCAGTACCATCCCGATCCCAAACAAAAAAATAATAAAAAAATAATAATTCAATTTTTATTCAAGATTCATCTTCAAATAATGACCTGTAAACAATAAACATAACCTATTTTTATTCAACTATACAAACAGAACAAGAATTCAAGTAATAAACTGTTTTTATTCAAAATTGAAAATTCATCTTCAAGACTTCAACAATTCAACCAATTATTCAACAATTCAAAAAAACAACAATACACTCTTGGGCCATTGGGCCGTGAGCGGGTGTGGGTTGGGTTTTTGGGTGAAAGACTGAAATTTAAAAAATAAAATGGGTTTAGTGATATTTGCCTATTTGGGCCCATTAAATTATTAAATAATTAAATTTTTAATTGATCGGTACGGGACGGGATCATCCCGGTATTGAATCTTCAGGACCGATCCCATCCCGTTTAAGATCGGTACGGGACGGGATCGGTACGGGATTGAAAAAAAAAAAAAACGGGATGGGACCAAATGATACGGAATGGCACGGAATGAGATGGTTTCGGTATTTTCGGTCCTAATGTCCACCCCTACCACTTACACTCTTTTTATTTTTTAAATATTTTTCATATAACTTTATTAAGTAAAGTCTCATATTTACCTAGACCTTATTTATTTATTGAACAACTTCATATTCTTTAGAAAATCTATGATTATGTTCATTGCTTGATTAACTAATTTTCATCTAGAATATTCTCTTTCTCTACTTGTATTCTATTTGTTCATAACTTCAATTAATTTCATCGCTCCATGCCAATCAGAAGTATGTCAGGGAGACCTTAGATAGATTGATCAAACGCTATTACATTTTTGCCTTAGTATGTTTTATTTAGTTTTAGTTTCAAGATCATTGAGCACCTAGTCGAACTTATAGGAAAGACATACATGCTTAGTCCTAGTCCTACTACTCCTAGAATATGTAAAAATTCATCAAATTCAGAGCATCAAATGAGTTTTGAGAAAGATTTTTGATGCTTTAATTTTGGACATTTGGGTTGTTTTCTATGAAAAGGATCATTTGAGGCAAATAATACAGAAGGATATTGTGTAAAGAATATAAAGTTGTATAAGAAAGAAAGTTTAATGGTAATTTAGGGCTTCACTTATTAAAAACAAAATTTTAAAATTTTAAAAATAAAAGGAGTGAGTGAAGTGCGAAAATCATCTCCCATAATTTATGCTTATAAAAGAAAATTTGTTCAAAATATCCCCTAAACAAGTTACTTTTCATCCTCCCAAAAAAAAAAAAAAAGGCATAAATTCAATTTAGACACATAACTATATATGCTATTTCAACGGGGTCCACGAACTTTCAAATATTTCAAATATACACCTGATTTATTATGTAAATTGAAAAATGAAATTTCATCCATCAATTTATTGAGAGATCAGTTAAATCTCAGCTTGGCTTTTGCTAACGGGAATTAATTGGCGACGTGGCACCAACTCAGCATAAATTTCCGGCCAAATGAGCAACACATGTCCACTTGACACGGGCCCACACACCCATCACCTCCTTCCCGCTCGTCGAACGCTCTCCTGACCATTTAGTCTCCAAAAAACATCACGTTTTCCCCCAAATTCGAATATAAATCTCTCACTTGTGTTCAACGAGCGAGAAAGAAATGATGAGTTTGTGGACCCGTGTCAGGGGTTAGGTAGGCCTGTGTCGCTTATTTGGCGGGAAATGAGCGACACGGGTCCACCTAACCCCTGACACGGGCCCACAAACTCTCTCTCTCTCTCTATTATTATTAAATTGTGGGCCCGTGTAGCTCATTCGGCGGGAAATGTTTGCTGAGATAGTGTCACGTCGTCAAGTAATTTCGGTCAGTAAAAGCCAAGCTGTCATTTAACTGATCTCTCAACGAATCAATAGACAGAAATTTATTTTTTAATTTAGATAATAGATTAGGTGTATATTTAAAATATTTTAAAGTTCATAAACTCTATTGAAATAGCTTATATAATTATGTGTCTAAATTGAATTTATGCTTTTTCTTCTAGCCCAGCCCATTAACGCTTAAACCCTTCAAACGGTTCAGTCAGAACTCTGACAACAAACAAAGGGTTTGGGTCTTTTGAGAGTTGGAGTCTGAGTCCTGGGAAAGCCAGAAGCAGAGACTCCAAATAACGAAACAGAGCCAAAGCATCGAGCATGGCTATGGAGAAGAAGAAGAGCGGTTCCTGGCGTCTACGAAGCGGCCAATACCTCGGAGAGATCTCGGCCCTGTGTTTTCTCCACCTACCTTCTCACCTCTCCGCCCTTCCATATCTCCTGGCCGGTAAGCCTTTCACTCTCTCTCTCTCTCTCTAAAATCTTCAACTCCAATTCATTATAACGCCGTTTTCATTGAACAAAACAGGGTCGGGCTCACAAATTTTGGTCTATGATTTGGAACTGGGAAGAATGATAAGGTCGTTCGACGTGTTCCAAGGCATTCGCGTGCATGGGATTTTTTGTAGTTCTACTGATTGCGCAGAGGGAACATTGCCCACCACTTGTGCTTTCAAAGTCGTCGTCTTTGGCGAAAGGAGAGTGAAGATGTTTAGTTTGCACATTGAAATGGAGCAGCAAGTGTGTGTCAGTTTGACGCTGCTTCATTTGTTGCCAAAGTTCGGCAATTGGGTCTTGGACGTTTCCTTCTTGAAGGTACAAATGTTCCCTCAAGCTCAACTAATTTTTTTATTAACAAACTTTGAGAATTTGGTGGGGTTTTTACTTTTTTTTTTTTTGATTGGTGAATTGGTAGCAGAGCTCTGTGAGTTGTTCGAATGAGGAGGGTCATTGTCTTGCTATAGGATGTAGTGACAACTCTGTCCATCTTTGGGATGTCTCAACTTGTACTGTGGTTCTTGAAGTTCGGCATCCTGGTTTGTTCTAACTGAATTAATTGATTTGCTAGCCTGTGGTTTTTTTTTTTTTTGAGCTTTTCTCAAGTACTAAAATTTTGTTTTGAACTGTAGAGAGGACCCTTCTGTACTCAATGCGGTTATGGGGTGACACTCTTGAAGCTCTCCGTATTGCATCTGGTACTATCTATAATGAGGTGGCTAATTTTTCCTTTCGATAATTCCACAACCCACCCACCCAAGTAATTGCTCTATTCAAGTGTATGTGTGTGTTTTAAGTTATAATTAATATAATTTTTATATTTTCAATGATTTTATTATTGTAAAGTTCATTATTCTCATGAATTTTACAGGGATCTATTGTTACCTATGCTTTTAACATAGCAGACAAATGTTCCTTTTGAAAAAACCATGGTCTTCCAATCTCTACGTGACTAAAATAACTAATGTTTCCTTTGTTTTACCCAATAAAAGGCTTAATTCCTTGGTCTTTCTGATGTTATTAATATTTTAAAGAATTGATTTGCACAGATCATTGTTTGGAAAGTGGTTCCTCAGTATGATTCTTCGTCTCTGACAAGTCAATTTGAAGACCACATTCATCAGAGTGATTCATTCTCAACCTGTGTTCAGCCTCTTGGTTGCCAGTATGAAGCTATTCATATCTGCAAACTTGCTGGACATGAAGGTTCAATTTTTCGCATAGCGTGGTCGTCTAATGGGTCCAAATTGGTTTCCGTTTCTGATGATCGTAGGTGAATTAGATGCTAAATTCTATGACCCTAATGACTGTGTCAATCAACTAACATGTTTTATTTTTTTAGTGAGTGTTTCCATTTAATGATTTGGTCTCTTCATTTGTACAGTGCTCGTGTCTGGGCAGTTTGTGCTGAAACAAAGCATTCTGAGATGCCAGGGGAATCTGTTGGCCTTGTGCTATTTGGACACAATGCCCGAGTTTGGGACTGCTGTATTTTTGGTTCTGTAAGCATTACAATATCTTTGCACACTCATTATCTTTTTTCTTTTTTTTCTCCTTCTTTCTAAAGAAAATGGTATTGTTAGAAAATCGACTCACAATAAATGAAAACAGAAGATTAATGTCAGTTTTATCCGGGGGTAACTTTTTCATTTGATTAAGTTTTCAATGCTAACTTTTTCACTGTGTTAATATGTGTGGTGATAAGAATGAATTTTCGTAAATCATTTATCCTGGTCATCTTGAACTATTCTCATAATCATTCTTGGTCTGTTTTGCATGTGGTTAGTTAAGCCTGCAATGTGCAATGGTCAAGCTGGTGTAGACTAGATAAGAGAATGGTTTATGTGTGGACTGCTGATTCCAAAACCAGTTACCTTTTCCTCACTTTTTTTTTTTAATACAGCTGATTGTCACTGCCGGTGAGGATTGTACATGCCGTGTGTGGGGACTGGATGGTAAACACCTTAAGATGATCAAGGAGCACATGTAAGTGGCTTGTGGTTCCATTTTTTTTGATAACTGAGGAATAGAAAGTGGTTACTTTGGTTTTTATTTGACTTGAATCCATAAATCAAATGGTTATATCAATTACTGATGATCCAGAATCTCAATATAATAGTAGATCATTTTTGGAAGAAAATTGGTTGGTAATAATTCCAGGAGCTTTAATTTTGTGGTAGACAGCCTTGCTCATTCCTTTTTTTGGTCCTGTAATGTACAGAGGAAGGGGTATATGGCGATGCTTGTATGATCCAAACACCTCACTTCTCATTACTGCTGGTTTTGACTCTGCAATTAAAGTGCATCAGCTGCCAGCTTTATTCTCTGGAGGCTTGGAGGGACATGCAGAGACAAAAGAAATTGATAGAATGATGACATACACAGTTTGTATCCCTATTTTATCAGAGCACATTGGACCTATGGACAGGTAATAATTTGAATAGTAGAAAAACTTTGGGCTTCATCTCAACATTCTTAACTTCAAATTTTTATTTATACTATTATAAAGGGAGAAGTTTGGGGTTTGGTAACTTTTGAAAACCCTAATATGCTCCTTTTTTTTTTTTTTTTTTTTTTGGGTGAGACAACCCAATTATGCCCTTTGTTAAAAAAAACTATCAAAAGAAATTAATTGAGTTTAAGAAGGGTAATATAGTAAACTAAAATAATTTTAAAAATAGCTGCAGTTTCTTCCTGCTAAGCGCCACATTTTCTTACTCCTTTAATGCACAGTAAAAAATTTATTGGCATGGGTGGGAATGTGTGCCAAGAGGCTAGTATTATTAAAGAAAAGAAAAAAATAAGTTTGTAATATAGGAAAAATCTTGTTTTTTACTTTAAAATGCGATTTTGTCTTCCACATGCTCAGCTAGGGTATTGAGTTTGGCACCATAGCTAAGAAAGGACATGATTATAAGAGTCTAGCTGCTTAAATCTTGTCTTTTAATGGAGTCAGGTAAATGGTAGTTGTGCCATAGGATCTTAATGTATGATGAACAATCAAATGGATGGGTAGTAAAGGAGTAAACTTCCATGTCACGAGTTTATACAACCTCTGTGTCTTTCTCTCTCATCACTTGCTAGGTCTCAAGATGAGAGAGACAAACACAAGGGGTGTATACACCGGTGACAGGAAAGTTTCTTTCGTAGTTAAGATATAGTCTCCAAGGTGGAACCTAAAATATGGTAGTTTTCTGAATATACAGAATCCCCAAAAAGCTTTATAATACATATAATTTTTTTTTTTGTTTGGTCTAAGGTCCCTTTGATGTTCTCTTCCTGAAATTTTGTAAATACCTCAATATTATTTTACTGTATATTTTTGTTAAATGAAATTGTTGCTGTTTTTTTATTTTCAGCAAAAGTGAATATGTTCGTTGCTTGCGCTTTGCACGTGAGGATACCCTTTATGTTGCCACTAACCATGGTTACCTGTACCATGCTAATTTGTTGGACACTGGAGAAGTAAAATGGACTGAACTTGTCCGTGTCAATGAAGAGGTGCAGATTGTTTGCATGGATTTATTGTCGGAATCATTTGAACTTTGCTGTGGTGTGGAGGATTGGGTTGCTGTTGGAGACGGTAAAGGAAACATGACAATTGTCGGGGTTATAGGTGATGCTTGTACTCCTAAAGTGGGTTTTGCCTTTACCTGGTCAGCTGAAATAGAGAGACAACTCCTAGGAACACATTGGTGCAAGGCACTAGGTTATGGGTAATGATCATTCATTCTTCTTTGCAATAATAATGGTCAATTATCTCTTCAATACCTGAGTTCTTCATGGGTACCAAATCGATGCTGTCCGTGAATGTAAAATGTGGCCCATCTTCTACAATGGTACACATAACACTGCCAATTTGCGGAACGATTATGGCCATTTCACTTAGATTCTGGATGACAGACATCATTAATGTCTTCTTGCTTTACTTTTCAGATGTGGAAGGTTAAAATAGTCAGATCATCAACTCTGCTACTGTTACCATGTAGGTACATCTTCACTGCTGACCCTAGGGGAACATTGAAGCTGTGGAGGTTGTGTGACCATTCTGCAAGCAGCTGTATTGTGTCTCTTATAGCAGAATTCACATCAAGTTTTGGATTTCGAATCATGTGTTTGGATGCATCTTTGGAGGAAGAGGTAACTGTTTCCCATCATCTTCCTTTTCCTTTTAATTTCATTTGAATGGGGTTTGTATCATTTTCTGTTTTTTTCTAATTTTATTTAAATGTTTATCTGTGATTGGTATTAAGTGTTCAGAATCACTAAGATAATATAAAAGAATAGATAAATACCAAAGCTACCCCCATGGAGTGTGGGTTGACCATAGCCAGCTTAAATTGAGACAAAATAATAACACAAGGTGATCAGTGACCTGTAGGCCGAATTTCATATATATTGATCCTTCCAACATTAGTGTTTCTACACCCCTCTGCCCCCTCTTTCTTTTTTTTTTTTTTTCTTTTTTTTATTATTATTATTTTTTTAAGTTCTTCAGTGTGTTTGGATAAGGTGAACAATGATTACTGCTAAGCTACACATGGAGATGAAAAAGCCTAAGTTTATAACAGAATGAAAATGAAGAACTCTTGATCATGTAAAAATCAGATGTGATTTGGTGAACATTTTAAATGCCATGTGGTTTAAATTAGATCTCATCAATTGTTTTTATATCCCTTCTATTCGAATTTGCAGGTAATGGTATGTGGGGATATACGGGGTAATCTTCTTTTGTTCCCTTTGTTCAAGAGCATGTTGCTGGGCACATCGGTGGCATCTAATGTTAAAATATCTCCATCAATTTGTTTCAAAGGAGCTCATGGGATTTCAGGTGTCTCAAGTGTTGCTCTTGCTAGACTAAGTTCCAATCAGATTGAAATACGCTCGGTATGGTCAAATTTCACTTTTGATCTGCAAGAGTGATTTGCGTGCATGTGCTTGTCTGTACAATGATAAATTTTGGTGCATTTTAACTTTCCCTTGTCTTTTATTTGAAAAAAAATTATAAACATTTCTATAACCGTTATGAAACAATATTGGAAGATAAATATTTCATTCATGTAGACAGTTGTGTACTTAAGTTTTTCACTTTTCTCAGACTGGCGGAGATGGGTGTATATGCTATCTGGAATATGACAGAGATAGGGAGGAATTGGAATTTATAGGAATGAAACAAGTGAAGGACTTGAGTCTTATTCAATCTGTCTCTGCTGATAATAGATCTGCTAATGAGTTGTCAAGCTGCCATTATGCTGCTGGTTTTGCATCAGTGGATTTCATAATTTGGAACTTAATTACTGAGGCCAAGGTATAGTTGCTTCAGTGCCTCACACTACCTCCCCTGAAATGATTTTTAAGTTGCTTGCTATCTATTTTGGAGCCTAAGGGTCTATGTTTGTTGCAGGTTGTACAAATTCCATGTGGTGGATGGCGGCGTCCTCATACCTACTATCTTGGTGATGTACCAGAAATAAAGAACTGCTTTGCATATGTTAAGGTTTGTGTCAGCCTGTTTTGACTTGATAATTTCATAGCACAACCAGTATGAGCATTGTGGAAGGGTAGATTCACGAAGCAGGTCAAAAGTGATTTTTTATCATTTTAAAGTTACGCATATCCATAATGGGGCATGATATGATGTCTTATTTGTCATGAACTGTTTGGCTGCTAGGCACATCATTCTATCTTTCTCAGTAGATCATTAAGTGTATGTTTCCTTATCTTTACTTTGGAAAAAATGAGGTTTCCTTATCTTTAAGTCTGCACAATATTCATTTCCTTTGCCAGGATGAAATCATTTGTATTTATAGACATTGGGTCCTTGATGGTGAAAGGAAGATGCTCTCGAGGAATTTGCATATGCAATTCCATGGGAGAGAGATGCATTCCATATGCTTTGTCTCAGAAGAATTGCAACCTGGAGTAAATGGGAAGCACAGCCTCTTCTCTGGATCTAGTTGGATCGCAACTGGGTGTGAAGATGGAACTGTGAGGTTGACTAGGTATGCTGTTTAGAATATGGAATTAAAAAAAAAAAAAAAAAAAAAAAGAAACCCTGTCCCGAAACTGAGTAATTGATCAGATGCTTATACAAGACCAGCTAATTGTCTAATATTCACTTAGGTATATGCCAGGTATTGAGAATTGGACTGCATCAAAATTGCTTGGCGAGCATGTCGGTGGATCAGCCGTGAGATCAATATGCTGCGTGTCAAAGATAAATGTTGTTCCATCAGACGTGACCAACATACCCGATATGAGAAATGTACAAGATGCAACAACAGAGAACAGAGAAACTCCGGTTTTATTGATTTCCGTTGGTGCAAAGCGGGTCTTGACTTCTTGGCTGCTGAGAAGTAGGAAGGTAGACAAGAAGGAAGAAACACTACGTCATCAGCAGCATAACATCACTGGAAATGGCAATAGAGTTTTGTCGCAAGAGGCATCTTCAATGTCATTCCAGTGGCTTTCCACTGATATGCCAGCCAAGTATTCTAGTACTCAAAAATTTCCAGAAAACTTTCAGAATAGGGTTGGTCTAGCTGAGAATGTTTCTAGCATGGAAGTTGATACAGGATCTAGATCACTGTCTTCAGAAAAGGGAAAGATGGAGTTGAAATCTTGCATTAAGGATAAACATGATGATGACTGGAGATACCTGGCTGTAACTGCTTTTCTGGTTAAATGTGCCAGTTCCAGGTAATAGGAAACAACTAATATTTCTTTTGCTTATCTAATTTTCCCTTTGGATCTCATACAATGTTTTGGATTCCTTCTCAGGATAACCGTCTGTTTTATTGCTGTCGCTTGTTCAGATGCCACCCTTGCATTAAGGGCTCTAGTTTTGCCCTACAGGCTATGGTATTTATGAGGGAGCCTATCCTTTTTTCTCTTAATGTTTTTCTCATCACGTCATATGTGACATTCCTTTCTTTATCTCACTGTAGGTTTGATGTTGCTATGCTGTCTCCTCTGTCATCACCAGTATTGTCACTGCAGCATGTCATACTTCCCACATGTCTCCCTTCTGAAGGTTAGTCGTTGTTGGAGTCTTCAGGGTCTAAACGTTTTTGCATTTGTCAAACTTTTATAACATTTATTAGCTTATGAAATTGTTGAACCCCATCTACCAACTCCAATGTACTTCTTCATTAGCTAGACAATTTTCTTGTGTGATAAGTTTCAAATTGGTTAATGCAATACAATTTTGGTTATTTGGGGATACCGTAGAAATATTTGAATGTTTAATGCAACAATGCCTTTTCCTTTAATTAGCTTTAGTTCAAATTCACAAACAGAATCTCAGTTCTGGAAATTCTTTCGAGAGGTACCTTTGTTGAAAGGATTGAGCCTACAGCATTGGAATGTAAGTGGGGTTCCCCTGTCTCTAACCATTGAGAATACAGATTACAAGTGCACCTCATATGAAAGTGCTTATCATTTATGAATGACACATGTATGGGTCTGAGTAAAAGAGGCCAAATTAACTTTCTAGATCCCTCTTCTTAATTTTGGATGAACCTGGTGTTGATTTTGTGTCTGTACATAGCCTTCTACTATCTTATGCTTTTCTTTTTATTTCTCTTAGACTTTTATTGCCACTGCCACATCTCATCTGAAATCAGGACATTATAGTTTAATGTAAGATTATGCTCTATGGTTTTTGATATCTTAAATTACACTCAAGATCTTAAGTAATTTATAGAGCAAAAAATGCCTTCTCTGAGCTGATGTTTTCCCTTTTCATCATATTGTACTGTTAAAGCATGTCCATGCTAGGGTTTTGAATATTCAGCGTATTTGTTCTAAATTTTGACATCTAGATGATTTCAGTTACATTTCCAAAGTATTGTTTCTTATAACTTTGATTCACAGAAAATGTTCAGATCGGAAGTTTGTACATTCTCATTAGTGGGGCTACTGATGGAAGTATTGCCTTTTGGGACGTCACTAGAAGCATTGAAGCTTTTATGCAGCTGGTATCAGTACTTAATGTAGAAAAGTTCATTAATTGTCAGAAACGGCCACGGACAGGGAGAGGAAGTCAGGGTGGACGATGGTGGAGATCTTTAGGCAGTAGCACGTCAAAGAATAGATTAGGAACTGGTTCCACCACTGTAAAAGCTGGAGAGGAAACTGATCACAATATTCTAAATCATGTCATGGATGGAACCTCATCAATGCTAAATGATTATGAAAGCAACAGAGCAGCTTCTTCACAAGCTATTCATACTGCTTCCCCAGAGTCCGAAATGAATGTTTATGATTCTTCATCTGACATATGTGAACTATCACCTTTACTTGTTTTCAAGAACATTCACCAATCTGGTGTCAATTCTCTCCATGTTTCAGATGTACAGGGTTGTCAAAGTCCTGAAATTGGTTTTCTTTACAATTTAATTAGTGGGGGTGATGATCAAGCCCTTAGCTGTCTTAGATTTGAATTGTCAGTGTCAGCATCACGCTCGGAATTTGAGAATATGGCACAGGAAATCAGAAATTCAGTCACTGAACTCGGAAATGCGAAGAACTTCATTCATTCTAGACAAGACAAGAACTATTGGATCAGATTCCTAAATCATGTTAAAGTCCCCTCAGCTCATAGCTCTGCTATAAAAGGTAATGACAATTTGTTTAAACCTAATTACAAACCCACTCTAGAGTACTTAATAATAATGAGCATAATAATTCTCCTGTGTTTTTAACCTTTTGCTTTCTTGATGTCTCCTTTCCTAGAGCTTTGAAGTAGTAGTTTTAGTGTTCTGTCTTGTAAAGCTTATTGTTTTTACTAATAATTCAAATTGTGGTTTATTTATGAAGGTGTTTGGACAGACGGATCTTGGGTTTTCTCTACTGGTCTGGATCAGCGTGTCAGGTGCTGGCGTCTTGAGGAGGAAGGTAAACTAATTGAGTATGCTTATCTAATCATCAGTGTGCCAGAGCCGGAAGCACTGGATGCTAAAGTGTGTGGCAGGTAAGTAAAGTGCATTGCGTACATAGATTCAGAACTGCCTTTTATTTATTTATTTATTTTTTTTGTTTTTAAGAAGAATGATTTAACATTTAAGTACGATATGAACAGATCACATTTTTCTTCAACATTTTACTAATCTGTTAACATTTTCTTTTGACATTTTATTTTGTATTGTTTGTGTTTTATTTAGGAACCATTATCAGATTGCAGTAGCTGGAAGAGGAATGCAAATGCTCGAATTCTCTGACATCAGTTGATGGATGCAGGAGAGTTAAGTTGGTTTTGGTGATTTTATTCAGTAAGGGGTCTTCCCAGCAGTCACCTTGTTAACGGCTATATGTTAATCACCAATAGTCTGACACCCTAGCATGAGTAACAGTCTTCACCTTTTACACACTGGTCTCTTATCCCCAATATCTTGGTCGCATAGCAAGTGTGAGCTGTGTCTCGATGTTCCCCACCAATATATTTATTTTACAATTACAGGGTGTGCAAGGATGCAACAAGAAACTCAAACTCCCAGGGGACTTTGGTATGATGAGAGGGATCTTTTTTTTTTTCCTCTTTGGAGCCCTTGATGCCCAACATAATGTATATTTTTAGCCAATTTTTTTTCCAGTTTTGGGGTTTGCCTGCAAGTCCGAGCTGTGAACTGCGATAAGCAGTATCTGTGACATTAAATTGCATAATGTAACTTAAATTGATTTACAATATTTGGTGATTCAAAAGTAGAGTTTAGTACAGCCTTCCATCCTGAAACAGATGGGCAATCCGAACGAACCATCCAAACTTTTCAATTTTCCAGTAATACATCCCTTGCAGCTTAAATTACAAACAAATAGGTAGCTGGAAGATCTTTTGTTTGTTACTAGGTACAAAGTTGGTGGCAAAAGCCCAGGCATTGTTGTTATCAGGATTAGCCAGATGATCGGCAAGGTTCTCAAGAGGGCCCTTTCCAGTTACAATGGCCTGCACAAAGAACCCAAACATTGAGAACATGGCAAGCCGTCCATTCTTAAGTTCTTTCACCTTAAGCTCTGCAAATGCCTCTGGGTCATCTGCAAGCCCCAAAGGATCAAAGCTGCCTCCTGGGTAGGGTGGGTCAGTGACCTCACCTAGTGGTCCTCCCGCAATGCGATAACCCTCAACAGTCCCCATGAGAATAACCTGGGTGGCCCATATTGCTAAAATGCCCTGTGCATGAACCAGGCTTGGGTTTCCAAGGTAGTCCAGGCCACCCTCGCTGAAGATATGAGCTCCAGCTTTGAACCACACTGCTTCACCAAACTTGACTCCATTTCTGGAAAGAAGCTCCGGGAAAACACAACCCAAAGCCCCAAGCATTGCCCACCTGGAGTGATTAACCTCGAGTTGGCAAAAGTTTCGGGGTCGGCTGATAGCCCTGCAGTGTCCCATCCATAGTCAAAATCTCGTTTGGTTTATCATGTTGTGCAATGTCTGTTAATACATAAATCAAAATGAAAAAGGTCTTTATCAATAAGCCACAAGATACAATATTTTTTAGTAATAAACTCAAACTTTATCTGTTTATTTTTAAACCACAAAATATATTTTTGAACAACTCAAAAAAAATTTGAAGGCACATTTCAAGAAATAATCAAGCATGGAGTATTCAATACTATTCAAACTCAAGCATACCCAAGTAAAGAGTTCAAACACACGGAATGACACGTTTTATTAATTTTTATTTCTTAATTTAAAATTTCTAAACCCTAAAATCCTAAATATGAAGTAATAAAATCTAAATTCTAAAGGCTTAAACCTTAAAACAATACTACATCATTCAATAAAGTGTAACTTTATACTATTATAAAGTATAACTCTATAAGAATAACATAATGCATCAGAACAAAATAAAATATAAATCAATGAGAATTACATACGGCGTCAGAAAAAAAAAAAAAAAAAGTTTAATTTTAAGCCACTTCGTGTTTGGGTTAAAAATAAATACATATTTTACAGGGGTTTATGAGTGAAATGTGTAATTTTTGGTGGTTTTTCACTAATTACTTAAAATAGAAATAAAAAAGGCATGTTTAGGTACGAAATTTCAATGCTATTTCATTTTAATTACCAAAAATTTATGTCATTTCATTTTAGTACCAAATTTCAGTTTAGGTACCAATTTTAAAAAACATGGTTATACCGAGTGCTTATTACTGTTCACCGAGTGCTCGGGAGATTTTTTTTTTTTGTTTACAAACTCAACTCAACTGTGACTGTACAATAGTCACAACTTTTGTATTGATTTTTTGTTTTCAGTGTTTGCGAGGCTTAAGCTTTAATGTTCAGTTTCTAGGTCGTAGGACTTCATCTCTCAAGCATAGATCAAAAGCATTAAACCCTTATAAACTTTGAAATTTTATGAATATCATACAATCATAGCTATATACCAAATTGGAAAAAAAAAACAAAAAACAAAAAAACAATAACAACAGAAGACCACCGAGAGCTTAGTACTTTTCCTGATCGATCAGTGTCAAAAAATTCACGTTTTATACAAATTTGTGACCTAATCCAAAATGTGTTGCTCTAGGTTAGTACCAAAAAAAATTATTGTTTTACTGTTTTGTTGAAAAACTATTGGTATTTAATCCTAATTTTCAAAAATAAAAAGGCTATTATTGTTTTTTTTTTTTTTCAATTTTGTATTTAATTTAAGTATAATAACCATTTTACTCCAAGTTTAGGCATGAATTATCCACTTTACCCTCACTTGCATGACATGTGATATGTGTTTTGGATGGAAATATGAACGAAATCTTAAGAAATTGACAAAATGGGCTACATTGACCTATTTTTGAAAGTTTGAGGGGTAAATTAATCAAAATTTTAATTTGGGGGCCAGTTTTACACATAAGTCATAGTCTGGGAACAAAAATGGCTATTAAGCCTATTTATTATGTTAACTCCCAATCGGATAAAGTTGACCAATTGTGTCCAAGATAATGTGCATTACATGCCTTCTTGTGTAGATTCTTAAAATTTAAATATTAGATTTTCATTTAAAGTCCAAAATAAGGTTTAAGAGGGCAAAAGTATTCGTGCCAAGGTTCTAATTATAAGTCGACCAACTTTTAATGAGCCAAGTACTCATCATCTTTTTTTTTTAATTAAAATTGTAACAGTTTTAATACAACCTAATAAAATTGTTGAACAATTTTAATATTAAAATCGTATAAACATAATATTTAGTGTTTTTTTTTTAAAGTTCATTTCATAAAATAGATTGTTTTTAGGGTCCAACCGCTATAGCGAAATACTATAGCAGCCCACTTTTTAATAGTCCAATAGCTACATTATCTCTTTTTTATCAGTTTTTTTTTAACGCCATTTTTTTTTTGTTTTCCACATTAAAAAAAAAAAAAACCAATAGTGGCAATTATTGTTTATTGCCACTGCCAAACAATAGTTATTTTCAATTTTTCACTTTGCAAAAAAACTCAGAAATAAGACAACTTATACAAATCATAGCTCCACTTACATATACAAATATAGGAAAATTTTCAAGTAAGGACGTTCGCACCGTGCGAACGTCTCACACTTGCCGATCGTTTAGTGCCGAATGATGGGTCGTTGTAAGACGTTCGCATGGTGGGAACGTTCTCACCAGAATTGGACTGTACAAATATACAATCATAATCTCACTTACATATTGTTACTGACAAACAGTAACAACCACAGCCTCACTTACATATTGTTACTAATACAACCATAGCCCTCACTTACATATTGTTATTGAAAAGCAACAACAACCATAGCCCCCACTTATATATTGTTACTGACAAGTAGTAACAATCATAGCCCCATTTACGTATTGTTATTGGTTGTCAATAACAATCATAGCCTACTTACATATTGTTACTGACAAGAACAATCATAGCCCACTTACATATTGTTACTAACAAGCAGTAACAACCATAACTCCCATTTACATGAATTTGAAAAGGAATTTAGCTTTACTATCCTTGTATCCTTCTGCAACTTTGCTCATTTATATTTTCTTACAAGAATTGACTTGAATATTCTGAGATTACAATCATGGGTCTTGCACATGTTCTTGATATTATGAAAAGCTCAAGTCATGTACCTAGCTTTGAAGCTTGTTAATGACCTTGGCTACTCCCATATAATTCTTGAATATTCTGAAAGAACAAGCATATCCATGAAAACAAATTATACATCATTAGTTGGATTAACTACCGTCATTTAACTGGATTAGCTACATACATTTAACTCATGAGCAAGATAAGCATGACAGGAAAAACTAGTTAACAATTGAAATAAACACATACATATAAATCTAAGTGGCTCAACTTTTCCATCCAATGGAAAAATAAAAAACAAATCATCATGTTGTATTTGAAAAGAAGAGCAAAAAACAAAAAGAACAGTCAGAACATGCACAAGCTTATGAATTACCATTGTACTTAATAAATCTCAGCATGGAGTCTCATGAATCATGTTAGTAGAGTCGGTATGGAAATAAATAGCAGAACTAGAAAGCACCAAGCAAGTGAGGTACTAAAGAACATATTACCAAACATTTATTATTACTAGCATCCATAGGAATGCAATTGTTCAGCAACATATTAGAAAAGTGGAACTGACATGTGAGCTGGGAAATGGGCTTTAAACCTCGCTTGAAGTGGAGCCTCATCAAAAAGAATTGGCAAAATATATATCTGAAATGAAAAGTCATCATAATTGTTGAAGAACAGAGTGTGCATAGCCATGGAACACTAATTAACAAAAATTTTTCCTTATCCCAAAGAAAAAAGGATTACCTAGAGAGCAATGCTGGTCGACCTCATCAATAGTTGGCTTTATTAATTTAAAGCTTGAACAACTAACAGGTATGCTGCACCTTCCGTCCACAATTTCATAGATGTAAGGTTTCCCCTGAAAATAATGTATGTGTTAGATTCATGCCTGCGAACAACTAGACTTCAAAAGAAAATTTAGCATTCAACATATGAATTCCGGCCACAAACACAGTCACGTCAGCATTTTTCGTCTCGATTTTGACAATTTGGACCTGATTGCGACATTAATGGAATCACGGTCCTTGAAAATGCAAATTGAAATGACGGGGATCAAAGTCCGACTCAGTCATAGTACAATGACCAAAAACGTCTTTCGGCCAAACATAAATTCATGGTTTTGATAATAAATCAAAATCAAAATTTCTCAAAATTGACAAGTAAGACCATGGGGGATAGAAAGCCCATGATCAAAGGAGTAGTAAGAATATACCATAATCGAGTTGAGTCGCCGCCGAGTTAGCAGGAAAATTGGCCTTAAAGCAGCTAGCTTCTCGACGTCAATTCGCCGCTGTGTCTAGGTGGATGGGCGATCGAAGGGTACCTTCGTGTCCAGAACAATGAGAGGAACAAAACCCGATAGGTACGGTGCCTCTTAGTGGCAGGAAGAAGCAGATCGCCGCCGAAATTGACTCAATTTTTGAGTCATTCTGTCATCGTCGATGACTGGATAGACGATTGGAGGCCATGGGAAGGAAGAGGAGGAAGAGACAAGCACGGGGAGGTGGGTCTCGCCACCATCCATGGCCGGACGTCGATGCATCGAGGAAAGAGAGAGTGATGGTGACGAGAGAGAAGAGAGAGAATAGTGCTGAGTTTGAAATGAGAGAAATGAGAGAGGGAGTGGGAGAGAGACGGAGAATGGAAAAAAAGGACCGGTTTGGTATAAAGTGGGCCTCCTTCAAATACAAAAAAAGGACATGGGTCTTAAGAGTAGTGATAGCCCAAAATTGGACTTTATAATCATTTACTTTAATATTTATATAAATGACTTTTGTCCTTTCTTTTTTATATATATACATGTGAAACTGAATAAACCAATACAAAACACAAAAGTACAATTATTTGCATTCACCGTAATTTTGTTATTTGCTGTTCAACAGTTTCAATCATAAAGTAAAAATAATAATAAATAAAAGAGACACACTGAGCCCTTGCCAAGGGGGCCAAGCGCTCAACACTGTAGAACAATCCAAATAAGTTTATAACACGAGCCAGATTATCATCTTAGAAAAAACTAAGTGCAACTTTTAAACATCAAACACATTAGGTGAGTTATTTTATCAAGGCATGCCCCAAATGGCTAATCAATCATTTAATATTGAATACTTAATTAAGAAATTTTTATACCACATTTTTTTTTTATGAAATGATATTAAAAGGCATAAGTTGAAAGGAAACTAGGATACTACCAAGACATTTTAATCAAACATAGAACATGGCAACGGAAGCTAAACAAAATTCATAGTTGTAAATATGCCATATCTATCTAAATACTCTTCACTAGATAAGGTATCTATATCTACAATAAGTGCATCTAAAATTTCATTATAATGTCTTGTCTTAGTCATCTATTGGCTATTGCCATATTTATTTGATTTGCTTCACTTTCTAATTCATCAGGTTCTTCTATTTGCTTATAGTTAAAAAATCTGACACATGCATCTCCTAAATAATTTTCAAATATTTATACTTGATCCGGATTTCTACCTCCTGCTTTCTTTAGGTTAGGTAATGACCATTCTGTTCATTCTAAAAAACTATTATCTACTGTCTTGCTTCTATCATGTTAACATGCTTGCTGTTAAAAGTTTTAACTATATCTTGAAATTCTATATTAAAATTATTTACTACATTTCCTATGTACATCATGCTAACATTTAATTAAATTTTTTTATATTCTCCATTGATATTATAATTTTTATTTGTTTACTATATATAATCTTGTACAATCATGGTATAATTAGGTTTACATCCTATAACTACTAAGTTTGTACTGAGATCTACTTCTGCTGTTGATATGTCTGTTTGTAGGTGATTATCCCACCTATCATCATAAACATAAACTAATGTTTTTGTTCCTACTTGTGCTCTAGTTAACCATGCTAATCTTATAAGAATTGTTCCTATGTGTACTAACATATATCCTTGATTTTTAATTTCTTTCACTGTTTCTGGACTTCAAAGATTAATGAGTTAAATACAAAAATGATCCACTAACTTTACAGTGAATCTTAATTTGGTCCATTAACTATAAAAAGTATCAATTTGATCCACGAACTTTTCAAGTTGTTTCAAAGCAGTACAAACGTTAACTTCGATCTGAAAATTAACGGAATTGATCACATAAAAGTGTGATAAACAAACTAAAATGCCTCTGAAAATGTGGTCATTTATTGTGCACATAGATCATTTTTTGTTATATTTTTCAATGAAACTTAATATTTGTACTACTTTGGTACGACTTGAAAAGTTCGTGGACCAAATTGATACTTTCTATAATTAGTGGACCAAATTGAGATTCACTATAAAGTTTGTGGACTATTTTTGTATTTAACTCAAGATTAATTAAGTATAACTTTTTTTATTTATACATGTTATTTCTTGCTGGCTAATGCTACTAACTATTCTAGATTTATTCTGGAAGGTTCCTACTTCGTATAAATTACTTTTGTGCTTATGTGTTTGTTTAAAACATTTTTTGAGAAAGGGTTTATTTCATATTTAGTACCTAAACTTTGACCCTTGTCTTAATGTGGTACCTAAACTTTTATTTGTCTCAATTAAGTACCTAAACTTTTATTTTGTGTCTAATAGGTATCAAATGAATTTTTGTTAAAATTGTCAACAAAAGTTAGGGGCAATATAGTTAAAGTATATTTTAATTATTTTCTTTATATGTTTAAAATTATTAAAAAAAAAACACAACAAACAAAAAAAATAAAAAATTATAATTAAAATATAAATATAAATATAAATTTTTTGAAGTGACTATATTGCCCCTAACTTTTGTTGACAATTTTAACAGAAATTCATTTTGGTACCTATTAGACATAAAATAAAAGTTTAGATACTCAATTGGGATAAATAAAAGTTTAGGTACCACATTAAGACAATGGTCAAATTTAGGTACTAAATATGAAAAAAACCCTTTGAGAAATTATGTTGCATCTATTTCACTATTGTAAAGATCTCCTAATCTAACTATTTGTTTCCATTTTCTTTAAAACTTCCATTTTGAATCGTCAAATGGGTTGATTTTTTTGTCTTCTAGGATGGGGGGGGAATATTTTACGGCCCAAGTTCCTAGCCCAATTGATCAATAACAATCCTATTTTGGGCTGAACTGATTAATGAAAACCCAATTATGTTTGGACTTGTGGTAGAGTCCATCCTGTTAGTAAGAACCCAGGTAGTTTGACCACGTGACTAAATGAAATACCAACGTGGGTGTGAGAAGCAAGTAACTTCGCATGAACGTCGGGATGTAAGACACGTGGAAGGAAGTTACTTGGACGACACGCACGCCGTAAGGTTAATCCTCAAGAAACTATGATTATAAATATGGAAGTCCAGTTACTTGGCAAGGGACACAATCTATTCATCTTGAGCATAAAACAATCTAACTATTTCTTTTCCTTTTCTTTTAAAAAGTTCCATTTTGATTCGTCAAATGGGTTGATTTTCTGTTTTCTAGGATTGTTGGGGGAAAATATTTTACGGCCCAAGTTTGTGGCCCACTCGATCAAAACAATCCCATTTTGGGCTAAACTGATTAATGAAAATCCAATTATATTTGGACTTGTGGTAGAGTCGGATCTTGTTAGTAAGAACCCAGGTAGTTTGACCACGTGATTAAATGAAATACCAACGTGGGCGTGGAAAGCAAGTAACTCCGCATGAATGTCGGGATAGAAGACGCGTGGAACGGAGTTACTTGGACGTCACGCACGCCGTAAGCTTAATCCTCAAGAAACTGCGATTATAAATATGGAAGTCTAGTTACTTGGCAAGGGACGCAATCTATTCATCTTCAGCATAAAACAACTAAACATTGACTTGAGCATCAAAGTATCTTTTGCAGGTACCCCACCTACCGTTCAAAAATCAAAACAAGGTCTGACGACAAGCGCAAGCCCACTCGACAATCCAGAGTTCAATTCCAAAGTCCACATCACCTATAGGCCAAAGTATTATTCTTTGAAAATTTTGGGTCCAACAGTTGGCGCCGTCTATGAAAAATCCTAGAACAAAAGCTATTCTTCCACACAATGACTTAAATCGAACTTGGTGGGAGTGGTCTAAGATCTCCTTATGCACAACAGCAAAACTCGGGAGGTTCTCAGGGAATGGGAGATGCGCCTCCTTACATAAGGAAAATGTTAGACGAACTCAATTCATGTATTTGCTTTTTTTGGTGGGGCTGCTTTGGCTTTTTGTGCTTACATTACTTTTATGTAGTGATTTGTAAAACCCCTTTTCTTTTAATATTTATTTTAAAATTTCTCTTTTATCTTTATCTACTTTAATTTTTTTTTAGAATTCAATGTATGAATGTTATATACTTTTTTATTTTTATTTTTTAAATATACTTCATAAAAGCCCGAAACAAGAAGAAGAAACAACAACAAGGTTTCCCTGGGGGATGGCATCCAACCGAAAACATAACAGGGAAATTTTAAAAAAAAAAAAAATAGTTGGGGCAAATTGCAAGTTCCTTAATATTATTGTTTTGTTTTTGCTTAGTGGGAAACGCACCTAGCTGATCGATACCTAAACAAATCCCAAATGCCCCACTTTCACTACTACATGCCAGTTTTGCTTAAGTTGCTGCCAAGTGCCAACCAAGTCATCTGATCAGCAGCCACAGCCGCAGCCATGGCACCAAGTCAATGGGTTGGTGAAATCAAATTTCCTATAATACCCTCGCAGAGAACAAGTGTTCTCGTCAATTGGGTTGGTGACCAAACACCAGTCTTCACTGTCAACCTGGATTCGCAAAGGGAATTACCAATTTACCATCCCTAATTGCATGCAATGAGTTTGACTTGTAACTAATACCTTCACAGACCCAGAGCTTTGAAATAAATAGGAAAAATCAGAGACCCAGTTGTTGTTGAGAGTTGAGACTGACCAAACCCAACTCAAAAATATTTATTGATTAAACTAATAATATATACCAAATGCTTTTATAAATGGATTCAAATCCTTTGCTTGTATTTACGTAAATGCTAAGTTTGTTATTAATAGAGTTGTTTAAATGAAAAATTCATATGAGAATAATACATGATTATCTTTAATTTGTAATTGTTAAAATTAATAATTCATTTACTCTTTGTATTAGATCTAGTCATTGAGTATAATAGGTGCTCATAAAGTTTTGAATTAGAGGAAGAAATGATCGAATTTGAATGTATTATAGATAATTTTATGATATTTTCAACTGAACTACTCAAAAACTATTGCTCATAAAGTTTAAAAAGTTTTCCTTAAATAAAGGAGACTGATGATAATATACTAGATAGATATGACAATTAAACAATTCCTATCCCAAATTAGAAGATATATAACTTTGCATCTCCGGAAGGATATATGCATGTTCTTTCCCTTGTGCGTTAACTAAAGTTTGTTCATTTAAAATGTGTATAATTCAGAAGGATTCCAATTGGATTGCTTGAATGGGCCGACCCCTACTTTATTGAGTTGTACCGACGTGCATATATAAGATCCAAAGTTATTTGTACGACGCAATAATTGATTTTAGAAATGATCCCCATTCCCAATTCCCCAATTCCCCACCCACGTTTTTCACCTTTTCTTTCTAATCTAAGAATAAGAAGAAGGTGCCATATGCCAAGGTGGGGGAATTTGGTGTCATTGTCCTCTTTGCTGAATTCCCAACAATGTGGCAGTTCAATTATCAATACCAACCTTCCCCATTACATCAACGATTTCTTAATCAAGAAAAATTGGGACAAAAAAGTTAATATTAAAATCTCATTCACTAGTGTCTTTCATAGTGTAAAACCATGTATTTATTCAAGATTATTAATAGAAAGGTATGTATATGTATTAAAAGAGAAAATCATGAGAGAGATTTTAAGGGAGAAAATGGGGGGATTAATCAATTAATGAAATCAATGGAGGTAATGGGAGGTATTTTGGGTATAGTTAACACTTCCTCAAACTCAAGTCGATTTAGTAGGCTCTCCAATAAAATATGAATAGTGGAATTTCATTCAATGTTTCTTTCATAAGGTGTAAATCCTGCATTTATAAGAATACTTCAACTAAGTAAAGCATGTACGTATAAATCAAGGAAGAAAATCATGAGAGATAATTAAAGGAGAGAAAGACGAGACTAATTAATCAAGAAAATTGAGGTAATATGATTATACTTAACCATTTCCTTGGAAATGAAGTATTCAAAATTAAATTCATAAAAGCCTTTTTGCATATGTTGGATAGCCTAATTAAAAGGGTTGTAAAATGATTTACTTTGCATCTAAGTTCGATATGTTCCCTCCCTATCAAAAGAAAAAAAACTAAGAGACTGTTTTACTAAAGAAAAAGAAATTAAAATATCTACCTCCATATATTATTGAATTAAAAACAAATCTACATGCTCTCCATATAATATTAGCATTAGCATATTCACTGAAATTAATGATATTTTTCCTAATCTTTTATTTCTTTAATTTTGTCATAGATTCTAATAAAACTAATCATTCCCTTGTTGGCTGTTTTATAATTAATTAGCTGCCACATTTCCTTTTCAAGAAATGACTCAGTTGAGGACACTTACTGCTTTCAGGCTTTACAGCTTTCATTAGGTTCCCAGCTAAATTTTGCCACTGTACTACTGTCGGTGGCTGTGTGAAGAGACCATAATACCATTGCAACTAAAAAATACAGGCTAATTCAACAAGGTCAGTTTAGTAATTCCACACAGCAAGTCAAGCTTAATGCTTCATCCTTCATGAAACATGCTTTGTCCCACTTTGATTTATATATTTTTCTAATCTTCTTTAATTGGTTATGAAATAATGGAGAAAACGATTACACAACACAAACATCAAACAAATGGGAACTGCCTTGCCCCTTGCCTCCCCTCCTTTTCATATATATTATTGAAGAAGAATACAAAAACTGATGATAACTTTTTTTTTGGCCATGAAAACTGATGATAACTTTAACTTAGAAGTTAGAATGGCAATTAATTAAGGGCTAGCTAGTTTCATAGCATTTAATAAACAAATTATGCATCCATAGATATAAAAGCCAAAGTCCCTTTTTGATTAAATAATTAAAAACCTAGAGAATTCATATATATATATAAAGAGTCTGTTAATTCAAAATTACTGATAACTTAAAAAGTTAACCAAAAGCACCCAAGCTCACCTTGCAGGTAACATTCAAGTCAACAAATTTAACTTCCAGGTAACATTCTAGAAGGCCTAACATCCATGCGCCATTAATAAGGACAAATACCACATGCCAAAATAATTGTTCATATTTTACTTTACCAAAATCAAAGATGCTGCTATAGTTTACCGAAATTTAAAAAAATCAAAGCATCATCAACACAAAATCTGCAAAAATCGACTTAAGATAACCCTAAACTCATAATCATCTACTTCTAAATTTGTAAAAAAACATGAAATTTATGGGTTTTCTATTCTAATCTTCTTCTTTGTTACCTTTACAGTAACATAAAACTGCAAACTGAAATTAAAACTGTAAACTGAAACTGTGAATTGAAACTGCACCAGACAATTGAAATTGCCATAAATGTAGTACTTTCCAGCAAAACAAGCATCACTCCCTCTTCACCATAACTGCATCTAGCATACTTCATGTCTTTCCATACCTAGAAAACCAGAAATTAAACAAAATAACTAGAAAACAAAGCATACAAGTTAACTGAAACTGCACAACAAAAACAAAAATGGAAAAGCAAAGAGCAAATCTCAGTCAACTGAAAAGTTTACAAGTCACCTATTGCTTGTGTTCACTCTCCTCTTTCCCAGTTTCATCTTCTCTTAGTTCCGAACTTACTAAAGTGAGTTATATAGATATATATATAGAGAGAGAGAGAGAGAGAGAGAGAGAGAGAGAGAGAGAGAGAGAGAGAGAGAAGAAGAAAGGGAAGAGCATAGCACATGGCAAACTAGAGTTTGTTCGTCATGGTTGGGTTGAGGTTTGCCGTCGATGGTAGAGAGAGAGAGAGAGAATTGTGGGAAGTAGCAGTTTTTAATTTTTTTACCAAACACCAAAATTGTTGTAAGTGATTGATGATTGTCATCCACAACAGCTTTTGGGTTCTCTACCGCAATCTCAAACAGAGCCTAGGCTAAGATGCTGCGGATTATGAGGTTTTCTAACTTCTTCTATGCTGCAATGCTCATGACAAAGTGGACAACTGACTACCGCATTTACCTAGGTGACCTGGAGGTTACAAAGGTAACCTTATTGTTAAATTTTAAAAATAGGTTTAGTGCAGCTTAACTAGGATGCTTGTCATAGTTGGTGAGCAGCTCAGTTAGAAGGGCCGTAGAGTTTGCCCATCTGCATCCAAGTTCGATTCCCCTTTTCCCTAAATCTAAAATAATAATAATAATAACTAAGGGGGGTGTCCCCAACTCATATTTAATGGATTTAAAAATTTATAGAATTGATCAAAATTCAAGAGAATTAGCTGAAATTCTCATAGAGTAAATTATATGTAAAAAATGCATCCAAATCCATCCAAATCAATTAAAATTCTTCACTTAATGAAATTCATGACTTTTTGAGTACACATGGATTTTATTGGAATCCATTAAAATCTGAGTTGGGAACATCTAAATTTCATTGGACTTTTAAAATATAATAAATCTAAATTAAGAACACCCCCTTAAGATGCTTGTCATGCATCATAGAATAATTAATTCATATATAAAAGCCATAATCTTTCATCAAATGCATCATTCCAAAAACATTTTCTCCTCCCTTGCATTTATTGTCCATTCTTATTATTAGGTCATTTTTCATTCTACCTTTTAATCAAAAATGTATATTGAAACTTAATATAAGGGTATGAAATTTAGGAGTCATGAATTAAAATGGGATCAGTTTAAATTATATAATATTAATGTTATTAATGCTATCTGTAGTCAAAATGTATTGTGTACCTTTTCCCGTCCTTATTCAACTTGCCTAGTTTTCTACTCACCCCTCTATCCTAAAAATGACCCAAATCAAGACCCAAGAGGCCAAGAGTATGTCAACCACGTTTTTTGTTTTCTCAAAATAATAAAAATAAAAAAGTTAAAAAATAAAATAAAAGAAAAGGCGCTATTAGATTTAGATGTGGGTTACTGGGTTGTACGTCAAAGAGCTGAGCCAAGCCAGTGAAGCTAGTGAGCCGAGTACCGGTTAGGGTTGGTGAAAGACCGGCACTAGCCGGTAACACCTAAGCCCCAAGTACTAGATATTCCCACCAAACCCCGGACTAATCCAATCCCTAGATCTGCTGACATCCAACGGTCACAACTTTTTCAAGTTTCGAAGCAACCAAAGTCAGAGCCGCTAGATGGTTGATCAACGAGTTAAAAAGAATCGAAACGGACGAGTCCGGTAAACCGGTGATGGCCGTTGATCTATAAATAGGAAATCGCAGGGGCTTGAGGTTCCAAAGACTTTGTAAGTTTGTAGTCGTTTAGTACAGCTTCCTTGGTTTAGGGGTCCGGTCTTGTTCGAAAAGCACAGCCTCCTCCTCCTTCCCTCCCTCCAAGTTCGTTACAGATCTGCACGTCAGAGGTTCCATTTTTGTTTTTCTTTAATGGGTTTTTTTTTTTTTTGCCTTCTGGGTCCTTGTTAGTTTGACTTGAATGCTTGTAGATCTGGTGGTTTATGGAGTTTTGGTTGAGATTTTATGAGTTTGCTTTTGAAATATTAAAGATCTGAGATTCTTAGTGTAATAGTGTGATTTTAATTAACATTATACTCTTTGTTTTTCTGTCGCTGACAAGTTAAAATGAAGTCTTTGAATTTCATTGATTAATTTTGCAGATCTGTTGTAATCTACTGATTTATGGGCTTTTCCTTTACAGTGTGTGTGTAAATTTCCTTCATGTATCATGCATGTTCCGCATACTGGTTGGGTTGGGTTGCTTAATTAATTACTACAATCAACAAGTAATACTGAGCCTATGTACTGCTAGCGTCTATAGAAGTATGTATTCCGAAGATTTTATTTGGATTGGGTATCTATTTCTGTTGGATCTTCCATTAATGTCATTCTGAGTACAACCCGTTTTAATGGTTGATATGCTTGTTATATTCTTAGTCCCCTTTATTCTTGAATATGACATTTCCACCCCCTCCCAAAAACAAACGCAAAACCAAAAAGAGTTTGAAGAAGTTGATTGATTCCACTCTTGTCCATGATATGGTAGTGCACTCAAATACTCAATTGCTATGCTCTCAACTTGCTTTTGGGATTTTGATTCTATTCTGCTTTATATCTGATCTGATGTGATGCTTTGGGAATATGGCTGTTCTTTGTTCACTCTGTTTTTTCTTTTCTTGGAATATTTACTTTTGTAAAGGTATGAAGGTTTTCAATCTACCTTAATGACATGCATGTTCTTGATTCTGTTAGACCTATGACTTTTCTTTGTTGCATAAAGTATCAGTACTCTGCTTATCCTGATATTAAGGTGTCTTGGTACATTGTTGTGATATGTAGAGAATGGAGACTTTCCTATTCACATCTGAATCTGTGAACGAGGGTCACCCCGACAAGCTGTGCGACCAGATCTCTGATGCGGTGCTTGATGCCTGCCTTTCCCAGGACCCTGACAGCAAGGTTGCATGTGAGACATGCACCAAAACCAACATGGTCATGGTATTTGGAGAGATCACTACCAAGGCCAATGTTGACTACGAGAAGATTGTCCGTGACACATGCCGCACCATTGGATTTGTTTCCAATGATGTAGGTCTTGATGCTGACAACTGCAAGGTCCTGGTTAACATTGAACAGCAGAGCCCAGATATTGCCCAAGGTGTCCATGGTCACTTTACCAAGCGCCCTGAGGAGATTGGTGCTGGTGATCAGGGTCACATGTTTGGTTATGCCACTGACGAAACCCCTGAATTGATGCCCCTTAGTCATGTTCTTGCTACCAAGCTTGGTGCTCGCCTTACCGAGGTCAGGAAGAATGGTACCTGCCCTTGGCTGAGACCTGATGGTAAGACCCAGGTTACAGTTGAGTACTACAATGAAAATGGAGCTATGGTTCCAGTACGTGTCCACACAGTCCTTATCTCCACCCAGCATGATGAGACTGTCACAAATGATGAGATTGCTGCTGACCTCAAGGAGCATGTTATTAAGCCTGTTGTCCCTGAGAAGTACCTGGATGAGAAGACAATCTTCCACCTTAACCCATCAGGCCGCTTTGTGATTGGTGGTCCTCATGGTGATGCAGGTCTCACTGGACGCAAGATCATTATCGACACTTATGGTGGTTGGGGAGCCCATGGTGGTGGTGCTTTCTCTGGAAAGGACCCTACCAAGGTGGACAGGAGTGGTGCTTACATTGTCAGGCAGGCTGCCAAGAGCATTGTAGCAAATGGGCTTGCTCGCAGGGCCATTGTGCAGGTCTCTTATGCCATTGGTGTGCCTGAGCCTTTGTCGGTTTTTGTTGACACATATGGAACCGGAAAGATTCCCGACAAGGAGATCCTCAAAATCGTGAAGGAGAGCTTTGACTTCAGGCCCGGAATGATCACCATTAACCTGGACCTCAAGAGGGGTGGCAACGGCAGGTTCTTGAAGACAGCTGCCTATGGACACTTTGGAAGGGACGACCCAGATTTCACCTGGGAGGTTGTGAAGCCCCTCAAGTGGGAGAAGCCTCAGTCTTGAAATGATCGATCCTGCCCCTGCTGGTCAATGCTGCATTTAATTAGCACTGGATGAATAATTTGCCTGTTTTTCTTGCTGCTGTTCTATAATCTAAAAGAAAAATTTTTAATGTTCTAATTTCATACTTTTAAGGTTCCATTTTGTTCTTTTTCGTTCTCTATTTCATTTTTATGTAATGTCATCTTTATCACCTGTGTCTCTGTAATGAACAGAATTTTGTCTAAATTGATGGCCCTGGAGCTAGTGACTATCTGTCAAACTGTGATTGCTTATCTCTTTTTCTCTCTTTTTTGTTGGTAAATAAATGATTTTTGCAACGCAGCGACACCAGAAGCACAAAAATGCCAACAACCAAGCGGTCCAAGCTGGACTGTAGCAACACCACAAACCGTAGCTTGAAGACCCAATTTCTAATGAGCCTTTCCCTTCCACCAAGTAGCAGCTCAAGAGACCAGCTGAGGCCAAGGAAGAGCAGAGTCGGAACCCACACACGCTTAGAATATGTGGCCAAATTCCACAAGCTGAAAGGGCAATAAGAAAAAAGATGGTCATGAAATTTTGGGCAATAATATAGAGACAACAAATCACAAGAGCTTGAGAAGCAAAACGCACCACCCAATCCATAGTGACCACTAGGGCTGGGGTTTTTTATTGCAAAACCGATCTGAACCAACGTTTATTGGTTGAAAATCGGTTTCAGTGGTCTGACCGAACTGTACCGTCCTTCTCGGCGTTGGAAACAGCTTGGACGCCGCCCCCCTCGAAACACCAAAACCCCGAACCACCACCGCTATTGACACCCATCGAGCCTAACTGAACCTGAAAAGTTGGTAACCGCCTGGAGTCGGATCGGCAGCGGTCCGTTTTGTGCTCCTCCGTTGCTGTCAGTTTCGGTTGTGGATAAGGGCCGTTTGGATCGGTTACCGACATCGACCACCCCTAATGACCACATATAGCCAACCAAAGAATGAAACTTAATTTAGGGATATTCAATTATTCATAGTGAATCAAACCTAATTGTTATCTTGGATTCTTCATTTACTTTTTATAAGCACCAAAATTGTTTATTGTCCGATTTTCATTTCAACAACTGAAGTCATAAATAAAAAAAAAGGCCAAACTGTAAATTAGTACCTCAACTTTGGCACATATTGCAAGTTAGTACCTCGTATTTAATTTTTTACTGTAATTATCAACTTAAGAGTTCTGGCTTTAAGATTTCTACTTTAAGGGAAAGTGGGGGGTTACGATCTGCAGGTTTTTCTTATTTTTTGGGTTGATATTTTATTTTTATGTTGTAGTTGGGGTGGGTGACTAATGGGGGAGTTGCAGAAAGAAGAAAGAAGAAAGAAGAATGAAGAAAGAAAAAAAGAGGTGGGGTCTGGTGGGGGATCACTTGGGTATCATCAATTTTTTTTTGTTTTATATATTTTTTAATTTAATTTTATATTTTAAATTACATAGCATGGTGGTAGGCCATGTGGCATTCTTGTTAGGCTGCGTGGCATCTAATGGGTTGCCATATCATCTCCACATCATCACTTAACGGAGCAATGGACGAAGGAGCTAACTGTCACGTCCCAAACCGGGGCCTGGAAGAATTGGACAGTTTGGATACATGACAGCCGCCACATTGACCATTTAGCCTTAGAAAGAATTACCGTGAACTAGTACCTCATTCTAGAGCCAAACAATCAATGTTAAGGCTAAGTGTAGTTTGAAGTAGGGATGGATCAGAGTTAGTTAAAAATAGCAGAGAGAATGAAAATTACTAAAATTATAACTGATTTATTCGAAATAAAACCAACCCCAAGGTTACAGAAAAGTAAAATGTAATCTTCGTAAACATTTTAAGATACTAATGAGCCAAGGAAACTCAAAAAAAAATTAATTAGAGACTAATGTATAGAAATCGACTCATGGATTGCCCACTGCCATACTCCATCCTACGCTGCCTCCTCAGCTCGATCTGTTACTTTGCAAATAACCCGCTACATTGTGAAATGGTACACCGGGTTACATGAACCCGATAAGCTATAAAGCTCGTATGGGTGAAATCGACTCACATTCAAACACAATCATACATATTGCACACAACACAAAAAATGCCAATAAAGCAGATCATGGCAATATAACCATTATGCATATCATCATCTCAAATAATGGCACGCGCACCTGACCTGAAGAAGAAACAATACATGCATGTAAGCTTGTACAAAATGAAAATGGACCTACACTAACCGGTACCCTTGGCACCAACTACCGGTCGTACCCAAGGCCACATTCCAGTAGCGAGAACGTCCATACCATATCCTCATGGTCTCATCCTAGCATACTCATAAAAAGTAACCTCGTAATCATAAACATGATTGAACCTTGGTAGCCGCATCTCACTAGGATACCCATTGGTGGTTTAGGGGATCGAACTCAAGGTCAATAAAAACATGACCCCTCGTCTCAGGTTAGTAGTCCAAACAAATATCAGTGATTATGCTCTACCTGTTGCACCCCAAAACAAGTATACATAAGACATTTGCCTTGAAAATACCTGAGACCTCAACGCCCGTCGCGAGTGTGTTAAAATTTCAAATACTCCCAAAACAAGTAAATTATGCATCCTAATTTCGGAATACAAAAGGTTTCTATGTGTTCAATTCAAAAAAATACAACATAATAAATAACCCATCAACAAATTTCACTTCAATCAAGAAAGTAAAAACATACATCTTAACATGCTTTACAAGTAAGCATTTTAGAAGTTTACAAGAAAGTAGTCTTATTCAAATTAACCTAGAACTTAGTAAATTTAATTTACTATCAAGTGTTTCGTACTTCAATTACAACCATTTCTTTAATTCGGTTATTAAATATCTTCATGATGAACTCAAATGAGTTTTTAATGTGATTTGACTATTTTGAGGCTATAGAAAATTAGTACTCGTCAAGACGAGTCCGTATGATTTTTTGGAGAATTATTTGGAGTCCCAAGCTATTTTTGATAAAGTTTTGAAGTTGAAGAAATTAGAAAAAATTAGGAAAAATAAAACAAATGAATAAGGGCTGATGACTGGGCCGACAACATGCCACTTGCCGTTTGCCCAAACGCGCTAACGAGGCCCTGACGGAGCACATGTACGGGGCAGTGGTGCGCTGCACCACACGAAATGATAGCCCATGATTAATTAATCAAAATTGTCCGAGATCATTAAATGCCATCTAATCCTGGCCGTTGATCGCATGGTTGACCCGGTCACCTCCGGGCGGGTTGAGTTGACCCGCGTGTTGACCTAAGTGACCCCTTATCCGGATAGCCCGTTTGATCGGCCTCTCGTATCCTTTTTCTCTCACAAAAAACCTGGATTTTCAATCCGTTTACTCATCGGACCCGGTTCGTGATTTCTCTCTTGTTTGTGCATTTTTAGTGCATTTTGTCCTACATAAAAACTTATAACTTTTTCCCACCCTCTTATGCTTATATAAATAAAGACTATTGTACCTCATTTTCACTTGCACCACCAAATAGAGTTCTCTAGAAAGATTATTATTCTTTTTATTCTGGAGAAAGCTCATATTTTTTAGAAGCTCCCTCCTAGTAAAATATTTTGAAGTCTTCTCTTGGAGGAGAAGTCCCAAGCTTGGAGAGCTTAGTTGGAGTCTAGCTAAGGAGGTCTACAACCGAGGAAGTGTTCTAACATTTATTTTTATGTATTTTCTTAGGCGTTTAATTTTAGGTTTACATATTTAGATTAATTAAGTAGGATTTATTTATTTATTAAACATGTCTAGCTTTATTTTGGAGATTTAATTTCTTAATTAAACGTCAATAGCATGTTTGGTTTAGCAAGTTTCTATAGTAGAGATTGAGTTAGATTTAATTCAAGATTAATTAATTAGTGGTTTATTTTGGAGAAATGCTAATTAATTAAGATATTTGGATAGTACTTAGGTTTGATTTATTCTAACCTAAATTAAATTGTGGAATTGCTTTGAATTAAAGCAATTAGTCAAGTGGTTTGACTTTAAGATAAAACTTGAAACTTATAAACCTTAAAGAGTAGAGTTTTGTCCACTTAGGACTAGAGTCTCTTAAAAACGTGTGACCTAAGAGGAAGGGTCATCATGAAATTGTGTTGAACTTAACTTTTGACTAAGTTGTCGTATGTCGGACACTAAGAACATCAGTTACCGAAGGATTTCTTTGTGACGTGACAAGAAAGTAGATGGATTCAAGACGGATGGAGATGCATTGGCAAGAAGAGTATTGGATTGCAAGCAGGGGGATTTATCCTACATTTCTAACTATGGACTTTGTGTGTGCGCACGTTATTTTAAATTATTATAACATGTTATGATTATTATGTTATTGTGATTGGTTTGAGAGTAAATGTAGCATAACTTGTGACCTTGAGTTTCAAGTCTCTAAACCTTTTAGAAGAAATAATCATTAAAGTTATGAAGGGCCTAGGCAAGGCAATTACGTTGCGACGTATGCCCGTGCGAAGCAGTTGATCATAATTGATTAGGTAGCAAGTGGTATGGTTACTTAAATGCGAGTTCCTATCTCTGTTTACCGTGACAATCTCTCTATGATAGTTGTTTCATTGATTACTACTAATTGTAGTTGTACCGACTGTGTATCGACCATCATGTATGAATGATTTGTTATGGATTTGCATGTTTATAATGTGTCATGTATAGCTGAGTCATAAATGTTTTAAAAGGATTTTAGAGGAAATGTTTGAATAACTTATTTTGATGATTTAAGAATCTAACAGAAAATTATTTCCACTATGATTTATGCTGAAAAAAAGGTTTTGTGGTTTTCAAACCTAACAGGGTTCCCTGAGAGGAAGCTGTGATGCTTACCCCTACATTTGTTTTGTTGCTTGTTTATTGGATGTTTTTATAGGTATGAAACATGGTAAAGAGATGAACTTGGACCAGGGTCGAGCTGAGTAGCATTGTGAGACTTGTCAACTACATGGATTTAATTGGTGATGTCATTTAATTGTTTTCTAGTGTCGAGTATGTTTTGAATGATTTTTCCTCCATTTTTTAGAGTTGGTTTTGAGCTATTTATTTTGATATTACGTGTTGCGTAGTTTTGGAACATTTATCTTACGTCTGTTTTGTATTTCGAATTTATTTAATTCTTCAAAGTTGTAATGAAATACCGTACCCTTGGGGGTTGGTTTTATAAAGAAGTTTTATTATTACTTCTCATGTTTTCTGCTATTTATTACCTCTGATCCAACCTATTCTATTTTAAACAAAAAGCTTTACCCGCCTTGGGTTTCTTGGGAGATTAATGTTTGATTTAGTGGCATTAATTTCTTGGGGCATTCAAGGTGGGTGCCTCTGTTACATACCCGGGGTTCAAGGTGCGACATTATGCAAGTTTAAATGGACAGTGGTTCACCCACTTCAACTCTGAGAAATTACCAACTTTGCTCGTACAACACCACCACGCTTCCTCTATGCTACTCGGACCTCTTTCAGGTAACGAGAGTACCTAATTCAACCTGAAAACAGTTCAGGTTAAAACCAAATTTACGTAAACCAATGACCGTGTAAGGCCTAGTTTAATTGATTTAGAGGTTTGGCACTATCTCAATTGCTAGGCTTCTCTGAATCTTCGGTCCGACATAACCCCGCTCCCTGACGCAAACAGTCATGTCAGAGTCTTTTGTTCAGGAACTGAGTAATGGCTCAATCCCTAAACCCTATTTTGTTTCTACTTAAGTTCATTTTAAAAGTCTGGAAGTTGATAATTTAATACCCTACAATGTGCCCAGATAAGTGAATGGGAGACTGATCGAGAATATCAGGCTCAGTGTCCAACTCCCGTTTGCTCATGGACTTGCCTAGACAGCACATCGTTTGGTATTAATATATCTACTTCAATCCATTATTAGATTGATTAATTATATGCAAAGCTAATCTAGATATGCAAAGAAAGTAACAACCTAATTATCCAATATATTTTATTATTACTTTAGTTGCATGCTATCTAGCACTAACCGGTGTATAGCAATTCCATCATCCAATTTGATATATACATGATTAATTATATTCTAAAAATCCTAATTCTAATTATAATTAATCATGCATATATAAATTAAACTTAACCTTTAAAAGGTTAAGAAAAATTACCTGATTGTAGATCTCCTAAGCTGAGACCTTCTATCGGTAGAACCACCCTACGGCGGACTCGGACTTTGATTGGGTTTGTATAGAACAAGCCGACCACTAGAAGCTCCCTCCAAAGCTGGAGATCGCTCCCAAGACTTTTAGACTAAGAGATGCTTGCTAAAAGCAATATATCTCAAGATCTTGTGTTAGGAGAACAAAAGACAAAACTTTAGAGAGAGAAAGTGAAATAAAGAAATGGTTGTGAAGAACCAGCTGCTGGGATGGCCTATTTATAGGCTTGAGAAGGTGGAAAATGGATGGTTTTGGATCAGGTCTATGGCTTAGATCAGTCCTTGGGCATCAAGTCAAAATGGAAGGCCAAGATTTGTGCAAAAAAGTGGACAAAAACGTGATTTGAGGGTCCAGATCAAACCGGGTTAGGTGGAGGAAGTCGGGTCGACGCGCGGGTCACATGTGAGGAGAAACGGGCAAACGGGTCGAGCGGAGAGAAAGAGAATTGGTTTTAGGGAAAACGACATGTCATTTCCCTTCGATTGTCAGGATTTATCGTCGTTGGGTCATTTGCGCGCCTGCGAACGAGATGCAGCTCACAAATGCACACGTTTGTACACAAGTGCACCTTTTTCGTGTGGAATACCCACCGTTAGATCGAACTCCCACGGACGCTCCGGATTGCGCCATGTTAGCGATCCAGATTTTCTTATTTTCTAAAATTAATCTAAACTTTGAAAATCCACAAAAAATTCATTCGAGCTCCAAAAATTATTTTGAAAAATGCCACAAACTCGTGATGATGTAATTTCCTATGGTCTCAAAACAAATTTTTGGTTTCAAAAATTTTTATGAAAAATCCAACACCTCAAATAAAAGTGATGGAAATTCAAATAAATTAATAAAATCAATAATTAAATCACCAAAAATTAAATAAGCTTTAGAAAATTCTAGAGAAATCACCAAAATTTCTAAATAATTTTCCAAAGTTCTCAAATACATTTTTAAATACAATTGAAAATTTTCGAGATCTCACACTAACTAAGGTAGCTTAAAGCCAAAACCTTATGTTGTTGAAGGTTAAAGCCAAAAAAATTAAACGCGAGATACCAATTTGTATTAGGTACCAAAGTTGAGGTACTAAATTGTAGTTTACAAAAAAAATTGAAGTCAACCAATGGTTGAAAGTCTAAAGTACTCACCTCTTGCTTAAAGTGTGGAACTCAAGTGAGCATTCTCCAAACTACTAAACCAAGAATTATTCGACAAGCAGAAAGACGTAGATGTGATAGAAAATTAAGATATAGAAAACAAATTGCCTGGAAAATAAATATATATGATTTGAACTGAAGCAGTTGTGTCGACAAATGATTCATTCCTTTTTTATCTTGACTACATTTATTTGAGTTGTTGGCTGCTGTCTTGGAATGTATAATGTCTTTTTGGGTGCTGTAGTGTTCATAAATGTGGTAGTTGGCTGATAGATTCTTGTACTTTCTATATATCATGAGTGCTTTCTCCTGATCTCTTATGAATGAAAGCGCTATTCTTATGCACTGTGGATGTAGGCAACCCAATCTGTTGCTGAACCATGTTAAATTTATTTTTCCCATATGGTATAAGAGCAAGAATCTTAGTAATCAAAGTTACTAAAATCTCTGTTATTTTCTCAATGGGAGACAAATAAGAAAAAACTCAAGGCGCTGCTTTTACCGTTTTTTCGGAGTTCGAATCTGATTTGAATCTACTACTTTATTATGTTCTCCTAAATGGTTTCAATTTTTTTCCTTGGTCCAGAGATGTTACCTTAGCCCTCAGAGGAAGATCGAAGCTTAGCTTCATCAATGGAAAGATCTCAGCACCTCAAGTTAATTGATGATCCAAAATTTGAAGATTGGCTCTCCAAGAATCAACTCGTCATGTCTTGGATGTTGAACTCCATAGAACCTCAAGTTGCTGAAATATTCAGCTATTCAAATTTCTACTTATCACTTGTGGGAGTCACTTAAAGAGATGTATGGGCATTAAAAAAAGATGTATGGGAGTCACTGGAGGTACATATCATATGACAACCAATAAAGATGTTCTTCAAAATTTTAGAGCTTCAAACAAAAGTCAGTATTGTTAGCTAATAGACCCATTGTACCAGTTCAGGGTCATGGAGATATTAATTTTTTTGGTTCTCATATCAGCTTTGAAGTTTTTTATATCCCTTCATTCCCTATACATTTATGATCCCTTGGAAAACTAAATGTTGCATTTAATTGTGATGCTATTTTCTCCTCTAACATTGTAATTTTTCAGGATTGTAGCACAAGGAAGAAGATTGGTGAAGGGGTTTTTTCAAATGGCTTCTACTTGTTGCATCAACCTTTTAATTCCGCTAAAACATTCTAAGTCAAGGCAGTCCAAGAAAGTAATTTGTGGCATAAGAGATTGGGTCATCCTGCTAGTCGTGTTCTTGCTCAACTTTTTCCTACTTTTTCATCTTCTTGCAAAGTTATTCTAAAAGGTAACTAGGATACTAGCATGACATTCTAATCAAAACATAGAACATGACAACATAAATTAAACAAAGATCCTGCTTTTAAACATCAAAGATCATATGGGTTGTAATATGTAAACATGGAATAACAAAAACTTGAAACAAGAGAGATGTTGAAAGTATACCTTGTTCTAGATAGGAGCCCTAGCCAAGTGAACCACCAAAGCCTATGTCCTTCCACCTTGTGTTGATCACCACACTAAAGCTAAAAAATATGAACTCTCTAGAGGTTAACACACTAGATAAAATGATGGGAGGAATGAGAATAAATAAGGGTTGCAAAAACACCCTTTGATCTCTATGAGAGGAAATATGCCCTAAAACCAACTAGGTGATTAGTGAATTAACGACTCAGGGCTAATTCAATTAATGAGCAAAAACATTATTATTTTGGTTAATATATTTGTTGTTATTATTACATTAGAATAATATGTCCCTAGATCTTTGGGAGATGAAACATGTGAGCCAAGGAAGAGTCTTTGAGACTCATGTTATCTGAATCCCAGATTTCTATAATGCTCCTAGTCGAGAGAATGATAATTGGGGTAACATTCCAACCTAGAAGAAAACTAGCACATGTTGATGCTTTTCTCGTTAATTAAAGTAGTTGGCGAGTCTTGAGCCACAGTGAAGAGTCACTGGAGCAGACATATGGGTGTGTGCTGGTAGACACATACACTGAACAAACCAACAGAGAGAACTTGCACATAGTGTTTATGATGTGTCAAACAAGTTCATCTAGGGTTATGCATGACAGGTATGGAATAGTCCTTAGACCTGAGGCACCATCGATGCCTTGTGTGTGGCCTCAATGTACTTTGACAGCTTAAAGTGGACCAACGCAATTAGGCACAGGTTACATACTCATGTTGGGTACAGTGGCACACATATGATGACATATAAGTGCACATCATGTAATCTCTCACCTTCCATAAACGAAGGGGATGTCCAAAGGAGTGTTGACTTGTAAAGTATTTGGCCAAATCATTTGAGTTGTGAATATTGACTATACGCTATAGGCAGTGGATTGACACTCAAATAGTGCCCACAGTTATAGTCAATGGACATATATGGAATGAGATAAGGACCGAATGATATCGTACTCATAATCAAATAGGTTCACAAACCACCATTTGTCTTAATTTGGGTAGCCATGATGCATAGCTAAGTGCCAATCATGAGCTTATGCATGGAACCCAGAGAATTAATACAGGGTTTTATTAATTTTAATTATTGGGAAAAGTTAAAAGGGTTTAACTTGTTTCAAATTCCATGGCCAAATTAAGAGGAACCTATGTTGTCTCACACCTATAGATGCATGATGAAGATGACATGAGTGGAATGAGAGAGAATAAATTCTAGAGAATAACTATTTAATTTAGTGATCCATGTATGAAAATATATTAAGAGGATTAATTTCTCATAATTAAGGTCTAGTGTTGTCACATGTACATGTCACATTTAATGTGTAACATATACTTTAGGATTTTGACTAGTCAAAGACATAGGGTCACAAACATAAATTTAAATAGTTAGTGGATTAAAAGAGAAAAGAACAAAAGGACAAGAGATCCAATGGACAAGGATGGCCACTTTAATCTAAAGGCCATAAGAAAAGATGAGGAAAGATAAAAGAGAGCTTTGAGTATTCAAACCCTAACTCTCTCACTCTATGCCGCACACACCTAGAGCTCTCATCTTTCTCATTTGTCTCTCGTGTTCTCTACCCACTTCATAGAGATCAAAGGGAGTTTTAGCAACCCTTCTCTATACTCATTCCTCCCAACATCTCATCTAGTGCGTTAACCTCTAGAGAGTTCATAGATTTGAACTTTGGTGTGATGATCGATCAACTCAAGGTGAAGGAGTAGAGGCTTTGGTGGTTCACTTGTCTAGGGCTCCAAGCTAGAGCAAGAGGTATAATTTCTATGCCTATCTTGTGTTAAAGTATTAATTGCCATGATTTACATATTATAACCCATATGATCTTGGATGTTTAACTAGGATTTGTGTTAGTCTTCTATTGCCATGTTCTAAAATAGTTTTAGAAAGCCATGCTAGTTTCCTAGCTAGTTAATTACCATTTTAATAACCTCATTGCGGTTACCCTTCCAAAACAACATACAGTCATGGGGGGCAAGCGTCTATCTTCTTGTAAGATAACCCAAGCTCACGAATTAGCTTTCCACATGTGATAAAAAGATGGTGGAAGCGTCTCGCCTACTGGAAATGATCTTTCGAGCATGGTCAGGAGGTCTGAAAAATGACTTGTCAGACTACCCATGTAAGCATTTAATGTGATACAAGGCAACAATGAACTCAAGTTTTTTTCTTCATTCACAACCTGGATAAATTAAGAGGAGATCAAGTCCTCGTCCTCCACAAATTTGTAAAATGTTTCAGCATCTGGTGTGTACCCGTCGTCTGCTTGTAGGGGGTTGTGGAGCTTCCTTTTGGAGGTCATTAGTGATTTAGTGGTTGGAACAAATCATCTAGCAAATAGTGCATGTAAGACATCTCATTGTCCTGCTCATACACGCCTAAATTAGTGTTGGCATGGGGAATGGTTGAGTTATATATGGCCTATCCATGATTAATCCATGGCAAATTCATGTACCAAGGTCCATACTTTAATTTGAGCAGTAAGATGGTCCTCAATTTCAACTCTAGTCTTCCAAAATCGGTTGTATATAGCATGATCGACAGGGACACTTAACTCGATTGTCAACCGAATGGTGTTGGAAACATGAATCAAGGAACTGTCCCAATCTGGTTTGATACTCAGTGTGCGCTAGGCGATTGAGCCTTACCCAACCCTTATCCATAACTGATGTCACGCTTGCCACGTTAGATGATAATTGACGCAAACTTATTCGAAATTTTGAATCCCCACCACAAGAGCAGCTGGAGAAGATTACGAAATATAAAATATATGATCCCGACGCGAACTATCATTTAGCATGCAATGTATTACAAGTTGGATCAACATCTTAGAATTATAAAACCCCTTTGACAAATTCAATGAAATCTCAAAATTAATACACGGAAGATTGTAGATTTCGATATATAATTGATGAAACATTGTCTATAAGCCTGCAAAATACCACTGGCATATATATCCTTAAAATCGAATATGGACTGACCCACGTATGAGATGACTTAATTATCAATATTGGATCTAACAAGCATACTCATAATGACATTCATGAACATAAGCAAGACGAGATGCAAAAAAGACATACTTAATTATCTCTGCATTTTAGACCACCGTGCTGTCTTAAGATCATCAACAACATATACAGGGGCTAAAGTGTACTCATATACTCTTTTTGATAATTTCTTGTTATTAGAGAGTCAACTATAAACTTAAGTTTATCTGTTAGCACATCCCATTTGCAGAGGTATGCAATTTACTCAATCTACTCATCCTGAACATACAGTAACTCAGAAAAACATACATTGACTTGAGCATTGGAGTATCTTTTGTAGGTACTCACTACAAGAATATTGTCAATAGATATCGCCTATTTTATATCAGATTTGAATTTGACTGATATTGTAAAAACTATAATATCAGATAATTTTTTAGCTGATTTCTAAACTCTATTAGAAATCACATGGTTTTCTTCAACTGATATATAATATTTTTCATTTTTCTAAGAACTTGTAAAGACATCAGTATAAATTGTCAACTGATATCTTAGCACAACACTTATAATTTTTTATCCTAACACTCAAACTCACCTGATATGTAATGTGTTTTTTCTCACTTAAAATTTTTTGTCCTACTCCCAACACTTAGACACATTCTATATACTAAAAATTAAACACCTAGGTCTATCTCTCAGCTCACTTCTCTGTCTCTGTCTCTGTCTCGCAAAGTCCATCTCGCAAAACTCTCTCAGCTCATCAGCCTCACACACTCGCCGTCATCGTCGCCTTCGCCGTCGCCACTCTCAGACTTCATTGTGAGTTCACCTGTCTCTCTCACTCTCACTTATCTGTCACTCTCACTTCTCTGTCTCTCTCTCACCTCTGACTCTTAGCCTCTCCATTCGCAGACGTCAAAGAACAACCTGACCAGTCGCACCCCAGCCTCTCTCTTGCCGTCGCCGCCACCGCTTGAAGATCCACTCGACCCCAAGATCCGCTTGAACAACCTGACCAGTCGCACCCCAGTCTCTCTCTTCTCTGTCTCTCTGGGTAAATTAGTTTCTGAATTTCTGGGGAAATTAGTTTGGGGTGCGACTGAAGTATTGGGTAAATTAGTTTGGGGTGCGACTAAAAAAAACTGAAGTATTTTTGGGTAATTAGGATATCTGTCATCCTAGCTCTCCTAACAAATTTAAAAATACAAGAGGAGATGTGATTGAGATTCTCTGTGCCATTTGGATCTATAAAACATGGGTGCTTCTGGTAGTTAATTACTGAATGGGGCTCCCTGTTTGACTTACTCTGTTGTGTTTCAGCAAATTATAAATTGTGCATTTCATTTTTCAGGTTTACTTTATTCATATTAGAAGACATAACCAGCAGCCCTTTTTACACATAAGGAATTGCTAACCTAGGTATATTTCTTAATTATTTACTTCGATCACATTCATGCTATTGTTCAATTTTGATCTTCTGATTTTAAGCTTGTGCTTATAAATATGACATAAGAGCTGTCCTAGTATGGATACAAGTTTTTTATTTGAAAAAAATTGGGGGAACAATAAAGTGGCTAGTGTAGATTTTTGTATGTACACTTGCTGATTTTTAGGAATAATATGTTATCCCTCTAAGGTCTCTTATGAGCTTTTTTTTTTTCATATATAACATATATGTTTTGAATCTTATATGTAAATTGCAGTACATGAATGTTTGTCTCTTAGGGTAAAATTAAAATGTATTAATGAGTATTTGTTTCATAAGAGGCTAGGTGAGAAATTTGCATTTTAATTTGACTGCACATTAATATTGAATTGGCTATTGTCTCTTTATGTGAAGTTAATATCGACAAGTAAGGGCAATGGATAAAACTGGGATGCATGCTGATAGGATGACTGAGTATGAGGTAGGAGTTTAGGATTTTTTGACATTTGCATTAGGGAATGCTACCAATCATAAGTACATTCATTGTCCTTGTGTGAAATGTGGGAACTTGAGTAAGTTTACCATTAAGATAGTAAGGGAGCATCTTTACTTTAATGATATAGACAAGCGATATAATAATTGGATATGGCATGGTGAGTGTGCTGCCCCTACATTTGTGGAGTTAGAACATGATGTATTTGGGTCCGAAACAATCAACATGTACGAAGGTGCATTTGATAATTTCAATGAGAATTCGGATGAGTTTATGAAGTTTGTTGAGAAAGGAGAGAGACCCTTATACCTACATTGTCATAATTACAACAAGTTATCTGCCCTAGTCAAGTTGTTCAATTTGAAGGCAAAACATGGTCATTCCGACAATAGTTTTACTGATATGCTGGTCATCTTTGGAGATATGCTGGTAATCTTTGGAGATATGCTTCATTTGCTTCCCTTATCTACGTATGAGGCGAAGAAGACATTGGCTGCTTTAGGAATGAAATATGAGAAGATTCATGCATAACAATTGTATTTTGTATAGAAAAAAATTATGAGCATGACACAAGGTGCCCCTAGTGTATCCATGAAAGAGTTGAAATTTTTTGGTTTAAAGTCTCATGATTGCCACACGTTGATGCAGCAATTACTACCTGTCGCCATACGTTCGGTGCTGCCCATCCGCGTGAGATATGCAATAACAAGACTATGTTTCCTTTTAATGCTCTTTGCACTAAAGTGGTTGATGTGTCGAAGTTGGATAAAGTGCAATATGATCTCGTTGAAACTTTATGTTTGCTAGAGAAGATTTTCCCACCTTCGTTCTTCGATATAATAGTGCATTTAACCATTCACCTTGTTAGAGAAGTTCGATTGTGCGGACCGGTTTATTATAGATGGATGTATCCATTTGAAAGAGACATGAAAGTCTTAAAGGGTTATGTACGGAACCGTAATCGACCAGAGGGCTGCATTGCTGAAAGTTACATTGCTGAGGAAGCTGTGGAGTTTTGCTCCGACTATTTATCTGATGCAATAGCAATTGGAATTCCTAACTCACGGATGGGGGCACAAAACAGCAGTAGACCTCTCTCAGGAGCTAAGACACATTTAGTAGACCGCAAATCTTGGGAGCAAGCATACCGAACTGTATTGGAGAATGCCTCAGAAGTCAAACCTTATGCCGAGTAAGTGTATTTATCCACCACTTAGACTTATAACATATTGAATTTAATTTAATTTCAAATCATCATTGTGATGTTTTTGTTTGGAATCTGTTGGTGGAGAACACAAGGCCTACTTGAAAGAATTACATTTAAGTAAAAAAAAAAGGTGATAAGTGCACTACAACAAAATTGTCAATAGATATCACCAATTTTATATCAGATTTGAAGTTGACTGATATTGTAAAAATTATAATATCAGATAATTTTTTAGCTGATTTCTAAACTCTATTAGAAATCACATGGTTTTTATCAACTGATATATAATATTTTTCTTTTTTCTAAGAATTTATAAAGACGTCAGTTTAAACTGTCAACTGATATGTTAAGTTTACATTTTTTTTTCCTCTCTAATTTTTTTCCCCACCCACCCAAACACCTGATATAAAAAATTTTTACTTTTTCTTATATATTTTTATCATATCATTGTAACATGTCAACTGATATCTTAAGATCAATTGACCTAATTTTTGTATTTCCCCATCCTAGGGTTAATTTAAACAACCCAAATCTTTTTTTATGTTCTCTCTCCTCTCACCCGCATATCTCTCTTTCTCTCTATTCTCTCGCCTCTCTCTCTCTCTCTCTCTCTCTCTCTCTTGCCCCGATCATCTTCCTCAGAAAATTCGTCGTCGTCGTCCGAAGGCCAACGACGACGGGAGTACCACCAAAAGGCTCGATCGTCTTCTTCTACTCTCCCTCCTCGTGTCTCTCTCCGTCCCAAACAACCGCTGATCATGGCGAATCGAAGCCACAGGGCCGATGGCCACTCCTGCGGCAATCCATCGATCCCGGCGAAGTTGAGATGCCAGGCCTTGTGGGTTTTGAAGCTGTCGTCGTTCTGAACTTGTTGGTGGCCTCCGATTGTTCATCGGACCACTGTACAAGGCGAATCGACGCCAAGAAGCCAGCGGCGGCTTCGACGCGATTTCGACGGTTCCGGCGGCCAATTCCATTGAGTCAGGTATCGATTTCAATTTTCTCTTCATCCTCTACATGTTTGTTGGCTTCGTTTTGCTAAATTGTTAATAGAATCGCAAAGCCCAATTTGGAATCCACGACCACTAAGGGCTCCGCCGTGAGTGGTGGCCGGGTTGAGCTTCTTTGACTCGTTTCTGACCCATTTCGATTTAATTGGATGCTTTTGAGTTGAAATTGGTAGAATTGCTCTGTCCAGGTTTGAGGAAATACGTAAATCATATGGTGATAATTATAGCGCAAGAATGAGAAAACTTAATACTATTGGTTGATCCTTACTTTCATCTGCAAGATATTAGTCTTTTTCTTTCTTCGTAGGTGACATTGAATCAATTCCACTCATTGAGGCTCTGCGCCAAATGTCTATTTCAGTTGATAAGGTTGTTTTACTTGTTTTTTTTATGTGTGAGGATGGTTTGCGTGAGAATATGCTAATACTTTTGAGGTTAGTAATACCTTTTAATTTTTTGTTTCATTTGGTTTGCGCCACCTGATACTGACATACTAAAGGAATTACCAGAAGAGTACACATTTGAGACTGCTCTGGAAGATTTGATTGTAAGTTGTCTGACATATATATACAACTAAAAAAACTGGATATAGTTATTTGGTTATTTTTATTTTCATTTAATTGTCATGTTTTTGCTGCTCATTCATTCATCAGGATAATTCCTTACAAGCAATATGGTCAATTGAAAGGAGAGATAAGAGACTTATAAGGTATGGAAAATGTAGATTCTATAGTTATACAGTTTTTTTAATGTTAATTTGTATAAAGTTCTCATCTATTGCTTCATTTGTACAACCTGGAATTTAACCATATATGTCATCTGGTCTTTGATTTGTGCTTCTCAAGAAAAGTTATTAATTTGTGATGGTTGAGAAGTTAAGATTGATCCTTATTTCTCTAGTACTATTGGATGGATATTTTTATTGGATGTTTGCACACTATCAATTCCATTTGGGTTTATTTCATATTTAGTACCTAAACTTTGACCCTTGTCTTAATGTGGTACCTAAATTTTTATTTGTCCCAATTGAGTACCTAAACTTTTATTTTGTGTCTAATAGGTACCAAAATGAATTTTTGTTAAAATTGTCAATAAAATTAGGGGCAATATAGTCAAAGTATATTTTAATTATTTTCTTTATATGTTTAAAATTATTAAAAAAAACACACAACAAACAAAAAAAATTAAAAATTAAAATTAAAATATAAATTTTTTGAAGTGACTATATTGCCCCTAACTTTTGTTGATAATTTTAACAGAAATTCATTTTGGTACCTATTAGACACAAAATAAAAGTTTAGGTACTCAATTGGGACAAATAAAAGTTTAGGTACCACATTAAGACAATGGTCAAAGTTCAGGTACTAAATATGAAAAAAACCCATTCCATTTGTTCTCTGACTCAATTTATTACTTCATTATATTTCAATGATTACTTTATAATTTTTCATTTCCCCCCTCAATATTTGCATTAGTGTGGATGTTGTGATGAAATGATCTCAATTACTTCCTAGGATGAATGGAAGTAACAGAAATTCTATAGTGAAGTGGTATATATGTTTCCTTTAAAGAAAAATATCATTCTCTGCCATTTCTTTTTAATTAGGCATCTGCATGCATTATGCAGTGAGTACCTGGGTTAGTATTATTCTTTCTTATCTGCCATTTATACATCTTTAGGAGGATGTTGTCTTTCTTAGTGAGGTCATTTCTTGCAATGTATAGGTATAAACTTAGTGAGGAGAAAGCTGAGTGGATCATATATATTATTGATGTTGGCCAGGCAACATCACTTTGATATGTTTTTTAAGGTATGTAGCAAAAGCTTTAATATGTTTCTTCATATTATGATTTGTGGTGTTTCAAGCATTTTCTTGTTTTATATTCATGTTTCTGAAATATACAAATAACATATACTGCCTCCTGCTATTTTTATCTGGCACCAAAGCTGCACACTCTGTCCTGAAGTAATTATTTGATCCTATAATTCAAGTTATTTAGTGATTTAATTATTTATTTTGTGATCCATTGAAAATGGATTTTATCCCAAGCTGTCTTTCCCTGTTTGCTTAAGATTAATAGTGTTTACAACAAGGAAAATCAAATAATCTTGAGGGTTGATGTTCTTGAGGCATTGCTAAGGTACAATTATATACCCTGTATTTGGTTTATTTTGTTCTCTCTAATGGGATATAATGTGTGAGGTTTTGGTTTCTCATGGCCTGACATGTATATAGGTTTGGCATAAGTCCAAAGTGTTTATTCTCAGACTAGTTTCTTGATGGAGTGTTCGTTTTTATTAACGGATTAACATGACTTGTGTTAACCATGAAACTGGAGTGGTATGTTTCTAATTTAATTTCATATACATTCACTTGATTTTGTTGTGCAGTTGTTGCTGTGGTTTGCATTTTTTTCTCGCTGCTGCTAGTGATTTGCACTTAAAATATTTGATTGGTTCTGACCCGTATACTCAATAACAGCAAAGAAGGGGCTGAAGGTAGCCATTAAGGTATGTTAACCTTTGAAATGTACACACCACACGCGGAGACACATGTGTGTCAGTATTAGTTGGTAGTGCATTACTGCAACCTTTAATGTTCTTTTTGTTGCTGCTTCTCTTCTTTTCATGGGTAATCTATGGAGTTGTCCTGTGAAGAATTAGAGGGCCTTATCACTTTTTTATGAAAGTGGCTTGTAGAAATTTAGGTTTTCATTAGATCAATGCTCTTTTGTATGTGTAATAACAAAGCAATTCTACTAACAGATTGATAGTTTTCCAAATTATTACTAAATCACAAGTGTAAGTGCTATATTAGATGTCATAAAAAACATGGCCCATGTCTCTGTTAACCTTGTGTGGTTTTGTCAATTAATCTATGATTTTGAATACTTGAACCAGCTGCATGGCCCAAGATTGTATTGCCTTTATGTTGTTCATACATTTGGATTGAATACTTGGAGTATGAAGTGTAATGCAATTAAATCTAATCTGATATGCCTTTTGTCCTTTTAAGTGGTTCATTAAGTAATGTATACGTACTGCCCAAATTTTTGACTAAGTTCAACTTGAAGAAACTGCATCTTTGTGCCCTTTTAATTAAGTTCAGGTTACCAATTGGTCCAAACTGCAGCTGGAGTAAAAAGGCAACCTTATTTATTCTTTATGCATGTTTAGTTGAAAATTGAGATGAATAAGGCATGCATGTAGTCAGTATATAGGACTTGTGAGATCAATGAATTTGTGGTTAAATTTGAGAATATATATTCCTTTGATGTTTTCAGTGGTCCAATCTGAAGATCAAGCGAAGCGGATACACACAAGATCAAATAGATGAGGTGCGGGTGGAATGGGGAGATTTGTGAACTTCAATTATCTTGAGACCGACAAGTTGGTAGGTGGTGTACGTTTGCCTTTTTTGTGGATAGAATTTGCTGTCGAGCATGTTCATATTTTGCAAAGCATGGAAGAAGATTGAAGATTGGTGCTTTTAATTAGAATACATGCTGCCATGCCAATATTTTGTAAATGGTGGCAAAAGTTAGAACTAGCTAGAGACATAGTGCTGATTTGCAGATTAATTAGCCTAGGTGCTGCCATGCTAATATTTTGTACATGTGGGCAGCTTTAATTTGGTATATTACAACTTGTGTTTTGGTTTTGTAAAGGTCTTCACAAGCATGTTTTGGTTATCTTATTAGATATTTGTACTGTAAACCTTTTGGGGCAGCTTTGAATATTGTTATTGGTAATTATTGAAATATATATATGGAATGCGAATGAAAGATTTTGTGTCTGCATAAATTTCTGGCCATTTCAATTTACTGGCTCAAATTTATGTATTGATATCCTTTTTAGGTGAAAAAAAACTGATATATAATGTACATAACAACTGGTCTAAAGGATGTTTTGATATCAGTTTTGGACTAATAATTGATATTTTATAACGCTTTGATATCAGGTTCTTTCTCAGATCTGATATAAAAACAATATTTAGATATCAGAACCTATTCCATACCTGATATTGATATCAAGATTATATATATCAGATTCTACTATAGACCTGATATTGATACTATAATTTTATATCATATTCTACCTCAAACCTGATATTGATATCGAGTTATATGTCAGTATTAGTATCCAATACGATATCTATTGACCAATTCTGTTGGTACTTGGATTTTATAGATATCAGAAATAATATCAAATTGGATATCCATTTTGTGTTTAGGATATCAGGTTGAAAAAGAAAAATGATATAATAAACAATGTTTACATATCAGTTTAAAACTGATATCTAAAATACCATACATTAGATATCACGACGCCCTATATCAGACGGCTACCCAAATAGATATCAGTCCACGACTGATATCTATCGACATTTTTCTTGTAGTGGTGGTTGCTAGAAGCCCACAACCGCGAATTTATCTATTGGTTACGTCAAAAGGTATGCTATTTTGTTACCTTTACAAAGCTTTGACTGTTACAAAATTTTGGTGTTTTGAAAAAGTTTTACAAAGTGTAACTCAATCTTTGTTACCATACGTTTTACATCTAATTGAACTTGGAGAGGTGGAGATAACAACGTCATTGAGGCGGCTAGCTCAAGATCCACCAATGAGTGTGCTAATGTATGAGGGTTATGAAATTGGGGGGTGCCATTTTCACACAAAGGCACGGGACAATATGCGTTATTTCCAAAAAAGTGGGGTTAGCTTGATGGCGAATACAATGCAGGTGGCGAGCGCGAAAGATAAGAATCCGGTTTACACTGACATGGTTTTCTATAGGGTTATCCAAGAAATTTGGGAGCTAGATTATTATGAGTTTCGAGTTCCTTTGTTTAAGTGTATGTGGGTAGAGAATAATAAGGGCATAAAGACAGATGACCTAGGGTTCTTATTGGTTAACCTTAATAGAATAGGTCACAAGAAAGATGCGTTTGCACTGGCTGCCCAAGTGAAGCAAGTCTTTTATGTAGATGATCCACTTGGTTCGAGCTGGTCAGTTGTGATTGCAGCCCCTAATAGAGACTATTATGACTGTGCTCAAGAGGATGATTTAGGGAACAATGTGATTGATCATGAGTCCTTTACCGATGGCCTTCCATCTGTTGAGAAATTTGATGAGCTGATGAATGAGGATGACACCACTTACAAGAGGCCTGATTGTGAGGGAATATGGATAGATCACGCAAATAAAAAGAAAAACAATGTAATAGAGCTGTTATTGTGCATTATTTGCAAAAAATGTAATAGAGAGAATGTATATGTAATGGTACTGCTGCTGCTGGTTGTGTTAAGTAAATTATTTATATGTGTATTTTGTATTTGTGATCTTTTAATTTGTTTATGTGAAATAGTACTGCTGCTATTGTGCATTATTTGCATAAAATGTAATAGAGAGAATGTATGTGTAATGGTACTGCTACTGTTGGTTGTGTTAAGTAAATTTTTATATGTGTATTTTGTATTTGTGATCTTTCAATTTGTTTATGTGGAATGGTACTGCTGCTATTGTGCATTATTTGCATAAAATGTAATAAAGAGAATGTTATGTGTAATAGTACTGCTGCTGCTGGTTATGTTAAGCAAATTATTTCTATGTAAATTATTTTTATGTGTTAAGTAAATTATTTTTAATACTGACTTTATTTGTTATTCATATGAAATAGGAGCCAGCTGTGAAACAGAAATGGCTACACCAAGGGAAAAGAGGAGTGCCAAGTGGAAGGCCAACTCAACACAGCTGACCTTAAAAATTGTTAACACAGCCAAGTGGAAGGCTAAAAAGGCCTCATCACTGGCCAAGTCCAAGGCCAAAAAGGCCTCATCACTAGCCAAGTCCAAGTCCAAGGCCACCCAAGGCCAAAAATGCCTCATCACCAGCCAAACCCAAGGCCAAAAATGCTTTATCACCCAAGTCCAAGGCAAAAAATGCCAAGTCCAAGGCCAAGCAGACTGGTCGTGGGGTTACAACCATGCACAGAATTGTTGTGAAGAAAGCGTAGGGAAAAAAGGTGAAAGTGGAGTTTTACTCCCATGGCGCACCTTGCAGAGATACACGTTCAACTTTGATGTCGTACATTGGGGTTTTGGCCCGGACCACAATACCAATCATTTATCAAAGCTGGCCAGCTGTAGATGACACCATAAAACAGAACATGTGGGAGGATGTTATGGTAATTATGAAACCTTAGAATTGAACTTGCAACTGCACCTTCCTTTTAGCCTTTTTTACCTTATTTAGTGGATAACCATGTGTTGTTTTTTCATGATTGACTTGATGTAGGGTGCATTTGAGCTGGACCCGTCAAGCAGGAAGCATGTGTTGTCGTCCATTGGCATCAAATGGAGAACATTCAAGACTATGCTGACACGCAAATACATTCTCTCATTCATAAACGATGAGAAGATGTTAAAATCACCACCAAAGGAGTATAAAGGCATCGAGCAAGTCCATTGGGATCAGTTTGTTGCTAGCAGGGTTACGCAGTCCTTTATGGTATGTTATATATGTATGAAATTTAGATTTATGTGTTTTGACTTAACTGACTGGTAGGTACTTTAGTTGAGAATATGGTGCTGTCTTAATTGTAGGAAAAACACGAGGCTCAACGTCAAAGAAACCGCAAGGGGAAGTATCATCATAAACTTTCACGTAAGGGCTACATTGGATTGGAGGAGACTTTGGTAAGATTCTTAACAATCCATCTGTTGGCAGAAATTTGCCTTTTTTATAAGCCCACAAGTTCTGATATATATTTTTTTAATAAGGGCCTCTACTTTTAGTGGTTTTAATTATAAACTTATAAATTGTGCATTATTTTGATTATAACTTAGAGGAAAGAAAGTTTTGGGGAGGATGACATCGACCGTTCAGTCGTATGGAAGAGGACACGAGAAGACTCTAATGGGAAATTGGATGAGGAAGTTTCTGAAGTAGTGAATATCATTGTAAGTGCATAAAATTTACATTGTGCTTATACATGACTGCCATTGCTTATTCATTGATAAGTATTTAAATTATGCATTATAATGTCAGGATGACTTGCTGGAAAAGAAGAAGAATGGAGAGTTGAAGGTTGAGGGTGTTAATGATGTGCTGGCAATGGCTTTGAACACACCTGAGCATTCTGGTAGGGTCAGAGCAGTGGGTGGGAATATCAACCCTTATGTGTACTTCAACATACCTAAAAAACCAAGGGATATAATTACAAAGAAAGAGTTGATTGCAATGTTTATGAAGGACCGTGAGGGGCTTTTGGAGAGGCTTGAAATATTGGAGAAGAAATAACTTGGTAATTCACCTGTTACACCAAAGATGGTACTTGCAGGCCAAGGTATGATGCCCGATAAAGCAAGCTGTGTTTATGAGGACAAGGCTAAGGGTGTGGATGTCGAGGTGAAAAAAAAAGCTGCTGATGTTGAAGCAGTGGAGGTTGAAGAGGTTGATATTGCAGAAACTGTCAAGGTAGCTGCTCCCTCCTTTCATTATGATAATCTTGTGAACAATTGTAAAAATATAGCTTAAAAAATGTTTGCCTAGAGTCTTGAACAATGTATCTTTTATTGACTGTTTTATAAGTTTTTGGACCTTAGAATGTATCTTCATTATTCTAATGAGTGTTGCTTGTTTTTTCTTAACACCCTAGAAACCGGAAAAACAAGATCATGTCATAAGGAAAGAGTTATTCAAGATGTCAGAAGCTGGCAAACAAGTGTCTCCGAACTGTAAGGCCTTGTATCGTTTTGCGTGTGACGCGATGGCCACAAGTGGAAAAGCTATTGCAGCAGATTTAGAGGAAGAATTCTTTGGGCATGTCCGACGTCTATACATCTTGAAAGAGGACATTACTTCCATCATGGAGATGCAAGAATTATCGGCCACGTGCATTGTGCTTTACATGAGGTAATTGTACTTGCTGATTCAATGAGTATTTTCTCTAATATTTAAGTTACGATCGAGTGGCTGGTAGGATATGAACTAATTGAAATAAATAATCAGGCACCTATATGAAAAGGTTTTGAACTCACACATGGAAGAAATGACATGGTTAGATTTGTGGACCCCTCGCGCATCTCAGTTGGAGTAGGAGACTCAAAACAGCGATCTCAATATTTAGCAAATCACTTTCATATGGGCAAATCAGATCATGTTTTTTTTACTTCCATACAATTCTGGGTAAGTTTCTGAAATTACTTAACTATTGATTAATTTTAAGAATATTGTGTTCATATGGGCAAATCAGATTGTACTTGTTGATTAATGTTAACCTTTTCAAGGGCACACTGGATTTTAACCATTATCAATGAAGACAAAGATGCAGTTTTTATCATGGACCCTCTTCCGAAGCAAACCCATGACAAAGAGTGGATGGCAATTGTCAATAAATAAGACTTTACTTTTATTTGATTCATTGTAACCACTCTTTTTTTTCCCAGATTTATATACCATCTTTGTTTTAAGACGTATAATTAAAAGTTTCAATTTTTGTTGATTAAGTGCTATTAGACACTTTAATGGACTCATGGGTAGGACAAATAAGAAAACGCCCCAGTGGAGGCATATATTCGTAAGTCCTCGATCTTTAATGTCATTAACCTTAATTTTATTTGTCTGACAAGTTCACGTATGCATTTGGCTTGAATATTAACCGTGTGTGCCATTTTTTCGGATCATGCATAGTGTCCAAAGCAACCTGGTGGTATTGAGTGTGGTTACTATGTGATGCAGTACATGAAGGAAATTATTGAGGATACCAACCTTGATTATGCAACCAACGTCAGATTTCCAATTAGAAAAAAAACATATCTGGCCCAAGATTGTATTGCGTTTGTGTTGTTCATGCATTTGGATTAAATACTTAAAGTATGGTTTGTAATATATGCAATTGAATAATCTGATCTGCCTTTTTTTCTTCAAGTGGTTCAATAAACAATGTATACGTACTGCATGCATGCCCAAATTTTTGACTAAGTTCAACTTGGAGAAACTGCATCTTTGATGTTTGAGAGAGAGAGATTTGAAATGTGAGAGTTAGAGTGGAGAACCTCTGAGAACCTCTGGTGCTTTGTATCATATTATTACTATATATTAGTAATTTGAAACAGGGTTGCAGCTACAGGGACAAGGATTTGGTGCTTTTCTTATAGTGTGGTCTCTTTGCAAGGATAAACAATTTTCTTAAAAGCACACATATGCATGAAGCTGAAAAATGGGAGGGTTGTTAGGCAGCAACTCATTTTGAAGTGCTGTGTAATTCCATTCAACTACTCTGACTTGCTTTTATTCTTTATGCATATGCATGTTTAGTTGAAAATTGAGATTAATAAAGCATGCATGTATTCAGTATATAGAACTTATGAGATCAATGAATTTGTGATTAAATTTAAGAATATATGTTTCTTTGATGTTTTCAGTGGTTTAATATGAAGACCAAGCGAAGCGGATACACACAAGATCAAATAGATGAGGTGCGTGTGGAATGGGGAGATTTTCTGAACAATTATTTTTAGACCGACTGGTAGGTGGTGTGCGTTTTGCCTTTTTTGTGGATAGAAGAAAGCTGTTGTGCATGCTCATTTTTTGTAAAGCATGGAAGAAAATTGAATATTTGGTGCTTTTAATTAGATCATACATGCTGCCATGAATATTTTGTAAAGGATGACAGAATTGAAGATAGAACTAGCTAGCTAGCTAGACATAGTGCTGATTTGCAGATTAATTAGGCTAGGTGCTGCCATGCTATTTTGTACATGTGGGCAACGTTTGGTACATTAATTACAACTTGTTTTGGTTTTGTAAAGGTCTTAACAAGTAGGGTTTAGGCAATATTGCCTTAGTTATTAGGCTGGTGATATGTTTAGACCTCTACAAAACAAAAAAAATATATGGTTATCTTGTTGGATATTGTAGGCAGCTTTGAATATTGTTATTGGTGATTATTGAAATATATGGAATGAGAATGAAAGATTTTATGGCTGCACAAATTTATGGCCAAATTTATGTACAGGCTCAAATTTATGTATTGATATCCTTTTTTAGGTGAAAAAAAACTGATATAGCAAGTTGTATTTCGATTTTCTTTTGTGAAATCGACATACTAAACGATATCAGTTTTGGACTAATAATTAATATTTTATAATGCTTTGTTATCAGATTCTTTCTCAGATTTGAGATAAAAACAATGTTTAGATATCATCATTTATTCCATACCTGATATTGATATCAAGATTATATATATCATATTCTACCATAGATCTGATATTGATACCATAGTTTTATATTATACTCTACCTTAAACCTGATATTGATACCGGGTTATATGTCAGTATTAGTATCAAATAAGATATCTATTGATCAGAACTATTGATACTCGATTTTATAGATATCAGAAATAATATTAAATCGAATATCTATTTTGTATTTAGGACATCAGGTTGAAAAAAAAAAAAGATATATAAATAATGTTTACATATCAGTTTAAAACTGATATCTAAAATATGAACATTAAATATCACGACTCGTTATATCGGACAGCTACCCAATTAGATATCAGTCCACGACTAATATATATCGACAATTTTGTAGTAGTGACTCTACCCACCGTGCAAAAATCAAAATAAGATCTGACGACGAGTGCAAGCCCAGTTGACGATCCAGATTCCAAAGTCCACCTCACCAATAGGCTAAAGTATTTTTCTTTGAAGATTTTGGGTCCAACATTCTATAATTCCCAAATTTATTTGGAATATTGGAATCTTTAGGTGATTGGCTTTGTAAATTTGTTTTTGTTTAAGAGAAAAAAAAATCTAACTATTCTTCTTTTTTCATGTTTTAGATTTACTGTAAAATGATTTCTTATCTTAATTAATTTACCAACCGTTCTTTATTTAGAAAAATTTCAATTTATTATTAACAAAATAAGATTCATATTATTATAACATAACATTGCAACACTGTATTAATAACTTTTTGGCATAAATTCAATTTAGACACATAACTATATAAGCTATTTCAACGGGGTCCATGAACTTTAAAATATTTCAAATATACACCCGATCTATTATCTAAATTGAAAAATGAATTTTTGTCCATTGATTCGTTGAAAGATCAGTTAAATGACAGCTTGGCTTTTGCTGACCGGGATTACTTGGCGACGTGGTGCTATCTCAGCAAACATTTCCCGCCAAATGAGCGACACAGGCCCACAATTTAATAATAATAGAGAGAGCGAGTTTGTGGGCCCGTGTCAGGGGTTAGGTGGACCCGTGTCGCTCATTTCTCGCCAAATGAGCGACACAGGTTCACCTAACCCCTGACACGGGTCCACAAACTCATCATCTCTTTCTCGCTCGTTGAACACAAGTGAGGGATTTATATTCGAATTTGGGGGAAAATGTGATGTTTTTGGGAGACTAAATGGTCAGGAGAGCGTCCGACGAGTGAGAAAGAGGTGATGGGTGTGTGGGCCCGTGTCAAGTGGACATGTGTTGCTCATTTGGCGGGAAATGTATACTGAGTTGGTGCCATGTCGCCAATTAATCTCCGTTAGCAAAAGCCAAGCTGACATTTAACTGATCTCTCAATAAATTGATGGATGAAATTTCATTTTTCAATTTACATAATAAATCAGGTGTATATTTGAAATATTTGAAAGTTCGTGAACCCCATTGAAATATCATATATAATTATGTGTCAAAATTAAATTTATGCCTAACTTTTTCATGCACACTCTTAACGAATTCAAATTATGTTGAAGGTTTCCTATTGATGCCACATTTACATCATGTTTTAAAATTTTTTTTATTTTATTGATAAATATCTTCAAATGAGATGTAGGTGCACTATCTTTTTCTTCCTTCTTTCTTTTTAATAGTTGTTTAATTTTTATTGTGAATTTAACTCTTTAGTAATATGTGTAATATAAATAAGAATGCGTGGGGAAAAAAATGAACTCATAGCTACAATTGAAATTAGTAAAAACAATTTAGGACCAATGAGTCTTAAAATGGACCCATGTATGAATAAAGAAAGCTCTTCATAAAGTTTTTTTTTTTTTTTTTGGGAGAAAGCTCTTCATACAGTTTTAAATTTAAATTTAAGACACAAATTTTTTTAAATAGGAAAATTTAAGACAAATTTAAAATCATTAACAATACTCTAAAAAACAAGTAACAGATAATGATAAAGTGATCTTAATAAATAGGGTCCATTAACATACAGGTATTAGCACCTAAATTTATTAACCAAAACCACCCAAAGCCCCTTTCTTTCTTTGCGGGCCAACTATCACAATTCTATTATTCCTTTGCGGACACCACATCCACTGGATAACAAAAATTAAAAATACCTGCCGTGTCCTCACCAGCTGCAACATGCCAAAACACTAATAAACTGAAACTGCAAGTCAGCAACTCCAATAAACTGCAGTTTCAACTCTAATAAATTGCAGTTTCTGCAGTTTCAGTTCACTTACAATTCCAGAAACTGCAGTTCAGTTCACTTGCAGTTTCAGAAACTGCAGAAAGTTCACTTGTAATTCCAGAAACTGCAGTTTCAGTTCACTGTAAATTGCATAAACTGCAGTTTTTTATGCAGTTTCAGTTCACTTGCAGTTTCAGAAACTGCAGAAAGTTCACTTGTAATTCCAGAAACTGCAGTTTCAGTTCACTGTAAACTGCATAAACTACAGTTTTTTATGCAGTTTCAGTTCACTGTAAACTGCATAAACTACAGTTTTTTATGCAGTTTCAGTTCACTTGCAGTTTCAGAAACTGCAGTTCTAGAAACTGCAGAAAAATGTAAAAAACTGCAACTGCAGTTTCTGAAACTGCAGAAAAATGCAAAAAACTGCAGTTTGACTTAAAATGGCATAAATGCATAAAGAGAGAAGATGAACGTGAAGAGAGAAGAAAGAGAAAGACAAAAAGGAAATAAAATGGCAATTGACCAGATTTCAAGATAAGCCAGCTAGCTGCAACTTACCTTGTTATTAAAAAAAACTAATTGGTGCACTAGAGAGTAAAAACAATAAGTAAAAGGTACCTTAGAGTAATTAATTCTAATAAATATTCAGAAAAATTGAGAAATGTATTCACATTTAAAAACATTGCAATCACTCTATATGACTATATGTTATTTTGACAAATTGACAGGCAAAAAAGAAGGTAATATATTCTTGTCATTACGGGGGGAGACGAATTCTATATACACGTGATTTAAGCCGAGCTGTCCGCACCGAAACAAATTTGAAAAAATCCGCATCAAATACGTGGAAACGTTTGCACTCGAACGCGCTGAAAACGCTTCGTTCCGGGAAGGTGAGAAGCTTTGCTGTAACAGGCATGCCACGTCAGAAAGTCAAGTCAAAGGGTCTGAAGACTCAACGAGTTTTGTAGGCTTGTAGCAGTCAAGTCTGTCTGCCCGGCAAAATCAACACCAAAATCCAAAATAAAACAGAATTAAGAAAATATCTCCCAAAATAATTTTCCACTTTCTCCGTGATAATAATTCATTGACACATACATACATACAAATCCACCGTTTTTATCCTGCGCACCCTTCCCGCTTATCCTGCGCTACGCTTCCTTCGCCGGCTTGCTTTGGAGCTTCAGATCTCCAACAGACACTACACACTGACACAACCGACTCTGCAATTACAAGCATCCGCTTCGCTTTTGCCTCCGATTTAGGTACGCACTTCGGATCTGTCTTTTCGGCTTCTTAATTTCGGATTCATAGCTGATCTACGCGTTTTTGACTCTCTTTGTTTTCTTAATTTTTTGTTTTTGTTTTTGGTGGTGATGGGTTTGAATTTGATCTGCATGTTGGATAGCTCTACTGAATTGATTAAATGCTAGTTTGAGCCTCCTATAGGGTATTTATATAGAAGAATGAAATTGGGTTTTGAAGGTCAGCGAGTATGGATTGGTTATTCGTATAAATTATGAATGGTCAATTAGGCCACTTAAGTGGATCACTTTTTACTTTTTAGTAAGTTGATTCCTCATTTTTGTATATGAATGAGTCATATATTCATCTCCATATAGCACCCTACAATCCCCTTTGTCATTTAATTTTTTTCATTCTTTTTGTTTTGGTTGTCTTAAACTTCAATATGTGCATATATCATAATAGCATTTTTTATTTTTAATTAGCTCAAAAGGGTTTTTGTTTTTGTGGGATTGTGTATGTGTGTGTTGGGTGGAATCAGAGAGGGGTATCTTTTAGAAAAAGAATCATGAGCTGCTTCAGCTGTTGTGAAGATGATGATATGCATAAAGCAGCTGACAATGGAGGTCCATACATGGTCAAAAATCCAGCAGGTAATCCACTGTGCTATAGTTGAGGTGTTGTGTTACATCTGGGCTGAAATATTTCAACCAACTATTATTTGAAGTTTTTTTGTTTATTTCTTCTGCTATCTCTTTCTGTCACTGATTTTGTCAAATTCAAACCGCATTGAATTTCATGACACAGGAAATGAGGGAAGTCAACATGCCTCTGGAACTGCACCCAAGGGTGCTCAAACCGTAAAGGTCCAGCCTATTGAAGTTCCTCCTATACCAGTAGATGAACTAAAGGAAGTCACAGAAAACTTTGGGACAAATGCTTTGATTGGAGAGGGTTCATATGGAAGAGTATATTATGGGGTACTTAAAAGTGGGCAGCCTGCAGCAATCAAGAAGTTAGATGCCAGCAAACAACCTGATGAGGAATTTCTAGCGCAGGTTTAGACAAGTACCTGTTAATAATTAATTAATTTATCATTATCATTTTTGCCAAGTTATTGAAACAAAATAAATTCATTTGTTAATTGATGAATACTGCTTCAGGTTTCTATGGTATCAAGGCTGAAACATGAAAATTTTGTTCAACTGCTTGGTTACTGTGTTGATGGGAGTTCACGAGTTCTTGCCTACGAGTTTGCATCTAATGGATCTCTTCATGATATTCTACATGGTATGTAAGACTAAGATAATGGCGAAAGCTTAAGCATATGGTTGATGTTTCTAATTTGTCTGAGAGTTTTGAGTGTGCATGATTGATGCTTCTAGCTGCACAGTGTTGGGTTGGGTGATGCATTGTATATGTGAGGAAATTAACTATGTTGTTTTTCATTATTTAAACTTCATTCTTGTGAACACAATTTCTTGCATTGAGATCACTTGAGAGCTGTCATCTTTGCAGTTTGTGGAAACTGTAGTGTTTGAACGGATATTATCTTTTTAATGCAGGAAGGAAAGGTGTTAAAGGAGCACAACCTGGTCCTGTTCTTTCGTGGGCACAACGTGTTAAAATAGCCGTGGGGGCTGCAAAAGGGCTCGATTATTTGCATGAAAAGGCTGATCCTCACATCATTCATCGCGACATCAAGTCCAGCAATGTACTAATTTTTGATGATGATATTGCTAAGATTGCAGACTTTGATTTGTCCAATCAAGCTCCTGATATGGCAGCACGTCTTCACTCCACTCGTGTTCTAGGAACCTTCGGTTATCATGCTCCTGAGTAAGCTTTTAACGATTTTTTCAAAGATTGCATTCAGAAACTATGTCATGCATTTGCTCTATTGTGAACTTGATATGAAACAATGCTCTTTTTGATTGCCGAGAATCCTTTGTTTGTTGAAGAATTTAAAACTTGTAATTTTGCAATAACCAACCCAATTTGGAAGGCTTTATAATCTGTATGTTATGTTTTTTTTGGTAAGATTTTTGGCTTTACTTATTTTCCTTGTTTCCCCAGTAATCAACTTGAGCATCAGTTTAATGTACTAAATATTCCTACTTAAGAACCTTTGTATCAGAGTGCATGCCTTTGAGTACCAATATATTCAGTAATTTTGTTTGTGGTTGGCAGATATGCAATGACTGGACAGTTGAATGCCAAGAGTGACGTTTACAGTTTTGGTGTTGTCCTGCTTGAGCTTCTGACTGGACGAAAACCTGTTGATCATACATTACCACGAGGACAGCAAAGTCTAGTAACATGGGTGGGTATTATACCCGTGCTATTTATTTCATATGCATAGACATAAGAATATCTTTTTGTTCCTGTTAACCAAGCTGATTTTGGAAGTATTGGAATGTGTTAGGCTACACCAAAACTTAGTGAAGACAAAGTTAGGCAGTGTATTGATACAAGACTAGGAGGAGAGTACCCACCCAAGGCGGTTGCAAAGGTATTCATTATATCTTATACATACATATATCTATACATATCTACCTAGTACATACATACATCCGAAATGTGTAATTATGACAATCTCTCTTTTCTATTGGACCAAGGGTGGGGTCGTTGAACCGGCAGCTTTATCTTTATTTTTCCCCATGCATTTGTATATAGACAACATACCACAGTATAACTAGTACTGATTATACTTCATATTTTTAGATGGCTGCAGTTGCTGCCTTGTGTGTGCAATATGAGGCTGATTTCCGCCCAAACATGAGCATTGTAGTCAAAGCTCTCCAACCCCTGTTAAATGCTCGGCCTGGACCTGCCGGTGAATCACCGAACTTGTGAACCAGATGTGTCGTGTTCATGAATGAGTAATTCAGCATGGAAAATGTAACAAAGGGATTGTTTCCGAGGGTGATGGTAAATTGTTTACACAATGTTCTATATGCTTCACTTTCTTAAAAAAATGTTCAATATGCTTCATTCTGTGTATTTGATTTGTTCATAATGCAAGGGGGTATTTTCTCTTAGTGGATTGGTTCTCAATTTTCATTTGATGCTTTCTTACCCTCGGAACTTTTAACATAAAAGCATGGATGACAAAACATAGCCTCGTCTCTAGGGTAGTTTGGTTGGAAATTTAATTGGAATGCCCACATATTCACAGAAATATCTGTTACAGACGTAAGAGGAAGGGGAAGTCTTGGTGAAATTTGAGTAAAAGAGAGGGAGAGGGAGATGGAGATGGAGAGAGAACAATTGTTCACTCCGTGTTTGTTATCTTGCACTCTAAATTCAGTATGCTATTATTTTTAGCACTCACAAGAGGAGTGAATCACCTTGCCCATAAACGGTGACACCGAAATTTCAGCAACATAAACATTATTGAAATATCAATCGACGATCAATGTTTGACTCTTTGATTGGTTACAATTTGACTGATGCTGTGTCCCATGCAAAGATAAAATTAAAGGTAAATTAACAAAATGTCATAAAAAATTTCAGTTTTCATTCATAAATTTATGTTAATTTTAAGCTAGATGGAGTGGCTTAAAGCTAATTTTTTTTTTTTTTCTGACACCCTATGCATTTCTTACAGAGTTACACTTTATTTTTTGTTTTGATACACACATTATAAATTCATAGAGTTACACTTTGTTGAATAATGTAGTATTTTTTTAAGATTAAAGCCTTTAGAGTTTAAATTTATGACTTCATATTTAGGGTTTTAGGGTTGTAGCCCTAAATCCTAAAGACCACCATAAACCCTAATCTCTAAAAAGATTTTGAAAATTGATTTTACTAAACCTTAACTCTCAATGAGTTACATTTTGTTGAATTGTGTAATTTTCACCAATTTATATTTCACTTCAATGTGTAAGATTTTCTATGGTTGAAATGATGTTTAGATTTAAGATCCTAAAAATTTGGATGAAAATAAATAATTATAAAAACAAGAAAACTAAAAAAAAAAAAATGTATTACTCATTCGAACACTTTATTTGCGTGTTCAAATGTACACTTAGAAGTTGCAATGCTCTATGCTTGAGTTTGAAACAAAAAATAATCATAAAAAAATTAAATTAAATTAAATTGATAAAACTTATCATGCTCAAAGAACTCTAAAATTGACTAGGTAACTTATTAAATGATAAGAGATAATGTTAACACATATCAGCACTTAAAATGACCCTTCAATGAGATCTACCTTATTTTAGCCATAATGAGGTATCACTTGGAGGAAAAATTCTGGAAAAATCACAAAAATTGTATAAAAATTCCCAACGGCTAGTTCAACGTTTTTTCTATAAATACCTCATTCACACCTCATATCTTCATTCACTCATCTATTTTTTTCATACTACATTGTTGTATAAGTTAATTGTTTTTATTGATGGATGAGAAGAGAGGTGCAAAGTGGTCGAATATTGAAGACTATGCTTGGCTACAACACACGAAAGATGCAATCCTAGGCGTCAATGAAAGAGATACAATATTTTGGAAAAAAAATGTTTGATCAATTCATTAAAAATCATCTTGATTCTAGCTCCTTGAGTAATCAAACAATTGGGAGTCTTCAAGCTCGTTTTAGAAAAATAGCAAGTGTTTGCACGAAATATTATGCAAACCATGAATTAAAATGGAGGCAACAATTTTGCTTTTGATAATGTATGAGAATTATTACAACATAATGTTAGGTGAGATGCTCAAATGGTGATTCATCCAAGTGACAAAAACATCATCCTTGTGGTTGTTATCTTTAGGCCAATGTTATTTTGTCATTTCCTTGTGTGTACATAATATTGTTTGTGGGGACCATGATTAATTTTCATGAAAGCCCAAGGGTAATTAAGGACATATGACAAATAATAAGGTAGTACCTACCATGGGTAAAGGTACTTGAAATATTGAAGGACCTACACCTTAATTTATTGAATGAAGAACCAACAAGAGTGTGAACTACCATTGCAAGGTAGTTACCAACTAAGGTAGTTACTTACTTAGGTAGTCACCTACCATCAAGCTACTATGAAGACCTCCACCAATCTAAGGAGGAACGATGTACCTAACTAGCTCAAGGTACTTCACCTATTGAATAATCTAGTAAGGTAGGACCTCTCCCTACTAACGGAGTACCTTATTAGAATAGACCAACATGGAGAACAAGTACCTTCGCGCTAGTGACGCGCGAAGGACCTCCCCCAACGCCCATTGGATCATTAATGGACAAGGTAGAAGAATCCAATAAAGATTGGACTACCTACATAACACAAGGTGGACTTGAATCCTCCCCAAACAAGGATTCAAGCAAAGGATTTCCATCCTAATAGGAGAATACTTCTCGGTGGTTACAAGCTTAGCAAGCTTACAATCCTTAGGCCATGATAATTAATTCATCCTCTATATATATGCTCTCATAAGATCAACCAAATGTATGAAATTTTTGAGCTCCAAGTCCATTTCTCTGGGTTTATAATTGATCTTGTTTACTAACTTCACCGTCGGAGAGCCGTTGGCTGGCACCACACCGGTGCCCTCTAACCTCTTAAAGGTTTGTTCGATCGTGTTTGCAGGACCTTAATTTTCCAAGTTTGACCTTTTGGAGAAATCGTGTTACAACAATTGGTGCTTTCATTGAGAGCAAAGTCAAGAACTTCTCGTTTCGAGACCTTGCTCTTTGGATTTTTCTAGTTCACTTTTTCCAGGACCTTTGGCGGAAGATGTGGTCTTGGGTACCACTACGAATGGGTACCCCATGATGTCAACAATGGTTGACCTGTGATTCAACAAATCGGCGTAGGTGCCGACTGCGTGGAGGTACATACCATGGATGAGGATAACCTGGCTGTCAATCGCTCGCAACTCAATGAGTACTAAATCGCTCGTCGTCGAGTGGAGGACCAAACCCGGCTATGGCGACACTAAGGAAGCAGGTGCAAAAAATGGGCGAGGCGCTAAGGCGGAATCTCCGTCAATCTCGCGGAAGGACCTCTCGTCAAACCCATAGAGATCGTGGAAAAAGTCTCGTAAAGGACACGAGTGGAAGGACCCAACTGACTTGACAAGAGAAGCAAAAGGAGAAGGTGGGAGAACCCCCACGCAGATCCCCTGATGCTTTGCCATGCGGTCTTTTCTACACACTAAGGAATCCTACTGGGGGCACATACCGCCTCCTAAACATAGGACTTGGCCTAACTTGCATGATGAAGGATCCCAACATCCTAAATTGGTATGAACCGTTCTCGGAGTACTTCTCTGAATCCTTAACGTGATTAATAAAGGACCTTCTCACCAAGGAACACAATCGAATCAAGGGGGCGGTGGACTTATTCATCTCATGCTTCAAGTGGACCTTCAAGGACTTCGCGACTCTAGGGAAGCCTTGGTAGCCGAAGTGCGGTAGAAATGATGCTTAACCAATGAATGGAGCGACTTCACATTGATTGGAAGGACCTTCATGAGGCTTTTCTAGAAAACGAAATACTTCGTGTGAACGGGTCCCCCTCGCAGACCACCTCCTCTAGGTTTAACCTCAGGAGCACTTTTCTATTCCAAGGTTCAAGTGTTTCAAGGAAGACTTGGACCCCATGGATCATGTAAGGATGTATTGAAATTTGATGGCGCCTTATGACCACAACGACGCTTGGATGTGCAAAATGTTCCCTTCAAGTTTGGAAGGGTCCGCTTTTACATGGTACTATTCCCTACCACCTTATTCCATAATCAATTTTATCGTCTTGTGTTTCTCCTTTGTGAAACATTATTATGCCTACCGAAATATTATAAAGGGTACAAACCATCTTTTAACCCTAAAATAAGAAGAGGACGAGTCCCTACGTGACTTTGTCAAGCTCTTTAATTTTAATACATTACTACAAAACTGTCAATAGAAATCACCCCTTTTATATTAGATGTAAAAAAATTGATATTGTAAAAGTTATAATTTCAGTTAATTTTTGTGCTGATTTCTTATGTCTAATAAGAAATTACCAGTTTGTTTTCACCTGATATATAATGTTTTACCTTGTTCTAAGAATTTTGTTAAGACATCAGTCTACACTGTTAACTGATATCATAGTTTAACATTTTTTCTCCCTCATTTTTTTTTTGTCCTCCCACCCATACTCACTTAAACACACCTCATATTAAAAGTTTTTTATTTTTCTTATTTTTTATTAACATATCAGACAAATATATCAACTGATATATTAACTACATTTGACCTAAGTAAAATTAAGGGCACGGGTATTTCCCTCCTCGACTTAGACCTCACAAACACTTAGACCTTCTAAACACTTAGACCTTCTGGCGCACCCAAACACTTAGACCTCACAGCCCTCACAGACACCTTCGAGACCTCACAGACTGGCTGGGATCGTCCTCGTCTTGCTCGATCTAGCGTAGTCGCCTCGCGAAGTCACAAACACCAGCCATTGTCATTGGTCGCGTGCAAAGTCCAACCCCTTCTCCGGCTTTGGGTTCTTTGTCTTGCTCGATCTAGCTTAGTCGCCGTGCGAAGTCACAGACACTGGCCATTGTCGTTGGTGGTGCCCGAAGTCCAACCCTTTCTCCGGCTTAGGGTTCTTCCAGTCTTTGTCTCATGTAGGTTCGAAAGGTATGTGTGTAAATTTGGCTCCTTCTCTCTTTCATCGTGTCTTCCATTCTCTATCTCTAACTTTGGGTATGCTTACATAAATTTCGCACATATATTTTAGGTCTGAATTTGGGGTTCTAGCTGGGTTTTGGGGTGGGTCTTTTGCACATAATTTCTGGGTTTAGAGTTTGATTGTATAGTGGATTGTGGTTCCAGTTATGTATGTGGGTGGGGTGTGTTCTCTTCTCTGTGTTTTTAAGGATGGGTGTGGTTGTGATTTTGTGATTCAAAAGCTTGTATTTGTGTAGCTTGCTGAAACATTAGCCATGGTGTTTTACATATAAGTGGTTTTGTTTGATTTTTCAGGTTTACTTTGTTGGGAATAGCATACAGAACTAGGCCTTAATTTTTACACATTAGGAATTGCTAATCTTTGTATGTTTGCCAACTATTTTTTAATTATCATATGATTTGCTTCTTGTTCAATTTTGGACTTGTGATTTGACTATGTAGCTGTAAATATGACATAAGAGCTGACTGCTAGTATGCATATAAGTTGTTTGAAAAACTGGGGGAACAATAAAGTAGCTAGCTAGTGTAAATTTATGTTTGGTAGACTTGCTGACTTTTGGGAATAATATTGGTCTGTTTGAGCTATCTGTTGTCCATAACATGTTTGAATCCTATATGAATTAACCTTGCAGTACATAACTCTTTGTCTCTTAGGGGAAAAAATGTATTACATTGTGTGTGTTAGCTGATAATTTTGCATTTTCCTTTGAATAATTTCCTTAATATTGAATTTATGTCTCAGTTTGTGAAGTTAATATTGACAAGTAAATACATGCAATGGATAAAAGTTGGATGCATGATGATAGAAGGACTAAGGAGTATGAGATGAGAGTTGAGAATTTTTTTAGATTTGCATTAGGGAATGCTACCAATCCTAAGTACATCCATTGTCCTTGAAAAAAATGTGGGAACTTGAGTAAGTTTACCATTAGGATAATAAGGGAGCATCTTTACTTTAATGGTATTGACCAGCGATATCATAATTGGATATGGCATGGTGAATGTGCTACCCTGCCTATAAATGGGGAATCAGAATATGGTGTCTTTGGTGAGGAAACAGTCAACATGTGCGAAGGTGCATTTGATAATTTCAATGAGAATCCAGATGAGTTTATGAAGTTCGTTGAGGAAGGAGAGAGACCCTTATATCCAAATTGTCATAATTACAGCAAGTTATCTGCCATTGTCAAGCTGTTCAATTTGAAGGCAAAACGTACATGGTCATTCCGACAGTAGCTTTAATGATATATTGGTCATCTTTGGAGATATGCTTCCAACTGGTCATTTGCTTCCCTTATCTATGTATGAGGCGAATAAGACATTGTCTACTTTAGGAATGGAATATGAGAAGATTCATGCATGTCCGAACAACTGTATTTTGTATAGAAAATAGTATGAAGATGACACAAGGTGACCCAAGTGTGATCTATCTCGGTGGAAGGTCAACAAGGAACAAGTTGAGAAGGAAGGGGTGTTGGCAAAACTCTTGTGGTACTTTCCACCTATTCCAAGATTTAAACCGATGTTTAAATCTTATGAGACTTCAAAGAATCTGACTTGGCATGCCGAACACAGAGTGAGTGACAGAATGATGCGTCATCTAGTCGATTCTCCAGCTTTGAAGTTGGTTGACCAAAAGTGGCCAGATTTTGCAAGTGAGCTTAGAAATTTAAGGCTTGCCCTTTCCGCTGATGGGACAAATCCACACAGTTCCCTCAGCAGTCGATAAAGTTGTTGGCCCGTACTTTTAGTGAATTATAACTTTCCTCCTTGGTTGTGCATGAAGAGGAATTTTATGATGTTAACCTTGCTGATTTCTGGTCCTAGGCAGCCCGGAAACGATATAGACGTGTACTTAGAACCGTTGGTTGATCATTTGAAAACCTTGTGGCGGGGAATTGATGGAGTGCACGATGAATTCAGAAAAGATATCTTTTCTTTGAGGGCTATATTTTTATGGCAATCAATGATTTTCTAGCTTACAGTAACTTGTTTGGGTGCACAATTAAGGGTTATAAAGCATGTTCCATTTGTGGAGACAACACAGTTTCAGATTTTTTGAAACATGGTAAGAAAATGTGTTTCCAAGGGCACCAAAGATTCTTGGACCGCAATCACCTATATCGAAAACAAAAGAATGCTTTTAATAACAAGCAGGAGGATCGTGAGGCTCCTACATCTCTAGGTAGCGAAGGTGTCTTAGAAAGAGTTTATGGAATTAATTGTAACTTCGGGAATACTAAGTCAACTAAGCACAAAGGTGGTGAATCCCTTACTCCATGTTGGAAGAAAAGATCAATTTTATTTGACCTTGAGTATTGGAAGTCACTTCATATTCGGCATTGCTTGGATATAATGCACATTGAGAAAAATGTTTGCGAGAGCATTATTGGAACTCCACTAAACATTCAAGGGAAGACTAAAGATGGGGTGGCTGCCCGTTTAGATCTGGTGGAAATGAGAGTTAGACTTGACTTGGCAACCGAGGTTGGGAAGAAAAGAACTTTTTTGACAACAGCTCCATATACTCTTTCTAGGGGTGAGAAAAAAACACTATGTAGGTGTTTGTCGGGTACTAAGGTCCCGGAAGGTTACTCTTCAAATGTGTGAAACCTCGTATCCATGGAAGAGTTGAAATTGTTTGGTTTAAAGTCTCATGATTGCTATACGTTGATACAACAATTACTACCCGTCACCTTACATTTGGTGCTGCCCATCCATGTGAGATATGCAATAACTAGGCTATGTTTCTTCTTTAATGGTCTTTGCACTAAAGTGGTTGATGATGTGTTGAAGTTGGATAAAGTGCAATCTAATCTCGTTGAAAGTTTATGCTTGTTGGAGAAGATTTTCCCACCTTCGTTCTTTGATATAATGGTGCATTTAACCGTTCACCTTATTAGAGAAGTTTGATTGTGTGGACCAGTTTATTATAGATGGATGTATCCATTTGAAAGAGGCATGAAAGTCTTAAAGGGTTATGTACGGAATCGTAATTGACCGGAGGGCTGTATTGTTGAAAATTACATTGGTGAGGAAGCTGTGGAGTTTTGCTCTGAGTATTTATCTGATGCAGTTGCAATTGGAATTCCTCACCAGCGGATGAGGGCACAAAATAGCAATAGACCTCTCTCAGGGGCTAAGGCACATTTAGTAGACTGCAAATCTTGGGAGCAAGAACACCGAACTGTATTGGAAAATGCCTCAGAAGTTGAACCTTATGTCGATTAAGTGTATTTATCCACTACATAGACTTATAACATATTTCATTTAATTTCTCAGACTATGCATCAATGTGATGGTTATTTTTTGGAATCTGTTTGTAGAGAACACAAGGCCTACTTGAAAGAACTTCATTCAAGTAAAAAAAAATGATAAGTGGCTGCTAGAAGCCCACAATCGCGAATTTATCTACTGGATATGTCAAAAGGTATTTATAAGTTACCTTTACAAAGCTTTTACTGTTACAATGTTTTGGTGTTTAGGGTCAATGTTACAAAGTGTAACTCAATCTTTGTTACCATAGGTTTCAGATCAACTTGAACTTGGAGAGGTGGAGATAACAATGTCATTGAGGTCTACTAATGAGTGTGCTAAAGTATGAGGGTTATGAGATTGGGGGGTGCCATTTTCACACAAAGGCACGAGACACTGTGCGTTATGTCCAAAATAGTGGGGTTAGCTTGGTGGCAAATACAATGCAGGTGGTGAGCGCGAAAGATAAGAATCTGGTCTACACTGACATGGTTTTCTATGGGGTTATCCAAGAAATTTGGGACTTAGATTATACTGGATTGGAGTTAAGGGACTATTAATAATTTAAGATAACAAAAATATCTATGCTTTATTTTCTTCACTGCCTTTAATTGATACCTGAGTATTGATTGTGTTTTTGCTAAAATGTTTGTGTTGCAGGTCATTAGAAACTGTAATGCGTACACCAAGAAAAAAGAAGTGTGCTGCTAAGGTGGCCACAAGAGTACTAAAGGCCAGAAATGCCATAATGGCCAAGTCCAAGGACAAACGAGCCTTACCAGCAAAGTCTAAGGTCGAAAAGCCTCACCAGCCAAGACCAAGAGGAGGGTTACAAAGATGCATGGAATTGTTCTGAAGAAGGTGTTGGGAAGAAAGATGAAAGTGGAGTTTAACTCTTATCGCGCACCTTGCGGAGAATCGCGTACAATTTTGGAATCTTACATAGGTGTTTTGGCACGACCACGGTGTCTATCACTTATGCCAGATGGCCAGCTGTGACAAAACTCATTAAGAATAACATATGGGAGGATGTTGAGGTAACTATTACTCAACTATTACTTAGTTTACTGCTATTACATAACTTTATAGAGATTTAATGTTCTTATTTTGATTCAGAAGTGATTTCTGCATGTATATGCATGTATATGCGATGTAACCCAGTAAAAAAAATATAGCCTGCAGAGATAATATAGACCAAGTAAAATTAATCATCAGCCTGGCTTCCAAGTCCCAAGTATATGATAAACTTTCTCTTCATGTAAGTTTGGTTGATAACATAAAATTCAAACAAACCCAAAATAAGAAAACATACTTAAAAACAAAATTTAATCACCTTTCTTATTTTTGTACGTGCAGGTAACTATCATTATTTTTTCTTAAAAAAAAAAAAGAATAAAAAGGTCCATATACTTATGTAGATAGTTTTACTGAATCTGTATGTTGTCATTCATGTTCATGTTTTGTTAATTATTAAAAGTAGTAAATAACCTCTGTTTTTTTATGACTTGATGTAGGGTGCATTTGAGTTGCCCCTGACAAGTAGGAAGCATTTTTTGGCATCCGCTGGTAGTGAATGGAGAACATTCAAAACCACGCTGACACGCAAATACATTCTCCCATTTAGAGACGATGAAGAGGCGTTAAAATCACCACCCAAGCAATATGAATTCATCGGGCAAGCCAATTGGGACACGTTTGTTGCTAGCAAGCTTAAGCAAGATTTTCTGGTATGTTATAACTTTGAAATTCAGATTTATGTGTATGACTTAACTGAATGTATTTACTTTATTTGAGAATATGGTGGTGTCTAAATTGTAGGATTTACACGAGTTCCATCGTGAAATAACCCTCAAGAGGAAGTATCATCACTCCCCGTCCTACAATCAACTTGAACGTTCCAGGGAACCGAAAAGAAACAAGTGAGTGGTGCAGACTCTTCGGCTTGGCTATTGAATGAATCTTATGCTTGTCAGGTCCACTCCTGGGTCTTCTCTTGCCTATCGTCCACTTCGGTGACTCCAACCCCGGAAACATGATCTCTTCCACTAACCTCTTCACATGAACTTTCAGAGTCCCTATCTAATAGTCACCTCCCTCCCTTACTGACTAAGGCTAAGGTGGTGTCAACCAAAGGCACAAGAGGTTCTCACATGAATAGACGTTTGAATATTCGCTCAGTACTTGAACCTTTGATCACTCGGATTCGTCGTTCACCTTCTCAAACCGACAAAGCCTACTCGAACTTCGTATTCCCTGCCACCATACCTGAATGAAGGTAACTAATAGCTAGAAAAACAGGCTATTCCATCTAAGGCATAACATGAACCGAGGAATCCAACCAAATAGGAATGAATAGGCATGTGGGAACATCATTGCTTGCATTGATTCAATTGATTTGAAGCGGCGGTTATACTATACATACAAACATAGTTTTCACTGGGGGTTTTTACCGAGTTGGTCACAAGCTCGTCAGAAGCAACCTCAGCAGAAAGCCACTCTTCCAGAGTCTCGTCCATCGTCTGCGTAGGCGACTATTTAAGAGCCCTTAGATCTGCCTATGAGTTAGGCCGAATACTCTAGGCTCTTTCCTCTGTTCTTTTTAATATACACTAAGCCGAAAGTCTTGCTTTCAATGACTCCCCAAGCCATGACTTATTTGATCCTTCAGAACCAGCTTCAGCATTATATTGGATTGGAGGAAGAAATGGTAGGCTTATTAGCTATCTTCAAACTGTTAATAAAAGTGCATTATTTTGTTCTAACTTTCTGGCTGTATGGATAGAGGAAACAAAGACTTGGGGAGGATGACATCGACCGTTCAGTCCTATAAAAGAAAGCACGAGAAGACTCTAATGTGGAATTGGATGAGGAAGTTTCTTCAGTAGTGAACGTCATTGTAAGCTAGGATTTGAAATTCATAATGCTTAGACTTGACTGCCATTCATTATCATTATTCATTGATAAGTCCTATATGATCAATTTCTATTATGTCAGGATGACTTGCTGGAAAAGAAGAAGAATGGAGAACTCAAACTCCAGGGTGTCAATGATGTGCTCACAATGGCTTTGTAGACACCAGAGCATGCTGGTAGGGTCAGAACCGTGGGTGGGAATGTCAACCCTAATGTGTACTTTAACATACCTAAAAAACCTGGGGATGTAATTACGAAGGCCTCAGATTGCAATTTTTCGAGTGGAACGTGAAGCGCTTTTGGATAGGATTGTAATGTTGGAGGTGAATAAGTTTCACAATTCACTTAGTACACCAAATAAGGTACCAGGCTCGGGTTTCATGTTTGATAAAGCAAGCTGTGTTCATGAGCCAAAGAAGGTTGCTGATGATGTTGAGGTAAATGCTGCCAAAGCAGAAAATAAGGTTGTTGATGATGTTGAGGAAGTGGAGGAAAATGCTCCTAGTTGATTATATATATGGACTAACCAAAATGCCTGGAATTCTGTTGTGTGAGTTTGAGAAAATATTAGAGTACAGATCAAAGCCCAATATTATAATTGAGAAAGAGAGAGAGTAAGGGAAGAGAGATGGAGGGTTGGTGAATGGTGAGGTTTGAATTTTGATTGACTCTGACTAAATATAGCTAATTATATTTATATGTTTGTTTGTTTGTGTGGGCATGCATGTGTAGAGTACATTAGAGACTAGAGAGTGTATGGCTGGGGAGGAGAGTGTATGGCAGTGTAGAGACTATAACTGCACTACAATATGACTTCAGCTGCTGCCTACAAAATATTTTGCTCAAATGTATTTTATTTATAATAATATGCACTTAACAGATTATTGGGAATGAATTATTGTTTTGTTAAGGACAATCATGCAAGTTGGCAGTTGGTAGCATCACTAACATTGTGGCATATGGTACAGTTCTTGATATGGTTATTGGCAATATTGTACATGGGTAGGTGCGGGTTTCTATCGATGTTGAACTGGATGGAGATGCTAAGCTTCCAATTCCTGTGAGGGACGAGTTGTATTGGTTAAGGAAGTTGTTGGCAGCAGTGTAGCTTGGCCAAAGGAGCTTGTGATCAACTACAATGAGAACAAGAAGGTAACTCTAATTTTGTAGCGTATTAGGAGCAATTCATTTGAATTTAGTACTATTAAATTTGAGTGATAAATTAGGATAAAGATCGAGCAAGAATAAGTCATTGACTGCCTAAGTTCATAGACATGTTTTCTCTGCACCTGGAAAAAGGGAACAAAACAATCTAATGAGCAACAAAGCAAGACTCATAATCATTTTCAGCTTAGCATTGAAAGATTCAAGTTATATTAAAAGACCTTTTTTAACTGTTTTTTTTTTCTTTCTCTTTTTGAATTTATGCATGTAACTTGCATACAATATGCATTATATAGTTTTAAAACTAATAATGAAGATATCCCTGGTTCAGTACTTTAAATTACCGAAAAAGGCAACATAATCCAATGGTTGCTCCTCATAGTACAAATTGTAGGGCCAGAAACTAAAAATTACAACGGTACAAGTTAGTAATAGATAACCCTTCCTTCTCGATCTTTCATGTATTGTTATTTGGATTTGATCTTGGTCAAAACCATTTCTTCTTGTTTGATGATCTGATCTCTGTCATGACGAAGTATTGCAATTTCCTTCACTTCCAAAAATGAGGAGGTTTTTCTTTTTTTCTATCTAAAGGTAATTATAGTGCATGGTAATACTAGTGTTTGAAAATTGGATGTCATTGAGATATTATTATCATGTGGTTCAAAGCAGCTACCTGATGTCATTGAGATATTATAATCAATAAATTAACCTATTTTGCCTTTTTCCCTAATTAACAGCTGTAAGTGAGTTGTGCAGATATTAGATCATTCAACTTGGCAAGCATGTAGAGAAAATGTCCAAATATAGCAGATTCTTGATAAATGCAATTTTTAGGACAACATATATATAACTCTAATTAGTGTTACTTGTTTTCCTTAACACCCTAGAAACCAAAAAAACAGGATCCTATGATAAAGGAAAAAGTTATTCAAGGTGGCAGATGCTAGCTAGAAAGTGCCTACGAAATGCAAGTGCTTGTACTTCTTGCGAAGGAAGTGATGACCACAACTGGAAGAACAATCACAGCGGATTTAGAGGCAGAAGTCTTTGGATCTGTCTAACGTCTATACATCTTGCAAGAGGACATTACGTCCCTCATGGAGATGCAAGAATGATACATGTGCATCGTTGTTTACATAAGGTACTTGTACTGGCTGATCGATTCAATTAATTATTTGGACAAAATTTAAGTTATGAGTGGCTAGTAGGATATAAACTAATTCAATACAATAATTAGGCACCTATATGATGTGCCTTCGAATAGAAAGATGTCCGACATGGTTGGTTTTGCGGACCCCTCGCGTGTCTCAGCTGCAGCAGGAAACTCATAAGCCCGATCAGCCTATTTAGCAGAGCGATTTCAGTAAGGCAAGTCTGATCGTGTTTTTTTTAATCTCATACAATGCGGGGTAAGTTTCTTTTGTCTTTGTTAACCCTTTACAAGTCTGATTGTGCTTTTCATTTATCACTTGCTGATTATTAATGTTAATCTTTCAAGCACGCACTGGATTTTGACCATTCTTAATGAAGACAAAGACATGGTTTTTATCATGGACCCTCTTCCAAAGCAAACTCATGACAAAGAGTGGATGGAAGTACTTTTTGTTTTCCAGCTTAATATACTTTACCATCTTTTTTTCAAGAAGTATGTGATTATAACTAAATTTCAAATTTTGTTGATTAAGTGATGTTAAACAACTTAATGGAAGAACAGGTACTAGGCAAAGTTCGAAAACGCCACAGTGGAGGCATCTTCTCGTAAGTCCTCGATATATATTTAATGTCATTAGCGTACCTTATTATTTTCTGACTGACAAGGCCAATGACTATGGCAAGAATATATATTAATAACTGCAGTAATGCTACACTTACCATATTTTTATACCACAATTTCATACCATCTTACATGGCATTTATACATTGGACACTAAAAATTAAAAAATAAAACCTAAAAAAGAAAAAGGAAACACCCTTCCAGTAAAGTAATTGTTAGTTTCTAGGATTTATTATATTGGCTATGTTCCTTGTCAAAACAATTGTATTAATGTGTATTTAATCTCTCACAAGCTCTAGGCTAGATTTAGGACAAGTTCTGCTGCTTTGAAGAAGTCAAGAATGAACAAGTCACAAGGTATACTGCACTTCATTCATTTCATGAAATTAACAGATTTTTGTCTATTTGACTAGTCATTCACTGATCATAAAGAACACTGTTTTTCACGTACAGTGACTGTTACTTAAGTCACAGTTGCTACAGTGGGTCATTTCGGGTTTTGATTTTTAAGCCCAATTCTTTGAAAGCCCATATTCTGTTTAGTATTAGACATGCATGTGCATTGCACAAGACTTGTTTTTTCCACTGTAGCATTCAGATCTGATTTCATCTTTCCCATTCACGCACACACCTTCACACATCAGCACTATTCATCATCTTCCTCATTTCTGATTTTTTAAAGAAAAATTCCTTTTGACAGCTGCTGATTCCTATCCTTAGTAAATACTAGGATACCCCTCTAGGACAAAGAGAATATGCCCTTAATCCGTCTCTTGTGGACAGCCATTGATTGGCTTCCACGTGGCATGGGCGAACATGCTTCTTGCGTGAGTGTGTACGGGCATAAGGGGGGCTGGCTGGTCAGATCTTGGTGTGCGTCGATGAGCAATTTTTTAGCGTGATTCTTGGTTTCTCACGCCTGGGTATTTTTCCATGTGAAGTGCTCATCTTCATTAAATTTCAGAAAATGGTTTTTAATTCTGGATAAATCAAAAAGGGATTTTCTGAACTTGTTCTTTGTTTCATCTAAAATTCTAAATGGGTTTGTGTGCTTAAATCTTTTTATACTCTATTCAAACACATTCATTTTAGATTTTAGTTGAAGGATTCAACATCAACTTTTTCCACGCCTATAGCTTGAGAAAGTTGATCTTTGTTATTTGAATCCTACATTTGCATATCATGTTCATGCATTGATGAAACCACTGAGCTTGGTGCGGATTGGTGCCATGGGTTGATGAGCTTGGAGTGAAGCTGCCTTCTTCATGAATGACCATCTGCCTTGCGTATGGAAGTTGCACAAAATGGGTAAGATAGCTGCCACTTAGTCTAGGACTTAGTGATTGAGCTTGTGTGCTGAGTGCCCTCTTTTGTATTGAACTTCTGATTTAGTGGATTGCCTGGTCAGCTGGATAGACCCCCAGTTTTTACCCTTTGTGGTTTTTCTGGGTGAACATATTGTGTGCATCTGTCTTCCCTGTTTGTGTTGTTATGATTACTGACTCACTCATCTTTTAAACACAAATCTGTACTGGAGCTATTTGCTTAATATTGATATATGCCTTATATAACTATTTAGATAATCACACACCACTGTAGTTGTGGATAACACTGGATGCCTATTGTGATGGGTCCTCTGAGTGTATAGGATGTCACTTGATCCTTGGTGTGTTTGATTTGTGTTGTTTACTGAAATGATTTTTGGTTTTTAGAAGTCAATGTGGAGTTTCACATTTTTGTTACTGGACCGTCTGAGTTGTGTTTGGTTGACTAGTTCGTGAGTGATCACATAAACCAAAAATTGGGGTCCGATCACTGAAAGTGAAATTAATCAAGTTAATTGAGTGAATAGATCACCTAAATTAAACTTTCAGTAATGACACATCAGGTGGGATACAAATGTGGGAAAAAAAATGTGGTACAACTAGCATTATTGTAATAACTGTGTGCTTCATTGTTTTGGATCATGCATGCATATATAGTGTCCAAAGCAACCTGGTGGCATAAAATGTGGTTATTATGAAATGCGCTACATGAAGAAAATTATTGACGATACCAACCTTGCTTATTAGACAAAGGTCAGATTTCCATTTCATCAAAAACCTGGCCCATGTCTCTGTTAACCTAGCTTGTGTGGTTTTGTTAATTGGTCTATTATTTTGGATACTTGAACTTGGTGTAGTTTGTATTGTCTTTGTGTTGTTCATGTATTTGGATATATAATTGATTACTGCCTTTGGATTGAATACTTGGAGTATGGTTTTTAATTAATGCATTTTGGAACTGATCCGATTTGCGTTTGTTGCTTAAGTAATACTTGAATCTATATATATATTATAATTATGCTTTTTTTTTTTTTTTTTCCTTAAAGTGATTCATTGTATTGCCCAAATTATTGAATAAGTTAGATGACTTGGAGAAAATGCATATATATATGTTCCTTTGATGTTTTCAGTGGACCAAGACAAAGCGTTGCACATACACTCAAGTACAAATAGATGAGGTACGGATGGAATGGGGAGATTTTGTCAACGCCAAAAATTTCTAGACTGACAAGTTGGTAGGTGGTGTACGTTTTGCCTTTTTTTGGATAAGGTTTGCTGCTGCATGCATGCTGATATTTTGCAAAGGATGGGAGAAGATTGAAGATTTGCAACTTTTAGGAATATATGTGTGCTGCCAATCCAATATTTTGTAAAGGATGGGAGGAGATTGAAGATTTTGCAGCTTTTAGGAATATATGTGTGCTGCCAAGCCAATATTTTGTAAAGGATGTCAGATTTTAGAACTGTTTATTCGTTTTTAGCCAAGCTTAAGGTTGGCCAAAAGCAACACTTTGGTCTTTTTTCGTATAAGTGCAAGGCGTGCCACCGTCAAGCCAAGTTTTGGCTCGATCGGAATGTGATAGTGATTGGGTTGAGTAACTGCGCCTAAATTGACTCTTATCAAGCGATTGATCGGCCAAGCTAGGAACCACTCTTGGCCTAGGTTCTTTTCTAGCCTCGGGGACAAGGCTCTCAAAGGCCTAGTCGGAATAGGAATCCGACCCACTAGTTGGCCTCCTTAGAATTACATGATCCAACTCGTGCACAAAGTGGTGTAAGACTGTAAGTGCCTAAACAAAACAAAGAAACTATAGATAACAAAAATATAATGAAACTTAATACGATCTTGACCAACCAAGTTAACTTCAAGATTCAAAGAAACAATGAAAATAGCAAGCATTAGATTGAGGGCGAATGAAAGAAAATTGCATTAAAATTGAAGTAAGGACAAATAAAGTTGCATGAAAAGTAAAGAACAAAACTAAATCGATACCACAAGCCTTTGGGAAAGATAATGGCAGAGCTACAAACCTAGTGAACTAGAACTATTCAAAACCTAAAAGCACCTTGAATGGTAGCAACTAAGTAAAATCGAAAGCAAAAGAACTTTGAGAGATTCTTGAGAGCCTGAGAAGTTTGTGAGTTGATTGTTGTGTGTTGTGTGTTGAATGTCCCTCTTTTTCTTCTAAATGCATCTATATATAGGGGTTGGCATAGCAATGGGCCATTACTTGGCCCGAAATTCCCTTCAGACTCCTTGTACGGATGGGATTTGAGCTCTCTTGAATTTAGGATTCGACCAGATTCTTCCTTGATAACTACGTGATCTTGAACATTGATGGTCGATCGGAATCCTTTCCAAATTTGAACTCTTTACTTGGACCTCTTGGCTGCATGATTCATTCAAGACTCTTGGATTTGAGCTCTCCCTTAGGCGGAATTCTAGCTTAAGTATAACTTCTTGGTGGATGAGAAATCTTTATGTAACTTGGACGGAGCCATTATTGGTTAAGAAATTCCATCAAGAAGCTTTTGGGCTTGATCGAACTCTTTGAGGCTTTAAGCTTAATAAAAAAATTCGACCCAAGCTTAATTAAAAAATTAAAATAAAATGAAACGACCCAGCCTCAAAACTAGGCTGGAATATACCTAATAATAAAACTGCCCAGCCCATTTTTATCTTCGATCGGGCCGATTTTGTTATTTTAAATACATAACCCGACCTCAAACTAGGCCGGAATTATTTCTCTTTGCTTAAAATTATACATAGCCTAGCAAATTGCATTTAGTTGGGCCAACTCATTCTATAAAAGCACGAGGGAAAGAGATGACTGTTGTAAAATTTTATTTACTCACAAATATACGAGTCTAGTAGTATATTAACGAGGTCGAACCTCAAGGAGCGATGCAAAACGATACACTAAGCTTAAACTTAAGTTAATTTAGAACTAACCTAGTTTGGAAATTTTGTTGGTTTGTGAGGCAATTTAAAATAAAATGCAACTAAAGTAAAAAGCAAATAAAGTAGATGAGAATATAATAAAGTAAATAAAGATGCAAGAATTTAAATATCAAATCTAGAAAAGAAAATAACAACTTTTTGGTTTTAGAAGCTAAACAATGGTATAAGAACAGGTTAGGGTTATACACCACTTATGAACATATTAAATGAGATTTTTAGTAATTTCCCCAAAAAGGAGGGCATGCAAGAGTCACTTGATGTTTCTTACAAAGATAAATATGAATTAAGCACAAAAGTTGAAGATTTATATGGTAGATCTTGATTTTGCTTAGAAAATACAAACTTTAAGCAACTCAAATGAACCAAAACTAAGGAACAACTAGAGTTCAAAAAAGTTTGTGTTTAAAAAAATTAACCATAAAGCTAAAATGTGGAAAGATGATCTAACTACCCATAATATATGACATTATGGGTGAAAAATGATCTCTTTCTCATTTTAATATCAAAATTTAGAGCTTGTAGGATCTTAAACAAGGAAAAATTTAACATAAAGACCTCACATAATAATGTTCATGGTGGTGCTTCTCCCTTACCTTGGTAAGGGGGTTTAGTGACCACTCATAATCTTATATCTTAAATAAAAATAAAGAAATAAATAAACGAGCATGTAATATATAGAACAATAAAATAATTAAATAACACTACTAATAATAAAGTAAATAACTACATAAAATAAAATGCATAAAGTAAAAAATATTAGGAGAAGAGAGACATAATATTAAAGTTAACCATAAAGTAAATAACTACATAAAATAAAAGGCATAAAGTAAATAAAGGATTAGAAGAAGAGAGAAGAGAGACATAATATTAAAATTTCATTAATTAAAATGCAAGAAAATTACAATCCTATTCTCTCTTAAACATCATAGCCGAATGGCTTGAGAGAGAAATCCTAGGAAAATACTAGAAAAGACAGAAAATTAAATTCTAGACTAAAAAATATGGTAAAGGGGCTAAATGCTTCCTTATATAGGCAAAACTTAGGGTAGAAAATATCAAAAGGGGGGACATGTGGTAGCTTATGTAAGGCTGAAAGGATAGCTGGTGACACTATTTGAGATGAGGATCAGCACAAGAGGGCGCTGGATAAGTGTGGAAGCAATTGGAAGATGGGACACGTGTCGCAGTGTGGTTGGTTGAAAGAAGATTAATCAACCAAATTGCTGGGCGGAAGGAAAAGAGAAGCGGCTGGCAGCTTAGAGCTGGCTGAGTTGCGGCTGCATGGGAAGACGTGAGAGAGAGAGAGAGAAGACGAAATGGGGGCGGCTTGAAGGCTTGGCTGGCTGGGAGCTTGGTTTGTGGCTGGCATGGGGAGGTGTGCATCAGCATGCTGAAGGGATGAGAGGAAGTTGAAGGCGTTGGGGTGCTTTTCTTGAGTGTGCCACATGTCACTTTGGTATTGGCTGAGAGTTTGATTAATCAAACCAATTGGTTGCTTGTTGCTGGGGCGGAAGAAATGATGGCCACGTGGCGACGTTGTATTGGCTGGAGCTAATATTAATCACATCACTTTGATTTGGGCGGAAGTGTGCTGTTGTGACTCTTCAACTTCCATTTGAAATGGGCCGGGCCATGTGCATGAATTTGGGCCACTGCAACTTATTTTCTTCTTTTTTTTATTTGGGCTTTTAACTTTAAAAATCTACAAAACACAAATAAAACTAATTAATAAAAAAATTCTAAATTTTAATCTAGCCTAAATAAAAATAAATGCAACCTAATAAAATCTAAGAAAAATAACAAAAACTAATAAAATCCGCTAATTAACTAAATAGTAAAAATAAGAATTAAAACTCTAAAAATTGCTAAAAGACATAGTCAAAAATATATGATTTTAAGGATAAAATATGTATATAAATTAAGCTCAACAAATACCCCCAAACCTACATTTTGCTAGTCCTCGAGCAAAACTAAAATAAAAAGAAATTGATTCCTTCAATTTTTCTCAGAGAAATTCTATTAATAAAATGGATAAAATTTGGAAACACAATTTAACTACCCTAACACTTAAACATGCACTCAAGAATATGAATAAGAGATTAAATATTATTCAAAGTGGAAAAATCATCTTTAAATATTATAAACTCAGAGTATAAGTGCATAAAACCAACAAAGAATGCAATTTTTAATCTCTAAGTAAAATAAAATTAAATCACCTTTGGAAAATATGCTTTGACTCCAATTCTCACAAGATAAATCACTCTTAAATGAAGCACATAGAGATGGTTTGATTATTTTCTCTCAAGTTATATGTGAGTATGAGCAAATGTGAACAATTTTCAAAGATAACTCACATATAAGAATCATGAAGAACGAAATTATAGAGAAAATAAAAGATCTCATGAAAGGAAATCAAATATATGAAAATATTGAATCAAGCACTTTAATTCCTACTCATTCTCTCTCCACATTCTAACCAAACTCTTCCTAAGATCAAACATGATTTTTATTGGCTTGTAATGTAAGGCTAAGGTGGAAAATGTAAGACATTTCTGAGAAAGTTTATTTTGAAAATAAAATAATACTAAGGCATTTCTTTTTCTCTCATTTCCCTTTTTTTTTTTGAACATTTCTTTTTATTGAAGTAAATAATAACATAAAGAGAGATACTAATAACATAATGCCTATTTTTTACTTTTTCTAACAATTCTCAGAAAAGAGGGTGATAATGTTTAACAAACGAAAAAGACTAAAACTAAGGGTCAAAATGGATACTAGTGGTAACGTTTTATTTAATGACAAAGAATGGCAAGAAAGGCTCAAACAAAAATGGCCTAAAATCATTTCCTAAGTCAAGTATGGTTATGATGCTACAATTGAACTAAAGGAGCTTAAAGTGCAATGATTCAAAATTCAATGTTATTTTCAAGTAATTGACCAAACAAGAAAGAATAATGAGATCATCAACGACAAAATGTGGACCCAAGAAAAATTTAGAGATAAATGTATAACACTCACAAAAATAGAATGGCTCTAAACTCACTAGGGTCAAGTCTCCACTATTTTTCCTTAGGTAATTCAATTAAAATTTCACTCTTTAATTTCAAAATGCAATTATTGGCTTAAGTGCAAAAATATTTCAAGTTTTAGAATTAATAAAAAATGATTATATTATGAAAATAATAGGAAATCTAATGAGAGATTGAGAGATATTCTTAATTTGCATGCAAAAATATTAAAGTAGAGAATCATGTATTTCCTAAAGCTAAGCATTGAATGTAAGAAAATCAATCTCATCATGGTGAAGCAATCAACACAAAAGTAAAACTAAATTTTTATATATATATATATATATATTTTTAAAACTAGAAAAGTACTAGAAAATTCAAGTAAAGTTTCAAAACTCCATCCCCAAACCTAAATCAAACATTGTCCTCAATGATTGGAAAGGAAAAACATGACAATGACAAAAAATAAGAAAGAAGATGGTGAAAAGAAATTACCTGAAAAAGGATACGTACTCTCATTTCTTTGAAATTACCAACAATGAAGCTCAACAAATAATGAATGATAATTTCCAAAGATATGTAGAGAATATACACAGAACAAGAAAGAAAAACAAAAGAAAAGAAAAGAAAAGAAAAAATCCTAAATTAAGGAACTAAACAAAGAACATCAATCATGATAAATGGGATCACAAAGTAAGACTTCCTCCACCTCATAATTTTGGAACTCAAGAAATGGTTTCAATCTTTGACCATTGACTTTAAAAACATCACCATTTTTAGGATTTTCAATTTCAACTGCCCCATGAGGAAAAATAGTGCGAACAAGGAAAGGACCAGTCCAACGAGACTTCAATTTACCAGGAAAAAGATGCAAACAAGAATTATACAAGAGAACTTTTTGATTAGGTGAAAAAGTTTTCCTCAAAATGTGTTTATCATGGAATACCTTCATACGGTCCTTGTAAGTTTTAGCAGACAATTTTGACAACCAACCACCGACCCATGTTGAGTGCTCAATTTATGTTATTTTATGATACTAACTCTCTAACCTAGAGTGTAAGAACTCGACATTTTGTGTCTTGATAGTTTGTTTAGTGTTTTGTAGGTAAAATGAAGCAATGATGAAAAAAGAACCTAAAAGAGCCATTTTAAGACATTTCCTAATCACACTAGGAAAATAGGAGAAATTCTAGTCAAACTAGAAAAGCTGAAATCTTAGTCAAAGGAGGATTCCTAGTTACACAAGGAAAGATCAAGTCTTGGAGGAGAAGAAATCATCATTGTCCGAGTTCATATTTGAGAAATCTCAATTGAAGCAGGAAATCCTGGTTGGAGTAGGAAACCTAACCCTAGTAGGAGAAGTAGTCCTATTCATGTTGGTAGTCATGAGGAGCAAGATGGAAATTGAAATCCAAGTTTACGAGGAATCCTAGGTGGACTAGGAGATGTTGGTCAAAGTCAAGGTCAAAGGTTCTAGAACCTTCTACATGCATCTGTTTGGGCCATGCGTATAACCCTAGCTCAAGAAGACCAAGGCCATGCGCCTAACCCTAGCCCACAAGGAGGGGGCCCAAGTCGACATTCAAGGAGCCTAAAGACTAAGCCCATGCGCCTATTCCTTGCCTTAGAAGACTTTCCCTATGCTGAAATCCTAATTTGGAAGGAAGATATTTGGAAGATTCAGTCAAAGATCACAACGAACCTAGCTGAAAAGGAAGTCAAAACCCTGGGAAATTGAACAGCAAATTTCGACAGCAATTCTGTAACTCTCCAGAGTGAACCAGGTAGCATGCCATATATGGTTGGAAAGATACAGATGTTAGCTTCGCAGAGAATTGTACGGATTTTGATTTCGAGTTGTCTAGCTCAAGATATGGCCGTTTTAATGGAGGTAGCGCAGCAGTTCCGCCAACATAAAAAGAAGTTACGCCCAAATAAGCCCAAGGCCCATTTTTGGCTGAAAATTCTAAGTCTTGATGTGCAAGGAATGCACTTGTCTCACATTGGAAAATCAACAAAACCTCTCCACTTCCTCACTACTATATAAGACCCTCACTCTTTCACAAACCCTAGACCCTTTTTCTTTACATTGTTTTATTTTCTGAAAGTTAGAGAGAGAGAGAGAGAGAGAGAGAGAGAGAAGTTGGCGCATGGGTTTTTCTCTGTTTTCTTTCCCTTGTCTTTTTCTTTTGATTTTCTTCGTTCTCTTTAGTTAACTAGTTTGTTCTTGCTTTCATTGTATATTTAATGATTATAATGGAAGTTAGATCTTTTATTTTATTTTCTACGTTTTGAGTTTTTATTGCCTTTCTAAGTTAGATGATGAAACTTTAATTGTGAGTTATGCAATGGTGACACATGTGATTTAATTTGATGTATGTAGTCAATTCTTGATCTCTAGTAAAATTGATTCTATTTGTTTGCACCCTTTGACTAGCTACCTTAGGGTAATTACATCTAGATTATGTTGTGAAATTAAATAAGCTCAAAAGGATAATAATTTCAATTGGGAACAAATGAGTATCCTAAGAACGTACTCATGAGAAAAAGGATAATTGGATGCTCATAGGTTATATTAAGGTGAGTTTATGCTCCATGTGTTTACTGTTTTCACAAAACGTAACGACTCTTGCATGAATAACAGTTGTCTTAGGTACGCTTAGGGAATATGCAAGTTAACTAACTAGGGGAGGTCTAAGAAGCTCCTAATTTATACATAAGGAGAATAATAGTTAAGAGTGTCCCTGAAAAGGCCTTCGGCTGGTAAACTTTATTATAATTATGCATTATCTTGAATTGCTTGGTTGTATTTCCATCAATTGGTAGTGTATTCTGAATTCTGAATTCTTGGCATTGCAATTGTGTGTGTATGTGGAGTGCGTAAGTTTCATAACCTACAAACCCCCTACCGTGTGTGTTAGTGAATTCTATTGGATAAGTTGAATTGGTTTGATGTGTATATATTTATTGCTCTTGGAATCGACCTCGTACTTATACGCTATGCTTACATGAGCGATGTGTATACTTGCGAGCTACAACTTAGTATTCGTTCTTAATTCCAAGTAAAACAAGTTATACAAAAAGGAGGAATAACCCATAATAGGTGGGTTAGTTGTGAGTCGGTTGCCGATGGCCGATAATGACCGATATATATAGGTGGATCGATTAAAATTATTAGACCAACATTTAATTAATTTCAAAACCAATATCCGAACCAACTTTGATGGGTCAGTTGATATTATCTGCCCAACTTGGTGGGCCAGTTGTTGATAAAATTATCGGCTGGCCGATAATGGGTTGGTTGGCGGATACTAGCCAGTAAAACCGACCCATTCGCACCCTAATTAGTTAAGACCACCCTAAGACGCATCCCCTATGGCCTTAAAAAAGCAAGTAAAAGTGGGTAGAGACCCAAAAGAGCCTAGAAAAAGGCAAGTAAACAAAAAAAACCCCCTACGGTTTAAAGAGGAAGTAGCACGACGGTGGCTATGGAGGAGTCGCAGCACGTGGCTGCGAAGACGTCGGTGTGGTGGGACATAGAGAACTGTCAGGTCCCCAAGGGTTGCGACGCCAACGCCATCGCCCAGAACATAAGCTCCGCCCTCGCCAAGATCAATTACTGTGGGCCCCTCTCTATATCCGCCTACGGCGACATCACTCGCATCCCCGCCTCTGTCCAGAACGCGCTCTCCAGTACCGGCGTTGCCATCAACCACGTTCCTGCAGGTACACTGATGACCCACTGTGTTGAATTGTGATTTGATCAGCTTCATTCTAAGTTTAATTTTGCAATTTTTTTAATCAGATATATTTAGACAATTAGACGATTATTAAGTGGTTTATCACACAAAGGCATCCTTTATTAATGCCAGCTCCTTTTATAATTATATATGTCTAGCTGCTTTAAAAAATTTCTTCCATTCCCTTTTCTTTTAACCTTGGGGCTAGTGATTTCGATTTCTAGGATATGACACATTGCATTCTTTTGGTGAACCATCAATGTACTGTAGTCTGTGTCCTCTTTTGGGTTGCGCTGGCACGTACAAATTCTTGCGAGTAGCTGTGGGAGACATCCATGAGAGTCTGTTTGGTGTGGAAATTGGGATTGAGACTGAGTATGAGATTTTGTTATCATATTTGGTATTTGGTATGTATAATTTTAAGAATGTGTTTTTTCTTTGACATAAGAATGAGATACCCATTTAGGGTGATTTGAAACCCATGAACCTTCATAAGTTTGCTACTCTCATTTATGAGAATGTATTTATTGTGGGTTTATATGATTAAATTACTCTTATCATAAGATGAAAATATTATAATTCTACCGTGAAAGTATGAATAAGTTTATTGTTTATTCATAATATTTCGTTGGATTTATTTCACATATAAAGCCTCCCTCCTTAGTTGTCTCATATTCATTCTTGTTTTTACCAGTTGTGATTATTGAATGTTTTGTTCTTTTGAATTCCCTCACTGATTGCTTTCTCTTCTCAAGACCTTTATATTATGTTTTCCTATCCTCATCATCATAGTCTTCATTGAAAGCTCATGGTCTTAAACTTAAACAGGCGTGAAAGATGCAAGTGACAAGAAGATTCTTGTTGATATGCTGTTCTGGGCAGTAGATAACCCTGCTCCTGCCAATTATCTGCTTATTTCTGGGGACAGAGATTTCTCTTATGCTCTACACCAGTTACGCATGAGAAGATATAATATTCTTCTGGCACAACCACCACAAGCTTCCGCACCACTCACTGCTGCAGCAAAGAGTGTATGGCTTTGGACGAGCCTTTTAGCTGGAGGCCCCCCACTTACATGTGGTGAACCATCCCAGCAGCAGCTTGCTACTGGGACACTAGTCTCCACTAGTAGGTCCACTCCCAATTGCTTCCTTACAAATTTCAACCCTTCAGCCAGTATTGAAAATAATTTCCTAGCCCTGCAAAACCAATATCCTCCTCCTTTGAGGCCCAACAACCTCCACATGCAACCTCCACATTACAATATGCTCCCTCCTAATTCTCAATATCTGCCTACTCCATCCTCCCCTGGTGTTGCGAACAACATTCCTATTAATGGTATATATGGAACTCAGGGCTGTGCACCAACTTCCGAATATGAAAACGAGTCCGCAATGGAATCTTTATCACACTTTGTGAATTGTAACAAGAACAAGTTGAATGTCTCTATGGCAGAACTTGTAAACATGTTAGGGACAGCAGGGGATTCCTTTAAGAAAGGAAAAGCAAGCGAGGTGGTTGAGATGGCTTCTACTTGTAAGGCTAAGTCCAAGCCGAAAGGCAACAACAAGCAAAACAATAGCATGAAGCCCAATGCCAAGATCCATAAGAAGCTGGAGCCAAAGACGGTTTGTTACCATTGTGGCAAGGATGATCACTTGTTGAGGAATTGCATAGAATATACACTTTCTCTGGAGAGGGACAAAGATTCAAAAGGTATGTTGGCAACTTTTATTATGGAGTTAATATTAACTATTGATTCAGCTTCTACTTGTGTTATAGACTATGGTGCTATATGTAATTCTATGCAGGATCTAGTAAGTAGTAGAAGGTTGAGCAAAATTAGAATTTTTCTCATAGTTGATATTGAAGCTAAGGTTTCAGTGTTGACTATTGGGACGAACGTCGTAAGGCTTCCTTCCGGAAAGGTTCTATAGTTCCGAGATTGCTTTTGCAATTGAGGCATGTACAATTTGTTATGATATTATTGTTTTTAAATTGTGAGGCTAGTTAATGGCTTGTATTATCTCAATATGGCTACTAGCTTTAACTGCCTTGAATATATCTAACAGTGTCACATATAGATCTAAAAGGCCTACGGATAAGGTTAATACAAATTGCCTTTGACATTTTGGGTTTGGCTCATATGAGTAATGACATGATACAAAAGTTGGTCAAGATGGGTCACTAATTAATTAGATTTATTTGTTTGAGAAAAATTAAAAGTTAATCAATTGGCCCAATTTTGGTTGCTAATTAGATTAATTAGTAGCGACAATAGTTTAGGCCTTAGGGAGGAGTTATTGGCACTCCAAAAATGTCATCATGCACTCCTATATTTTTTTATTATTTTAATTTGATTTTGTCAATTTAATTCCCAAGTTACTCCTTAATTAAACTTTAACATTTTATTATTACTTTTAAAAAATGAATTATTTTGCATTTAATTTAGATAGTTCAAAAGATTTAACGATTAAGATTGTGCCACCCAAATTTTAGCTTTAATTTAGATAGTTCAAAAGATTTAATGATTAAGATTTATCCATCTCGTTGGCAACAAGTTTTATGGCAGAGTGAGGTGGCACTTAACCATTAAATGTTTTTTGAATAGTCTAGATTAAATTCAAAATAATTTTTTCTTAAGTAATACTAAAATGTTAAAAGTTTAAATGAGGGTGATTCAGAAATTAAAATAATAAAATCAAATTAAAATAATAAAATCAAATTAAAATCAAATTCCCCCTGCATCCATTCTTGCAGGACTGGTTGGCGATGATCGGCGCGACGCCACACCAGCTCAACCCCAACGTGTATAGGATAATCCTGTCCATGCACATCTTGTGGCACAAGGTGCACAAGTGTGTGCCAGACAAGGATATCCTATTTTGCTCCTACGCGCTGAGGTCGAAGCAGACCGAGCTTGGCTTCTACAATCTGCAGGCCTACTCGGGGCCGCTGTTCTCAGGGAATCCCTCTTCCCAAAAGACCTGGAAGAGAAGATTCTTCTTCGTTTCTGGGGATTGGGAGTTCGCCGACCCGAACAATGCCACCCCGGCTCGGGTCCCCAGAGCCTTTAGGATTCCAGGTGGGCATTGGAAGTCTGGGGCCGATCCGAAGATAACTTGTATGTGTTTTGTGATAGTTGTGTTTTCTTTTGTCTAACTTTTTTCTGTTTCTCCTTTGCAGTTAGCTGGGGCAAGTACAAACTCCGAGGCGAGCTCAAGGACCAGATCGCCGCGATCAGGGACTCACCAGCAGAGTACCTGTCCACAAAGTCTCTGCTCGGGGAGACCCAGATCAGGTCGAGCGGGATTTCCTGGTTTGTACCCAGGTGGAATCCGAGGGCGGAGAAAGGGATGAGTTCGGCCGACCTAGAGGCTCGGCTTAGGAGGAAGGCGGAGAAGAGTGCCCAGAGGAAGGCTGCAGGTCGGGTACCCGCCGAGCCGACCCCGGTGCCAGCGTCCGCTGCCGCGGCAGCCCAACCTGGGCCCTCCGTGTCGAGGTCGGCTCGGCAAGGAGAGAAAAGGAAGGGCCCGGCAACCGAGGCTCGTCCGGAGAAGAGGACCCGGGCCGAACCCGGCGGTGGGGATGCCGAAGCCTCTGGCTCGGCACCCCTGAAGACGGTGGAGGTTGACCCCTCGATCAAGCCGTTCGTCACGGGATTCAAGCGCGTGGTGACGAGGAAGATCGTGGAGGGACTGTGGGTCGGTCAGGAGACGCCGAGCTTCAGCAGCAAGGCCCTGAACGCCTCTCGCCAAGCCATGGTGGTAAGTATGTTTGACTTCGGCCCTCATATATGTTTTTTTTCTTTTTATGCTCGGCTCGGACTAACTTTTCTCCATGTTTTGCAGCTTGCCCTCAGGCAATTTGAGGCAGCCCAAGCCGCCGTCGATGCCGAGGCAAAGATGAGGAGGCTTCGGGAGAGGAACGGCGAGCTGAGGGAAAAGCTGGCCGAGGCTGAGCGGGAGGTAAAGGCGGAGCGCGATCGGTCGGCCGGTCTCCAGACCGAGCTGGCTGAGAAGGAAGTGGAGGTGCCTCGGCTCAGAAAGGAGCTCCTCGTATCCGAGCAGAAGGTGGCCGACCTGGGCCAGTTCGCCGACGATCTCCAGTGGGACGTCGAGGCTGCCGAACGGAGAGCCGCCGAGTCTCGGCGTCAAGCTGGGGTGCTGAGCGTCCAGGCACTTGCTGATGCCAAGTTCGAGGGGTATAAGGAGTTGCTGGAGGAGATCCGGTCGAAGAGGCCGGACTGGGATGTGTCTTTCCTCGGCAAGTCCGACGGCGAGGAGGACACCCAGGAGAGTCAGCAAGAAGACCTTCCTCTTCCCGATCGCCAAGCTGCCGCCGAGGTGGTCGTGTCAGTTGCCGAGCCGACGCCGGAGGATCCTCCGCTGCCTGAGTGCGAGCAGACCCCGACTCCCCCGGTCCCCGAATCTGATCCCAACGCTGAGATGCAGATCGGCGGGGTCGAGGTGGTGCAGCTCGGCGAGGAGACGCCCGAGGAGTCCACCGAGCCGATCTTGGAGAGGCCTGCCGAGCGATCTGCATGATAGCTGATTTTGTTAATGTTTTTACTGTTTATGTTCTTTGTTTTTCTCCCCGAGCCGATGTGTGGCTCGGGTTTGATCGGTTTATGAACAATTTGTTTCTTGGATATATCTTGTTAATTTATCAGTATTTTCTTTATGAAACAAGTTGTTGTCAGTTCAGCTCGGAAATTAAGCTAGAGACATAACCAATAACACATGAACAAGAAAGTGATAAAAGTAGCAATTATGATAAAAACAAAGGCATTTTGAGATCGGCTCGGCATACCGATCGCAATGAAATGAATAGTAATGATAAATTGAAACTTGTCTTCGGATCAGCTTGATAAACATAACGAAGATAAGTAGGGATTTTAAAAACCCTAGTGATTCCAGATGGGCTTGATATACCCATTGAAATATTTAGGATTTTTGCTTTTGAGAAAAATATTCAAACCTACTTTCAGATCGGCTCGGCATGCACGATGAAAGTTTTGGTTGGAGTGTATATTTTTCTTTTAGAAATATCTTGTTGAACGTTAGGACTGTAGGAAGTCACTTCGGCTCGGACAGAGATTTTTATAGACCTGATAAGTCTGTACTATGTCGAGCATTGGGCCGGAAGTGGCGCGCCAGCTCGGCACAGGAGTTTATAGACCTGATGAGTCTGTAATATGCCGAGCGTCGGGCCGAAAATGGCGCGCCAGCTCGACACATGAATTTATAGACCTGATGAGTCTGTAATATGCTGAGCATCGGGCCGGAAGTGGCGCGCCAGCTCGACACATGAGTTTATAGACCTGATGAGTCTGTAATATGCCGAGCATCGGGCCGGAAGTGGCGCGCCAGCTCGACACATGAGTTTATAGACCTGATGAGTCTGTAATGTACCTAGCGTCGGGCCGAAAATGGCACTTCGGCTCGGCACATGGGTTTATTATTTTTTCGAAGGAAACACTTAGATCTTTCCTCTTTGTTGAAAGTGTATAGGAGTAGAGTCCCCAATGTTTGCTTCGAAAAATAAGAAGAAGATGAGTCAAAATGTGTTCATCCTTTCATTGATTGGAACGAATGTTAGGTCGGACAGTCCCCGATCCTAACTACATTCTACTGATAATAAGTCTTCAAGTGTTCCGCGTTCTAGCTATGCTTGAGAGGCTTCCCGGCCAGAGTGGCCAAGTTGTAAGTGTCAGGCTTGACTATGCCTGTGATTCTGTATGGCCCGGTCCAGTTCGGATCGAATGAGCTCTCCTTGACGGCAAGGGGATTCTTCTTCATGACGAGACTGCCCAATCCGAAGCTCCTGGGCCTGACCCTTTGATTGTAGTATTTGGCTACCCTCTGTTGGTAAGCGGCTCGGCAGAGATTGGCGTCGGTTCGCCTCTCCTCGATTATGTCTAGGCCGAGCCGAAGTCCGGTGTCATTGGTCTCGGGATTGTATGTGCCGGTCCGGAATGAGGGAGTCCCCATTTCGACCGGGATGACAGCGTCAGTTCCGAATGCCAATGAATAAGGCGTTTCCTTCGTGGAGTTGCGATAGGAAGTTCGGTAGGACCATAGCACCTCTGGCAAGAGTTCAGGCCAATTCCCTTTAGCATTATCAAGCTTAGTCTTCAGGGTCTTCTTGATGATCTTGTTGATGGCCTCGACCTGTCCGTTCGATTGCGGATGGTAAGGGGCGGTGAAGCGCAAGTTGATGTTCAGACGTGAACAAAAACTTCTGAACTTCTTACAGTCGAATTGTTTGCCGTTGTCCGCGATGATGGTGTGCGGCATGCCGAACCGGCATATGATGTTCTTCCAGACGAAGGTCTCCATCCGTTCGGCTGTGGTAGTGGCTAGGGGCTCGTCTTCGGCCCATTTTGTGAAGTAGTCGACTGCTACTACGGTCATTGTTACTTGCCCTTTCGCCTTCGGCATAGGGCCGATCAGATCGAGTCCCCATTGCGCGAATGACCAGGGACTGGATATGGAGGTCAGCAAATGGGGAGGTTGATGGGGGACCGCGGCAAACTGCTGGCACTTAACACAAGCGCGAGAGAGGTGATCTGCGTCTTTGTTCAGCGTCAGCCAGAAGTAACCCTGCCTGATCATCTTGTAGGCGAGGGCTCTTCCTCCAGAGTGGTTTCCGCATATCCCCTCGTGGATTTCTTTCAGCACATCCTGACCTTCTTGAGGAGTGACACACCGCAAGTAGGGTAGGGAGAAGCTCCTTTTGTAGAGCTGACCGTGGATCATGCTGAACCGAGCCGACCTCGTCTTGATGAGACGTGCTTTGTCCCTCTCTGGGGGGAGGATCCCGGAGACCAAGTAGCTGATGATCGGCGTCATCCAGTTCGGCTCGGCCTCGGTCTGCATGATGGCCGATCCCTCTTCGGCAGTGCTAGGCCTATCCAGGATTTCCACTGGAACGTGCCTGGCGGATCCGGTATCCGTGGCTGAAGCCAGGCGTGCCAAGGCATCGGCTCTGCAGTTTTCTGCCCTCGGGATTTGGGACAACTTATACTCATGGAAGTTCCCGAGCAGCAAACGGGTCTTCTCGAGATAGGCAGTCATGCTAGGTTCTCGAGTCTCATACTCTCCCAATATCTGATTGACGATGAGTTGGGAGTCGCTGAAGATGTTCAGTTTGGTCGCGCCGAGCTCTTTTGCCAATCTGAGTCCGGCGATGAGTGCCTCATACTCTGCTTCATTGTTAGATGCTTGAAATCTGAAGCGAAGAGCATATTCCATCACAACTTGTTCTGAGTCAAGACGACGATTGAGTGAGCCTGGAAGTAGGGTCTTAATTTCCGAGTCGAGCTGACCAGGGCGAGAGCCATCTTCTCGAATTTTGGATACCTGGTCTCGGCATCGGCGAGGGCTCGGCTCGTATAGAAGACTGGGTGTTGTACACCTCCGACCTCTCTCACCAGAACTGAGCTGAGAGCCGAGTCAGAAACGGAGAGGTAGAGAAAAAGTTCTTCACCCTCCGTTGGTTTGGATAAGATGGGAGGTTCCCCCATGTGCCTTTTCAGATCTTGAAAGGCCTACTCGCATTGGGGGGTCCATTATATGCCTTTCCCTGCTCCCTTCAAAGCTTTGAAGAAAGGGAGGCACCGGTCAGTGGATTTTGAGATGAACCGGTTCAGGGCGGCGACTCTTCCAGTCAGACTCTGGATTTCTTTGCGTGTCTTTGGGGACTTCATGTTGATCAAGGCTTGGATCTTCTCCGGATTGGCCTCGATCCCCCGTTGGCTGACCAGGTAGCCAAGGAATTTTCCGGACCGAACTCCAAAGACACATTTGGCTGGGTTCAGCCGCATCTGATACTCCTTCAGGACTCCGAACATGTCTGAGAGGTCCTTGACGTGGTCGTCCGCCTTGACGCTTTTGACCAGCATGTCGTCCACATAGACCTCCACGGATTTGCCTATGGATGATCTGAACATGTGGTTGACCAGCCTTTGGTAGGTGGCTCCAGCGTTCTTGAGGCCGAAGGGCATGACTTTGTAGCAGTACATGTCGCGATCGGTTATGAAGGATGTGTTCTCTTGATCAGATTTGTGCATGAGGATCTGTTTGTACCCAGAATAGGCATCCATAAAGCTGAGGAGCTTGTGTCCCGCCGTCGCATCGACGAGCTGATCTATCTTGGGTAGTGGGAAACTGTCCTTGGGACATGCCTTGTTCAGATCGGTGAAGTCCACGCACATCCTCCATTTCCCATTGCTCTTCTTTACCATGACCACGTTGGCGAGCCAGTTGGGATAGTTGACCTCCCGGATGAACCCGTTGTTTTGCAACTTGGTCACCTCTTCGGCCACGGCGGCGTATCTGACCGGATCATACGACCTCCTCTTCTGACGGACCGGTTTGCATCCCGGGTCGATGTTCAGCCTGTGGGTGATCACGTCAGACGATATGCCTGGCATGTCATCGTAAGACCAGGCGAACACCTCCGCATTGGCGCGGAGGAAGTCGAGTATGGCCGATCGCTGTTCAGGGCCGAGCTGGGCACCTACTCGGACGAGCCGATCGGGTGTGTCCTCCGAGATTGGCACTTCCTCCCAGGCCTCGGCCGGGAGCGGGCGAGAATCTGAGTTCGGCTCGGCTGTGAAGTCGAACGTCTCCGCTCTCGGCCACCTGCCCGAGTCAGCTATAGAGTCGAGTTCCTGGGAGTTCGGCAGCTGACCCTTCTGCCTGATAGAGGTGGCGTAGCAGGATCGGGCCGAACACTGATCTCCCTGGATGACGATGCAGTCATCGCCCACCGGACACTTGATGAGGAGATTGGCGTAGTGAACGATGCAGTCGAGGTCGACCAGGGCTGGTCTGCCCAGGATGATGTTGTAAGCTGACGGTCGCTTGACGACGATGAAGTACGTCATGCAAGTCTTCTTAACTGGCCCCTTCCCGAGCGAAAGGGGAAGGTAGATGTGTCCGAGGGGCTGAACCACTTCTCCCCCGAACCCGACTAAGGCGGGAGTGTCAGCCTCCAGCTGATCCTCGCCGATGCCCATCTGCGTGAACGCAGAGTGGTAGAGAATGTTGACTGAGCTCCCCCCATCGACGAAGGAGCGCGCGATGGTGGTTCCGGCCACCTCAGCCACTATGACAACCGGGTCATAGTGGGGGAAGATGATCTCATTCGCCTCATTTGGCTCAAAGGTGACCGGTGCCCAGTCTTTCCGTTGTCTTTTGGAAGTGCTGGGCTGACCCGCCTGGATCGACAGGGACTCGTGAGCTTGAGCCGCCTGTCTGACGTACTTCTTCTGGGATCGGTTCGAGCTTCCCACAAAGGTTGGCCCCCCGCCGATTGATCCGATGGCAGCATCCCGGACGTCGATGGTGTTGGTGGGCTTCTTCAGCGCGGCCTTGGGTACCCTAGGCCCGCCGGCCAGGAATTGGTTGATCTTACCCGCCCGGGCAAGAGTCTCAATTCCGTCGCGGAGGGCGTAGCAATTACCCGTGACGTGGCCGTGATTGGAGTGGTACTTGCAGAAGACGCCCTCCTTGATCTTGTCTGGGGGTGGTCCCTTGATCTCCCTTGCAGCTGGGAGTTGGTCCTTGACTTTGGAGAAGATCGTCTCCAGACCGGCGTTGAGAGGGGTGTACTCCGTGTACTGGACGAACTTGGGCCCCTTGCCCAGAAGTTGGCGCGGTTCTTCAACTCGAGACTTCTTGGTTTGGGCCTGAGGCTTGGGGCTCGCGACCTCTCCCTCCTTCTGTTTGGCCGGGGTCGGCTTGGAATTCAGGGCCTCCAACTGAGCATCCCACTCTTCAGCCCGCGCCCATTTGGTGGCTTCAGCAGAGAGCTCATCGTAGGTGGACGGAGGGTTCCTTATCAGATGGGAGCGAAGTCCCCTGGCGAGCAGACCTTGCATAAGAGCGTTCTTAGCCGATCTGTCGTCGCAATCATCACACTTCGTGTATTCGATGTTGAAGCGGATCAGATAGGTCTTAAGGCTCTCCCCTTCCTGCTGTTTGATAAGCGACATATCGTTCAAGTTGTAGAGTCGTTCGGATACAACCCAATATCTCGTCAGGAAGGCTCTCCGAAGATCGGAGAAAGAGTCAATAGAGTTCGGCTGGAGAGTTCGGAACCATCCCCGAGCCGAGCCCTTCAAGGTTGAAGGGAAGATTCTGCACTTTGTGGCCTCAGACGCCTGACGGGCCTCCATGGCGTATCTGAAGCTGTCAAGATGATCATAGGGATCTTTAGTCCCGTTGTACTGATCCATCTTGGGGGTTTCGTGTCCCGGGAGACCTCAGCATCCATGATCCTGCTGGTGTATGGGAGGGGAAGCTCTTCCCCGTGATCGGCTCTACCGGTATACCCCCTGGAGACCTCGACCTGGCCGAGCCGATCGTGGACACTCCGGATTTGGCTTTGGACCAAAGTCCGGACAAGATTTTCCACATTAGATGGGGTCGGCTCGGCCGCAGTTTCCCCCGAGCACTCGGTCCGGTTACCGAGTCTCTCATTCACCGGCTGACGAGTGATCCTCTCGCCTACCGGTCGTCGATCGGACATGACCATAGTAGATCCTAGTCGGTCACTCGCAGATCGTCTCCCCGAATGAGCTCCTGATGGGGAAGGGTCTTGGCTGGTGGTAGGGCCGAGCCTATCCCTGATTGGGACCCTGGGTTCGGCCGAATCGGTTGGACTGATGACCCCCAACCTGGATCGGGCTGGAGGTCGCTGACTTGTATTCAGGTCGGCACGGTTTCCCCCCAAACCTCTGGAAGAGTGTTTCCCGAAGGCCGTCTGCTTTTGCTGAAGGAGACGGTGGGCGTTCAGGAACTCGGCCTGTTCGGCCGGGGGCATGTCTTCGAAGCCCGGGAAAGTACAGTCCGCATCCTGCCGGGCGGGCTGGTCGTCCGGCTCGGCCGGAGTGCTCTGCCGAGAAGGAGACGGTGAAAGGACCTCCTGATCGGTTCGGGTCCGGCGTGATCGGAAACCCGATCTATCACTGTTCTCGAGCTGAGCACGATGGCGCGCAAGTTCCCCGGCCAGCTCGGCCTGTTTTGCGAGCAGCTCATTATTCTGCTTGAGAAGTGCATTCTCAGCAGCCAGATGCCGTTGGCTCTCCTTAAGGAGTTTGTGAGCAACCCTGATTTTTGAGGGGCCTTTGGACTTTGGTGTCCTGGGGAGTTGTGCTCCTCTCGTCTTCTCAGGTGTCTCGGGCTGATGTTGTTCATCATTCTGAGACGCTCCTGAAGAAGAACTGCTGTCACGAAAGATGGTAGCCATGATGACTTGTTTGGAGGAAGAACTTAGCACTTGTGGTGATGAACACAACGGCTGAAGATAATCTTCCCACAGACGGCGCCAATCTGTTGATGCAAATTTCCGTAAGAGGGATGCAACAACTTAGAGGTGGTGACTTGGCTGATCCGAAGCTTTGCTGGATGATGATGTGGGATTTTCCTGTAAGAGAAACAAGATCAAAGGAGATGGACCGGTGTGGTACCAGCCAAACACGCTCCGATGATGAAGTCAGTGATGATGTTTGATGGTAGGTGAGGAAGAACAAAGGATGAACTTGGGAGAATAGGAAGAACAAGGCAAATGTTCTGGGTTTATTCTCAGCAAGTTGGGTGTGCTCTTGGGTGAATGGGAATTTTTGTAAATGTTTGTCTGGTGAGGAGTTGATAGCTAGATTGATCCCCGTTTTGCACATATGGATTGGTATATATAGGCAAAGGAAATTGTGATGAGTAAGTTACCTGCATGTGACTGGCTGGTTGAGAAAGATCCACGAGTTCGGTCGTGAACAGTGGCATGCACAGCTACCCACCTCCTTTGCATTCAATGCTGCATTGAATGCAAGTATGGAAGATCCAGGTGAACTGCCTCAATAGTCATGAATGCAGGCTGGGTTGTCTCTTTTGTCAGAAGACCTTTGTCAGGTGCATTTAAGGGTGGCGGTTCATCCCAACGCGATCTTCCTAGGAATGGCGGCGGAGAGCCGAGCCGACCCGAACACATGTTCTTATGTGTATACATAAAGCCCACGTGTGATCGGATCGGACACGGGATTCCTGACCGAACCGGGCCAGTAGATAGGGGTCCCTCCGAGCCCTAACTAGCCGACGCCAGAACTCGAAAGGAGGTTATTTCTATGCCGAGCCGAGCTGAACCAGGATGACCATGGAAAGATGAACACTCAATCCCTTGAAGGCCATCGGTTCGGCTCGGACCAGGCATGGAGGACTCGGCACAGAGACCCGATCTGAGCTGGCGGAGGAAGTGCTGAGCAGTGCTGATGTGGAGGTCAAAGTCTGACCACTGGGAAGTCAAACATTGAAGTCAGGTCTGACCAGCCACGTGTCCGGCCCTGATTGGCTGTTGGATCGGTGTGGGTTTATCCACAAACAATTACTTTTAAAAAATGAATTATTTTGAATTTAATTTAGATAGTTCAAAAGATTTAACGATTAAGATTGTGCCACCCAACTTTTAGCTTTAATTTAGATAGTTCAAAAGATTTAATGATTAAGATTTAACCGTCTCGTTGGCAACAAGTTTTATGGCAGAGTGAGGTGGCACTTAACCATTAAATTTTTTTTGAATAGTCTAGATTAAATTCAAAATAATTTTTTCTTAAGTAATAATAAAATGTTAAAAGTTTAAATGAGGGTAATTCGGAAATTAAATTAATAAAATCAAATTAAAATAATAAAAAAATAGAAGAGTGCATGACATTTTTGGAGTGCCAATAGCGCTTCCCGTAGTTTAATCATAATTTAATTAAGAGTGCTTATATTCTCATCCTCCTGTCCTATTTCCCCACCCACCTTATTTTTACACCCACCAATAAAATTTGAAAAAAATATTTAATACTCTTCATACCTCCCGATATGACAAGACTGCCCTTGGATTCTCGGCAGATTTCCCTAATTTTTATTAAGGTTAATTGAAAAGAAAGAAACTAAACGGAAGGTTTTGGGTTTCATAAGATCACTTAGAGTTTCAGGGTGAAATCCCGAGGTGGTTTCAGATTTTCATATTATTGATAAGTTCATGGCTTTTGTAGGTACCATGCCTCCTCGACGTGTTCGTGTTCGATCGCGGAGGAATCAACAAAGAGTAGCTGAGGGTGCAGATGAGACTGCACAGCGTCTTGAACAGTCGATAGATAGACTAGCAGAAGCAGTAACAACTACTGTGGATACTCACGGAGGTTCTGAAAATGATTATAGTATTCAGTGCGCCCGTAGACTTGGGGCCTCAGATTTTTCTGGCACCACTGATCTCAGCGTAGCCAATGAGTGGTTATTACGACATGAGAGGATTTTTGAGGTTATGGGATGTCCAGATGACCGAAAAGTCATTTTGGCTATTTTTCTTCTTGAGGGTGATGCCTATCAGTGGTGGGATTATGAGAAAATTGGACTTACTCCAGCCGAGATCACTTGGGACAGGTTTAGGAGAGCCTTCTATGAGAAGTACTATCCTCAAGTCTATATTGATGAGAAGAGGGCTGAGTTTCAGAATTTGAGACAGGGATCGATGACAGTTGCTGATTATGAGAGGAAGTTTACTGAGCTTTCCCTATTTTGCCCAACACTTGTGGCAGATGAAGCGGAAAAATATTCGAGGTTTGAGGATGGGTTGAGAGAGGAAATTCGCACAGTAGTTACCGCAGCCATCCACCCCACTTTTACTTCCTTAAGAGAGGCCGCCATGAGGGTTGAGAGGTCTCTAGCAGACCGGAGTCGAGGTAAGGCGAAACGTCGCCATGATCAGAGTACCTGTGTGGGTGGCCCTAGTCAGGGACCATCCGAGAGAGGCAGTTTCAGCGACGGCTCTTCTGGGGGTGGTGAATTTAGATGTTTCAAACATGATTCTGGTGGTAATAGAGGATTAGGACATAGTCAGGGTTCCAGGTATCAGTCAGTGGGTAATTTAGCTTGTGACACAGGATACCCTGGTAGACAGCAGGGTAATCAGACCCGTACCCGTGGAACTTCACGTGCTCCATGCTGTAGCTGTGGTAGATTCCATAGTGGGCCTTGTTTGAAGGGTAACACTAGTTGTTTTCGTTGTGGACAGCCTAGACATGTTAAGAGGGAGTGTCCGACATTACTGCAGGGTGATGGTGGAGCCCAGAGTCAGGGACAGAGAACAATTCAGAACGAAGGTGCTGCATCTAGTAGTGGTGCTCAGTCCAGTCATATTGGTGAGGTGGAGGCCAGAGAGGTCAGTCAGGACAGCCCCGAGCCCAGGGTAGACTTTTTGCCATGACCCAACAAGATGCTCATGCTTCACCAGACGTCATTATAGGTATGTTATTTATCTTTCGGGTATGGATGCTCGTATGTTTTTCTTTATGGACCCTGGCCCCCACACACTATTATTTCACGTAGTCTTGCTTTACCCGAGGATAGGATGTTGGTTTCCTTGGATTGTGATATGGAGCTTATTTGGAAATGATTATATTTAAACTCTTGATAAATATTATGCTCTGAAACAATTTTGATAGAGAATCTCATTTGCGGATTTAAATACAAATTCTTTTGGAAGTTAAATTGAGACTTTATTTCATGGCTATTTCTTTTGAGGAACTAAAAGGATTAGTTTATCATCACCTAGCTTGAGAAATTTTCGTTATGGAAAAAGTGTGAGGAATTTGAGTTCATGCATGAATTTTAGTTGGAACGTTACATGTAAAGCTTTGAAAGAAATTATAATTATCTATTGTGAATTTGATAGTTGTAAAGTCCATTGATTTTTGTCCATGAGTTGTGTTAATTTGAGAACTCAGTATTCACAGGTACGAATTTTTTCACACCCACCCGAGAACCCAAAAACAGCGCGACCAAGTCCCACCGAACCCCCCTTCGCCGGCCCATCTCCAGGCGACCTGAGACCACTGGCGAGAGCAGCGCCGACACCTTTGTATTCTCCCTTTCGCCGTTTGGCCTCCACACGGGACAACTCGACTTCGCAAAGGACAAGAAGCCACCAACTTCCTTGCCGGATTCATGCCCCCTCCGGCCTCCAATCACTCCGATTTTTGGTGTGTTTTTGTCCTCTCCTCATGGGCTTCAAAACCCATATGAAATTTTGTGTTTAATTTGAGTAATTGAGAAAGTTAGATTTTGGGGTTTAGGAACCCATTTTGGGTTCGCTTTGATTTCGGCATGTAGGAGGTGTTCTTGAGATGTTTTTGGACAATTCCCACCACTAGGAACCCCAATTGTTAATTAGAATTGAAAAGTTTAACGAAATTTGAGAATTTTGGTGTTTTGTGTTTGGGGCTGCCCCTTTGGGCAGCTACGGCGGTGGGTCCGACCAACCAACCGTCAATTCAGTTATAAACATGAAATTGAGACCCTTATTGAGTTGATTTTGATTTTGGATAAGTTGAAATTGTTCGGAGTTGACGAAACCCCGATTCAAACACTTTCGGTACCCAAACGACTCCCAAACGATATACCTCAGCCGAGGTATATTGTAGATAATTATTGGATTAAATGGATGGATTAAAAAGTGTGGGTGATGTTGAATTTGAGCCGGTAAGGATTTGAGTGTATGGGCGGCTTTAAGGCAAATAAGAAATTAACCGTTGAAAAATAAAACAGTTGAGCGGAACGTCTTTGATTTGCCGTTGAGACGAGCCTTGTCCAATGTTTTATTTCTTTATTTTATAGACGACACGATCAAGGCTTGAGACGATTCGGCGGAGGATCAAAAATAAATTCTTATTGTGACTTGGACCTTTGGTTTGTGGATTTGTCTTTATGCATTTCATAATTTAAATTTCTACTATATATATATATTAAGGGTTGTTTGAGAAAAGCCAAACATTTTTCCCAAGGCTTGAATTTAAAGTTCTATTTATGCATGGATTACAAAGAGGTGTTTTAAATAAGGATTTGAGCAATTTGGTTATTATTTGAGTTCTATTGCAATTGGAGAGCATATGATATGAAAGGATAGAAATTTCATTTATATTGAAGAATTTTGCTTTATGTTTATGGACCCAATGAAATATTTCTATTAATATTGTGTGGTTGAAAGTTGATGAATTATAATGATTTAGAATCATGGGTTGGTTAAGCATGCTTTGGGATTTGAGTTTGGTTAGGAAATCTGTGGAAGGTTTAGGAGAGGATTTAATATATGAGTAATGGAATGCGGTTTCAAACCGCCATGTGAGTACCCCCTTAGCAGGTACAAATTGGCTCTGCACTCGCCTAGAGACTACTTGGCGGTGTATGACATTGATATCAGTATTGACTCTGCATGTGTATGACAGTAAAAAGGCTCTGCACATGTATGACAGCACATGTATGACAGTATGTGGCAGTATATGGCTCTGCATGTGTATGATAGTGTAAGGGCTATGCACATGCATGACGGTTTCCCTGTGGGTACTTGATTTAGTGTCAGTTTACTATTATGGAGCTTTAAGTATTTTTTGATTTATTTGAATTTTATTGAGTATTTTGAGATATGAGTTTACAACAGAAAAAAAAATTATAAGTATGATAGTTTATTTTGGCTCTGCGAGTACCTTGAGATCACTCGGGCTCATATGACGGCTTCTCTGTGAGTATCTATGTTAGTGTGCACTATTATTATTGCAGAGATTATATTGAGTATGTAAAAATTTCGTTAAATATTGAGTAATTGTGGTCTATTCGCACTCCTGAAAACGTGGAGAATAACTGATTTAGTCTACGGTTTGCTTTGGCTAATTTGCATCTTATGGGTGAGTTTTCAAGGTTTGAGAAAAAGTTATAAAACTGGGGGTTGTGTTTCCAAGCTATAGAATATGGATTTTGAGAATACAAGTTTATCCGAAAAAGGCTTTAAGAAAAGAACATAGTTTTATGCTTTATTACATCCACTCACTGAGATTTTTTTTTTCTTTGTTTTGTTTTAACTTTCCCCCAAATAGTGGCGGTCGAGCTAAGGTGTCGAGGAATCCGTACCCAATCCCGAGGACACAATGTCCCTCTTGTAAATATTTGTACAAAATGAATGCCTTTAGTTGCGGCTCTGATAACCTACTGACAAATGATGACTGTTTTTTATAAATTTCATGTTGGATGGGTTTGAGATCCTTGTTGGTTGTGGTTAGCGTGTTTGATGTTAAATAGAAGTGTATTTCCATGTTTTACAGGTTCGAATAGTCAAAATTTTAAGGGAGACTCTGTTGAAATTTCAATAAAGTTTCCCTGATTTTGATTAAGGTTAATTGAAAATAAAGAAATTAAACAGAAGATTTTGGGTTTAAAATGATCACTTCGGGTTTCAGGGTGGAATTCGGTGGCAGTCCTGTCACTTTATTCCTATAATACCCTTTGATATACTAAGTTACCAACTCAAACATCACCTACTAAACATTCTTTTTCACCCCCCTTAACTATCATTTCACCCACCTATTGTTGTCCAAATTGAAGAAAACGAATCTTATACCCATCCTATAATTCAATCATAAATTCTAAATTAAATCTCTAACATTTATATTCAATTTCTAAATTAAAATAAACATTAAAATAGAACGAATTCTTGTTCTGAAACTATAAATAAATAAAAAGGGTTTAGTGTTTAGAATAATCATACATTTTAATAGATGTATGAGCATCAATCAAATAGTATCATTGATTTTTAGTTTTGGTGACAAAATAGTATTAGGATTTATGAAAGAAAAGTATTATGGAAAAAGATGGGTAGGTGGGATGATAGTTAAGGGGGGTAGGAAGAGTGTTTAATAGGTGAGTGTTTGAGTTAATATATTAAAGAGTATTATAAAAATAATGGAAGGTAGGAAGAGTGTTTTTATATTTTTATTTTAAATTTAATAGTGGGTGTAAAAATAAGGTGGGTGGAGAAATAGAACAGGCGTGTGGGAATATAAGAAATATATAATTAATTATTAAACTAATATAATTCTCAGACCAATAACTAGTTGTTGGGCAGGCTTGCCAAAAGGCTTGTTCTATTACGTACATAATCATTTGTGTATAGCGTTTTGTACATGTATATGGTGAAAAAGAAAGACAAAAAGAAATTAAAAAAAATGAAAGACAAAAAGAAAAAAAAAATGAAAGACCACTGCTATTCTCACACCCCCAAATTTCTCACCTCGCACCCCTATAAATTTTTAACTTATATAATTTCTCTTTAAAGACTCCCTCAAATTCTCAAGATATCTCATTGTTCGTTTTAAATTTTAATACTCGCAGTGCACGAATCTATATATAATATAGATGGCAAGCAAGGTCGATCCCACGAGGACTATTGTTGATCTTTAAATGATAATCCCAGTGCTAAAAAGAAACAAGAAAACAAGACACGAGTGGCTGCCAAAGTTGTCACGCCTAGGGCAGCTGCTCACTTGAAATAAACCGCACGCACACACACACGAATGGGAGGGAGTTTGTATGACTTGAAAACAGCAAATTAATCCTAAACAAAAACTAAGATGCGTGACTAGCAAAGAGTATGAAACAACAAGTTATCTTGTGAAAATAGATTGATAGATGATACTAGGACTCTAGGACTTTACCACTAGACCTCATATCTAATGTCATGGTGCAATTTCTGAAACCTTTAATTCCTATTGATGAATGCATTCGCATATTCACCTATGGCATAGCATGAAATGCATGATTCCCCAAATGTATAAACTAGTGCATGGCGTCTACCCATTTAGAAAGCAATAATGGCTATGACCTGCAAGACGTTCCAACATCTGATCAATAAAAGGTAATGGGAAATGGTCTTTCCGAGTACCTGAGTTAAGTTTCCTGTAGTCTATGCAGACACGCCACCTTGTCTGTACTCGAGTTGGCACCAGCTCATTTGCATCATTTCTGACCACTGTAACACCAGACTTCTTAGGAACCACCTGCACCAGACTCACCCATTTGCTATCTGATATGGGATAAATAATACCCACATCTAGCAACTTCAGCACCTCCTTCAGCACAACTTCCTTCATCACTGGGTTGAGTCTACGCTGAGCCTCTCTAGTCGGCTTAGCTCCATCCTCCAACAATATTCTGTGCATACACCTCGAGGGACTGATTGCCTTGATATCTGCAATACTCCACCCAATTGCTGTTTTGTGCTCTCTCAGCACTCTCAACAATTTCTCTTCTTCCTCTGCATTGAGGTTGGAAGCAATGATCACCGGTAATGTGCTTCCCTCACCCAAATAAGCATACTTCAGATGCTCAGGCAAATCCTTCAACTCTAGCTTAGGTGCCTGCAACACAGAGGGTACAAGTTTTGTATCAGAAACAGGTAAAGGCTCAAAAGCAGAAATATACATACCTGAACAGCGGGGTACGGCCTCTAAGTGAGCCAAAATGTTCTCAACCTGCTCATCCTCATGCACAGCCATAGGGCTATGAATCAAAGCCCTATCCAACGGATCACTGCTACAAGTCACATTAAACACCTGTTGACAAACCAAATCCATAACATCCACCCTAAAGCACTCATGCTCATCACTGGGTAGTTTGAGTGCCTCAAACACTCTGAACTCAATGGTCTGTCCCTGCACATTCATAGTTAGTGTACCCTGTTGCACATCAATTTTTGTACCTGCAGTGGCCATAAAGGGACGACCAAGTATCAAGGGTAATTGTGCCTCATACATAGGTACGGCCTCCATCTCCAAAACTAGGAAATCAGCCGGCAATATCAATCCATCTACTCTCACAAGTACATCTTCCAAAATTCCTCTGGGGTACTTAACTGATCTATCAGCTAACTGGATACTCACAGAGGTCGCCTTCAGCTCACCTAAATTCAGAGTCTCATACACAGAAAATGGCATTAAATTCACAGAAGCACCTAAATCAAGGAGAGCTTTCTCAAATCTACAGTCCCCAATGATACAAGGGATAGTGAAGCTGCCTGGGTCCTTGAGCTTGGGGGGTAGCTTCCTCTGAAGCACTGCTGAAACCTCCTCCGAGACCTTCACTGTCTCGAACTCTTTGAACTTTCTCTTGTTTGTGCACAAGTCCTTGAGGAACTTTGCATACCTTGGCACTTTCTTAATCGCATCTAGAAGGGGAATATTGATCTCCACCTTCCTGAATATCTCCATAACACCCTTCAGAGGGTCCTCTTTTTTAGCCTTCTGCAACCTGCTAGGAAAAGGAGCATGTATAGAAATCAACTTAGAAAGGTCAGATTGTACCTGAGGTAAGGGAAAACCCTTGGGAACTACCACATGGTTGCCTGAAGATGGCACAGAAGAGTCTAAGGTACCCTTAACATGTTCGGCTATGATCTCAGGTGCATCTTCTGACTCGACACCTTCCTCCACAACTTCTTTCTCCTCTTTCCCAACTATCTTACCCCCTCTGAGAGTAATTGCATTCACCTGCTCATTGTTCTTGGGGTTAATGATCACTTGCCCTGGAAGTCTCCCTGGCTCTCTTTGATTCAGTGCGGTAGCTAACTGGCCCATTTGTTGCTCAAGATTCGCAATGGCCCTATCAGTCTTCTGCATATGTGTCTCTGACTTCTGAATGAAAGACTGTGTGCTCTGAGCCATGGATGCAATCAAATCTTCCAAGGACTTCTTCTGAGGCTGTTGTTGTTGATAGCCCTAATGTGCCTGATGTTGTGGAAATGAACCTTGAGGCTGCTGATGATTCTGGTTATTACTCCACCTGAAATTGGGATGATTCCGCCACCCTGGGTTGTAAGTAGGAGAGAATGGATCATTCCTGGGCCTCTGATTATATGAGTTCCGCATGGTGGCCTGTTCTTGCACAAACTCAGGGAAATCGGCACCATGAGGGCAAGAAATCGTTTCATGTCCAGGTGTAGCACAAATGGCGCAAACCTCCAATGATGGAGCTTTCTGATTTAGGGCAAGTATGACATCCATCTTGCGTTCCAGCCGAGCGATCTGCGCATTAGATGCAAGATTATTAGAAGTATTGACCTCATTAACACCAGCGCACTTACCTCGAGTATCTGAATGCATTGTTTCTCTTGCCATCTCTTCATAGAGGTCAGAGGCTTCCTGGGCTGTCTTATTCCTGATAGAACCACCTGAAAAATTAATCACAGCATTCCTACTCGCAAGGGTTAGTCCTTTATAAAATATGCGCATCAATAAGTTCAAAGGAAGTCCATGATGTGGACATTGAAGTAGCAATGTATTAAAACGCTCCCAAGCCTCTGAGAATGACTCATCTTGTTGAGAAAACTGCATAATCATATCTCGCAGCATATCCTTCTTTTGAGATGAAAAGAACTTTTCTAGGAACTTCTTCTCAATTTCATCCCAAGTCCTCAGTGATCCAGGTTTCAAAGAATTCAGCCAAAACTTAGCTTTATCCTTCAGAGTGTAAGGAAACACCCTCATCTTGAGTTGATTCTCATTCACACTTGTCAAGGGCAAAAAGCTCACAGCATTAAATATATCTTTAAGGTGAGTTAGCGGATCTTCACTAGGTAAACCATGAAAAGAGGGTAGCATATTAAAGTGAGAAGATTTGAGCTCATAATTTCTTGCAGCAGGTGGCAAAGCAATGCTCGAAGGGGAAGCAGGGATGGTCGGGATGTCTAGATCCCCCATGTGTTCCACGTTGTCTTCCTCGGCCATAACTTTTTCAAATTGGTGAGAGCTTGATGAAGATGTAGGAGACGGCGTAGGGGATGGCAAAGGTAGACGTGTTGCTGCTCGAACTAACTCCGCCTTACTCTTTTCAGAAAACAACCTGATTTGGGCTAATCTCTCATCCAAATGAGTGTCCTCAATTGACTTGTTAGGATCTGGCTGGGACATGCACAAGTACCTACAAAATAAGAGACAAACACATTAGAACCACAATTGAACAACAAGAGAAAAGTAATTTTCGGACTCTTTTTTTTTTTTTTGAAATAAATAAACTATGTAATTAAATAAATACGAAAATCAGAAAACTAAAACAAGTTAAAAACGAAAAACTAAACACAATCCTACAACTATGACTCACGGCACACGAACAAGGACAAAGGGAAAACAAATTAAGAAAAAGAAAACAGCAAATAATCACTAAATAAAAACACTAAAAGAACGCACTAAGATTGTCACAAAGATCAAATCTAGTCCCCGGCAACGGCGCCAAAAACTGTTCGTTTTAAATTTTAATACTCGCAGTGCACGAATCTATATATAATATAGATGGCAAGAAAGGTCAATCCCACGAGGACTATTGTTGATCTTTAAATGATAATCCCAGTGCTAAAAAGAAACAAGAAAACAAGACACGAGTGGCTGCCCAAGTTGTCAAGCCTAGGGCAGCTGCTCACTTGAAATAAACCGCACGCACACACACACGAATGGGAGGGAGTTTGTATGACTTGAAAACAGCAAATTAATCCTAAACAAAAACTAAGATGCGTGACTAGCAAAGAGTATGAAACAGCAAGTTATCTTGTGAAAATAGATTGATAGATGATACTAGGACTCTAGGACTTTACCACTAGACCTCATATCCAATGTCATGGTGCAATTTCTGAAACCTTTAATTCCTATTGATGAATGCATTCGCATATTCACCTATGGCATAGCATGAAATGCATGATTCCCCAAATGTATAAACTAGTGCATGGCGTCTACCCTAGTTCTTGTACTCTATATGTGACCTATGCATGGCATCTACATAGGAATGCACAAACAGAATTCATTAAGCTTATATGAGAAAATAAATGCAATTAAATCCCTAGTGCATGGCGTCTACCCTAGGTGATCTAAAATTGATTTCACACAATCAGATTTTAGCCAATTGCTAAGCCCTATATTGTTTATCACTCACATTAGGGATTGATTGGTTGTCCTCACCCTAAATTGATTAAATTCTAGATGCAGTAACCCTAGGTGATCAATCAAGGATTAGAAACAACTAGAGAACAATGATAACAATGAAATCAAAATCATCAATCCATGGAATTAAATAAATAAGCAGCAATTACATAACTAAACCATTGAATATTCGGCCTAGGGCTGAATCCTAGGCCTTAGAAAACGTGATTAGTTCATGCTAGAAAACAAGAACAGCCACGAAATCATGTTTTTCATCTAACAATTACAAGAAAAGAAAAGAAGAAGAGAAAACACCCCAAAGAGAGCTCACGCCTCCAGCAGCCCCTCTCTTTCTATTTTCTGATTTTTTTCCCAAGTCTGTCCCTCCAAAATGAGAGAAAGAGATGAATTTATAAGGGTGTGCGGCAGCTAGGGTTTCAAGGTTAGGAAAATGCGGCTGCTAGGGTTTTGGGAAAGAAGGATGTGCGGCAGCTAGGGTTTGGGCTTAAGTTGTGTGCGCAAGGCCCTAGGGCTTCCCTCTCTTGCGCAAGGTGTAGCTGGTCCTTATGGGCTTCCATGTAGCTGATCTCCTCCCCTTAATGAGCCTCCAATAAATCAGGAATTAAAATGAAATAACTAGGGTAATATCAAATCTGATTTTTTAGAGCCCAATTAGGAAAGGAGAGCCTTGCAAGGTGCGGCCAGCCTTTCTCTCTTAGCACACACGCCACTTCCTATGTGGTTTGGGCTGGGCTTCCATTTCGTCATGCTCTTGGACCCTCTCTTGATCTTGGGCTTCCCTTTAAACAACAACTATTCATTTAAGCTCAAAATGGGCTGATTTGCATCCATTTAATTCCTATGGGCTTTTCACCTACAAAAGAGAAAAACACAAATAAATAACATAAAATATAAGGACTAAGTACTAAATACATGAAGATAGACGGCCTAAAATGCAAACATTTAAGGACCCAACACCCATCATACAAGGAAAAACAAAATCAACCCGCAACAGGCCCTACCCAAGGTGTTAAATTTCGATTTTTAGGGGTATGGAAATTTTAACACTATATTAAAAATATTTCAAAAAATTTCGCCGAAATTTTTTACTGGAGCAGGGAGGCTGCGACCAGTGGGAGAGGTGGGAGAAAAAGGAGAGCCGGCCTTGTTGCCTGTCGTCGCCGGGGAGAGAGAAGAAAGGAGGAAGAGATCGGCCCGGGGAGAGGAGATCGGCGCGCGGAGAGAAGAGAGGGAGATCGGGGAGGGAGAGGGAGGAGAGAGAAGAGATCAGATGAGTTACTGACTGAGGGAGAGAGAAAGAGAAGGTGACTGAAATAATGGAGATTGAGAGGGAAGATGGCCACTGCCCACTGGAGACTTGCAGACTTGCGGGGAGAAAAGGAAGGAAATGGGAAAAGGAAGAAAAGAAAGAAAAAATAAAGGAAAAAAAGAAAAGAAAAGAGTGGAGAGTCTGGGGAGTGGAGAGTACTTGCGACTGGGTTAAGTGGAGTATTGGACTTGGAGGATAATTTGTTTTATTTTTTGTGTTCTGGGTCTTCTGGCTTCGTCATGTACTGATGTACATAACTAATTTTATTAGTATACAATTTTTTTAATATCATTTGGTGCCATACTGGAGACTTACGGGGGAGAAAAGAAAGGAAATGGGAAAAGGAAGGAAGGGAAGAAAAAAGAAAGGAAAAGATAAAAGAAAAGAAAAAAAAAATAAGGAAAAAAAAAAAAGAAAATAAAAGAAAAAGAGAGAAAAAAATGAAAAGAAAAAAAAAATTTAGGATTGATTGGGGTTTGGGGCCTTGGGCAATTGGAAAGAAAAAAAAATATTTGGAGTTTCGTTTGGCCGTTTTGAAGTTTCGTTTAGTTGTTTTTAAACACAGTATATTTTTATATAAAAAAATAATTAAAAATATCCTAAACGGCCTAAACTCTAATATCTTATATCATATTCTAAACAATATAGAGTATAGATTGTAAAATATATAGGTTTAGTGTATAGATTATAGAGTATAAATAATATACTAATTTCATTTATTCATTATACTAATTTTATTTAACAGTATTTACCTTCAGCGCGCATTATATTCATCTTATATCACATGAAACTTACTATATAATTTGGTTTCTTCAATATTTTTTATCAATGTAGTAGATAATATGTTAAATAAACATATGATATAGTTTCATTCAAAATTTTCGTAGTTTGATAGCAATTTCCTTCGTTTCCGTCTAATTTATGTCGAAATTTAAAAATTTTCGAAATTTCCGTCGAAATTTTCTCAAAATCCGAAATTTTATTCCTTGCCCCTACCCCTAACATCAGGCCCACCCTCAGTCGCCCTCGCTGGAGGTTGCCACTGGCGGTCCAACATGCGGCCTCTACTCGATCCCTTCTCTCCCCCTCACTCTCTCCTCTCTCCTCTCTGCTCTCTCCTCTCTCCTTCCCTCTCTTTTTCACTCTCTCTTTCCTCCACCGGCCTCTAGATCAGTGGACGACGACCTCTGATTTGGAGCTATGTTTGTTATTTTTCGTCCTTTGGTCCTTTATGGATTTTGATGTGGGGCGAGCCATCCGGTCAAGACACTTTTAGCCCAATCGAAATTGAATGTAAAAATAAAGTACTTGCGTCTAAATTCTAATTTTTAATCAAACGAAGTGCGATCGATCTAATTTTTAATCAACTTTGGAAACAAATTTTGGTAACAAACGATCAAAAAAGATGAATCAAATGCGAGGGAAATTATAGGGCATAAATTAAACAAAATTGAAGAACAAAAACATAAAGTGCGGAGAATTAAAAGAAAACTTGAATTAAAATGGAAGAAACTAATTGAACATGAAAATTAAATTGATTTCTAAGGCCTCTTGTAAGGCTTAGCATAACAACAAAGGAAAGAAATGAAATGAACTAAGACAATAGAATAATAAAATAGAGAGACATGGTGGTGTGATGTTGAATGTGCCTTTTGTCATTGATCGCTTGTATTTATAGGGTGTATCGACGACCCAATATGGCTAGACCATTAATTGGCCAAAAATCATGATTTCATAATTATGGTGATTGACCGAGATTGCGATCACTCCATACTTATACTCAATCTGGGTCACTAATTGATCAGTGATTGGAGAGCTGACTTTTCCATAATTCTACATGGAATTCAATACATAATTAATTATTTCCTTATGCGACTTAAATTCATGTTTCAAATTTGAATTATGGTCAAATTTTGAGCAAAATTTGGGCTTAGATTAGAACGACATCCGACTAACTAGTCTGATTACCCCCTCATGAGGTTTAGGGAATCGAAACCCAAGGTCAGCACCACGTGACCCTATACTCTCAGGTCGCACATGATATTACATAGAAAAATCACACAAATATGCCATACAAAAACTATGCACTTTTATGTGAAAAACACTTTTATATATATAGTATTACGAAAAGAGGTAGGAAATCCACTAAACATGATGTGGTACTTCCCCCTACATGTTTTACCAAAGTGTGTTCCTTGCTTGATGTCATTCCTCTGTCTCAGTCCCACTTATACCTGCTGGGAAACTAAAGATCCAAATTTGACGGCAACTGGCTTTAGGAATGATTTAAAATAACCATTAACCTTACCAGTGAAGGTGTGGTCAAATTCAGAGGTCTTAACAACTAGTGGGACACACCGAAAATTTTTCGTGTTCTATTTTCAAAGGTGGGTTTAGAGCCAATAGAAAAATAATATTCTTCGTTGCTAGTTCATAATATTTTTCGAAGTTTGGTTGTATTTTAATTTCCAAAACAACCAAACATCATGTCTTACTGGAATGGAACCCAATACCCATTCATGACAATGGATTCCGGCAAAACAAACATGTTATCTAACTCTAAATATTTTCAACCAGTTCATATTATTTAAAAACTTGATAGCCAAATATAGAACTTAAAAAGATTGAAAATAGGAAGAAAATTAGAACAGACTTAATATGTAATCAAGCTCAAGAAGGTTAGGGAACATCTAGTAAATTTCCTAACAAAAAACAAAAAAAGGTTTCGTAAATTGAAATCTTGAGCTTAGCTCACCTCGTTACTTTATGGGAATTACTTGGTTCCTGAGATTTGAGGACTTGCTTGTACTAAGGATTTGATGTGGACCATTAATCCTTTGACAGCTGTTTGTTTAAAAAAAGCACCAAAGACCCAAACCCCGCTAGAGGAGTAACGGCGTTTATGCCTCAAAACGTGAAAGCGATCCCAAACAAACAAATAGAGGAGATGAAAAACTGCTGCGCCCTTTCATCTTCCGTATACTGCACGACAAACTCCAACTCCAACCAATGGTTTCACTTAGAGGCTCTGACAACAGGCGACAGTGTGCCGACGATCGGCAATGGGTAATTTTGCCAAAACCATGTCTTCGCTGCTCTTCTCTTTTTTTGCTTTTTTCTTTTTTTTCGTAGAACACTTCAAGTTATTTGAAATAAATTTGATACTTTACAAGCAATGCAATCCTGGTTAGGGTTATGTGTTTTTTGTGTAAATTTTTTTCCTTTTTAGAACTGTGAAGCTCAGATTTTGGTGTAATGGGAGATTTTGTTTTTTATATGATGGGTTTAGTGTAGGTCAAGCTAATTGATGGCTGCAAAAGTGCTTTGAACCTCTCTCTTTCATATGCTAGTTCTAGATGAAGGTGGTTTAATTGGAATCTCATTTTTTCGCAACTTCTAATGCGCCTGGCATGGAATGGAATGGGAATAAGAGTTTGTGGTTTTACTATTCAAAGCTTGTATTGCTTTTTTTTTTCTTTTTTGTAAAAGCTTGTATTGATTCAATGAAATGGTTGGCAAAAATAATTGTTTTGTTTTTTTTAATAAAGCTCACACACTATTTGAAATGGATGTGAATCCATTCAATGAGTTATATCATTTCCCTTCACTTTTCCTTATGCATTTTTAAGCTCACAAACTATTTTTGAGTTTACACTCTCTTGTATTTGAAGCTCATCATCAATGATTTTGTGGATTTCAACGATTAACATTGGTTTCTGGTTTGTCGGTGAATCTTTCGAACCGTTTTATCACTGACTATATCTATTAAGTATTTTACTTATTATTTTCAAACCTAGCCAGGGTCTCCCGACTAAAGCTATGATCGTATGTGATGCTCACCCCTTATGTTACTCTTGCAGATCACCCTCTAGTTGACGACCTTGACTAATCTGTTGGGCGAGGCACTCGTACATTTTGCTGGGCATCATCAACTCTTCTTCATGTTGTTTTGCTGGGTCCTCTACCTATTTATTATTATTTTTGTTTATATTCCAGTTTGTAAATATTCAAAATATATTTTTAGTAGTCGGTTGGTATCTCTTTTGTGTTTTGTTTCTTAAACATGACTCTTAATGATGTCATGTTACGTTAGGGTTGTTTTTGTAAAACTTCGTACCTTAATGGGTTGGTCTATTTTAAATATATTTTAAAGTGTGGTTCAAAATCAATCTTGTGTGCACTTTACTCTCTGATCCAACCTATTTTCTATCAAATAAGGCTTAACTTAGAACTTGAAATAGTGATACTGGCCTGGTAGCGTAGTATCATATCACTACAAGAAAAACTATCATAGACATCACTTTTTTAATATCAGTTTTTACATTAACCGATATCGTATATTTTTAGATATCGGTTAATTTTGTAGACGATGTCTAAAATCATTAACATATCACCATTTTTTTTTTCTGATATCTTAATTTTTCCCGGTTGATTAAGTTTTTTTAAAAACTGATATGTAAAAGTCATATCTGATATCTATATTTAACCAAAAAAAAACACGGGGGAATTTTTTCCCCAAACTTTAAAATTTTGGCTAAGTGTTCCAACCCCAGTCCCGATATCCACACACACACATTCCCTTCTATGCAGACATCTCCTTCTCTCTCACTCTCTCAAACACAAACTGAGACACACACTCGTTCTCTTTCTCTCTCGCGCGTCTCGTTCTCACTCAGACCTTGTCGTCGAAGTCGAAGTTGCCGTCGGCGGTCAAGTACGAACTATCTCATCCTCCTGGGTTGCGGCGTCAAAAGGTAAGCTCAATCTCATCTCTCCTGGGTTCTCTCTTTATCTCTGTCCTCTTCTCTCTATCTCTCTGTCCTCTTCTCTCTTGTTGTTGTTTAGGTTTTTCTTCAAATTAGGGATTTTCATAGGTTCGTTTGCTTCTCGAAATTAGGGGTTTTCTTGATTTTCAATTTCTCTCTCTTTGGAACAGGATAGTGTCACGTATTTAATTCACTAGGAGGATCTGTTACTGAGAAAGATTTGCTAGGAAACTATCTTGCTATGTTTACAAGTTTTGTTCATAGGGATTTGTATTTTGACTTTGTGCTGGGATCTTTCCCTTTGTTTCCTTTCTTGACGTTATATTGTTAACTAAATTCATTGGTTAGTTGATCGATGATTTTTAATTTCAGTTTGTGTTCGGGCTCAATCACCATAAATTTCCTTCATCCTAGATGAATATTTATAGGTGATTAATTGGTTGTGGGTTATTGGTATTTTTGTATGTATTGGTGAATCTGAAATTGGGTTTTCAATATATGGGGTGGCAGTATGGAGGCCAAACAGGCAACATTGTAGTTTGGATAGGAGATGAACTGCACAAGATCCCTGTTTTGGATCTTAGTAAAACTAGTAACCTTTCAGATTGGTTTAGATTTTCTGAGATTTTGCAGTGTGGCAGGTTTCTTGTTGTTGTCTGTATACAAAATTCCTTCACTAATTAAAAGGAAATAATGTTTATTTGGGGGCTGAACTTGTTTTATTTCTTTGCAGGGCCTTTAAATTTTATTTGCTTCCGGGGAAATCATTTATACCCAGAGTTTGTTGGTATATGCCTATATGGTAAGGGTGCAACGTACTGTCAGAAAAAGCAAGGAAAACCTTTGATCTCTGCTTTAAGCAACTTAAGGCTTTTGCAGGTAACTTTTTTCTGCTTTTTTTCCTTTTATGATTGTGCAGCCAATTTTCGTGTAGTAAAGTATATCAAATATACTTGACATGTACTCTGTGGTTGGTTTCAAGAATATGAAGGGCTCACATGTGCTTGAACTATATTGAAGGCAAGAATAAATTGATTTCCTGAAGAGAGTGCTTGAACTATAATGAAAGCATCTAGGGTGATGTAGTATTTTGCATTATCATGCAATTATGGGACCAAGCATATCCACTGTAAATCTTACTATTATTAACTACGAAATTAGTTGCTTAGTTGCTTATAATAAATATGTTTTGTTTTGGTTATTTATTTCAGTTTGTGCTATAATAGATATAAGATTTAATTTATGTAAATTTAATAATGAAATATGAGAATTAAAATAAATTCTCGCTGTAGAGGACCTATGAGTATATTCTCTTAGTGCAATACTTAAACTTGTAGCTTTTATTTGTCTAATTAATTGCTATAAAAATAGTCTGTGGGGATGAATGATGGCCCATAAATGGTACAAGATAGATAGTTGGAGAAAATGAATCTACTGCTTTCAGTATAATGAACTGTAGATACTTTAGTCACGAGATAAAGAAAAATGGAAGATTATCTTGTTCGTTGTCATGTTAATTTCTTGAACTAACTTCTATTCTGAAAAGTCTGTTAAAGCATGCAAGCTTCTACTTAAGATGTAACTCCATTAAACTAAACTGTTATGTTTCAAAATGGCTAGACCTCTAGGAGCACTATGTAAGCAGTACAGATGGAAAACATAAGAATACAATAAAAGAACATGTGCAACACTCATCCAATGATAAACCCTTAGAATATGTAATTAAATGTTTTAACCTCGTAATCATCCAATATTTTGGATCTGGATTTTATTCTTCCTCATTGCTTATAGGGTGCCTTTAGTCCATCCACGTATAATTTTCCAATCTTTACCATCTCACTAAGCATTTAATTAACCATACCATTGCTATCTATTCCCATGCATTTCTGCCTTGGTAGGAAACATCATGTTGGTGGAGTTTATTCATTTATTTTCTCATGTAATTAGCTAGACTGCACAAATTCTGTCAAAGAACAAAAGAAGAAAAAAAAAAAAAAAAAAAAGAGCTAGGCTACATAGATGATTTAACAAATTCTGCCCAGCCCCATACCCTTTTATTTTTACATATGTTTGCATTATGCAATTTCTGAAACATCTTATTTTTGCATTATATATATGCTTAAAAATTGGTGAAAATTGTGTTGTATGTTTGCTATTTTGCATGTTTTTGTGTTGGGAATGCTGAAATAAATGTGGATTGTGACTTTGCTAGATTGTTGTTTTGGGAAATAGGTGTCTTAATAGCTATATATTTTGCATCTTTAATTGGTATTTGGTAGTAAATTAACTTAGTTTATCTTCATGTGAAGTTGATATCGGTAAGTTCAATGGATAAAACATGGATACATGCTAATAGAAGGAGTAAGGTGTATGAGGTGGGAGTTGAGAATTTTCTAAGGTTAGGAGTAGGCAATAGTGGCAAACGTAAGTACATCCATTGTCCTTGCAATAGATGTGGGAACTTGAGTAAGTATATGGTAAAAGTGGTTAGGGAGCATTTGTACTTTCATGGTTTTGATGAAAGGTATAACGTACAACTGGATATGGCATGGTGAAGCTAGTGTCTGTAGGGATGAGCAATATGGTTTTCTTGGTTCTGAAACAGTAGACATGTGCGAAGGGGCTTTTGATAATTTCAATCATGATCCGGACAAGTTTCAGAGTTTCGTTGAGGAAGGGGAAATGCCCTTATATGTTGGTTGTGATAAGTACAGTAGGTTATCTGCAGTGGTCAGATTGTTCAACCTGAAGGCAAAACATGGGCTGACAGAGAGTAGCTTCTCTGATTTTCTGGTTGCTTTTGGAGATATGCTACCTGATGGTAATGTGCTACCCTTGTCTATATACGAGGCGAAGAAGTCATTGGCTGCTTTAGGAATGGAGTATGTGAAGATACATGCTTGCCCGAATGATTGTATCTTATATAGAAAGGAGTATGAAGATGAAACAAGGTGCCCTAAGTGTGATCTCTCTAGGTGGAAGGTAAACAAGGGAGCAGTTGAGAAGGAAGGGGTGCCAGCCAAAGTATTGTGGTACTTTCCTCCTATTCCAAGGTTTAAACGAATGTTTAAATCTTGTGAAACTTCGAAGAACCTCACTTGGCATGCCAATCAGAGAGTGAGTGACGGCATCATGCGCCATCCAGCTGATTCTCCAGCTTGGAAGTTGGTTGACCATAAATGGACGGATTTTGCAATCGAGCCTAGAAATCTAAGGCTTGCCCTTTCGGCTGATGGGATAAATCCACACAGTTCATTAAGTAGTCGATATAGTTGTTGGCCTGTCCTCTTAGTCACCTACAACCTTCCTCCGTGGTTGTGCATGAAGAGGAAATTTATGATGCTAAGTTTGTTGATTTCGGGTCCTAAGCAGCCAGGAAATGACATAGATGTGTATTTAGAACCATTGGTTGAGGATTTGAGAGCACTATGGAATGGAATTGAGGGAGTGTATGATGGTTTCAGGAAAAACTCATTCACTTTGAAGGCTGTACTTCTATGGACGATCAATGATTTTCCAGCTTATGGTAACTTGTCTGGGGCCTCAGTGAAAGGGTATGCAAGTTGTTGTATCGATTTGCAACGGAAACAATGGTCGCTAGTGGCAAAGTCATGAGTAGTGAAGTGGAGCCAGAAGTCTTTGGAGATGTCCGAAGACTTTATATATTAAAAGAGGATATTACTAGCTTATTGGAGATGAAAGAACTTTCAGCCACATGCTTAGTTGTGTACATGAGGTAATTGTACTCTTTCAACCACATGCATTAATTTATTCAACTATTTCTCAACTTGAACTGTTTCTGATACACATGCATTGTAAAAACATTGATAGGCACCTGTACGATAGGCTGATCGAATCAAACATGACTGACATGGTTGGTTTGGTGGACCCGGCACGCATCTCTGTGGGAGCTGGAAACCCAGAGCGGAGATCAACCTACCTAGCAGATAGGTTCCAGCAAGGAAAATGCGATCGTGTCTTTTTAGTGCCATTCAATGCTGGGTATCCCTTGACTGGTTGATGTTTTAATGCTAGTTTTATGCTCATGTGTATTTCTTTCGCTAATTATCGTTCAATTTGACAGTAACCATTGGATTTTGACAATCATTAGTGAAGAAAAGGACGTGGTCCACATCATGAACCCTCTTCCAAGACAAACCAGTAACCCAGGCTGGATGGATGTCGTGAACACGTAAGTGTCTATTAATATGTACCATCTTACATAATATGGATTGTATATTAAATTGTGATATATAACTTAAATTGATATTTTGTCTGAACTAGTGCTATTAGACAATTTAATGGGGTTACGGGAAGGAAAGGTCCGAAATCACCAACTTGGAAGCATCTCTATGTAAGTGTCTATATATTACTTAAGTCTTTAAGTTTCTATGTCTTACACATTGGACTAATTTAATTAAGTATAACTCTATGTAATTTCCTTTGCTTGTCTGTAGTGTCCTAAACAACCAGGTGGTGTTGAATGTGGATATTATGTCATGAGGTACATGAAGGAAATAGTTGAGGACACAACCCTTGCATATGAGTCGCAGGTTAGAATACTTACTCCTATTGGGGCAGTTGACTGGTATATTTTGCTATCCTTTGTACAGTTCTAACTTGGGAAACTTGTAAAAGGGAATTACAGGAGGAAGGGATGGCCTAGCTAGGACTTTGTTGCTGGTTTTTAAGACTTTGTTGCTGGTTTTTAAGACTTTGTTTTCTGGCTTTGCATCTTTTTAATTTTTTCTGTGTATGTGTGTTTGGGTTGGTGCTGTGTGCATTAAAGAGTGTGTTTGGGTTGATGGTCTGCATTTCTCTTCTATTTCCATTATTTTTTACTTGCATTATTGCTGAACTCTAGCTAGGCTGATACTGTGACTACTCATTTATACTTGCATGATCCATTTTTTGAATCATATATATGTGCAGCCATTTGAAAGCCCTTGCTGAATGCACGAAATGTAGGCCATCTGAATTCAATATATCAGATAAATTTAGATGATATATAACTTACATAAGATTGCAGCCATCTAAATTCAGATGATATATAACTTATATATCAGCAAGTATTGAATTTAGATGATATATAACTTACATAAGATTGCAGCCATCTAAATTCAATACTTGCTGCAATCTTATTCATGCTTTTGGCCTATATTTTTTTAATGCCCTTTGGGATCCTTGCTGAATGCACTTTTCTTTCTTGTTTTTCAGTGGAGTAACCTGAAGAGCAGGAGGAGCAGTTACACACAAGAACAAATAGATGAAGTCCGGGTTGAATGGGGAGATTATGTTTCCATGAATTTTATTTAGACTAACATGCATGTTTTTGGTAACTTTTTGAGCATTTTGTTGTAGATATGAAGATATATACTAGCTAGTTCACATTCAAATCTTTTGTATAGGCAGAATTTAGGCCTAGCTGAATTGCACTGTTATGCCTTCATTATTTTTGTACATGTTGGCATGTGTTTAATTAGGATCTAGCTAGCTAGAGATGGATAGTGATTTTGGGGTATAAATGATGAGGGCTATCCATAAGTCTATATGGATTTGTAATCTTATTTTGTTAACTTCATTACTGAGTTTGGATGTTGGATTCATTTATATGAATGGAAGAATTTAAGTTGAATTATGGTGTAGAAGCTTAGTAATTGTTCAGTGGATGGATATTTACCAATTAGTTTTTATCAATATCAGAAGCCTATTGCATATCAGATTATGTAAAAATGCAACGATAAGGAATGAAGTTTCAACATCATTTTTTTAAAAAAAAACCGATATCTAAATAATATTTTTATATCAGATTTTAATTGCAAAACCAATATTTTATACATTTTTTATATCAGATTTTAATTGCAAAACCGATATGTTATACACCTTTTATATCAGATTTTAATTACAGTCCCGATATGTTATACACCTTTTATATCATATTTTAATTTCAAACCCGATATGCTATACACCTTTTATATCATATTTTAATTGCAAAACCGATATGCTATACATCTTTTATATCAGATTTTAATTGCAAAACCGATATGCTATAAATCTTTTATATCAGATTTTAATAACAAAACGGATATGTTATCCATCTTTTATATCAGATTTTAATTACAAAACCGATATGCTATACTCATTTTATATCTGATTTTAAGTACCAAGACGATATCATAAGTATCTTACATATCGGAATGTAGTTTTTAAGATATCAGAAATCATTAATATCTGATAACAATGATGGTATATCATATCGGATTATCAAACAAATACAATATCTAATATAATATAGACATCAGTGAATAACCGATATGTAATATGGGAGAATAGATATCGGCACGCATTATATCGGTTGGAAACCTAAATAGATATCGGTTTATCACTGATATATATGAAGGTTTTTCTTGTAGTGTATTTTGGGATTCTTATCATAGATGCCGCTGTGGTGATCCCCGATTGAGACCTCACAGGTTAACACTTGAACATAAAAAACCATGAGTTTAAGTTAGAAAAATATGAGTTTAAAGGGGATTTTATGAATTTTCAAAAAAGAATTCTATATTAATAATAATTTATGAAGCTCATGTTGAAAAGCAAGCATGTGCAAGAACTAATCATGATACAAATCTGGGGTCTTCCTAGATGGATTTACCTGCGACTGATTATTGAAAAGAATTCTCTTGTTAAGACCCTATGAATCAATTATAACCTCATATTCATACTAGAACCACGATGATTTAATAAAAGATTCTCAAAATAAGTCCCACAAACCTGATCAGTCCAACAATGTTGATAGATACTCTTTGTTGGAGACATTAAAGGTCGTCCAATGAGATTTTTCCCGATAATTCACCCTAATTTTGTGTTTTGGCATGGTTTCTATGGAATGATTGTACTGCATGAGCTCCAAACTTTCCCTGCTAATCAGTTGTTTCACAAAGTTGGGAAGTACCTCACAGAATTTCTTGCTGCTCAGCCTGTGTTTGTTGCTACGCCTCGGACTGCCACAGCCTGCTTGGAGAAACCGGTGCAAAGTTATTACAAGGTGAATGTGGATGCCGCAGCACCAATTGGCCAAGACTAGCTTGAGGGGTGTGTTATAGCTCGAAACTATGAAGGTGAGGTTATAGGGTGTTTAGCGCGCCCCATGGTTGGCAACTGGTCAACATTAGCCTCCGAATTGCTTGCGTTGTTGGCTGGGATGCATTTTGCAGCAGACTTGGGCCTTAGGCGATGCATCTTTGAAACTGATTCTCTTGAAGCAATTCATCTTCTCTCACAACTTGATTGTCTAGCAGTGGAGATGGCCATCATTGAGGACATTCGATCTTTATTCTTTTTGTTTTCTAGTGTTTCTTTTCGATATAGCTCACGAACTTGGAATTTGGTAGCCCATATATAGGCTTGCTAAATATTCTCTTTCGATTGCCTCAGTTGCATGTAATTTGGTTGGAGAAAGCTCCCACATGGTTGTTAACCATTCTCAGTGAGGATGGCTATTCATTTGGCCAGATGCCTTAATATGAGATATCTCATTTCCCATAAAAAAAAAAGAAAAAAAAGAAAAAAAAAAAACTTTGATGACTTGGATTGAGTGAACAAATTTTCGTCTTCAATAAATTGGATCTTCTCTTCGAGGAAGGGGTTGGTACCTACAATAGCTCTCTGCTGCTTAAGTTAGCAAAATGCAATGTATATATGCAAGTAATAATCAGAAGAAGTGCGTACCTTGGAACGAATTTGATTTCGCTATTTAATTATAGGCCTATGAAGTCTTGGGCTTCAAGCTTCCTGTTATCCCACATTCCCTCCCATCATCAGATGACCTCCACTTTGGTAATTGCGTTGTGCTCCTAGTTTGTACTTTGTAGGAGTACGTCTGAGTTTTTATGCGTGTATGAGTTGGTACGGGACATGGTCAAGCTTTCAGCTCACGAAGCCCATCATGGATGACTGAGGTGAGGTTCGCCCAACACTGAGGTTTAGTTTGAGCCATGCCCATTTTTTAATTTCCAATAGCAGGGATACGTCAGAATCAACAGTTTTCTTTTTTTTGGTAAAATTAGAATCAACAGTTTTCGATACAATTAAATGTTGTCAGAGAGTGCTACTTAAAGGGCGCCAGTTAAAAACCATTTAGCCAAGTCAAACACTCAACACTTGAAGGCTTTCAGTGTTATTCATCAAGTATAGGAAGAATATATCATCAATGCTTACAAGTCCCAATTATTCCACTTTCAAAGTCAAAGATGGCTTACTACGATACAAACCTTGAACATTTGTTTTTTCCCCACATACGAAAAACTAATATCTAATAGTTTGCTTGAGATAAAATTTCGACTAAAATTCACTTTCAAATTCTGATGAAATAAGGAGGTATTGGTTAAAATGAATACAAATATATTTGAGTAATTGTCTATTTTTTCTTGTCCATTTAGCTTTCAGAATGCGAAATTTGTGCATACACAAATTATTTTAATGCTTGGAAAACAAAAGTGTGAAGAGAGCCAAAAGCCACTAGTAAAAACCAAGCAAAAATAACCCAATGTTAAAAAGAAGCCCCACTCTCCACTACGAAGCTTATACAGTGGATGCAATCCCACGCCACACGCTTACTAATGATTCAATTTTGGTTTGAGATGGATGATTGACTACTTTCCCTTGTACTTTTTGCAATCAGTCTAAGCCATGTATCGTCGTCAACCCTCTCTCTTCTTCGAGATTGGGGTAAGTATTGATTCTCTAAAGTGCACACAAAAATTCACAATGTCATGTCTTGGCAAAAAAGAAAAAGATACCAAGTCATGGTTGCTGGTCCCCAATCAGTGGCTACTAACCGTTGAATGTGCATAAATGAGACTGAACTGGAATAAATTGCGTATTGAGAAAGGAGGAAATGACAAAAAAAAGAAGGCTTATTACCAGTTTTGCCCCTCTGACATTGTAACGAAATCTCAATTCACTTCCTCTCGCTTTAATTGTCTCAATTTGCCACCAAATGGTATACTCCGTGTTTCAATGTGCCCCTTCGGCTCAATTTCGTCATAACTTCTATTAGCCTTGTTGATGTGACGCCTATGTACGTGGCAGGGCAACCCAACCCACCTACCTTTCTTCCCATCTCCGGCCACTGGTTGGGAAATCGATGCAGTGGCCAGTATAGGCATCCCAAGTCCTGCAAAACCCATCATAGCTGTTGGAGACGATGACGGAGTCGTCGCAATTGAAATCAATGGCGGTGACGGGGTCGAAGTGGGTGGGGAGAAGGAGGGACAAGGGTTTGGGGGTTACGAGCTTGCCGATGGCCAGAAATGGGGAAGGAGTTGGGTGGAGGAGGTGCTGGGTAGGGAGGAGGGTTTGGGGTAGATTTCATTGTTTTTTTTTCTTTTCTTTTTTTGTTTTGGGGTTGTTGGAATCCAAGTGGGTAATTTGGAAGCTTGGTGATGAGTTATTTTTATTTTGATATTGGTTATTTTATCATCAAACAAGTGCAGGTGCAGATCCATTACCCATTACCCATCACCCAGAAAACCCATCGGCATTCGAGCTCGACTTGACCCACGAAGAATTCCCATTACCACGAGCAACACAAAGCAATCGACCCGACGATCCAGCTTCCCCAATTGCATCCGTACGAATATGGGGGAGGGTTTATTGCAACTGCCCCAATTGAAAGCTAAATGAAGCTAGAGCGAGCCCGGAGACCACGTTGCATTCACAGCGGCCATGGAATTAAGTTCAATGCTTTAGATTCATGTTAATTTTTTCTTTTAATTTGTTAAAATATTAATTTTTTGTTTTAAATTTTTAAGTTTTGTATTAAATTAAAGAGGTGGGTCCCACTTTTGCGTCTATGTGAAAAAAGTGGGGTGTTGAGTGGTCTAGGAGGGTTGAAATGACCACTATGCCCTGCCACGTAGGCACCACGTCAGCAAGGCTAACAGAAGTTATGATGGAATTGAGCCGAAGGGGCACATTGGAACACAAGATATACTATCAGGTAGCAAATTGAGACAATTAAAACAACTGAGGTGAATTGAGATTTCATTACATTTTCAGCGAGCAAAAGTGGTAATAAACCAAAAAAGAAAGGTGGGAACCAAAAAAAAGAAAAGAGTGTTTTTTTAAGACCTTAAATAATAATGGCTTGATAAGTCGACTCACTCGTAAAACATAATGATAAGCCGGTTCACTTCAATGTGTTGAGCACTCGACATAAACACTGAGTGCTTGAAGGGTTTTTATGCTTCTTTATATTTTACAATATAGTCAATGTACGACAATAACAACTATTGTCCACAGTGACTACCAAAAACTTGCATAAAAATGTACTTATAAATATATATTTTTTTTACATAAATATGTCAAAAATTAATAAACAAACATTAAACACAAAATTCAACTTATGGAGATACATTCACCCTAATTTTCAATAATAAAATTATTTAGGAAATAGTGACTATATGTTCAGTACGGAAAAAAAAAATTAAAAATACAAGACACACCGAGCCCTCGGCAATATATTATCAGCAGTCAAGTTTATATCGTGGGATTCTTAATCATTTTTTTATGATAGAGTGTACCTTTTAATATTAAGGGACAAAATTATCACTTCCATCACTATTAAATAATGTTTCATATTTTCGCTTTTGATTTTATTTCTGATCCAACCCAATTTCAAAACAAAATTGTTTAACCTATTCTAAGGGTTTTAGGGCTATAACACTCGAGGACGGGTGTTGTACTCCCAAGATCCTCATAACATATTCCACTGTGACATACCCAGGTCCCGGGGTGTTACTATTGAAAATATGCCCTAAAACCATTGGAAATTGGTTAACCATAGGTGTTTGGTTGAAGTGACTTGAAGAAATGTTTCAATTAATGTGAAGTGTACATCGCGATATCAATAGGGTATAAGCATTATTCACTACACTGGAAACTCTAGGATCATCGTGTAAGTGAATGAATGTGTCCATAGAAATCTAAGATAAGAAACATGATGAGCTAGGAAGTCATTGAGACTCATGTTATCAGATGCTTAGATTCCTAAGTGTTCCTAGTCGAGAAAGAGAATGTTAACTAGGCATTAACATTCCAATGTAAATCAAGACTAGTACGGTATACGCTTGCTTACTCGAGATGGTGAGTCTCATGACATAGTGTAGTGACACTAGAGCAGATATGTGAGTGTGTGCTTGGAGACACGCATTCACTGAACTTGACTAAACATAAGTCAATTAGGGTCTCTGAGGTTATGATGGATACTGACTAATCCTTATACCCGATACATGATCGATGTCTTGTATGTATATTCAGTGTACTTTGATTGCATAATATGGACCGATGCAATTAAGTACAGGTTACATATGTTAGAATATGCCCTAATGAAAATCATTTTAATAAACGTATTATGTATATTTCTAACATCATGGGTAAACTTGTCTTTTATGTTTCATCTTTCATATACATACTATATCCCAATATATGTGTGTATGCATAAAAGAGGTCCATGATTTCAAGTTAAAAGAATAATATCCTAAAGAAGTTAGAACAGTGAGACTTATATTCTTTAGTACTTGAAGTCTAAACTGTTCCTAGTTGCAGGATTGATATCTGGACAATATCAAACCAGTAAAACCAGTATGATCCATTTCTGCTTAACATATAGAATAATCAGTCTCATATTATCGATGTAGTAACACTAGGAGAACATCATAGGTGCCATAAATGGTTCACTGAACGTGACCAACATAACGAATACCTGTCAAGGAATATTACACACCCGTTAACAGGAAATCGTTAAGTCTTGGTAATACAACTAGTCCCTAGACTTGAGACACCATGGTTGTCCTGTACGCTCGGTCGCTATGCTTTAACTATATCATAAGGCTAGCCTCCTAGAGTTTAATCAAAGGTACGTACAGATTGAGCATAGTCACTAACGTATGGGGACATATATGTGTTCAACAAAGAATCTGTCACTCCTGGTAATGAGAGAAATATTCCAAGAGACAACAGATGTCTAGATTCATGAATCTCTGGCCAGAGTACTAGGTCATGGAAACAAGCTTCTATGATCGAATGAAATCTATGCATAAGTGTTGTACCTCAAGTATTATGCTAGGGTTGACGGAATTCCATATCCAATCATAATGCAAGAACATAGGATGATAGAGAGATTGTATTGTATTGAAATCAAGATTGAATAGGTTCTTCTCTCTTCTGGTTAATCTAGGTAGCCATGACATACTACTAGGTGTCAATCATGGCTTGTGGAGACCTAAGGGTGAAATGGTAATTCTATCTGGATTAAGTTGTTTTAGGAATTTGTCCTAAAATCTACAGTCAGATTCAATTGGAACCTAATAGGTCACATGTCAATAGGTGTGAGATGGTTTAGAAATGGGCTTGAACAGAGTTAATTAATTGAGCTTTAAACTAATTAATGGAAATAAAAATAATGGGCTTTTAGGCTTATTGATTACTTAAATAGTTAATTAATTCATAGGTGAATTAAATGTTAATTACTTAGTCAAATGGATCAACAAACTTGGTCCATAAGACTAGGTGACCGACCCCCCTATAGTGGAAAAATGGTTTCCACTCATGTCTATAAATAATAGATTACGTCAATTAGTCAGACTAAGTGAAGTTCTTGTAGAATCATTATACATTCTTTCTATTTCCAAAAGGCCATACTTGCGAAAGAGGGCTAGCACTCTCATTCTTTAGTAAGCTCATCTTTGTATCTCCTCCTAGCGTAGACTAATTAGAGGTTATACATGTGTGTGACTAGAAAGACCAACTAGCATAGAGCTTGTGGATTCGCACCTTAGTAGGCTTCCAAACAAGAGAACAAGGTATGAATTCATTTCTTGTAAATCATTGTATTATTGTATCATATCTCAATCTGAAGCATGATTATATAAAATTTAAATTTCGTTGCGTTTATATGATCATATTCTAACAACATATATAGGTTGGGTGCATTGAGACACATATGAAGACATGTGAGTGTGCAGTAAGTAATCTCTCACCTTTCATAAAAAGAAGATCTCCCTAAAAATGAAGACTCAAAAGTCTCTGGCCAGAGCATCAGATCACACATATTAATTATATGCTGATATGGGGTTTGACATGAGTTCCATACCCTAGAATGTAATTGGGATATAGATGAGAGAATAACCATACTGTATTGTAATCATAACTCAATAGGCTATGAGGCTAACTCTATTTGCTTTGGGGGCCTTAAACTGTACCTAGGTGTCAACATGGTTTGTAGAGTCCAAAGAACAATTAATTGAAAGAGTTCTAAATTAATTGTGATCATACTGCTAAATCGAAATAGAACTTATAGGGTCACACACAAACAAGTACTTTGGGAGACCAAAAGGAAAGTGTTAGTTTTTAGGATTTTGAATTGGTTTTTCCTTACCAAAATCAATGTAATTATTTTGAATTATTCACTCACAAGCTCTATGCTAGAATTAAGGTTAAGAACACTTGGGATGAAGAAATCAAGATTGAAGTTGCAATGCAAAAGGCTCTAAGGTATAATGCATTTCATGAAATCAGTTTTGTGTCTGTTTGACTAGCCACTCACTGATCATAAGGACAGTTTTCTTCACACGAGCACTGCACATGCATTTTCATCACTTTAATAACTGTTGATACTTCAAAGGCCATTTCGTGAATTGGCTTTTAAAGCTCATTTCTTTTAAAGCTCATTTCATGCTTTTAAACAAGCATATGCACGGCACATGAACTGGACTTTCATTAATTCATTTTTTAAAGGACATGTGCTGTTAGCTTTTTAGCCTTCAACTTGTTTTCATGCGCACACACACAGCACCCGTATACTATTCATCATCCCTCCCACTCCACATCTCACATGTACAGGTGGCTGTGTATTTTGTTTGGCTGAAATTACTTCTTACCTATTTCTTAATTCTAAGACACATTATCATTCTTATCTCTTCTTGGCAATATTCTTGAATATTCCTTTTTGTTAGTTTTGTCCTCTTGCTCAACGACTGAGGAGCTTCCAAGTGTCTAAATTTGATGAGAATGATTTTGATAAAATACAGGGTACGACACATACTTCTCTTCACCTCTTTCATTTTCTGAATTTACACCTTGGACATTTTTAGAGAGACTGTGTTTTTGTTATACCAGTAGGGAAAAATCATTTTTCTTATGAAAATTGTTTTCTAAAATCTGGGTTTTTGTTTCTAAAATCTGAGTAGGTCTTTAGTGTTTTTTATCTTCATCAAACACTCATATAGATTTTAGAGTTTGGATTCTCCATCAACTTCTCTAAGTTTTGTAACTTGAGGGGGCTGATTTTTAAAGAATTCATACTTGCATTTCATAGCATTATCATTGGAATCCACTTGCTTGGTTGCGATCGGTGTCGTGCGTTGAAGAGCTCATGGAGGAGCTGCCAATGGCATAAATGACTGATTGCTAGCTTCAAGGTGTTTGCACAAGGATGCACAATGGTAAGAAGCTGCCACTTAATATTAGGACTAGAGTGATTGAACTTGTTGTGTGATTGCTTGTATTGAAACCCTTGATAGTGGATTGCTTGGTCAGCTGAAAAAGACCCCCAGTTTTTTAACCATTAGTGGTTTTTCTGGGTGAACAATCTTGTGCCTTGTTTATTTCCATTGTGTTGCTTATTATTAATCTGGAAATTCTATCACAATCTTGTGCCTTGTTTATTTCCATTGTGTTGTTTATTATTAATCTGGAAATTCTATCACACTCCACTTTAGCATGTTAACTAAACATTTTGAATGCTAAATGAAAGTTTGAAAATCTGCTCACACACCACTTTAGTTGTTGATAGCACTGGGATGCCTACACTGATGGATCCTTTGAGTGCATAGGTTGTCACTTAATCCTTGTGTGTGTTTGATTTATGTTGGTTGTAAAATTTATATTTTGTTTTCGAGTGTCAATCTGTAGCTACAGATTATTGCTTGTTTGATTGATCGCTAGGTGCAAGAGTAGAATACTTTCTATTGTGGTCAGTTAATCAAAAATTGGGTCTCATCACTGATCGTGTTTCTAATCAGGTTAATTAGGCAGATAAACCACCTAATATCAACCTTCAGAAAGAATGATGTCGAGGATTAATATGTATGATCGAATGTTGATGCAACTATTGTGATAGATGCCCAAGTCTAGGAGTTGAGCATTTCCTAGTGGGTCACCCATCCTAAAATTGCTCTAGCATGAGCTCGCTTAAGTGTAAGATACTAATTGAAACTGCTAATCTCTAATGACTATAAGATACTAATTGAGACTATTAATCTCTGATGACTAGATTACTAATTGCTCGTAAGATACTAATTGAAACTGCTAATCTCTAATGACTATAAGATACTAATTGAGACTATTAATCTCTAATGACTAGATACATTGTCCTCAATGATTGGAAAGGAAAAACATGACAATGACAAAAAAATAAGAAAGAAGATGGTGAAAAGAAATTACCTGAAAAAGGATACTCTCATTTCTTTGAAATTACCAACAATGAAGCTCAACAAATAATGAATGATAATTTCCAAAGATATGTAGAGAATATACACATAACAAGAAAGAAAAGCAAAAGAAAAGAAAAGAAAAGAAAAAATCCTAAATTAAGGAACTAAACAAAGAACATCAATCATGATAAATGGGATCACAAAGTAAGACTTCCTCCACCTCATAATTTTGGAACTCAAGAAATGGTTTCAATCTTTGACCATTGACTTTAAAAACATCACCATTTTTAGGATTTTCAATTTCAACTGCCCCATGAGGAAAAATAGTGCGAACAAGGAAAGGACCAGTCTAACGAGACTTCAATTTACCAGGAAAAAGATGCAAACAAGAATTATACAAGAGGACTTTTTGATTAGGTGAAAAAGTTTTCCTCAAAATGTGTTTATCATGGAATACATCATACGGTCCTTGTAAGTTTTAGCAGATAATTTTGACAACCAACCACCGACCCATGTTGAGTGCTCAATTTATGTTATTTTATGATACTAACTCTCTAACCTAGAGTGCAAGAACTCGACATTTTGTGTCTTGATAGTTTGTTTTAGTGTTTTGTAGGTAAAATGAAGCAATGATGAAAAAAGAAACTAAAAGAGCCATTTTAAGACATTTCCTAGTCACACTAGGAAAATAAGAGAAATCATAGTCAAACTAGAAAAGCTGAAATCTTAGTCAAAGGAGGATTCCTAGTTACACAAGAAAAGATCAAGTCTTGGAGGAGAAGAAATCATCATTGTTCGAGTTCATATTTGAGAAATCCCAATTGAAGCAAGAAATCCTGGTTGGACTAGGAAACCTAACCCTAGTAGGAGAAGTAGTCCTATTCATGTTGGTAGTCATGAGGAGCAAGATGGAAATTGAAATCCAAGTTTACAAGGAATCTTAGGTGGACTAGGAGATGTTGGTCAAAGTCAAGGTCAAAGTTTCTAGAACCTTCTACATCTGTTTGGGCCATGCGTATAACCCTAGCTCAAGAGGACCAAGGCCATGCGCCTAACCCTAGCCCACAAGGAGGGGGCCCAAGTCGACATTCAAGGAGCCTAAAGACTAAGCCCATGCGCCTATTCCTTGCCTTATAAGACTTTCCCTATGCTGAAATCCTAATTTGGAAGGAAGATATTTGGAAGATTCAGTCAAAGATCACAACGAATCCTAGCTGAAAAGGAAGTCAAAACCCTGGGAAATTGAACAGCAAATTTCGACAGCAATTCTGTAACTCTCCAGAGTGAACCAGGTAGCATGCCATATATGGTTGGAAAGATACAGATGTTAGCTTCGCAGGGAATTTTACGAATTTTGATTTCGAGTTGTCTAACTCAAGATATGGCCGTTTTAATGGAGGTAGTAGTTCCGCCAACATAAAAAGAAGTTACGCCCAAATAAGCCCAAGGCCCATTTTTGGCTGAAAATTCTAAGTCTTGATGTGCAAGGAATGCACTTGTCTCACATTGGAAAATCAACAAAACCTCTCCACTTCCTCACTACTATATAAGACCCTCACTCTTTCATAAACCCTAGACCCTTTTTCTTTAAATTGTTTTATTTTCTGAAAGTTAGAGAGAGTGAGAGAGAGAGAGAGAAGTTGGCGCATGGGTTTTTCTTTGTTTTCTTTCCCTTGTCTTTTTCTTTTGATTTTCTTCGTTCTCTTTAGTTAATTAGTTTGTTCTTGCTTTCATTGTATATTCAATGATTATAATGGAAGTTAGATCTTTTATTTTATTTTCTACATTTTGAGTTTTTATTGCCTTTCTAAGTTAGATGATGAAACTTTAATTGTGAGTTATGCAATGGTGACACATGTGATTTAATTTGATGTATGTAGTCAATTCTTGATCTCTAGTAAAATTGATTCTATTTGTTTGCACCCTTTGACTAGCTACCTTAGGGTAATTACATCTAGATTATGTTGTGAAATTAAATAAGCTCGAAAGGATAATAATTTCAATTGGGAACAAATGAGTATCCTAAGAACGTACTCATGAGAAAAAGGATAATTGGATGCTCATAGGTTATATTAAGGTGAGTTTATGCTCCATGTGTTTACTGTTTTCACAAAACGTAACAACTCTTGCATGGATAACAGTTGCCTTAGGTACGCTTAGGGAATATGCAAGTTAACTAACTAGTGGAGGTCTAAGAAGCTCCTAGTTTATGCATAAGAAGAACAACAGTTAAGAGTGTCCCCGAAAAGGCCTTCGGCTGGTAAACTTTATTATAATTATGCATTATCTTGATTTGCTTGGTTGTATTTCCATCAATTGGTTGTGTATTATGAATTATGAATTCTTGGCATTGCAATTGTGTGTGTATGTGGAGTGCGTAAGTTTCATAACCTACAAACCCCCTACCATGTGTGTTAGTGAATTCTATTGGGTAAGTTGAATTGGTTTGATGTGTATATATTTATTGTTCTTGGAATCGACCTCGTACTTATACGCTATGCTAACATGAGCGATGTGTATACTTGCGAGCTATAACTTAGTATTTGTTCTTAATTCCAAGTAAAACAAGTTATACAAAAAGGAGCAATAACCCATAATAGGTGGGTTGGTTGTGAGTCGGTCGCCGATAAGGCCGATAATGACTGATATATAGGTGGATCGATTAAAATTATTAGACCAACATTTAATTAATTTCAAAACCAATATCCGAACTAACTTTGATGAGTTAGTTGATATTATCTGCCCAACTTGGTGGGCCAGTTGTTGATAAAATTATCGGCTGGCCGATAATGGGTCGGTCGGCGGATACTAGCCAGTAAAACCGACTCATTCGCACCCCTAATTAGTCAAGACCACCCTAAGACGCATCCCCTATAGCCTTAAAAAAGCAAGTAAAAGTGGGTAGAGACCCAAAAGAGCCTAGAAAAAAGCAAGTAAACAAAAAAAACCCGCTACGGTTTAAAGAGGAAGTAGCACGACGGTGGCTATGGAGGAGTCGCAGCACGTGGCTGCGAAGACGTCGGTGTGGTGGGACATAGAGAACTGTCAGGTCCCCAAGGGTTGCGACGCCAACGCCATCGCCCAGAACATAAGCTCCGCCCTCGCCAAGATCAATTACTGTGGGCCCCTCTCTATCTCCGCCTACGGCGACATCACTCGCATCCCCGCCTCTGTCCAGAACGCGCTCTCCAGCACCGGCGTTGCCATCAACCACGTTCCTGCAGGTACACTGATGACCCACTGTTGTGAATTGTGATTTGATCAGCTTCATTCTAAGTTTAATTTTGCAATTTTTTTAATCAGATATATTTAGACAATTAGACGATTATTTAAGGGAATTCAGTGTGTGTAACTTTAATTTACTGGTGGTAGTCTGATTATATATCCATATATTTATTAATTTAATTACCATTGGAAATGAATTTGCTGGATCATCTAGGAACGGGGTCAAAAGGAGTAGGATGATTAGTTAATTAGTGGGGTGTGGTCTGGGGCTCAAATCCCCTCAAGGTACCTACCTAGCTATTTGCTAGAGTTTCCTACCTCCTGAAAATTGTAGGTTTGGGCAGGAGGCCGCAGTTTCAAGCCCGGGTTGGCGAAGCGGGTTTGGGGGATTTCTGGGTATAAAAAAGGAAAAAGAAAAAGGAATTAACTAGCACGAGTAAGTGGTTTATCACACAAAGGCATCCTTTATTAATGCCAGCCCCTTTTATAATTATATATGTCTAGCTGCTTTAAAAAATTTCTTCCATTCCCTTTTCTTTTAACCTTGGGGCTAGTGATTTCGATTTCTAGGATATGACACATTGCATTCTTTTGGTGAACCGTCAATGTACTGTAGTCTGTGTCCTCTTTTGGGTTGCGTTGGCACATACAAATTCTTGCGAGTAGCTGTGGGAGACATCCATGAGAGTCTGTTTGGTGTGGAAATTGGGATTGAGACTGAGTATGAGATTTTGTTATCATATTTGGTATTTGGTATGTATAATTTTAAGAATGTGTTTTTTTCTTTGACATAAGAATGAGATACCCATTTAGGGTGATTTGAAACCCATGAACCTTCATAAGTTTGCTACTCTCATTTGTGAGAATGTATTTATTGTGGGTTTATATGATTAAATTACTCTTATCATAAGATGAAAATATTATAATTCTACCGTGAAAGTATGAATAAGTTTATTGTTTATTCATAATATTTCGTTGGATTTATTTCACATATAAAGCCTCCCTCCTTAGTTGTCTCATATTCATTCTTGTTTTTACCAGTTGTGATTATTGAATGTTTTGTTCTTTTGAATCCCCTCACTGATTGCTTTCTCTTCTCAAGACCTTTATATTATGTTTTCCTATCCTCATCATCATAGTCTTCATTGAAAGCTCGTGGTCTTAAACTTAAACAGGCGTGAAAGATGCAAGTGACAAGAAGATTCTTGTTGATATGCTGTTCTGGGCAGTAGATAACCCTGCTCCTGCCAATTATCTGCTTATTTCTGGGGACAGAGATTTCTCTTATGCTCTACACCAGTTACGCATGAGAAGATATAATATTCTTCTGGCACAACCACCACAAGCTTCCGCACCACTCACTGCTGCAGCAAAGAGTGTATGGCTTTGGACGAGCCTTTTAGCTGGAGGCCCCCCACTTACATGTGGTGAACCATCCCAGCAGCAGCTTGCTACTGGGACACTAGTCTCCACTAGTAGGTCCACTCCCAATTGCTTCCTTACAAAATTCAACCCTTCAGCCAGTATTGAAAATAATTTCCTAGCCCTGCAAAACCAATATCCTCCTCCTTTGAGGCCCAACAACCTCCACATGCAACCTCCACATTACAATATGCTCCCTCCTAATTCTCATAGTCATGGTTTTAGGCCTATTCCTCCCAGACCTGATGGCCCTAGATTTCCTTCAGCCCCCCCACCTACGAATGTATCTGATATTGGTAAGCCAAGTATCTCTGAGTACACCAATTATGCTCAAAATCCACCAAAGTTCCCTCATCCAGCTGGAGAAGAGTTTAGACCAAGGTCTACTGAGTCACTAAATCCAGCTAGCTTAAATGTACCTCCTAAAGGCCGTCATTTGCAGAGTGGCCAGGCATTTCCTCAGGATTCTATGAACAGCAATTATCTTTGTGGCTCTCAATATCTGCCTACTCCATCCTCCCCTGTTGTTGCAAACAACATTCCTATTAATGGTATATATGGAACTCAGGGCTGTGCACCAACTTCCGAATATGAAAACGAGTCCGCAATGGAATCTTTATCACACTTTGTGAATTGTAACAAGAACAAGTTGAATGTCTCTATGGCAGAACTTGTAAACATGTTAGGGACAGCAGGGGATTCCTTTAAGAAAGGAAAAGCAAGCGAGGTGGTTGAGATGGCTTCTACTTGTAAGGCTAAGTCCAAGCCGAAAGGCAACAACAAGCAAAACAATAGCATGAAGCCCAATGCCAAGATCCATAAGAAGCTGGAGCCAAAGACGGTTTGTTACCATTGTGGCAAGGATGATCACTTGTTGAGGAATTGCATAGAATATACACTTTCTCTGGAGAGGGACAAAGATTCAAAAGGTATGTTGGCAACTTTTATTATGGAGTTAATATTAACTATTGATTCAGCTTCTACTTGTGTTATAGACTATGGTGCTATATGTAATTCTATGCAGGATCTAGTAAGTAGTAGAAGGTTGAGCAAAATTAGAATTTTTCTCATAGTTGATATTGAAGCTAAGGTTTCAGTGTTGACTATTGGGACGAACGTCGTAAGGCTTCCTTCCGGAAAGGTTCTATAGTTCCAAGATTGCTTTTGCAATTGAGGCATGTACAATTTGTTATGATATTATTGTTTTTAAATTGTGAGGCTAGTTAATGGCTTGGATTATCTCAATATGGCTACTAGCTTTAACTGCCTTGAATATATCTAACAGTGTCACATATAGATCTAAAAGGCCTACGGATAAGGTTAATACAAATTGCCTTTGACATTTTGGGTTTGGCTCATATGAGTAATGACATGATACAAAAGTTGGTCAAGATGGGTCACTAATTAATTAGATTTATTTGTGTGAGAAAATAATTAAAAGTTAATCAATTGGCCCAATTTTGGTTGCTAATTAGATTAATTAGTAGCGACAATAGTTTAGGCCTTAGGGAGGAGTTATTGGCACTCCAAAAATGTCATCATGCACTCCTATATTTTTTTATTATTTTAATTTGATTTTGTCAATTTAATTCCCAAGTTACTCCTTAATTAAACTTTTAAAAAATGAATTATTTTGAATTTAATTTAGATAGTTCAAAAGATTTAACGATTAAGATTGTGCCACCCAACTTTTAGCTTTAATTTAGATAGTTCAAAAGATTTAATGATTAAGATTTAACCGTCTCGTTGGCAACAAGTTTTATGGCAGAGTGAGGTGGCACTTAACCATTAAATTTTTTTTGAATAGTCTAGATTAAATTCAAAATAATTTTTTCTTAAGTAATAATAAAATGTTAAAAGTTTAAATGAGGGTAATTCGGAAATTAAATTAATAAAATCAAATGAAAATAATAAAAAAATAGAAGAGTGCAAGATGACATTTTTGGAGTGCCAATAGCGCTTCCCGTAGTTTAATCATAATTTAATTAAGAGTGCTTATATTCTCATCCTCCTGTCCTATTTCCCCACCAACCTTATTTTTACACCCACCAATAAAATTTGAAAAAAATATTTAATACTCTTCATACCTCCCGATATGACAAGACCGCCCTTGGATTCTCGGCAGATTTCCCTAATTTTTATTAAGGTTAATTGAAAAGAAAGAAACTAAACGGAAGGTTTTGGGTTTCATAAGATCACTTAGAGTTTCAGGGTGAAATCCCGAGGTGGTCCTGTCAACTTGGTATTAGAGCCATAGGTTTCAGATTTTCATATTATTGATAAGTTCATGGCTTTCATAGGTACCATGCCTCCTCGACGTGTTCGTGTTCGATCGCGGAGGAATCAACAAAGAGTAGCTGAGGGTGCAGATGAGACTGCACAACGTCTTGATCAGTCGATAGATAGACTAGCAGAAGCAGTAACAACTACTGTGGATACTCACGGAGGTTCTGAAAATGATTATAGTATTCAGCGCGCCCGTAGACTTGGGGCCTCAGATTTTTCTGGCACCACTGATTTCAGCGTAGCCAATGAGTGGTTATTACGACATGAGAGGATTTTTGAGGTTATGGGATGTCCAGATGACCGAAAAGTCATTTTGGCTATTTTTCTTCTTGAGGGTGATGCCTATCAGTGGTGGGATTATGAGAAAATTGGACTTACTCCAGCCGAGATCACTTGGGACAGGTTTAGGAGAGCCTTCTATGAGAAGTACTATCCTCAAGTCTATATTGATGAGAAGAGGGCTGAGTTTCAGAATTTGAGACAGGGATCGATGACAGTTGCTGATTATGAGAGGAAGTTTACTAAGCTTTCCCTATTTTGCCCGGCACTTGTGGCAGATGAAGCGGAAAAATATTCGAGGTTTGAGGATGGGTTGAGAGAGGAAATTCGCACAGTAGTTACCGCAGCCATCCACCCCACTTTTACTTCCTTAAGAGAGGCCGCCATGAGGGTTGAGAGGTCTCTAGCAGACCGGAGTCGAGGTAAGGCGAAACGTCGCCATGATCAGAGTACCTGTGTGGGTGGCCCTAGTCAGGGACCATCCAAGAGAGGCAGTTTCAGCGACGGCTCTTCTGGGGGTGGTGAATTTAGATGTTTCAAACATGATTCTGGTGGTAATAGAGGATTAGGACATAGTCAGGGTTCCAGGTATCAGTCAGTGGGTAATTTAGCTTGTGACACAGGATACCCTGGTAGACAGCAGGGTAATCAGACCCGTACCCGTGGAACTTCACGTGCTCCATGCTGTAGCTGTGGTAGATTCCATAGTGGGCCTTGTTTGAAGGGTAACACTAGTTGTTTTCGTTGTGGACAGCCTGGACATGTTAAGAGGGAGTGTCCAACATTACTGCAGGGTGATGGTGGAGCCCAGAGTCAGGGACAGAGAACAATTCAGAACGAAGGTGCTGCATCTAGTAGTGGTGCTCAGTCCAGTCATATTGGTGAGGTGGAGGCCAGAGAGGTCAGTCAAGACAGCCCCGAGCCCAGGGTAGACTTTTTGCCATGACCCAACAAGATGCTCATGCTTCACCAGACGTCATTATAGGTATGTTATTTATCTTTCGGGTATGGATGCTCGTATGTTTTTCTTTATGGACCCTGGCCCACACACTATTATTTCACGTAGTCTTGTTTTACCCGAGGATAGGATGTTGGTTTCCTTGGATTGTGATATGGAGCTTATTTGGAAATGATTATATTTAAACTCTTGATAAATATTATGCTCTGAAACAATTTTGATAGAGAATCTCATTTGCGGATTTAAATACAAATTCTTTTGGAAGTTAAATTGAGACTTTATTTCATGGCTATTTCTTTTGAGGAACTAAAAGGATTAGTTTATGATCACCTAGCTTGAGAAATTTTCGTTATGGAAAAAGTGTGAGGAATTTGAGTTCATGCATGAATTTTAGTTGGAACGTTACATGTAAAGCTTTGAAAGAAATTATAATTATCTATTGCGAATTTGATAGTTGCAAAGTCACATTGATTTTTGTCCATGAGTTGTGTTAATTTGAGAACTCAGTATTCACAGGTACGAATTTTGAGGAAGAAATATTCTTAACGTGGGAGATTGTGATGACCCGACCCGAGATCGTTTTGAAAATTTAAGCTTTTATTTATTTATTCACATTTATTTAAGTCAATTACGGTGATTTTTGGAGTTTAATTGGGAAAAATTGAAAGAGAAATTTTTGTCCTAAACTTTTTGGATGGTTAAATAGATTTCGAGTCACGAACACGTAGGCGAAAACGGATTGCAAATCCGAGTTATGCACAAAAATTTATGGACATTTGAAAAGTGGGTACATAATCGGCATTTTTAGAAAGCTGGGAATTAAATCCCAGCATTTCTCTCTCCTCTCTCGCACACTCTTTCCTCCCGCACACACACCCACCCGAGAACCCAGAAACTGCGCGACCAAGTCCCACCGAACCCCCCTTCGCCGGCCCATCTCCAGGCGACCTGAGACCACTGGCGAGAGCAGCGCCGACACCTTTGTATTCTCCCTTTCGCCGTTTGGCCTCCACACGGGACAGCTTGACTTCGCAAAGGACAAGAAGCCACCACCTTCCTTGCCGGATTCATGCCCCCTCCGGCCTCCAATCACTCCGATTTTTGGTGTGTTTTTGTCCTCTCCTCATGGGCTTCAAAACCCATATGAAATTTTGTGTTTAATTTGAGTAATTGAGAAAGTTAGATTTTGGGGTTTAGGAACCCATTTTGGGTTCGCTTTGATTTCGGCATGTAGGAGGTGTTCTTGAGATGTTTTTGGACAATTCCCACCACTAGGAACCCCAATTGTTAATTAGAATTGAAAAGTTTAACGAAATTTGAGAATTTTGGTGTTTTGTGTTTGGGGCTGCCCCTTTGGGCAGCTACGGCGGTGGGTCTGACCAACCAACCGTCAATTCAGTTATTAAACATGAAATTGAGACCCTTATTGAGTTGATTTTGATTTTGGATAAGTTGAAATTGTTCGGAGTTGACGAAACCCTGATTCAAACACTTTCGGTACCCAAACGACTCCCAAACGATATACCTCAGCCGAGGTATATTGTAGATAATTATTGGATTAAATGGATGGATTAAAAAGTGTGGGTGATGTTGAATTTGAGCCGGTAAGGATTTGAGTGTATGGGCGGCTTTAAGGCAAATAAGAAATTAACCGTTGAAAAATAAAACAGTTGAGCGGAACGTCTTTGATTTGCCGTTGAGACGAGCCTTGTCCAATGTTTTATTTCTTTATTTTATAGACGACACGACCAAGGCTTGAGACGATTCGGCGGAGGATCAAAACTAAATTCTTATTGTGACTTGGACCTTTGCTTTGTGGATTTGTCTTTATGCATTTCATAATTTAATTTTCTACTATATATATATATATATATTAAGGGTTGTTTGAGAAAAGCCAAACATTTTTCCCAAGGCTTGAATTTAAAGTTCTATTTATGCATGGATTACAAAGAGGTGTTTTAAATAAGGATTTGAGCAATTTGGTTATTATTTGAGTTCTATTGCAATTGGAGAGCATATGATATGAAAGGACAGAAATTTCATTTATATTGAAGAATTTTGCTTTATGTTTATGGACCCAATGAAATATTTCTATTAATATTGTGTGGTTGAAAGTTGATGAATTATAATGATTTAGAATCATGGGTTGGTTAAGCATGCTTTGGGATTTGAGTTTGGTTAGGAAATCTGTGGAAGGTTTAGGAGAGGATTTAATATATGAGTAATGGAATGCGGTTCCAAACCGCCATGTGAGTACCCCCTTAGCAGGTACAAATTGGCTCTGCACTCGCCTAGAGACTACTTGGCAGTGTATGACATTGATATCAGTATTGACTCTGCATGTGTATGACAGTAAAAAGGCTCTGCACATGTATGACAGTATGTGGCAGTATATGGCTCTGCATGTGTATGATAGTGTAAGGGCTATGCACATGCATGACGGTTTCCCTGTGGGTACTTGATTTAGTGTCAGTTTACTATTATGGAGCTTTAAGTATTTTTTGATTTATTTGAATTTTATTGAGTATTTTGAGATATGAGTTTACAACAGAAAAAAAGATTATAAGTATGATAGTTTATTTTGGCTCTGCGAGTACCTTGAGATCACTCGGGCTCATATGACGGCTTCTCTGTGAGTATCTATGTTAGTGTGCACTATTATTATTGCAGAGATTATATTGAATATGTAAAAATTTCGTTAAATATTGAGTAATTGTGGTCTATTCGCACTCCTGAAAACGTGGAGAATAACTGATTTAGTCTACGGTTTGCTTTGGCTAATTTGCATCTTATGGGTGAGTTTTCAAGGTTTGAGAAAAAGTTATAAAACTGGGGGTTGTGTTTCCAAGCTATAGAATATGGATTTTGAGAATACAAGTTTATCCGAAAAAGGCTTTAAGAAAAGAACATAGTTTTATGCTTTATTACATCCACTCACTGAGATTTCTTTTTTCTCTGTTTTGTTTTAACTTTCCCCCAGATAGTGGCGGTCGAGCTAAGGTGTCGAGGAATCCGTACCCAATCCCGAGGACACAATGTTCCTCTTGTAAATATTTGTACAAAATGAATCCCTTTAGTTGCGGCTCTGATAACCTACTGACAAATGATGACTGTTTTTTATAAATTTCATGTTGGACGAGTTTGAGATCCTTGTTGGTTGTGGTTAGCGTGGTTGATGTTAAATAGAAGTGTATTTCCATGTTTTACAGGTTCGAATAGTCAAAATTTTAAGGGAGACTCTGTCGAAATTTCAATAAAATTTCCCTGATTTTGATTAAGGTTAATTGAAAATAAAGAAATTAAACATAAGATTTTGGGTTTAAAATGATCACTTCGGGTTTTAGGGTGGAATTCGGTGGCAGTCCTGTCACTTTATTCCTATAATACCTTTTGATATACTAAGTTACCAACTCAAACATCACCTACTAAACACTCTTTTTCACCCCCCTTAACTATCATTTCACCCACCTATTGTTGTCCAAATTGAAGAAAAAGAATCTTATACCCATCCTATAATTCAGTCATAAATTCTAAATTAAATCTCTAACATTTATATTCAATTTCTAAATTAAAATAAACATTAAAATAGAACGAATTCTTGTTCTGAAACTATAAATAAATAAAAAGGGTTTAGTGTTTAGAATAATCATACATTTTAATAAATGTATGAGCATCAATCAAGTAGTATCATTGATTTTTAGTTTTGGTGACAAAATAGTATTAGGATTTATGGAAGAAAAGTATTATGGAAAAAGATGGATGGGTGGAATGATAGTTAAGGGGGGTAGGAAGAGTGTTTAATAGGTGAGTGTTTGAGTTAATATATTAAAGAGTATTATAGAAATAATGGAAGGTAGGAAGAGTGTTTTTATATTTTTATTTTAAATTTAATAGTGGGTGTAAAAATAAGGTGGGTGGAGAAATAGAACAGGCGTGTAGGAATATAAGAAATATATAATTAATTATTAAACTAATATAATTCTCAGACCAATAACTAGTTGTTGGGCAGGCTTGCCAAAAGGCTTGTTCTATTACGTACATAATCATTTGTGTATAGCGTTTTGTACATGTATATGGTGAAAAAGAAAGACAAAAAGAAATTAAAAAAAATGAAAGACAAAAAGAAAAAAAAAAAATGAAAGACCACTGCTATTCTCACACCCCCAAATTTCTCACCTCGCACCTCTATAAATTTTTAACTTATATAATTTCTCTTTAGAGACTCCCTCAAATTCTCAAAATATCCCATCATACAAGGAAAAACAAAATCAACCCCCAACAGGCCCTACCCAAGGTGTTAAATTTCGATTTTTAGGGGTATGGAAATTTTAACACTATATTAAAAATATTTCAAAAAATTTCGCCGAAATTTCAGCGAAATTTTTGACTGGAGCAGGGAGGCTGCGACCAGTGGGAGAGATGGGAGAAAAAGGAGAGCCGGCCTCGTCGCCTGTCGTCGCCGGGGAGAGAGAAGAGAGGAGGAAGAGATCGGCCCGGGGAGAGGAGATCGGCGCGCGGAGAGAAGAGAGGGAGATCGGGGAGGGAGAGGGAGAGGGAGGAGAGAGAAGAGATCAGATGAGTTACTGACTGAGGGAGAGAGAAAGAAAAGGTGATTGAAATAATGGAGATTGAGAGGGAAGATGGCCACTGCCCACTGGAGACTTGCAGACTTGCGGACTTGCGGGGAGAAAAGGAAGGAAATGGGAAAAGGAAGAAAAGAAAGAAAAAAGAAAGGAAAAAAAGAAAAGAAAAGAGTGGAGAGTCTGGGGAGTGGAGAGTACTTGCGACTGGGTTAAGTGGAGTATTGGACTTGGAGGATAATTTGTTTTATTTTTTGTGTTCTGGGCCTTCTGGCTTCGTCATGTACTGATGTACATAACTAATTTTATTAGTATACAATTTTTTTAATATCATTTGGTGCCATACTGGAGACTTACGAGGGAGAAAAGAAAGGAAATGGGAAAAGGAAGGAAGGGAAGAAAAAAGAAAGGAAAAGATAAAAGAAAAGAAAAAAAAAGATAATAAAAGAAAAAGAGAGAAAAAAATGAAAAGAAAAAAAAAATTTAGGATTGATTGGGGTTTGGGGCCTTGGGCAATTGGAAAGAGAAAAAAATGTATAGAGTTTCGTTTGGCCGTTTTGAAGTTTCGTTTAGTTGTTTTTAAACACAATATATTTTTATATAAAAAAATAATTAAAAATATCCTAAACGACCTAAACTCTAATATCTTATATCATATTCTAAACAATATAGAGTATAGATTGTAAAATATATAGGTTTAGTGTATAGATTATAGAGTATAAATAATATACTAATTTCATTTATTCATTATACTAATTTTATTTAACAGTATTTACCTTCAGCGCGCATTATATTCATCTTATATCACATGAAACTTACTATATAATTTGGTTTCTTCAATGTTTTTTATCAATGTAGTAGATAATATGTTAAATAAACATATGATATAGTTTCATTCAAAATTTCCGTAGTTTGATAGCAATTTCCATCGTTTCCGTCTAATTTATGTCGAAATTTTCGTCAAAATTTTTTCGAAATCCGAAATTTTATTCCTTGCCCCTACCCCTAACATCAGGCCCACCCTCAGTCGCCCTCGCTGGAGGTTGCCACTGGCGGTCCAACATGCGGCCTCTACTCGATCCCTTCTCTCCCCCTCACTCTCTCATCTCTCCTCTCTGCTCTCTCCTTCCCTCTCTTTTTCACTCTCTCTTTCCTCCACCGGCCTCTAGATCAGTGGACGACGACCTCTGATTTGGAGCTATGTTTGTTATTTTTCGTCCTTTGGTCCTTTATGGATTTTGATGTGGGGCGAGCCACCCGGTCAAGACACTTTTAGCCCAATCGAAATTGAATGTAAAAATAAAGTACTTGCGTCTAAATTCTAATTTTTAATCAAACGAAGTGCGATCGATCTAATTTTTAATCAACTTTGGAAACAAATTTTGGTAACAAACGATCAAAAAAGATGAATCAAATGCGAGGGAAATTATAGGGCATAAATTAAACAAAATTGAAGAACAAAAACATAAAGTGCGGAGAATTAAAAGAAAACTTGAATTAAAATGGAAGAAACTAATTGAACATGAAAATTAAATTGATTTCTAAGGCCTCTTGTAAGGCTTAGCAGAACAACAAAGGAAAGAAATGAAATGAACTAAGACAATAGAGTAATAAAATAGAGAGACATGGTGGTGTGATGTTGAATGTGCCTTTTGTCATCGATCGCTTGTATTTATAGGGTGTATCGACGACCCAATATGGCTAGACCATTAATTGGCCAAAAATCATGATTTCATAATTATGGTGATTGACCGAGATTGCGATCACTCCATACTTATACTCAATCTGGGTCACTAATTGATCAGTGATTGGAGAGCATAATTCTACATGGAATTCAATACATAATTAATTATTTCCTTACGCGACTTAAATTCATGTTTCGAATTTGAATTATGGTCAAATTTTGAGCAAAATTTGGGCTTAGATTAGAACGACATCCGACTAACTAGTCTGTATTACCCCCTCATGAGGTTTAGGGAATCGAAACCCAAGGTCAGCACCACGTGACCCTATACTCTTAGGTCGCACATGATATTACATAGAAAAATCACACAAATATGCCATACAAAAACTATGCACTTTTATCTGAAAAACACTTTAATTTTATATATATAGTATTACGAAAAGAGGTAGGAAATCCACTAAACATGATGTGGTACTTCCCCCTACATGTTTTACCAAAGTGTGTTCCTTGATTGATGTCATTCCTCTGTCTCAGTCCCACTTATACCTGCTGGGAAACTAAAGATCCAAATTTGACAGCAACTGGCTTTAGGAATGATTTAAAATAACCATTAACCTTACCAGTGAAGGTGTGGTCAAATTCAGAGGTCTTAACAGCTAGTGTGACACACCGAAAATTTTTCGTGTTCTATTTTCAAAGGTGGGTTTAGAGCCAATAGAAAAATAATATTCTTCGTTGCTAGTTCATAATATTTTTCGAAGTTTGGTTGTATTTTAATTTCCAAAACAACCAAACATCATGTCTTAATGGAATGCAACGCAATACCCATTTATGACAATGGATTCCGGCCAAACAAACATGTTATCTAACTCTAAATATTTTCAACCAGTTCATATTATTTAAAAACTTGATAGCCAAATATAGAACTTAAAAAGATTGAAAAAAGGAAGAAAATTAGAACAGACTTAATATGTAATCAAGCTCAAAGAAGGTTAGGGAACATCTATTAAATTTCCTAACAAAAAAAAAAAAAAGGTTTCGTAAATTGAAATCTTGAGCTTAGCTCACCTCGTTACTTTATGGGAATTACTTGGTTCCTGAGATTTGAGGACTTGCTTGTACTGAGGATTTGATGTGGACCATTAATCCTTTGACAGCTGTTTGTTTAAAAAAAGCACCAAAAGACCCAAACCCGGCCCGCTGGAGGAGTAACGGCGTTTATGCCTCTAAACGTGAAAGCGATCCCAAACAAACAAACAGAGGAGATGAAAAAGTGCTGCGCCCTTTCATCTTCCGTATACTGCACGACAAACTCCAACTCCAACCAATGGTTTCACTTAGAGGCTCCGACAACAGGCGACAGTGTGCCGACGATCGGCAATGGGTAATTTTGCCAAAACCATGTCTTCGCTGCTCTTCTCTTTTTTTGCTTTTTTTTTTTTTTTTCGTAGAACACTTCAAGTTATTTGAAATAAATTTGATACTTTACAAGCAATGCAATCCTGGTTAGGGTTATGTGTTTTTTGTGTAAATTTTTTTTTCCTTTTTAGAACTGTGAAGCTCAGATTTTGGTGTAATGGGAGATTTTGTTTTTTATATGATGGGTTTAGTGTAGGTCAAGCTAATTGATGGCTGCAAAAGTGCTTTGAACCTCTCTCTTTCATTATGCTAGTTCTAGATGAAGGTGGTTTAATTGGAATCTCATTTTTTCGCAACTTCTAATGCGCCTGGCATGGAATGGAATGGGAATAAGAGTTTGTGGTTTTACTATTCAAAGCTTGTATTGATTTTTTTTTTCTTTTTTGTAAAAGCTTGTATTGATTCAATGAAATGGTTGGCAAAAATAATTGTTTTGTTTTTTTTAATAAAGCTCACACACTATTTGAAATGGATGTGAATCCATTCAATGAGTTATATCATTTCCCTTCACTTTTCCTTATGCATTTTTAAGCTCACAAACTATTGTTGAGTTTACACTCTCTTGTATTTGAAGCTCATCATCAATGATTTTGTGGATTTGAACGATTAACATTGGTTTCTGGTTTGTCGGTGAATCTTTCGAACCGTTTTATCACTGACTATATCTATTAAGTATTTTACTTATTATTTTCAAACCTACCCAAGGTCTCCCGACTAAAGCTATGATCGTATGTGATGCTCATCCCTTATGTTACTCTTGCAGATCACCCTCTAGTTGACGACCTTGACTAATCTGTTGGGCGAGGCACTCGTACATTTTGCTGGGCATCATCAAGTCTTCTTCATGTTGTTTTGCTGGGTCCTCTACCTATTTATTATAATTATTTTTGTTTATATTCCAGTTTGTAAATATTCAAAATATCTTTTTAATAGTCAGTTGGTACTCTTTTGTGTTTTGTTTCTTAAACATGACCCTTAATGATGTCATGTTACGTTAGGGTTGTTTTTGTAAAACTTCGTACCCTAATGGGTTGGTCTATTTTAAATATATTTTAAAGTGTGTTTCAAAATCAATTTTGTGTGCACTTTACTCTCTGATCCAACCCATTTTCTATCAAATAAGGCTTAACTTGTTCTAAGAAACTTAAAATAGTGATGCTGGTAGCGTAGTATTATATTATGGGATTCTTAATTAGGATAGGTGCCGCTGTGGTGATCCCCGATTGGGACCTCATAAGTTAACACTTGAACATAAAAAACCATGAGTTTAAGTTAGAAAAATATGAGTTTAAAGGGGATTTTATGAATTTTCAAAAAAGAATTCTATATTAATAATAATTTATGAAGCTCATGTTGAAAAGCAAGCATGTGCAAGAACTAATCATGATACAAATCTGGGTCTTCCTAGATGTATTTACCTGCGACTGATTATTGAAAAGAATTCTCTTGTTAAGACCCTATGAATCAATTATAACCTCATATTCATACTAGAACCACGATGATTTAATAAAACATTCTCAAAATAAGTCCCACAAACCTGATCAGTCCAACAATGTTGATGAGATACTCTTTGTTGGAGACATTAAAGGTCGTCCAATGAGATTTTTCCCGATAATTGACCCTAATTTTGTGTTTTGGCATGGTTTCTATGGAATGATTGTACTGCATGAGCTCCAAACTTTCCCTGCTAATCAGTTGTTTCACAAAGCTGGGAAGTACCTCATAGAATTTCTTGCTGCTCAGCCTGTGTTTGTTGCTACGCCTCGGACTGCCACAGCCCGCTTGGAGAAACCGGTGCAAAGTTATTACAAGGTGAATGTGGATGCCGCAGCACCAATTGGCCAAGACTAGCTTGAGGGGTGTGTTATAGCTCGAAACTATGAAGGTGAGGTTATAGGGTGTTTAGCGCGCCCCATGGTTGGCAACTGGTCAACATTAGCCTCCGAATTGCTTGCGTTGTTGGCTGGGATGCATTTTGCAGCAGACTTGGGCCTTAGGCGATGCATCTTTGAAACTGATTCTCTTGAAGCAATTCATCTTCTCTCACAACTTGATTGTCTAGCAGTGGAGATGGCCATCATTGAGGACATTCGATCTTTATTCTTTTTGTTTTCTAGTGTTTCTTTTCGATATAGCTCACGAACTTGGAATTAGGTAGCCCATATATAGGCTTGCTAAATATTCTCTTTTGATTGCCTCAGTTGCATGTAATTTGGTTGGAGAAAGCTCCCACATGGTTGTTAACCATTCTCAGTGAGGATGGCTGTTCATTTGGCCAGATGCCTTAATATGAGATATCTCATTTCCCATAAAAAAAAGAAAAAAAAAAAAAAACTTTGATGACCTGGATTGAGTGAACAAATTTTCGTCTTCAATAAATTGGATCTTCTCTTCGAGGAAGGGGTTGGTACCTACAATAGCTCTCTGCTGCTTAAGTTAGCAAAATGCAATGTATATATGCAAGTAATAATCAGAAGAAGTGCGTACCTTGGAACGAATTTGATTTCGCTATTTAATTATAGGCCTATGAAGTCTTGGGCTTCAAGCTTCCTGTTATCCCACATTCCCTCCCATCATCAGATGACCTCCACTTTGGTAATTGCGTTGTGCTCCTAGTTTGTACTTTGTAGGAGTACGTCTGAGTTTTTATGCGTGTATGAGTTGGTACGGGACATGGTCAAGCTTTCAGCTCACGAAGCCCATCATGGATGACTGAGGTGAGTTTCGCCCAACACTGAGGTTTAGTTTGAGCCATGCCCATTTTTTAATTTCCATTAATAGCAGGGATACGTCAGAATCAACAGTTTTCTTTTTTTTGGTAAAATTAGAATCAACAGTTTTCGATACTGTTTGTGGGAAAATCCACATCAATCCGAACAGCCAATCACGGCTCGACACGTGGCCAGTCAAAACCAACCTCGGAGTTGACTCTCAGTGGTCAAACTTTGACCTCCACATCATCACTGATCAGCATTTCCTCTGCCAGCTCAGACCGGGTCTCCATGCCGGGCCCTCCATGTTCGGTCCGAGCCGAACCGATGATCTTCCAAGGGATTGAGTGTCCATCTTTCCACGGTCACCCCGGTTCGGCTCGGCTCGGCACTGAAGGAACCTCCTTCGAGTTTTGGCATCGGCCAGTTAGGGCTCGGAGGGACCCCTATCTTTTGGATCGGCTCGGTCTGGAATCCCATGCCCGATCCGATCACACATAGACTTCATGCATACGCATAAGGATATATGTTCGGTTCGGCTCGGCTCTCCGCCGCCATTCCCAGGAAGATCACATTGGGATGAACCGCCACACTTAAATGCACCTGACACAAATCTTCTGACAGATAGAATATCCAGTCTGCATTCATGACTACTGGGGCAGTTTGCCTGAATCTTCCAACCTTGCATTTAATGGGGCATTCAATGCTGCGAGGAGGTGAGCAGCTGTACATGCAACTAGTTCTGACCAGGCGCGTGGGTCATTGGCAACCATTCATTCACATGCAGGTATCTTACTCATCAAGACTCCCTTTGCTTATATATATCAACTCATATGTGCAAAACCATGACCATGAATCCATCCACAAAACACTTACGCAAAAATTCCCACTCACAAAGGAGCATACCCAACTTGCTGAGAATAACCCAGAACATTTGCCTTGTTCTTCCCATTCTCCCAAGTTCATCCTTTGTTCTTCCTCATCTATCATCAAACATCACCACTGATTTCATCATCGGAGTGTGTTTGGCTGGTACCACACCGGTCCATCTCCTTTGATCTTGTGTTTGTCTACAGGAAGATCCCAATCAACATCCGCATCATCATCCAGCAGGACTTCGGATCAGCCAAGTCATCATTTTTACGTTGTTGCATCTACCTCACGAGAATTTGCATCAACAGATTGGCGCCGTCTGTGGGAAATCGACTTCAGCCGTTGTGTTCATCACCACAAGTGCTAAGCTCTTCCTGCACATAAGTCATCATGACTACCATTTTCCGCGACAGTAGCTCTTCCTCAGGAGCATCTCAGAATGATGAACAACATCAGCCTGAGACACCTGAAAAGACGAGGGGAGCACAACTCCCCAGGACATCAAAGTCCAAAGGTCCCTCAAAAATCCGAGCTGCTCACAAGCTCCTCAAGGAAAGCCAACGGCACCTGACCGCTGAGAATGCACTTCTCAAGCAGAATAATGAGCTGCTTGCAAAACAGGCCGAGCTGGCCGGGGAACTTGCACGCCATCGTGCTCAGCTCAAGAACAGTGGAGGATCGGGTTTTCGATCGCGCCAGACCCGAGCCGAGCAAGAGGTCCTTTCACCATCTCCTTCTCGGCAAAGCACTCCTGCCGAGCCGAACGACCAGACCGATCGGCAGGATGCTGATTACGCCTTCCCGGGCTTCGAGGACATGCCCCCGGCCGAACAGGCCGAGTTCCTAAACGCCCACCGTCTCCTTCAGCAAAAGCAGGCGGCCTTCGGAAAACGTTTCCCCGGGAGTCCAAGGGGAGACCGTGCCGATCCGAATACAAATCAGCGACCGCCGGCCCAATCCAGGTTGGGGGTCAACGGTCCAACTGATTCGGCCGAAACCAGGGTCCCGATTAGGGATAGGCTCGGTCCTATCGCCAGCCAAGATCCTTCCCCATCAGGAGCTCACTCAGGAAGGCGATCTGTGAGCGACCGACTTGGATCCACCATGATCATGTCAGATCGACAACCAGTGGGCGAGAGGATCACTCGTCAGCCGGTGGGTGAGAGACTCGGTAACCGGGCCGAATGCTCCGGGGAAAATGCGGTCGAGCCGACCCCGCCCAATGTGGAAAATCTTGTCCGGACTTTGGTCCAGGACCAAATCCGGAGCGTCCACGATCGGCTCGGCCAAGTCGAGGTCTCCAGGGGACATACCGGCAGAGCTGACCACGGTGAGGAACTCCCCCTCCCGTACACCAGCAGAATCATGGATGCTGAGGTCTCCCGCGACACCAAGCCTCCCAAGATGGATCAGTACGATGGGACCAAGGATCCCTATGACCACCTTGACAGCTTCAGATACGCCATGGAGGCCCGCCAGGCATCTGAAGCCACTAAATGCCGAATATTCCCTTCAACCTTGAAGGGATCGGCTCGGGGTTAGTTTCGAACCCTCCAGCCCAACTCCATCGACTCCTTCTCCGACCTCCGAAGGGCCTTCCTGGCGAGATATCGGGTTGTATCCGAACGACTCTACAACTTGAACGATATGTCGCTCATTAAGCAACAGGAAGGGGAGAGCCTCAAAGCCTATCTGATCCGCTTCAACATCGAATACACGAAGTGCGACGATTGCGATGACAGATCGGCTAAGAACGCCCTCATGCAGGGTCTGCTCGCCGGCGGACTTCGCTCCCATCTGATGAGGAACCCTCCCTCTACTTATGATGAGCTTTCTGCTGAAGCCACTAAGTGGGCGCGGGCTGAGGAGTGGGATGCTCAGGTGGAGGCCCTGAACCCCAGGCCGACCTCAGCCAAGAGGAAGGAGGGAGAGGTTGCAAGTCCCAAACCCCAGGTCCAATCCAAGAAGACCAGGACCGAAGAACCGCGCCAACTTCTGGGCAAGGGGCCCAAGTTCGTCCAGTACACAGAGTACACTCCCCTCAACGCCGGTCTGGAGACGATCTTCTCCAAGATCAAGGACCAACTCCCAGCTGCCAGGGAGATCAAGGGACCACCCCCGGACAAAATCAGGGAGGGTGTCTTCTGCAAGTACCACTCCAATCACGGCCACGTCACGGGTGATTGCTATGCTCTCCGCGACGGGATTGAGACTCTTGCCCGGGCGGGTAAGATCAATCAATTCCTGGCCGGCGGGCCTAGGGTACCCAAGGCCGCGCTGAAGAAGCCCACCAACACCATTGATGTCCGGGATGCTGCCATCGGGTCGATCGGAGGGGGACCAACCTTCTTGGGGAGCTCGAACCGATCCCAGAAGGAGTATGTCAGACAGGCGGCTCAAGCTCACGAGTCCCTGTCGATCCAAGCGGGTCAGCCCAGCACTTCCAAAAGACAACGGAAGGACTGGGCACCGGTCACCTTTGAGCCTAATGAGGCGAATGAGATCATCTTCCCCCACTATGATCCGGTCGTCATAGTGGCTGAGGTGGCCGGGACTACCATCACACGCTCCTTCGTCGATGGAGGAAGCTCAGTCAACATCCTCTACCACTCTGCGTTCGCACAGATGGGCATTGGCGAGGATAAGCTGGAGACCGACACTCCCGCCTTGGTCGCTCGGGAAGGGACCGATCAAGAAGACCTGCATGACGTACTTCATTGTCGTCAAGCGGCCGTCAGCCTACAACATCATCCTGGGCAGACCGGCTCTGGTCGACCTTGACTGCATCGTCCATTACGCCAATCTCCTCATCAAATGTCCGGTGGGCGACGACTGCATTGTCATCCAGGGAGACCAGTGCTCGGCTCGGTCTTGTTACGCCGCTTCGATCAAACAAAAGGGTCAGCTGCCGAACTCGCAAGAACTTGACTCCATCGCCGATTCGGGCAGGTGGCCGAGGGCGGAGACATTCGACTTCACTTCCGAGCCGAACCCAGAATCTCGACCCCTTCCCGCCGAGGCCTGGGAGGAAGTGCCGATCTCGGACGATACACCGGATCGGCTCGTCCGAGTGGGGACTCAGATCAGCCCTGAGCAACGCTCTGCCATAATCGACTTCCTCCGTGCCAATGCGGAAGTGTTCGCCTGGTCTTACGATGACATGCCAGGCATATCATCTGACGTGATCACCCACAGGCTGAACATTGACCCGGGATGCAAACCGGTCCGCCAGAGGAGGAGGTCATATGATCCGGTCCGATACGCCGCCATGGCTGAAGAGGTAACCAAGTTACAAAACAACGGGTTCATCCGGGAGGTCAACTATCCCGACTGGCTTGCCAACGTGGTCATGGTGAAAAAGAATAACGGGAAGTGGAGGATGTGTGTGGACTTCACCGACCTGAACAGGGCTTGTCCCAAGGACAGTTTTCCCTTGCCCAGAATAGATCAGCTCGTCGATGCAACAGCAGGGCATCAGCTCCTCAGCTTCATGGACGCCTATTCTGGGTATAACCAGATCCTCATGCACAAGTCCGACCAGAAGGGCACATCTTTCATAACGGATCGCGGCATGTACTGCTACAAGGTCATGCCCTTCGGACTCAAAAACGCCGGAGCCACCTACCAAAGGCTGGTCAACCACATGTTTAGATCTTCCATCGGCAAATCCGTAGAGGTTTACGTGGATGACATGCTGGTCAAAAGCATCAAGGCGGACGATCACGTCAGGGACCTCGCAGACATGTTCGGAGTCCTGAAGGAGTATCAGATGCGGCTGAACCCAGCCAAATGTGTCTTTGGGGTTCGGTCAGGAAAGTTCCTTGGCTACCTGGTCAGCCAACGGGGGATCGAGGCCAATCCAGAGAAGATCCAGGCTTTGATCAACATGAAGTCCCCAAGGACACGCAAGGAAATCCAGAGTCTGACTGGAAGAGTCGCCGCCCTGAACCGGTTCATCTCGAAGTCCACTGACCGGTGCCTCCCTTTCTTCAAGGCCTTAAGGGGAGCAGGGAAGAGCATAGAATGGACCCCCCAATGCGAGCAGGCCTTTCAAGATCTGAAAAGGCACATGGGGGAACCTCCCATCTTATCCAAACCAGAGGAAGGTGAAGAACTTTTTCTCTACCTCTCTGTTTCTGACTCGGCTCTCAGCTCAGTTCTAGTGAGAGAGGTCGGCGGTGTACAACACCCCGTCTTCTATACGAGCCGAGCCCTCGCCGATGCCGAGACCAGATATCCAAAATTCGAGAAGATGGCTCTCGCCCTGGTCAGCTCGGCTCGGAAATTGAGACCCTACTTCCAGGCTCATTCAATCGTCGTCTTGACGAATCAGCCGCTCAGACAAATCCTGGCAAAACCCGAGACTTCGGGGCGGCTCATCAAGTGGTCAATCGAGCTCGGCGAGTTTGACATCATCTACCGTCCCCGGACGGCCATCAAAGGTCAGGCCATGTCGGATTTCATCTGTGAGTCAACCACCTCGGCGGAAAACCCACCGCGCGCCGACGCTACACCAACTGCGTCTGATCCGAACACAAATGGCGATCACGGCCAAGCTGATCTTCTCACCTGGACACTCTACGTGGACGGATCTTCCAATGCCATGGGAAGCGGAGCTGGGCTTGTTCTGATCTCCCCAGAACAAGTTGTGATGGAGTATGCTCTTCGCTTCAGATTTCAAGCATCAAACAATGAAGCAGAGTATGAGGCACTCATCGCCGGACTCAGATTGGCAAGGGAGCTCGGCGCGACCAAATTGAACATCTTCAGCGACTCCCAACTAATCGTCAATCAGATTTTGGGAGAGTATGAGACTCGAGAGCCTAGCATGACTGCCTATCTCGAGAAGACCCGTTTGCTGCTCGGGAACTTCCAAGAATACAAAATATCCCAAATCCCGAGGACAGAGAACTGCAGAGCCGATGCCTTGGCACGCCTGGCTTCGGCCACGGACACCGGATCCGCTAGACACGTTCCAGTTGAAATCCTGGATAGACCTAGCACCGCCGAAAACGAGGCCGCCGTTATGCAGACCGAGGCCGAGCCGAACTGGATGACGCCGATCATCAGCTACTTGGTCTCCGGGATCCTTCCCCCGGAGAAGGACAAGGCACGTCTCATCAAGACGAGATCGGCTCGGTTCAGCATGATCGACGGTCAGCTCTACAAGAGGGGTTTCTCCCTACCCTATTTGCGGTGTGTCACCCCCCAGGAAGGTCAGGATGTGCTGAGAGAAATCCACGAGGGGATATGTGGAAACCACTCCGGAGGAAGAGCCCTCGCCTACAAGACGATCCGGCAGGGCTACTTCTGGCCGACGTTGAACAAAGACGCGGATCATCTCTCTCGCGCTTGTATCAAATGCCAGCAATTTGCCGCAGTCCCCCATCAACCTCCCCAGTTGCTGACCTCCATATCCAGTCCCTGGCCGTTCGCGCAGTGGGGACTCGATTTGATCGGCCCAATGCCGAAGGCGAAAGGGCAAGTCACCATGGCCGTAGTGGCAGTCGACTACTTCACCAAGTGGGCCGAAGCCGAGCCCCTAGCCACTACCACAGCCGAGCGGATGGAGACCTTTGTCTGGAAGAACATCATATGCCGGTTCGGCATGCCGCACACCATCATCGCGGACAATGGCAAGCAATTCGACTGCAACAAATTCAGGAGTTTTTGTTCACGTCTGAACATCAACTTGCGCTTCACCGCTCCTTACCATCCGCAGTCGAACGGACAGGTCGAGGCCATCAACAAGATCATCAAGAAGACCCTCAAGACTAAGCTTGATAATGCTAAAGGGAATTGGCCTGAACTCTTGCCAGAGGTACTTTGGTCTTACCGAACTTCCTATCGCAACTCCACGAAGGAAACACCCTACGCGTTGGCATTCGGGACTGATGCTGTCGTCCCGGTCGAAATGGGGACTCCTTCCTTCCGAACCGGTACTTACAATCCCGAGACAAATGACACCGGACTTCGGCTCGGCCTAGACATGATCGAGGAGAGGCGAACCGACGCCAATCTCTGCCGAGCTGCTTACCAACAGAGGGTAGCCAAATACTACAACCAAAGGGTCAGGCCCAGGAGCTTCGGATTGGGCAGTCTCGTCATGAAGAAGAATCCCCTCGCCGTCAAGGAGAGCTCATTCGATCCGAACTGGACCGGACCATACAGAATTACGGGCGTAGTCAAGCCTGGCACTTACAACTTGGCCACTCTGGCTGGGAAGCCTCTCAAAAATAGCTGGAACGCTGAACACTTGAAGACTTATTACCAGTAAAAATGTAGTTAGGATCGGGGACTGTCCGACCTAACACTCATTCCAATCAATGAAAGGATGAACACATTTTGACTCATCTTCTTCTTATTTTTTCGAAGCAAACACTGGGGACTCTACTCCTATACACTTTCAATAAAGAGGAAAGATCTAAGTGTTTCCTTCGAAAGAAATAGTAAACCCATGTGCCGAGCCGAAGTGCCATTTTCGGCCCGACGCTCGGTACATTACAGACTCATCAGGTCTATAAACTCATGTGTCGAGCTGGCGTGCCACTTTCGGCCCGACGCTCGGCATATTACAGACTCATCAGGTCTATAAACTCATGTGTCGAGCTGGCGCGCCACTTTCGGCCCGACGCTCGGCATATTACAGACTCATCAGGTCTATAAAATCATGTGTCGAGCTGGCGCGCCACTTTCGGCCCGACGCTCGGCATATTACAGACTCATCAGGTCTATAAACTCCTGTGCCGAGCTGGCGCGCCACTTTCGGCCCGACGCTCGGCATGGTACAGACTTATCAAGTCTATAAAAATCCCTGTCCGAGCCGAAGTGACTTCCTACAGTCCTAACGTTCAACAGGATATTTCTAAAAGAAAAAATATACACTCCAACCAAAACTTTCATCGTGCATGCCGAGCCGATCTGAAAGTAGGTTTGAATATTTTTTCTCAAAAACAAAATTCCTAAATATCTCAACGGGTATACCGAGCCCATCTGAGATCACTAGGGTTTTTAAGTTCTTACTTATCTTGGGTATGCTTATCAAGCTGATCCGAAAACAAGTTCTAATTTATCATTACCATTCATTTTCATTGCGATCGGCATGCCGAGCCGATCTCAAGTTCTAATTTATTATATCTGTTATTTTTAAAATTTTCTTATCCATATTACTCGTTATGTCTTTAGCTTAATTTCCGAGCCAAACTGACAGCAACTTGTATCATAAAAAGAAAATACTGATAAAATTAAACGAGATAAATCCAAACAACATATTGTTCAAAAATCAAATCAAACCCGAGCCACACATCGGCTCGGGGAGAAAGGTAAAAACTTAACATAAAAATAAAATGCAGCTATCATGCCGATCGCTCGGCAGGTCCCTCTAGGATCGGCTCGTTGGACTCCTCGGGCGTCTCCTCGCCGAGCTGCACCACCTCAACCCCGCCGATCTGCATCTCAGCATTGGGATCGGATTCGGGGACTGGGGGGATCGGGGTCGGCTCGCACTCAGGCGGCGGAGGATCCTCCGGAGTCGGCTCGGCCGCTGGCATGACCACCTCGGCGGGGGCTTGGCGATCGGGAAGAGGAACCTCGTCCTACTGACTTTCTTGGGTATCCTCCTCCTCGTCATCGGACTCGCCAAGGAATGAGACATCCCAGTCCGGCCTCTTCGACTTGATCGCCTCCAAAAGCTCCTTATACCCCTCGAAGTGGGCGTCAGCCAGTGCCTAGACGCTTGGAAGCCCAGCTCGACGCCGAGACTCGGCCGCCCTTCGTTCGGCCTCCTCAACATCCCGCTGGAGCTGGTCAGCAAGTTGCCCCAGGTCGGCCACTTTCTGCTCTGAGGACACAAGCTCCTTCCCGAGCCGAGCAACCTCTACCTCCTTCTCGGCCAGCTTGGACCGCAGACCCGCCGACCGATCGCGCTCGGCCTTGACCGCCCGCTCGGCCTCGGTCAGCTTCTCCTTGAGCTCCAGGATCAAGTAACATGCTATCTTTGGGATTGTCCTTACACTTCAACTTCCAATCCACCACTGCCCGCTCGGACCGGAAGCTGGGGGACTTCTGTTTGTGGGAAAATCCACATCAATCCGAACAGCCAATCACGGCTCGACACGTGGCCAGTCAAAACCAACCTCGGAGTTGACTCTCAGTGGTCAAACTTTGACCTCCACATCATCACTGATCAGCATTTCCTCTGCCAGCTCAGACCGGGTCTCCATGCCGGGCCCTCCATGTTCGGTCCGAGCTGAACCGATGATCTTCCAAGGGATTGAGTGTCCATCTTTCCACGGTCACCCCGGTTCGGCTCGGCTCGGCACTGAAGGAACCTCCTTCGAGTTCTGGCATCGGCCAGTTAGGGCTCGGAGGGACCCCTATCTTTTGGATCGGCTCGGTCTGGAATCCCATGCCCGATCCGATCACACATAGACTTCATGCATACGTATAAGGATATATGTTCGGTTCGGCTCGGCTCTCCGCCGCCATTCCCAGGAAGATCACATTGGGATGAACCGCCACACTTAAATGCACCTGACACAAATCTTCTGACAGATAGAATATCCAGTCTGCATTCATGACTACTGGGGCAGTTTGCCTGAATCTTCCAACCTTGCATTTAATGGGGCATTCAATGCAGCATTGAATGCTGAGGAGGTGAGCAGCTGTACATGCAACTAGTTCTGACCAGGCGCGTGGGTCATTGGCAACCATTCATTCACATGCAGGTATCTTACTCATCAAGACTCCCTTTGCTTATATATATCAACTCATATGTGCAAAACCATGACCATGAATCCATCCACAAAACACTTACGCAAAAATTCCCACTCACAAAGGAGCATACCCAACTTGCTGAGAATAACCCATAACATTTGCCTTGTTCTTCCCATTCTCCCAAGTTCATCCTTTGTTCTTCCTCATCTATCATCAAACATCACCACTGATTTCATCATCGGAGTGTGTTTGGCTGGTACCACACCGGTCCATCTCCTTTGATCTTGTGTTTGTCTACAGGAAGATCCCAATCAACATCCGCATCATCATCCAGCAGGACTTCGGATCAGCCAAGTCATCATTTTTACGTTGTTGCATCTACCTCACGAGAATTTGCATCAACAGATACAATTAAATGTTGTCAGAGAGTGCTACTTAAAGGGCGCCAGTTAAAAACCATTTAGCCAAGTCAAACACTCAAACACTTGAAGGCTTTCAGTGTTATTCATCAAGTATAGGAAGAATATATCATCAATGCTTACAAGTCCCAATTATTCCACTTTCAAAGTCAAAGATGGCTTACTACGATACAAACCTTGAACATTTGTTTTTTCCTCACATACGAAAAACTAATATCTAATAGTTTGCTTGAGATAAAATTTCGACTAAAATTCACTTTCAAATTCTGATGAAATAAGGAGGTATTGGTTAAAATGAATACAAATATATTTGAGTAATTGTCTATTTTTTCTTGTCCATTTAGCTTTCAGAATGCGAAATTTGTGCATACACAAATTATTTTAATGCTTGGAAAACAAAAGTGTGAAGAGAGCCAAAAGCCACTAGTAAAAACCAAGCAAAAATAACCCAATGTTAAAAAGAAGCCCCACTCTCCACTACGAAGCTTATACAGTGGATGCAATCCCACGCCACACGCTTACTTATGATTCAATTTTGGTTTGAGATGGATGATTGACTACTTTCCCTTGTACTTTTTGCAATCAGTCTAAGCCATGTATCGTCGTCAACCCTCTCTCTTCTTCGAGATTGGGGTAAGTATTGATTCTCTAAAGTGCACACAAAAATTCACAATGTCATGTCTTGGCAAAAAAGAAAAAGATACCAAGTCATGGTTGCTGGTCCCCAATCAGTGGCTACTAACCGTTGAATGTGCATAAATGAGACTGAACTGGAATAAATTGCGTATTGAGAAAGGAAGAAATGACAAAAAAAAAGAAGGCTTATTCCCAGTTTTGCCCCTCTGACATTGTAACGAAATCTCAATTCACTTCCTCTCGCTTTAATTGTCTCAATTTGCCACCTAATGGTATACTCCGTGTTTCAATGTGCCCCTTCAGCTCAATTTCGTCATAACTTCTATTAGCCTTGTTGATGTGACGCCTATGTACGTGGCAGGGCAACCCAACCCACCTACCTTTCTTCCCATCTCCGGCCACTGGTTGGGAAATCGATGCAGTGGCCAGTATAGGCATCCCAAGTCCTGCAAAACCCATCATAGCTGTTGGAGACGATGACGGAGTCGTCGCAATTGAAATCAATGGCGGTGACGGGGTCGAAGTGGGTGGGGAGAAGGAGGGACAAGGGTTTGGGGGTTACGAGCTTGCCGATGGCCAAAAATGGGGAGGGAGTTGGGTGGAGGAGGTGCTGGGTAGGGAGGAGGGTTTGGGGTAGATTTCATTGTTTTTTTTTCTTTTCTTTTTTTGTTTTGGGGTTGTTGGAATCCAAGTGGGTAATTTGGAAGCTTGGTGATGAGTTATTTTTATTTTGATATTGGTTATTTTATCATCAAACAAGTGCAGGTGCAGATCCATTACCCATTACCCATCGGCATTCGAGCTCGACTTGACCCACGAAGAATTCCCATTACCACGAGCAACACAAAGCAATCGACCCGACGATCCAGCTTCCCCAATTGCATCCGTACGAATATGGGGAAGGGTTTATTGCAACTGCCGCAATTGAAAGCTAAATGAAGCTGGAGCGAGCCCGGAGACCACGTTGCATTCACAGCGGCCATGGAATTAAGTTCAATGCTTTAGATTCAGGTTAATTTTTTCTTTTAATTTGTTAAAGTATTAATTTTTTGTTTTATATTTTTAAGTTTTGTAATAAATTAAAGAGGTGGGTCCCACTTTTGCGTCTATGTGAAAAAAGTGGGGTGTTGAGTGGTCTAGGAGGGTTGAAATGACCACTATGCCCTGCCACGTAGGCACCACGTCAGCAAGGCTAACAGAAGTTATAATGGAATTGAGCCGAAGGGGCACATTGGAACACAAGATATACTATTAGGTAGCAAATTGAGACAATTAAAACAACTGAGGTGAATTGAGATTTCATTACATTTTCAGCGAGCAAAAGTGGTAATAAACCAAAAAAGAAAGGTGGGAACCAAAAAAAAGAAAAGAGTGTTTTTTTAAGACCTTAAATAATAAATGGCTTGATAAGTCGACTCACTCGTAAAACATAATGATAAGCCGGTTCACTTCAATGTGTTGAGCACTCGACATAAACACTGAGTGCTTGAAGGTTTTTTTTGCTTCTTTATATTTTACAATATAGTCAATGTACGACAATAACAACTATTGTCATTGTGGAACAGTGACTACCAAAAACTTGCATAAAAATGTACTTATAAATATATATATTTTTTACATAAATATGTCAAAAATTAATAAACAAACATTAAACACAAAATTCAACTTATGGAGATACATTCACCCTAATTTTCAATAATAAAATTATTTAGGAAATAGTGACTATATGTTCAGTACGGAAAAAAAAAATTAAAAATACAAGACACACCGAGCCCTCGGCAATATATTATCAGCAGTCAAGTTTATATCGTGGGATTCTTAATCATTTTTTTATGATAGAGTGTACCTTTTAATATTAAGTGGGTTAATTTATTATTAGGGAGTATAAAATTAACTTATTAATCATTTTTTTAAAAAAGAAAAAGGGGGCAAAAAAAAAAAAGGGATGAAAAAAAGGAGAGTGCAAGGGCTTTCTCAAGCAACCACCATCTAGCTCCTTGACTTGCGCCAAGGGCTCCTATCTGAATAATTATTACTTAGGACTCCTATTCAGGTTGTGCATATCATTCTTGATCACCCTTCCTTGCACTCTTGCAGGTTGCATAAAATTAAAAACAAGAGTAAATGATTTATTGGATTTTTAGCTGCAAAACTTGACAAGTTTAATTGTGAGCTTGTGAGGTAACATTTATCTTGTAGTAAACAAGTTCCTTACTCCTTATTTTCAATTGTTGACGTAGTAGTCTAGTTGAAAGGGCTATAGAATTCCCCTTTTATCCAAGTCCGATTCTCATCCCTCTGAATAAAAAATTTCAAAAAAAAATTCCTTAAATCTTCTATTGGAAATTTTTTAGCAAAAGGACCTAAACTAAGGGGGTTATCGCAATTTAGTATACAACCTTCATTTTGTGTCAATTCAAAACATAAACTTCAATTTTGTGTCAAAGAAGGATCATTTGTCAAATCTGTTACAATTTTCGTCAAAAATTGATCATGTGACATGCACGTGATCAATTTTAAGGGACAAAATTATCACTTCCATCACTATTAAATAATGTTTCATATTTTCGCTTTTGATTTTATTTCTGATCCAACCCAATTTCAAAACAAAATTGTTTAACCTATTCTAAGGGTTTTAGGGCTATAACACTCGAGGACGGGTGTTGTACTCCCAAGATCCTCATAACATATTCCACTGTGACATACCCAGGTCCCGGGGTGTTACTATTGAAAATATGCCCTAAAACCATTGGAAATTGGTTAACCATAGGTGTTTGGTTGAAGTGACTTGAAGAAATGTTTCAATTAATGTGAAGTGTACATCGCGATATCAATAGGGTATAAGCATTATTCACTACACTGGAAACTCTAGGATCATCGTGTAAGTGAATGAATGTGTCCATAGAAATCTAAGATAAGAAACATGATGAGCTAGGAAGTCATTGAGACTCATGTTATCAGATGCTTAGATTCCTAAGTGTTCCTAGTCGAGAAAGAGAATGTTAACTAGGCATTAACATTCCAATGTAAATCAAGACTAGTACGGTATACGCTTGCTTACTCGAGATGGTGAGTCTCATGACATAGTGTAGTGACACTAGAGCAGATATGTGAGTGTGTGCTTGGAGACACGCATTCACTAAACTTGACTAAACATAAGTCAATTAGGGTCTCTGAGGTTATGATGGATACTGACTAATCCTTATACCCGATACATGATCGATGTCTTGTATGTATATTCAGTGTACTTTGATTGCATAATATGGACCGATGCAATTAAGTACAGGTTACATATGTTAGAATATGCCCTAATGAAAATCATTTTAATAAACGTATTATGTATATTTCTAACATCATGGGTAAACTTGTCTTTTATGTTTCATCTTTCATATACATACTATATCCCAATATATGTGTGTATGCATAAAAGAGGTCCATGATTTCAAGTTAAAAGAATAATATCCTAAAGAAGTTAGAACAGTGAGACTTATATTCTTTAGTACTTGAAGTCTAAACTGTTCCTAGTTGCAGGATTGATATCTGGACAATATCAAACCAGTAAAACCAGTATGATCCATTTCTGCTTAACATATAGAATAATCAGTCTCATATTATCGATGTAGTAACACTAGGAGAACATCATAGGTGCCATAAATGGTTCACTGAACGTGACCAACATAACGAATACCTGTCAAGGAATATTACACACCCGTTAACAGGAAATCGTTAAGTCTTGGTAATACAACTAGTCCCTAGACTTGAGACACCATGGTTGTCCTGTACGCTCGGTCGCTATGCTTTAACTATATCATAAGGCTAGCCTCCTAGAGTTTAATCAAAGGTACGTACAGATTGAGCATAGTCACTAACGTATGGGGACATATATGTGTTCAACAAAGAATCTGTCACTCCTGGTAATGAGAGAAATATTCCAAGAGACAACAGATGTCTAGATTCATGAATCTCTGGCCAGAGTACTAGGTCATGGAAACAAGCTTCTATGATCGAATGAAATCTATGCATAAGTGTTGTACCTCAAGTATTATGCTAGGGTTGACGGAATTCCATATCCAATCATAATGCAAGAACATAGGATGATAGAGAGATTGTATTGTATTGAAATCAAGATTGAATAGGTTCTTCTCTCTTCTGGTTAATCTAGGTAGCCATGACATACTACTAGGTGTCAATCATGGCTTGTGGAGACCTAAGGGTGAAATGGTAATTCTATCTGGATTAAGTTGTTTTAGGAATTTGTCCTAAAATCTACAGTCAGATTCAATTGGAACCTAATAGGTCACATGTCAATAGGTGTGAGATGGTTTAGAAATGGGCTTGAACAGAGTTAATTAATTGAGCTTTAAACTAATTAATGGAAATAAAAATAATGGGCTTTTAGGCTTATTGATTAATTAAATAGTTAATTAATTCATAGGTGAATTAAATGTTAATTACTTAGTCAAATGGATCAACAAACTTGGTCCATAAGACTAGGTGACCGACCCCCCTATAGTGGAAAAATGGTTTCCACTCATGTCTATAAATAATAGATTACGTCAATTAGTCAGACTAAGTGAAGTTCTTGTAGAATTCATTATACATTCTTTCTATTTCCAAAAGGCCATACTTGCGAAAGAGGGCTAGCACTCTCATTCTTTAGTAAGCTCATCTTTGTATCTCCTCCTAGCGTGGACTAATTAGAGGTTATACATGTGTGTGACTAGAAAGACCAACTAGCATAGAGCTTGTGGATTCGCACCTTAGTAGGCTTCCAAACAAGAGAACAAGGTATGAATTCATTTCTTGTAAATCATTGTATTATTGTATCATATCTCAATCTGAAGCATGATTATATAAAATTTAAATTTCGTTGCGTTTATATGATCATATTCTAACAACATATATAGGTTGGGTGCATTGAGACACATATGAAGACATGTGAGTGTGCAGTAAGTAATCTCTCACCTTTCATAAAAAGAAGATCTCCCTAAAAATGAAGACTCAAAAAGTCTCTGGCCAGAGCATCAGAGTCACACATATTAATTATATGCTGATATGGGGTTTGACATGAGTTCCATACCCTAGAATGTAATTGGGATATAGATCAGAGAATAACCATACTGTATTGTAATCATAACTGAATAGGCTATGAGGCTAACTCTATTTGCTTTGGGGGCCTTAAACTGTACCTAGGTGTCAACATGGTTTGTAGAGTCCAAAGAACAATTAATTGAAAGAGTTCTAAATTAATTGTGATCATACTGCTAAATCGAAATAGAACTTATAGGGTCACACACAAACAAGTACTTTGGGAGACCAAAAGGAAAGTGTTAGTTTTTAGGATTTTGAATTGGTTTTTCCTTACCAAAATCAATGTAATTATTTTTAATTATTCACTCACAAGCTCTATGCTAGAATTAAGGTTAAGAACACTTGGGATGAAGAAATCAAGATTGAAGTTGCAATGCAAAAGGCTCTAAGGTATAATGCATTTCATGAAATCAGTTTTGTGTCTGTTCGACTAGCCACTCACTGATCATAAGGACAGTTTTCTTCACACGAGCACTGCACATGCATTTTCATCACTTTAATAACTGTTGATACTTCAAAGGCCATTTCGTGAATTGGCTTTTAAAGCTCATTTCTTTTAAAGCTCATTTCTTTTAAAGCTCATTTCATGCTTTTAAACAAGCATGTGCACGGCACATGAACTGGACTTTCATTAATTCATTTTTTAAAGGACATTTGCTGTTAGCTTTTTAGCCTTCAACTTGTTTTCACGCGCACACACACAGCACCCGTATACTATTCATCATCCCTCCCACTCCACATCTCACATGTACATGTGGCTGTGTATTTTGTTTGGCTGAAATTACTTCTTACCTATTTCTCAATTCTAAGACACATTATCATTCTTATCTCTTCTTGGCAATATTCTTGAATATTCCTTTTTGTTAGTTTTGTCCTCTTGCTCAACGACTGAGGAGCTTCCAAGTGTCTAAATTTGATGAGAATGATTTTGATAAAATACAGGGTACGACACATACTTCTCTTCACCTCTTTCATTTTCTGAATTTACACCTTGGACATTTTTAGAGAGAGTGTTTTTGTTATACCAGTAGGGAAAAATCATTTTTCTTATGAAAATTGTTTTCTAAAATCTGGGTTTTTATTTCTAAAATCTGAGTAGGTCTTGAGTGTTTTTTATCTTCATCAAACACTCATATAGATTTTAGAGTTTGGATTCTCCATCAACTTCTCTAAGTTTTGTAACTTGAGGGGGCTGATTTTTAAAGAATTCATACTTGCATTTCATAGCATTATCATTGGAATCCACTTGCTTGGTTGCAATCGGTGCCGTGCGTTGAAGAGCTCATGGAGGAGCTGCCAATGGCATAAATGACTGATTGCTAGCTTCAAGGTGTTTGCACAAGGATGCACAATGGTAAGAAGCTGCCACTTAATATTAGGACTAGAGTGATTGAACTTGTTGTGTGATTGCTTGTATTGAAACCCTTGATAGTGGATTGCTTGGTCAGCTGAAAAAGACCCCAAGTTTTTTAACCATTAGTGGTTTTTCTGGGTGAACAATCTTGTGCCTTGTTTATTTCCATTGTGTTGCTTATTATTAATCTGGAAATTCTATCACAATCTTGTGCCTTGTTTATTTCCATTGTGTTGCTTATTATTAATCTGGAAATTCTATCACACTCCACTTTAGCATGTTAACTTAACATTTTGAATGATAAATGAAAGTTTGAAAATCTGCTCACACACCACTTTAGTTGTTGATAGCACTAGGATGCCTACACTGATGGATCCTTTGAGTGCATAGGTTGTCACTTAATCCTTGTGTGTGTTTGATTTATGTTGGTTGTAAAATTTATATTTTGTTTTCGAGTGTCAATCTGTAGCTACAGATTATTGCTTGTTTGATTGATCACTAGGTGCAAGAGTATAATACTTTCTATTGTGGTCAGTTAATCAAAAATTGGGTCTCATCACTGATCGTGTTTCTAATCAGGTTAATTAGGCAGATAAACCACCTAATATCAACCTTCAAAAAGAATGATGTCAAGGATTAATATGTATGATCGAATGTTGATGCAACTATTGTGATAGATGCCCAAGTCTAGGAGTTGAGCATTTCCTAGTGGGTCACCCATCCTAAAATTGCTCTAGCATGAGCTCGCTTAAGTGTAAGATACTAATTGAAACTGCTAATCTCTAATGACTATAAGATACTAATTAAGACTATTAATCTCTGATGACTAGATTACTAATTGCTCGTAAGATACTAATTGAAACTGCTAATCTCTAATGACTATAAGATACTAATTGAGACTATTAATCTCTAATGACTAGATTACTAATTGCTCTCAGCAATTAGTAATCTAGTCATCAAAGATAAACCTATAAGTCAAGGGAATTAATTTGGGTGGTCACTTAACATAATCTTTTCTTAAGTAGGATTAATTAAGTAATTAATTAATCTACTTCGAGAGTAAGATTAGAAAGTCAAAGCTTGGGCTTGACCCATGACCAAATCATTATATTTGGAGAATAATTAATGTTATATTAGTGGAAACGATAAATGATTAATTAGTTAATATCATTAGTCCTATCCCAAACACTATGTTTATTAGTTATGAATCACATGATTAAGTGTTGGGATGACATCTTGGTCAAATGATTTTTGACTTTCAATCACATAGGGACATGTCCTGTAAAATTAAAGAGCTTGGGCAATAGTGTATATATGGGTTTTGTTCATTAAAAATGAATGAGCAAGATTGAAAGATAGGAAAAGAGAAGATAAAGAATTGTTAGATTTACAAGCCATCCCATTTAAGCAAACTCTAGGGTGGCCAAAACTAAGAGAAGGGAATTCAGCCCCTTGCCTCATTGTCTCACATCTTCTCTCTTCTCTCTTCTCTCTGTTCCTCTATGAAATCTTGAGAGAAAATTAGGGTTTTGTTATATTGCAATATTTAGAAAAGATGAAGAACTAGTAGTCAAGATCTCTCTTCTCTATACATTTTTTATTCTCCCACACTTGGTGTTGACTATTCTTTAGTGAAATCACATGTGAACTTTGAGACTTTGTTCTTGATGAGAGTCCTATGAAACAAAGTGTTGTTCTTCCTCTTAGTGTTGCCGAAATCTCAAGATGGACATGGATTGATGACATCCCCATAGATCATGATTGTGTGCAACCTTAGGTTCATCCTTAGGAGGTCTAAGGTCTTCAAGGATAAACTCTCATTGTTAGCTATTTTTATTTTTTATGCACATCCAACCTAAGATCCTAAGAGCTAAGGGAAAAGTTTAGTAAAATGAAACTTTCACCGTACTTCCACTTTTAGATAAAGTATCTAGCTATAAATTCTCCCTTCATTTACACCACCTCCACCCCCTCCACTACCCCACTCCGGCCGGTGACCCCCTTTCTCTTCTCTCTCTCTCTCTCTCTCTCTCTCTCTCTCTCTCTCTCTCTCTCTCTCTCTATTATTGTTTATATTTTTTTTAAAATAAAATAAAAACGTTGGTGTGAATGTGTGATGCATATTCTTGTTACTACTCGCTTGCTTGCTTATTACTTTAGTTGGTTGATGTGTGAAACCCGAAGTTGAAATACATTTAACAATATATGTACGTGTACCAATCCAATGTCTTGAGAGTTTCGATGGGTAGGTGGGTTCACGTCAAAAGCCATTTCTCAATTAATGGGTTTTTCTCTATTTGTAATTTTGACAATGCTTTGGGCAAAACTGTAATTTGGACAATATATATAATTAATAATTATGTGGGCAATAAAAGTATAAACTCTTCCTTGGTTGAAACTTGAAAGCATAAAAGTATTTACTTTGCGAACCCAAAGATACGACCTTTTCCTATTTCCTTTTGTGGGGTGCTAAATGTTATTTGGTTGATTGTCCGATCTCTTATTACTTTCATTGTCGTTAATCTTGTCTGGTAAAAATAGGACGTTCGTTTTGATGTTTTTATTTGTAAATTGAATCAATAATTATTAACATGGGTAAGCATCCCACTCACTCAAGGACCACTTTTATGAGTCTTCTCCTTCTCATGGGTCAATGATACAAGTAAATAGTGACAACAGTGACACATACACATATATAGTAATCTATAAGCAAGGAATAAAATTTCGGGTTTCGAGGAAATTTCGACGGAAATTTCGAAGATTTTTAAATTTCGACAAAAATTCGACGGAAACGACGGAAATTGTTATCAAAATACGGAAATTTTGAATGAAACTTTACCATATGTTTATTTAACATATTATCTACTACATTGATAAAAAACATTGAAAAAACCAAATTATATGATAGGTTTCATGTGATATGTAATGAATATAATGCGCGCTGGAGGCAAATACTATTAAATAAAATTAATATAATAAATAAATAAAATTATTATATTCTTTATACTCTATAATTTATACACTAAATCATATATACTCTATATACTAAATCTTATATACTCTATAATATATACACTAAATTTTATATATTTTATAATGTGTATTCTATATTCTTTAGGATATGGTATAAGATATTAAAGTTTAGGTTCTTTAAGATATTTTTAATTATTTTTATATAAAATGTAATAGGATTTAAAATTTAAAAACAATTAAATGAAATCCCAAATTTTTTTTTCTTTCTAATTACACAAAGACCCCAAACCTCAAGTCCTCAACTAATTCTAAACTTTTTTTTTCCTTTCTCTTTTCTTTTTTTCTTTTCTTTTCTTTTCTTTTTCTTTTCTTTTTCTTTTTCTTTCTTTTCTTTTCTTTTTCTTTTCTTTCCTTACTTTCCTTCTTTTCTTCTTTCTTCCCGTGACTTCACCTTTTTTCCTTCTCTTTCTTCTTTGCCACTACCCAGCCACCAAACCCATTATCTTTCTTCTTTCCCACTGCATGCCCAGCCACCAGACCCACGCCTTCTCTCTTCTCCCTCTTTCTCCTCCCTCCTTCTCTTCCTCTTTTCTCCTCCCTCCTTCTCTTCCTCTTTTCTCCTTCTTTCCCACTGCCCAGCCACCAGACCCACGCCGATCTCTTCTCTCTCTTCGATCTACTGCCTTCGGCGACGGTCGGCGACGAGGCCAGCTCACCTCTAGTCTCCTCTTCCTTCCTCAATCCCTCACTGGCTTCAGCTGGGTATTTAGCGAAATTTCGAATATTTCGGCGAAATTTTTCGAAATTTGGTCGAATTAGTGTTAAAATTTCGGAACCCTTAAAAATCGAAATTTTCGGCGAAATTTCGCCGAAAATTTCGAAATTTAAACCCTTGTCTATAAGTACCCTTAATCCTAATTATTTTATTTTTCTCACAAAAAAAGAAAAGAAAATAAAAGTGACTATCATTGTTTATTGGGGGCGGATTCGTGATACTATATTTTTGACACAAGTTTTAACAAAAGTTTTTAATGAAACTTATTTCATATAGGATTTTAACGATCCGAACCGTCTATTTTTTTGTTCTTATTAAAAGTTCATTCCTACAAAAAATTAGGTAAATTAGAAACTATTTACCTACAAAAATTAAATAGTTAATATTGGTCAACAAAGTAAACACTTGAAATGTTAACCATTTAATCTTTGTAGGTAAATAATTTTCAATTTACTTAATTTTTCGCAAGAATGATTTTTTAATTAAGATTTAAAAAATAGACGGTTCAGATCGTTGAAATTTTATATGGAATAAGCCCCATTAAAAACTTGGGTCAAAACTTGTGTAAAAAATAATAGTGTCGTGGATCCATATCCCTATTTAATACAAAGTTACAAACATGAAACAACTACTTCTACATTCGTTTAGTGCCCTAGTGGTTAAAAATCAATAATCCCAGCTTAAGCTTAATTACTATTTTTATTTATTGATTTATATAATTATTTATATTTTAAGGTAATGGTTGGTAATAAAGTGAGGCCACGAAAATGAAACTTGCCAATAGGATTAAGGCCTGTAAGAACCCAATACCCACGTTTAGAATAATAATAATAGAGAGAATTTTCAATGTGCACGCAGCCAAAAAGTTGTTATTGTGTAGACAAAAATGTCCCAAGTCACACACCAGGGGCAAAATGGGAAAACGAAAAAGCCTCCCCGGGTCGCGATTTTCTTGTTATAGTCAGTAGTAAAGAAAGTAGTGAACAAGAAAGAAGAATACATAGAAGCAGGCGGCAGTTGCAGTCCAAAGCAACCAAACAAAACCAAACAAATTGATGAAAATAAAATAAATAAATTCTCAAGCACAAAAAAAAGAGGGGTTTGGAATTTGGGCTGAAGAAGCGTATAGATCTGGACTGGATCGGCGAGCGCCAATGCGTGGAGATGTGAGCGGAAGCAGCACGTCGGCCATGGCGGAGACGCAGTACGTGGCGGCGAAGACGTCGGTGTGGTGGGACATCGAGAACTGTCAGGTCCCGAGGGGCTGCGACACCAACGCCATCGCCCAGAACATAAGCTCCGCCCTCGTCAAGATGAACTACTGCGGCCCCGTCTCCATCTCCGCCTACGGCGACACCACTCGCATCCCCGCGTCTGTACAGCAATCGCTCTCCAGCACCGGCATCGCCCTCAACCACGTCCCTGCTGGTACTTTTTCTACTTTTTTATTTAATTTTTAATTTCTTAATTTAAAATTTTTAATCGTGCCCTAATTTTAAACCCTAGTCAACAGATTCCCAACTCTTTTGTGATTTGCGGTCTGCTTCTGATTTAATTTAATTTAGTTTTGCGATTGGTTGATATCTGGGTGGTTTTTTTTTTTTTTTTTTTTATACGATGATTTCAATTCTGTGTGTTTGACTTTAATTTAATGGTAGTCTAATGATCGAACACTACTTAGCCAAAAAAAGAAAAAAAAATTGGTGAAATCACTGGGTGTGCTGCTGTTAGTTGTTACCCATGTGAAAAACTATACCATTGCTTTGCTAATGGTTAGTAGAAAGTAGGAATTGAGTCATTTCTTGTTTCTACTTCAAGCACGTTGCTTTGCCACTTCCTTCTTAAATTCTCATTCCTCTCTTCTCTCCATCAATGGGGTGCTATTTGGGTATTGCTTAAATTGCTTCAGCAAAAACTTGTTTTGTTTATGCATAATTTGATCAATTTTGCTTCACATGGCATGTTTTCTCACCTAGATTAATCATATATTTCCTTCTTCATCTTCTTACTTGTCGCGTTTCCATTGTTGAATGTTTAGTTCTTGTGAATTCCCTCTCTGTTTGCTATCTCTCCTCGAAATGTTTATATTCTTTGTTCCTATCATCATCTTCATTGAGAGTTCATGGTCTTAAACAGGTGTGAAAGATGCAAGTGACAAGAAGATTCTAGTTGATATGCTGTTCTGGGCAGTAGATAACCCTGCTCCGGCCAATTATCTGCTTATTTCTGGAGACAGGGATTTCTCTAATGCTCTGCACCAGTTACGCATGAGAAGATATAATATTCTTCTGGCACAACCACAAAAAGCTTCCGCACCCCTCATTGCTGCAGCAAAGAGTGTATGGCTTTGGACGAGCCTCTCAGCTGGAGGGCCCCCACTTACAAGTGGTGAATCATCTCAGCTTGCTAATGGTAACCCGTCTTTTAACCCTGAAATGTCACAGCACTCGATGTCTGAAATGCTCCAGGCCAACCAACCGTTAGCTTATCCTGAACCTCATGCTATGGGAAATCAAAAGCCTTCTACCAATGGAAGGGTTGGTGATACTAAATATAAAGGGAGGTCCAATAGGAAAAACCCAAACCAACCTAACGTATCAAGAGCCTCAAGTGTGCCAGTTGGGATCCAAGACGACAAGAATAACAATTACCCTTACCAATCTGAACATACACAGGCAAAGCAATTTAAGAAAGCCCCACATGAATTCTTTGGTGTTAGTGAGTCTCTAGTCTCCACTAGTCGGTCTACTCCCAATTTCTACCCTGGAAATTCTGATCCTTCCGGCATTAATGGAAATAATTTCCTAGGCCCGCAAAACCAATATCCTCTTCCAATGATGCCGAACAACCTCTATATGCAACCTAATTTTGGACCGGATAATATGCTCCCTCCTAATTCTCACTGTCATGGTTTTCGGCCTAATCCTCCCAGACCTGATGGCCCTAGATTTTCTTCAGCGCCACCTGTGAATGTTCCTGATATTGGTAAGCTAAGTATCTCTGAGTACAGCAACTATGCACAAAATCCACCAAAGTTTGCTCATCATCGAACTGGAGAAGAGTTTAGACCAAGGTCTACTGAGTCACTAAATCCAGCTAGCCTAAATGTACCTCATAAAGGCCCTTATCAGCAGAGTGGCCAGGCGTTTCATCATGATTCTATGAACAACAGGTATACTGGTGGTTCTGAATATCTGCCTCCTCCATCCTCTACTGTTGCAAACAACACTTCTAGTAATGGTATCTGGGGAACTCAGGGCTGCGCACCACCCTCTGAATATGTTCAAGGCCTTATTGGTGTTATTTTACTAGCCTTAAACACCCTGAAAGTTGAAAAAATTATGCCTACTGAAGTAAACATTACTGATTGCATTCGTTGTGGAGATCCAAAACACCGCAACACGGATGTAAGGAAGGCCTTGGATTGTGCAATAGAGCAACAAATGGTAGTGAAGCAGAACCTGGGTGCACTTCAGTTGTATGTTGGTAAAAAGGACAGATTATGGAAGTGTGTGAACCTTATAGGTGGAAATGTTAATCAGTACTCTAAAGCCACATGGGATGCGATACAGAAATTTCTGAGTTCCTCAGATGGACGATTGGCAATAATGGCTTCTCAAAGCAGGTAAGTGTAAATTATAAATATTCAGCTACTTCGGCTTCCTGGAATGCTCAGTTCTGACCATGATTCTTGTTCATTATTTTTTCTATAGATATGAAGCAGCTATGATTGTGAGAAAAGCATGCTTAGAAGAGCGTCCTTTGGGTGATGTACTCCAGATCTTGAATATGATAGTCAGCATGAAGAAATGGATCATTCATCATCAGTCAGGATGGCAACCGATTACAATTAACCTTGCAGAGACTAAAGCTGAAATAGGTACCGAAGTTGGTACTTGATTTAATCAACAACTCTTTATGTGCAGATAAAGTGCTCTAAGATGGTTACAGCTGCAAGAATATTATCAGTTTATTAGACCTTGGTCAACCTGGTTTACTTTTTGAAAAAGAACAGTTATTAGAGTATATAAAGAACTAAGGGGGATGGAAACCTTTACATTGTGAACCAAGACTAGTTTTTTTTTTTTCTTTCTTTTTTTCTTCTGTTTTTCTCTTCCTTTTTCATTCATACTCTCCGGGGTACTTGATGAGCTTCTAAAGAATGTAGAAATGCTGTCAACGGAAGCTACCTATTACACTATCAAAGTTCTTACAAGCTGCCTATTTTGAGAAGTTTGTATCTGCATTGTGACGCTTTTCAAATCAATGGATCCTATGTTCTACCTAAAGCCTTGCTTCTACATCATGGAGTATGTCAGGAATGGCATCAGGAAGTGGTAATATCATGTTTCAGCATGTGAATGCGTAGGCAAGATTATGTAGCTGTGGAAAAGTTTAAGTTCTACCTGGACCAGGGCTTACATGATTATGTTGTGCAGACATTATGGTTCAACTCCCATGTAGATGAGCATTCTTGAAGACTAGTTCATGATGAAGTATATGAGACCTAGTGGATGGGTTCATGAGTTCCATGTTGGTTATTGCTTTAACATGGGGCCAAGTATTTTACGTAATTGAAGAGAAGAAAGTTCGAAGTGGAAAAAGCTTGAAGCAACTTCACAGTCATTGAAGCCGCATTTAGAAGTAATGCTCATTTAAGAAAACAAAGGTAAGTTGTCCTACAAAATTACAAATACATGCCTCTAGGTATGTGATTTCTGGAATCTGGTGTGGTTATAAATAGAATGTGCTCGGATGTTGCAAAGTAAATTTAGCTTAAGCTTGATGTATCCTATTTGAAACTGTTTACATTAAACTGTTTGTTGGGGAAAAAGATGTGTAATTGCTTGTTTCTTGCTATTCATCCTTTTATTAGTTGTTTGATAATTGCTTCTTTTCCTGCTATTCGTCATTTATATCATCTCTTTCTCTCTCTTGGTGTAAGAGAAAATATTAAAAAATTAAAACTAAAAATAGAAAAATAAAAGAGCAAAAGAAAGAAAGAGGGAGATGTTTAGCAGCGGTCCTACCCTCTCCCCACACCTTCAGCGGCTCTCTTTGTATCTCTCTCCCTCTCTCTCTCTCTCTGCTATAACCCGGTGTTGGAGTGGTGAGGGAGGCTGGCGACTTAACTGGCTTCCAGATCGGCGGTTGACAAACTTCAATATGGAGGCATCTTACTTTTAAGGGGAATTTTGCGTACTGTATCTCATCCCTCTAATTTTAGATTAAGCATTTGTGTCTTTCCATATTTATTTTTCAATTCATAAATTTATCTCACTTCCTAAAATTATGGGATTACAATTATTAGGTTGGAAATTAATTATTGAGAATAATTAATTAAATTTTAAATCGGATTTGGGCTTATAGTTATAATTGATATTTGGGTCAGACCTAAACAATGCTTAAAGTTGAAGTAAGTTGGATTTAGGCAAAGCCCAAAATAATAAATATGAGATATTTATATTATGGAAATATTAATTATAAATATATGTATATATGTATATTAGACTTGGTAAAATTAGTTTTTGGATAAAACTAAAAATCATAGTCTAATCAACCAAGTTTGACTTGACATTTTATTTTGGATAAATGTAAAATAAAATGACAATATCCAAACAACTCACTCCTACCTACATGGCTGGCCACTCTAGGGAATTTTAAGAAATTAGTTTCCTACTTACAATATAAATTAGAGTTATTTATCTCCTAAAAAAGTAAGTGTGAGTCCACATAAGGTTGACTCTTAAGTACGTTCTTTCACTTTCTTGTGAGTTTGAGAAAGAGCATAAAAGAGAGCAAACCTACACATAGGGAAGCCGGCCACCATAGAGAGAAAAGAGACTTGATTGGAAGCTAGCACTTTTGATCACCTCTCTAATCTACCTTGCTTAATCACTTCCTTGTGGACTATTTTTAGAGGCACGATACTTGTGGTGCTTTGGTGAATCGAACAGTAGAAGAAGCCACCATGGATAAAGATAGCTCCATTGATGAACAAAAGAAGGTATGTTTATATTATTATTCATTGTTTGAATTCTATATATGCATATGATCACATCCTAGGTTTTGAGTTTGATAAGAAAAATTTTAATTTATTATTTTCGTTGCGTTTTCTTATTATTAGAGTTAAATGCACCGTTGGTCCACTTACTTTCACATTTTTCCCAAGTTGGTCCACAATCTTTTTTTTGTACCAAATTGAACCACTTTCTTTTCAACGTTTACCTATTTAGTCCATTCTGTCAATTTTGTTATAAATTTTGTTAAAAAAAAAGGATAAAATGGTCTTTTCATATTAAATACATTTAATTCTATTTCTAATTTTAAAATATTAAAACTAAAAAAGAAAAAATAAATTTAAAATGCTTATTTTATTTTTATTTCTTCTCTCTTCCTTTATTTTTTCTTATTTCTTCTCCTTCTTGTCTGCAACTCTCTTCTCTCTTCTTTTTTCCTTTTCGTACAAGAATCATAAAAAGAGATATTTTATCTACAAAAGATTTGATTTGCAACATAAGAGGACTCAAATTGGAACTTACGTTTCTAGAAACATGTTTCTAGATTTTGACAGAATATGTAAACTAACATATATCTTTCTTCAAGCTTTCACTTAAAATTGGGAAGTTGATGATTGTAACTTTTCAATTTGCAATCTATGTTGCTTTGAAGCTTTCTTTAGATGGGAGAAAATTTCATTCATACCAAAATAAAAAAAGAAGACGATTTCTTCTCTGTTTTTGGCTGGTCTAATTTTTTGTCTAACTTGGTTGCTCCAACCCAACCCATTAAAATGGAAGCATATGCAGATCAACCCAATCCAATCAATTCTCTTGCCCCCTCCTCGTCCTCTGCCCACCAAAAAAAGAAAAAAAAAAGAAAGAAAAAAAAGGAGAGTTGTACAACACGGTGCTACTTTTACATTCAATTTCTTTTTCTTGTTGGTTGTCTCTCCATCTCCTTCATCATTATCATCATCTGCGACATGTCTCCCCAGCACAAATAAAAAATAAACCCAGCAACACAAAAAAATTAGCAACCCAGCAACCTAGCCCCAACCCCAGCACAAATAAAAAAGAAACCCAGCAACCCAGCCCCAACCCCGAGCAACCCACCAGTATAAGGAACAAAATCAAACCCAAAAACAGAAAAGAAAACCCAATCAGAGAGTGGGGGGGGGGGGGGGGGGAGAGAGAGAGCGAGAGAGAGAGAGAGAGAGAGAGATGAAGGAGGAGAAAGAAAAATGAGAGAGATGACGCTGGCTGACCTTGGATGATGTTGCCTGTGTCGGGATCAGCAATCGGTGAGGGAGACGGCGGTGGTGAAGAGTGGGGGTAGGTGGGGGAGGGAGGAGGGGGGATCTGCGATCTGGATTGTAGATCAACATCTTCTTGTTTTTTGTTTTAAATTTATTTTTTCTTTTTTAGTTTTAATATTTTAAAATTAGAAATAGAATTAAAAATTTATTTAATATGAAAAGACCATTTTATCCTTTTTTTTTAACAGAATTTATAACAAAATTGACGGAATAGACTAAATAGGTAAACGTCGAAAAGAAAGTGGTTCAATTTGGTACAAAAAAAAGATCGTGGACGAATTTGGGAAAAATGTGAAAGTAAGTGGACCAACAGTGCATTTAACTCTTATTATTATTATGATCAATCTCATAGTGTTATAATTTCTAACATCTCTCACCTTCCGTAAAGAAGGAGATGTATTAGGATAGAAACACTCGTAAAGTCTCTGGCCAGAACATTAGAGTCACACATATGTAAAGAAGGAGATGTATTAGGATAGAAAGATTCGTAAAGTCTCTTGCCAGAACATTAGAGTCACACATATAATTATATCCTATAATAAGTTTTGATATTAGTTCCATACCTAGGATGTAATCGGGACATAGATGAAAAAAGACCGTACTGTATTGTAATCATAACTGAATATGTTCGAGGCTAAATTCTATTTGGTTTGTGGGCCATAAACTATGGTTTGGTGTCAATATGGTCTGTAGAGACAAAAGAGCAATTAATTAGAAAGCGTTTCTAGATTAATTGTGATCATACTGCCAAATCGAATAAGAATCTAAAGGGCCACACACATACAAGTATATGGGGACCAAAAGGAAGGATGATACTGAGGATTAATATGTTCGATTATTTATCGCATCTATCATAATAGTTGGTATTGCCTAAGATTGGGAGTTGACACTTCTCAGTGGGTCACTTAGCCTAAATTGCTCTAGCGTGAGCTCATTTAACTGTGAGATACTAATGGGGACCGTGAAGCTCTAATGACTTAGTTACTAATTGATGAGGATAATTAGTAAGCCTATAAGTCAAGTGATTAATTTGGGATAATCACTTGACATAATCTTTTCTCAAATAGGATTAATTAGTTAATTAATCTACTTAGAGAGTAAGATTGAAAAGTCAAAACTTGGGCTTATTGACCCAAGGCTAAATTATTAATTATTAGAGAATAATTAATGTTATCTTATTAATTAATAAATGATTAATTAATTAATCTTAGTCCTAATCCAAACACTAATCTTATTGATTAAAGTGTTAATCATGTGATTAAGTATTGAGAATGACATATTGATCAAAGGGTTTTTGACTGTCATAAGTCACATGGGGTAAGTCATATAATATTAGAAAGTTTTGAGAAATAGTACAAATATGAGTTTTGTTCATTAAATATGAATAGACAAGATTGCAGGATATATGGCAAAGAGGAAAGAATGGATGGGTTGGATTAAAAAGCCATCACAGTATAAGGAGAAGCAAGGTGTGCCCGAAACCCTAAGGGAGGAAATCAACCCCTTGCCTCCTCCACTCACATATTCTCTTCTCTCTCTAATCCTCCATGAAAGCTTGAGAGAAAGAGATGGGTCTTGATAAACACATCTTCATAGCCATATCCTTAAACCTATATCATGAAAAGGTGATGATCTAGTAGCCAAGATCAACATTTTCTTTTCATCTTTCCTTCTCCCACACTTTGGTGTGGACTAGCTTTAGAGATATCACACTTGTGATCTTAAGCCTCTAGTCTAGATGAGTGTTCATCCTCTTGGTGGAGCCAAATCATGAAGATGGACATGCAAAAAAGACATCCTCATGGATGTGTGCAATTCTTGGGTTCTACGTACCCAAGATGATCGTCAAGGGTAATTTTTTGTCATAGCTATTCTTATTTTTCATGTCTCATCATACCTAAGCATCCTAGGGCTAAGGGAATAGGTGAATAAAATTGAAAAATCCACTATGCCTTCACACTTATAAATTGTTTATAGGATTACCCACCATTCCCTTAAGTTGATTCTTCATCTACGACAGTCACACAAAGAAAAGAATTTGCAAGCAATTGCCCAAAAGAGGAGAGCCACCAAAGTTAGGGGGGTTATTACTAATGAGGTGGATAGATATTTGTCTGATCCTATAGAAGGGGATGAAATTCCAAAATTTGATATTTTAAATTGGTGGAGAGTTAATAGGGCCGTCTCATACCCTATTTTGGGATCTATTGCAAGGGAGGTACTTTCTATCCCTGTGTCTAGAATAACTTCGGAATCTTTCTTTAGCACTAGTGGACATGTTTTTGATCCATTCCGTAGTTCATTGAGTCCTAAAATGGTGAGGCCTTGATTTGTACACAAAATTTGTTGAGGTCTTCTCATGTTGCTCTACATCCTTCACCAACCATTGAGGAGATGGAGTTTTGTGAAGCAATTGAGAAAGGTATAAACTTTTAATACATGTGGTTTTAGTATTTTTACAATTTAATTTTGTTGTTAAGAATAATTCTTTTATAATGTTTTTCTCTTTTACTGTTATGTAGAAATTTTGTCTACAAGTACAACTACTGGAAATAGTTCTATGTTGTCTCCTAGGCCTAGACAAGTCCCTAACAAGGCTTGACTTATTGTGTGGTATGTATAATGTATAATTAGATATTTAGTTAGATTAGAAAATGTTGATTTCATAATTTTCATTGACCAATTTAATCTTATTTGCATATTTTGTCAGTATGAAAGAGGGGAGGTGGTGCTGCCAAATGGAGTAGAACACTAGAACTTTGATTTGATTTCATAATTTCATTTTGGTCTTACTTTCAGAATTTGGACTGTAATGTTAACTTTGATTTCATGCTTTTTTTTTTTTTTTTCTTTTGGACGGTAATATTAAATTTGATTTCATGTTGCTTTTCTATTTTATTTTTATCTTTTGGACTGTAATCGTAATGTATTTATAGTTTCATTAAATTCTTAGTTGATGCATTGAACTTTCATCAATAGTTTAGGATGTTCTAGGCTTCAAAAATTGAGATTTTCAAATTTTTGGACATTTGGACTCTAAATGTTAAAATAGAAAGACAAAAAAAACAAGTGCTAGCCTAGCTAACCTGATTGAATCGACCGAACTGAACCGATAAGATTTAGCTATGTTTGGTTCGGTTCGGTTGTGAATAATTTTACTGGTGGAACCAAACTGATTCCTTGTAATAGGTTTGGTTTGCGGTTCAGCCCTAAAATCGAGCCGAACCGAACCGTGTGAACCACCCCTAGTTGAAAGTCAACCAAAAATAATGCACCCTTTTAAATTCTACAATACATAGAAAATAACGTACACATATTTTTATTCGAACAATTTGTCAATTCATTTATAGGTGATAAGTAACAAATATTTAATACATACAAAACAATTAAAAATGGTGACATGTACACTAATAAATGTCAATTAGCTGACATGGACACGTACCAAAAGTATCCAAAAGAGTTGAATCAAATTTTCAAAAGTTGTAATGGTAGAATCAATAAATCCCAATTAAGTTGACGAAGGAGTGCACCCTAATTATCTATAATTATTTATTTATTTATAATATTTTTTAATATATTTTTAGTTTTTGTTTTAATCCTTTGTAAGTTAGAAATAGAATTAAAGTTTTATTTAATATGAAATGACCAATTTATCCCTCATTTAGACATATTTTCTAACAAAAGTGACGAATTGTCCCACAATAATACAAAATGAAAGTTTTTGTTGTCCAATGACACAATCCGAAATATATATCCTCCAATGCAATATACACCAAAGTCTATGTCCTATTCATAAAATTTCCCTTTTCTTCATTTTTGGTACCTAAACTTTTACTTGTGTCCCAACATGATACCCAATCTTTTATTTATCTCAATTGAGTATCCAAACTTCTATTTGTGTCTAATAAGTACCTATTACCCTGGCCAAAAAAAAAAAGTACCTATTACAATTTTTTGTTAGTTTATTAACAGAAGCCTAATTGTATGGATGGCCATTCAAATCAAATTTAAAAAAAAAAAACGTTAAAAAAAAAAACTACCTACACCCAAACTCCCCACCCCAAATTGCAGACCCATCACTAATTAACTTGGTGGAAATTTGATCATATAAGCATAGTTTTCTATATTAGGCAATGCAAATTCTATTTCCCTCTTTACAGGATCGTGTGTGTGTGTGTGTTTGCATATGTTTAGAGAAGCAATGTAATCTCAAAATTGTTATGTAAAAACTGCAACGATTCTTATTGTCTCTAAATCTCAAGCAAAATTAATGGACCCTACAGTGAAGGGAGCACTTAATGTTTCAAAATCATGCGTAAAATTTACTACTATTAGGAGTGATTTTAACATCTTCTATGGCTTCAGTAATAATTTGTGGAAAACCTCTAGCCTCTGATGTGGTAGTTGATTAAACTTGGTATTCGGATCCACTTCTTTGTGAGAAATGCAAGGTACGTATTAATTTATGTTCCCATACTTATGCAAACACACCACTACAAAAAAAATAAGATCAAATTACAATTTAATACCTCATCTTTACATGTTGTTTCAACTTAGTACCCCAACTTTGAAAAATTGCAAAAAAGTACCTCAATTTTCATTTTGTGTCAAAATAGTACCTCTGTTAGTTTTTCTGTCAAATAACCCGTTATCTGCTAACGTGACAGAGGTATTTTCGTCTTTTTCTTCAAATTTTAAAAAATAATAATATTTTTAAAAACTTTTGAATAAAATTTTTTAAAAAAAAATTAAAACTTTTTAAAATTTAAAAAAAAAAAAACAAATTGGGGGGAGTTGGGCAGAGGGAGGGTCTGGGGTTTGGGTAAGGGGTGAGGGGGCTGGGTTGGGGTTGGGGTTGGGTAAGGTGGAGAAAGGGGCGACGAGACTGGGGGTGGGTCGGGCAGGGAGAGGGGGGATGATGGCTGGGGCGAGCTGGGATGGTTGGGGGAAGGCTGGGTGGGGGCGGGAAGGGGAGGGGATAGGGCTGGGTGGGGGAGGGGAGGGGCTGGGGTTGGGAGATGGGTGTGCGACGAAGCTGGGGCTAGGGGGAGGAATTTGCATAAATTCATCACCTAAAGACACTTGAAGCGACGAATTTGCATTTGTGTCGCCTAAACGCATACATGTTTGAGCAACAACAAATTTCGTCGCCTAAGGTGACTTTAGGCGACGAAAATTTAGGTTTGTCGCCTAAGGTGACTTTGGGCGACTAAAAAATATTGTCGCCTAAGGTCATGCGCAAAATGATTCATATGCCATGCTTTAGGCGACGAATCTACGTCACCCAAAGTCTCATTATGTGACGAAATCCCTAATTCGTCGCCTAATGAGACTTTGGGTGTTGAATCTACTTCGTCGCCCAAAGGATCTACTTCGTCGCCCAAAGAATCTACTTTGGGTGACGGAAAATATCGTCGCCTAAGATCATGCGCTAAAATGATGAATAGGCCATACTTTAGGCGACAAATATTAGGATTCGTCACCCAAAGCTTTCTTCAGCGATGAAATCTTATCTTCGTCGCCTAAGGGGGCTTTGGGTGATGAATATACTTCTTCGCCCAAAGACTCCTTAGGCGACGAAATCTTATACTTCGTCGCCCAAAGTCCCAGTGCTATTTGTGTACATATTTATGTATGTAATAGCATACGATGCGATCTTGTTTCCAACGATCCGAACCATTCATTTTTTAGCCCCAGACTTAAAGATCCTTCATGCAAAAATTAGCTCAATCGAAGATGTAGAAGTTAGGTAACGGTGATCGAACTTATGAACGATCGTTAATTTTCTAATACCAATCAAACAAGTAGATGAATTCTGATTTGGCCAATTTTTTGCAAGGATGATCTTTGATTATGAGCATAAAAAATGAACGACTTCGATCGTTGAAATCACATTGTGGTATTCATGATTGTTGGAACAACAAGGTTTCAACAAAATAGTTAATACAATTGTACTCTTCAAGTTTATTTATATGTAGAAGCTCATATCTCTACTTTTTTTTCAACGATCCGAATCGTTCATTTTTTATTCCTCCACTGAAAGATCATCCATACAAAAAATTATCTCAATCGGAGATGTAAAAATTAGGTTTAAGGTTTAGGGTGTATGAACAATCGTGGCTTTCATAATGATAATCAAACAGCTAGATGAATTCCGATTAGGCCAACTTTCACAAGGATGATGTTTGAGTATGAACATAGAACATGAACGGCTCTGATCGTTGAAATCACGTTGTGGTCCTCACAATTATCATTACGACAAGGTTCGAACGAAAGAGTTATTAGAATTTTATTCTTCAAGTGTCAAAACCTTTCATTTATATGTGGAAGCTCACAGCTCGATCGTGTTTTCAACGATCCAAACAGTTCATTTTTTAGTACACCACTCAGAGATCATCCATACAAAAAATGACCCCAATCAGAAATGTAGAAGTTAGGTATTAGAGCTTGAAGCAATGGACGCTATTATTTTAATCACTTTAGGCAACAAAATGAGCAGGTTCATCGCTTAAAGAGGCTTTAGGCGACGAAATGTGTCATCGCCTAAAGTGTGAAATTTTGGCGGGGCTTAATGGCGACCTAAAATTTCACACTTTAGGCGACGAAAACATTTCGTCTCCTAAAGCCTCTTTAGGCGACAACATGAGCAATTCGTCGCATAAATAGACTTTAGGTGACGCAATGTCTTCGTCACCTAAAGTGTTCGGGATTTAATCCCTTTTTTCCTTCTTTTTTGCTGTTTCTGAACACTCATCTTCTCATTTCTCTCCATCTCTCATTTCCTAGCCACCCTCTCGATCTCCATCTCTGATCTCTCTAATCGAAACCCAGCCACCCCCCTCTTCGAGCACCCTCCTCTCTTTCTCTCTCATCGGAACCCACCCCACCCCACCTCTCTGATCTCCTCCTCTCTTTCTCTCTCACTGAAACCCACCCCACCCCACCTCCCGATCTCCTCTTCTCTTTCTCTCTCACGAAACCCACCCCACCCTCCTCCCGATCTCCTCCTCCCTTTCTCTCTCACGAAACCCACCTCGGTCACCCCAAAACCCAGAAATCTCACCCAGAAAACCCACCAAGAAATCCCACCTGAAACCCATATTATTAATTGGTATTTTTTTTCTTTTTTTTTTATGTGGATTTTCTATTTTTTTGGTTTTTAATATTGTGAATTTTGCATTTGTAGGATTGTGGATTATATTTATTGGGGATTTGCAGGCTTGTGGATTTTGTGCTTTTTTTGGTAATTAATTTATTTTGTGGATTTTTTTTTGTGGGTTTTATGTTTTTTATTAGCTATTATATTTTGTTGGTTTTTAATTTCCTTGATTGCTTTGTAGGAATATTCTCGTGCGAGGAAAATTTGATTTGACAAATTTCGGAGTTTCGAGGTAAAATTTATTATGTTAATTAGTTTGACATTTTGACATTTTATTTAATGTTCTCATTAGTTTAATTATTAAATTGTAAAATTAGATTAATTAATTATTTATTATAAATTTTATAATTTAGTTTGTATTTTAAATTTAGTTAAATTGTAAAACTTAGGTGTATTTTGAAATTACATTTATTTATTAAATATATATTCTTGGGGCTAGAAATATAAATATTCTTGAGTAATTCCCGGAGATCTCTTGATATTTATTTAGATATCTATATATTAAACTAGTTGTGCGAAGTTATCAGTGAATAACTCCGACCAATGCGTTCAACTTGAATACACCTTAGACCCGTTCGAGATTCTGTTGGACGTGCATGGACGCAATGCGTGACTGCGCTCCAATATTGATTCTTAAATTGTCCAATTTATCTATGGACAGTTTGGGAGTGCATAATTATGTGTTGTTGTTAGCGGTTCACATAACGAGGTTTTGATCAAGGGAATTTTGGTGGCGTCTCCTAATGTTCTTCGAGTGCATACTAGATATTGATTTTTAATATCTACGTCGTGCACTTGGAGAACCATAGGGAGATGTTGCCGAAATTTTCCCTGATCGAATCCAAGTCACGCGAACCACGAACCACGAACCACTAACCACAACACATAATTATGCATTCTTGAATGAGATAGGGTTCTTACCGGAGGCATAAGGAGACGAGAAGAGCGACGCATCTTTTGTCTAATTGTCATATAATATGGAAACGTGCATTATGGATCGACAGTGGATACATAATCCGAATCGTGTTAGTGAAGAATATTTAGATGGATTGAGCCGTTTATTAAAGTTGCACAGAAACATGTCAATGCTCGGGGTCTTGTAAAGTGTCCGTGCCGGAAATGTAACAACGGTTACTCGAATACGTTACATGAAGTACAATTAATGTCATTTGTTAGACAATGGGATGTCAGACAATTATACGACATGGTATCATCATGGTGAATCGATGGTGGCTGCTTCGACTTCCTCGGATGCCCAGAAAAGGAAGCAACCTACGAAATCTGTTGATGCATCGCTCAATCACGAAGTCAATGATGATGATACAGAGAGCGATAGTATGGATGAACATGATGGGTTTCCCGAAGTCCAAAGAGAAGAGTTTGATAAGTATGAGAGATTGTTGAATCAAGCCCAGCGTGAATTGTACCCTGGTTGTGAAGTGTTTTTGGTGCTAACTGCCGTTGTGGAGTTGATGCATTGGAAAGTTCTAAATTAACATTCGAATCAAAGTTATGATCAATTAATGAGGATTTTGAAACAGATGCTTCCAAAGAACAATCATATACCTGAAACTCATTATCAGGCGAATAAGGTGTTGAAAGATCTTGGGTTGGGTATGAAAAAATTCACGCCTGCAAGAATGATTGTGCATTGTTTTACACAGAAAACGAAGGAAGGGATAAATGCTCTGTGTGCAATGAGTCGAGATATCATAAGAAGTCTAGACATGGTAAGAAAAACATTCCGAGAAAGGTGTTGCGTTATTTTCTCCTCAAGCCAAGATTGCAATGATTGTATATGTAAACACATACTGCTAGTGACATGAGATGACACAAGGATAAGCGGGTTGATGACGATGTGATGAAACATCCTGCAGATGGAAGCGCATGAAAATAATTTGATAAAATGTATCCCGATTTTGCAGCAAAACCTCTAAATTTTAGAATAGGACTCGCGTCATATGGATTTAATCCATATGGGAATATGAGCACATCCCACAACACTTGTCTGGTCGTTGTGGTTCCTTATAATCTGCCTCCTTGGAGGTGCATGGAAAAGGAATTTACAATGATGTCGCTATTAATTACGAGGCCGCAATCTCCTGACAAGGAGATCGATGTGTATTTGCAGCTGTTGATTGAAGAGTTGAAAGACTTGTAGCAAAACAGTGTGTTGACATATGATAAGTCGATTGACAAAATGTTTACCTTGCATGCAGCAATCATGTGGACAATTAATGATTTTCCAGCTTATGAGAATTTGTCAGGCTACAGCACAAAGAGTTATAGGGCATGTCTGGTTTGTATGTAGGATACGACAGCTGCTTGACACAGTGGGAAAATATGTTATATGGGCCACCGACGATGGTTGTCGGATAGTCATGATAGGCGTATAGAAACAGACTCTTTTGATGAAAAAACATAGATGAGAGGGAGACCTAAAGAACTTACAGGATGAAATCTTGAGTCAATTGAACAACATAGAATTTGGTCGGATTGGCAAACACCCCGATAACAAGCAAAGAAATATGCCGAGGCCACTTCAATATCTCAATTAGGCATCGAGGGGACAATTTTATGCATCGAGGGAAAATCAAAGGACACCATTAAGGCTCGACAAGGTTTGCAAGAAATGGACATATAAAGACATTTGTGGTTAGAGAAGAAGGGTGACAAAATTCGAAAGAATCATCCATTCTTTGCAATGAAGCCCGGGGCTAAGAAAGAATTTTTTAAAGTTTCTTGCATCTGTCAAATTTTCGGATGGATACGCGGCTAATATCTCACGAAATGTGAAAATCGACCCGGGCAAAATATCGGGACTGAAGACTCACGATTGTCATGTGTTATTACAACGACTTATCCCGGTCGATATTTAGGGGGTTTTTCCCGAAAAGGTTGTTGAACCGATTATTACTTTGTCGAATTTCTTTCGCCAAGTCGTTGTGTGTGTCAGATGTGGAGATGTTGAAGGATGAGATTGTGTATATCCTGTGCAAATTCAAGCAAATTTTTCCACCGGTCTTTTTTAATATAATGATTCACTTGCTGATATATTTTTCGTGTGAGGCAACTTTTGCTGGCCCAGTCAGTTATCGGTGGATGTACCCAATAGAAAGGTAACACTTCCTAAATCCTTATGTTAATATTCTTTAAGTTTAGTTTACTTTTTAATTAAAAAAATTTGTCTTACTATGTACTTGCATATTGCAAAATGCTGGGCATGTACAAAAGGTACGTCCTGAACAGGGCATGGCCTAAAGGCTCCATAGCGGAGGAATACATTGACAATGAATCTCTCACTTATTGTGCAATGTATCTCCATAATGTTGAGACATCATTCAATAGGCTCGATCGCAACGACTACGGTGGTATCAGAAATGAGACACTTTCTATATTTTCTAGCTCAACCCACACGACATTTTGGCGCCCATACATATGAGGTCTCGAAAGCCGACATGAAGGTAATGCATTGGTTGATACTTAATAATTACGACGAAGTTGTATTATTGCTCGAAGAACATGAGGAACTGATGAAGCACGACTATCCTTCGAAGCTAGAAGAAAAGCACAAAGAATTGTTTCCATAATGGTTTAAGACACATGTAAGTGATTAATGTATATGTTTATTAATATGCATGATTGTTTGTAATCGTTTTGGTAATATCAATAATTATATTGTCCTTTAACAAATGCAAAAGTTGAAAGATGATCATTTTCCCTTGTACAACAAAGAGTTAATGGCTTTGGCGACTGGCGTTCTTAAGGTTGAAACATACTCTGGATATATTGTAAATGGAGTTAAGTTTTTGGTTGCGGAACCAGGTGATAATTTGATCATTCAAAATAGTAGGGTTTGTGTGTCGGGGAACTGCAACACTACCACAATGAATTTCTATAAAAAGCTGACGAGTGTACATCAAGTATTGTACAAAGAACGCTATGAAGTTGTGTTATTTAAGTGTGATTGGTTTAATATTTACCCGCTAAATATTAAGCGCGATTATGACTTAATATCTGTGAACACAAACACTCGGTAGTATGAGGATGATCCCTATATTCTTGCTGCCATAGCGACACCAGTATTTTATTTAGATGATCCTAAGGCAGGTGAGGGTTGAAAATAGTTCAAAAGATTCATAATCGAAACATATGAGATATTTCAGAAAAGGAAAATTAGGATGACAAGGCCTACCAAGAGGATTCATCTTCGAACACCCCTAACTCATGCGTCGCTCACAACAATGATGATATCATACACCAAGTCGAGATTCATGACGTTCCTCCTACTGAGATTGATGCCGTAACAATTGATCTCAGACCTCTTATGTGAATTGATGTTGATGATTTGATCGATGATGATGATGATGATGGTAACGATGGTGATGGCCGGTATCGATGATGATGATCAAGTGGTGTATTTAAGTACCTCAGACAATGAAGAAATTAGTATTTCTAGTGATAATAATAATGATTCAGATTAGTAAGTCATTACTTTGATTTGTTATTTATATCTCTTAAGTTCATATATTTAAATGGTAATTAATATATTTTTTACTAATATAAATATTTATTGAATTATGTAGATGTATCCCATGATGATAATGAGAGCACAAGGATCTATGTCTACGCAATCTGTCTAGGACTAGCCCAAGGTCAAGGTCAAGCTCGAGGTTGCCTCAAACCCCATTCTACCGTCGATGCCTGACTCAAGTATTGGGTCAGCTCCTGTGCCACAGAGGGCTCGCCGAGCCCACAGCAGACGTGGTTAGGTCAATGATGCAACCAACTTATCATCGTCGCAACCCGAACAAGGCAAGAGAAATGTTCATACCGATTGTGTTTAGATTCAACTGTATTTAGAGGTTCTAAGATTAAAGTGATTATAATTGTTATATTTGCTTTTGTAGGTAGCAAAGCGACGAGGGGGCCATGTAGAGGGTTGAAATCGTCAAAAATCACACGTACGACGAAGACGACGATTACCATTATGTGCGCGGATGGTCAACGATGACCGGCCGACCCAGAGACCCACAGTATGTTCGTGCACAATGTTGGGGCGTTTATTCGTGATCACTGCCTCATGATTACAGCCAAATGGAAAGATGTTGATCCCGCCCAAAAGAGAGAATCAGGACCTTAATCTCAATGAGTATAGTTCGATTAATACAAATTTATGAATTTGATTAATCCTAACAACATAATATTTATTCTTTTTAGGTAAACTTTAAGGTGTGGGAGGATGCCAACACATTAAAGTATTTGGATGATATATATATATATGTTAGAGTAATAAGTTCAAGGAGTGAAAGCACGAGCTGCACTTGTACTACAAGAGGTGGATGTCGCCAATTGAGACATTGGCCAACCCCCCTGAGGAGATGACAGATCAGCTTGATCAATGGCAGTATATGTGCACGGAGTTCGAGTCTCTTACGTTTTTGGTACGTTATATCATTTTAAGACTTCAAAATATTATTTTCTTTTGTTATTCCATTTTTTTATTGTATATGCATTAGCATATTTACAATTTGTCTCATATTTAACAGAAGAAGTCGACCGCCAATGTGAAAAACCGGAAAGCGCCGGCAAGGATTGAACATCATGGTGGTTCGAGGCCCATCAGTTGTCGGTTGGAGGAGCGACATCGGGTACTTCGTTATTTAATTTAATTTAATACATATATATTTGTTAATATTGTTTAATTTTTGACAACATTATTTTTTGTTTAGGCGGCTTCACAATTCCCAGAGATCGACACCTACGAGGATGTTTATTGCAATCATGGCGGTAGTGATGCTGCTAGGGCAATGCACGTTAGTTTTTTATCTTTTAATTTTTTTCACAATTTTTTTATATTTATACTTAATTTCTTAATTTCTACCTTGTGTATCTAGTTTTGAAGGCTGAGATGGTGGCCAAGAAGGTGAGGTATTTGGATGAAGCGGCCAACCAGCTCCCTCCTGATACTCTGTTGGAGTCAATCCAACCTGATCCCAATGCCGACCTGCGTATTTTGATGGACACACTCGGTGTTAGGCCCAGTAAGGAGATATGGGACATGAGATATGAGAGGATTCGTGACGTGAGTACATCATCCTCGTCTTCTTCTCAGCGATCTGTAGCCATCGCCAATCTAACCACTCGATTGAAGCAGATGCAGCATCAGCTAAATTCCGAAAAAGAGACTCGTGAGGCACAGGTGCAGACACATGTGAGTCAAATGCAGGCACAGATGTAGGCGAAGTTCACCCAGTACTTACCTGGCTTTATCGCGTCTACGCCGCTTATGCCGCCAAGAAGGGATTCCATTGATGCTGACGACTTAGATTGACCATTAGGGTCATATATTAGTTATATATCATTTGTACATATATAATTTGAATATAATTATGAATTTTTTGCTAATTTGTGTTAGTATAAATTTATTAAATAAATTTTATGTTATATTATATAGTTTTCGGATTAAAAGGTAAAATAAATGGTAAAAATAAAAAATAAAAACCTTGGGCGACGAATATTTTCCGTCGCCTAAAACCACTTTAGGCGACAAAGGCATGATGTCACTTTAGGCGACGAAAATGAATATATCTTCATCGCCTAAAGTGGTTTTAGGCAATTGATATTATTTGTTGCCTAAAACCACGTTTTGTTGCCTAAATGTACCCTTTAGGCGAAGAATTTCAAGATTTCGTCGCCTAAAGTCTTGAGCGACTAACTTTGGCTGACAAAATTTGGGCAACGAATATTCGTCGACTAAACTCTTGGGTGACGAAAGCATGTTTTGGGCGACGAATTATTTTCGTCGCCTAAACTGTTTTTTTTTTTTTTTTTTGTAGTGTAGCTGCACACACGCACATACGATCTTGTAAAGAGGGAAATAGAATGGGAACATTAATTTTTATTTATATATATATGTATGTATAATCAAGAAGTTTAATTTTGAAATTTTCCACGAAATTTCATTTTTTGGAGGGGAGGAATTTTACAACAATTCCATAAGTTTCTTGGAATGATTTTGATTATTTCACGAAATTTCGCTTGCTTCCAACTTGCAAACACTACAAGAAAAATAACATACGACAACATCAACTTAACAACGTGCATTAAAAGCATGTTGTCGAATTTATGTATTGACAACGTGCTTGCAATGCACGTTGTCAAAGTATGACTTAAGTATAGTTTAACAACGTGCACTCAGTGCACGTTGCTAAATATTATGTATCGCAACGTTCGTCCGCATGTTGCGGTTTTCATTACAGACAACAACATTCTCCTCACGTTGTTGAATCCAACTAGTTCAAAACAGAGCCAAATAAATTTTTTTGTCTTAATGTTAATTTCCCAGAAGACCCAAGCCCTAGGCCTTTTCACGCCTCTCCTCTTTCTCCCCATTCTCTGTCTCCCTCTCTTCCTTCCTCTCTGCCTCACCTCTTTGCCATTCTAAATCGTCACTGGAAGCCCAAATAGGGAAGCTCGTTGAATGTTTCTCTATATCTTTAAAACTCATCGCCCTGACTGATTTGGGTTTCGATTTGGGTTTTTTTTTATTTGCTTATTTAGGATTTCATACAATGAAGCTCTGAGTTACGTCCTTTTCTTTCGTCAATTCTTTTTTCTTCAGAACAATTGGTGAGTTCTTCTTCAAACTCTAACCTCATAATTTTTGTTACTTTATAGTTGGTTGGGATTTTGATTACAGTGAGATTAGGGCTTGCATGTAGAGGTCGAAATTAAATCACCCCTTTCGAAGATTCTAATTAGGGATTCAATGTTATTTGTCTAATTCTACCTTTCAATGTTTGCTTGCAATTCTCTGAGTTGGTTCAATGGTGACAACGATTGGGTTAGTTTTTTTATTTTTTTATTTTTTCAATTTTTCAATTTTTCCTTTGATTATCATTTTAGAATTTCAGTTTATCATTGGGGTTTTGATTTTTTTTTTCCCCAATCTCTCTATGAAATTTAGAAACAGGGCTTTTTTTTTTTTTTTCCTAGGTCAAAGAGAAATATGGCTTAAAGCTTGTGTTAGGAACAAATTTGTGCCAATATATATATATATATGTCCCAGTTTATATATGATATTTATTTATTTATTAGTGTAGAACTGCTTCTCCCGTCTCTAAGAGACTTATGTTTGTGTTTGAGCTAGGTCTCCAAACGGTGTTAGTATTTCAAAATTATGCCAACCATATATTCTGGTAAGTTGCATGGTTCTAAACTGTTAAGATGGCACATATGTGATGATATGGTTTAAACTAGCCGTTGTGAGATCAACGAGTGAATGATTCCATGATGGCTTACATTGGTCATGCCATGTGGGGATTTGAAACTTGGAATATTCTAACATGAGTTGCCAACACACAAGGCTGGATGGTAACTGCAGCAGTTTATGTTTATTCAAGAAGGAAGGTTGATAATTTGGCATCAAAGGTTTGTTTTTGTTCCTTAACTTATATCTGATGTCCTTTGACAATAATTGTTTATTTTTCTTGTCTTTTGTATCATAGAACTATTAGGATATTTGATTAGCTTCACCTAGTTTTATAAAATTGTTCCAATTGCATGTTCATATCAATGTTCTCTAACTAAATTGTTCAGCTCAAACTAGACAATAGATTCATCTTCATTTCAAAATAATGCCTTACCCATCTTCTTTTCTTACTGTCATTACCATCTATCATAATGTTCACAAAAGGACTTGATTTCTCTAATTCCCTCCGAACACCTGAAGACACCACTTCATTTTTCCATTTCTTTTGACCTTCACTTGTTCATGCTGCATTGCAGAGAAGAGATGTGTAGTAATGTCCTCTTAAGTGTCAAAGGATGCCCAAAGATTCATTTATATTTTAGTAAACTTAGCAACACTAAGTAAACCCACTTAGAGATGGAAAAAAGATTCCACTTTTGCATTACATGCTCTATTTATCTCTTCCACTTTTTTTTTTTTTATTTGTGCATTTGTATCTTTCCTCATATGAATATAAAGATAAGAACTTTCTGAACAAACACTTACTAATATGTTGTATCAACATTGAAGATTTTTTTTTCTTTGTGCTTTCTCAATTTTTTTAATGTACTGTGTTCCCAAATGGGTTCTTGACTTCTTGAAAAGTACAATTTCAAGCCAGTACCCACCTCCATATCTCATACTTTATTCACGTACTTGTAGTCTTTCTGATGACTTTACTTTGTTTTCTTGAAGTTTTCGAGGAATATTGATCTAGTCTATGGAGGAGGCAGCATAGGCCTAATGGGTTTGGTTTCACAAGCAGTTCATGATGGTGGTTGACATGTTATTGGGTATGTTTTTGCTCTTAATTATCAAATCTCAGATGACAAAGGAATTAAATAGGCTGACAAACAAAGAGATTAAGAAACAATTAATAAGTGAGTTGGGACTCTTGTTATGTTTGGTTTTGTTGTCCATTACAACTGATTTTGTCATGTTATTGTCTCTCTAAAGAGTTATTCCCAAGACGTTCCTATGCCCAGATAAAGTCCTTGAACTTTTCCTGTCGGAAAGAAAAATAATAATTCTAGTTTATTTTGTGTGTGACACTTATACACATATATATGTATGTATATGTATGTATCACAATTTATTGGGATTTAAATTAATGTTTAATTCTTTTCTACCTCTTTCTTTCTTTTCAATCTTTTGTTTGTTTGTTTGTTTGTTTTTTTTTTTTGGAGTGGGGGTGGGGATGATGTGAGCACTTTAAGCTACTTTTATGTACATTTGAGTAATTGGCACTAGCCCACTATTATGTACATTTCTGGGTCTCTAGCGGTGTCTCTAATTTCTTTTTCTTTATATCAGTTTTATATGATCACTTGAAATATAAAGTATTCTTCTTCTTGTGTTTTACTGTCTTGTCTTACTCTCTAATTTTAATTGATTGGTTGTTATGTTTTTGTTTAGGGTTTGTCATTACTGGTCCAATTGGGAAGGAGCTTGCTAATGCCATCCTTTAAGTGTTACCCTCAAAGGACAGTTCATGTTTTAGATAATAGATGTAGTTTGTCTTAGAATTTAACTAAGTGTTGATTTAATACATGCGGTGGTTGTGCATAAGATGGATGGACATGAAGGGCGATGATAGTTTGTAATTTATATGCTATAATTTCCAGTTTGCTAGTATTGTAACTTGTATCAAACTTCATTTTTCATGTTTTTGGAATTTTATATAGGTTGTAGAAGTAATGAAGAAATAAATTTGATGTTGATATCTTCTATCAAATGAGTGGAAAGATAAATTTGATGAAAGAAATGTTGAATTAGCTATTAATGTAAGGAAAGTTATTTCTTTGGAAATTGAGAAAAAAAAAAAAGTTCAAACAAATGGCAAGCTCCTTATGAGGGTTGTCATTTGGGCACCCATTTTTTTTATATAATATGAATAATATACTAAAACGTGCATTGCGTGTTGTTAAAAATGAAAGGACAACGTGCGCACGTTGTTAAACAATATTTTCAACAACGTGCCGCATGTTGTCTATACCATTTAACAACACACTTTTGATCCTTCTACAACGCGCAATGCACGTTGTTAAAAGTCAAAAACTTTTAACGGCATGTCGTTCGACAACGTGCAGACGCACGTTGTCAATACCCTTTAACAACGTGCATTGCATGTTGTTAAAGGCCTTTTTTCTTGTAGTGAAATCTAGCACAATTTCGCGAGAAATTGTCGAAATTTCATTTTTTCACCATTTTAGTAACATTTTGGTCGTTATTTGAAACCCATTATTTTAGCAGAGAAGAATGTTAAATTTTGAGAAGTACCAATAAGTGATCGGAAGCAATGAAGATCGAAAGTATTAGCTTGGAGGAGTTCAATGCCGTAACAACCCGATATCGGAGACAATTGATGAGAAATGCCGTGCATTGAGTGCCACAAGCTTGCAACCCTCAAGCTATCATTCGTGTCCTGGGCGTCCTCAGAAACAAGCTTTCACCCAGGTTATGTCTTACCCATATAAACAAGGTAAGAAGGGAAAGGAAACCCTCGGATGAAGATAAAATCTCCCAATTAGTGATCATAGGCGGTCGGCTGCCGACCTATAGTCCTCAAATCCAGAGGAGAACGAGACCCCACTCAAGCAATTTTCCTGAGAAAATAAAAATCAAAGAGAGAGGGTGAGGTCGCGAGAGGAAGAAGAAGAAAGAAGAAAAAAAGAAAGAGAAAGGTGAGGGGAAAAAAAGTAATAAAAAAAATAATTTGTTTTTTTTTTTTATTTAATCTATGTCATTCATTAGATCTAAATATCTGATCAAACTATCTAAGGGCCAAAATTTTACACCTGAGCCTGGCCCTCTAAATAACATTAATAATTGTAATCATCCAATATGAAATCCATTCAAATAAATTCCCAAAATGTTTTTAAATAAAAACAAATAATGGAAAAAAATTTAAAAATTTTCCCAACTCCCAAATAAAATTCAGGGATAATTAAAAAAAATTTCGGAACCCACAATAATTTGATGATGCTGAAGACAATTTTGAACTTACTAGAAACTCTATGTGGTATTGACTACTTATTTAATTCATTATTTGATATTGTAATATAAATAAATTTGAGGTGTTATTAATTATTAATTAGTGACTTATTTTTTTAACAGTATTTGTCTCCCACGCGCATTATATTCACATTGTATTACATGAAACCTAATATATAATTTGATTTCTTTAATATTTTTTATCTATGTAGTAGATAATATGTTAAATAAACATATGTTAAAATTTCACTACAACAGAAAAAACTTTTCATGACATGCAAAACATGTCATGGAAAACATTCATGACGTCAATAGAACGCCGCAACAAATGCTGGAGATGCGGCTGTCATAAAAACACGGATTAATTTATGACATCTAGTTCACGTCGTCTAAAGCCTATTTCCATGACACCAAAGACATGTCATCGTTTCCTTTAAGATGACGTCTGTTAGTTGTCATTGAATATTTATTTGATGACACATAATGGATGCCCTGAAAACTTTTGAATATTAAATGGCATTTGGTAAATGCCATCTAAAAATTTTAGATGACATGAGAAAAACGCCGTTAATATCTATTACTCTTTAATGACATCTGGTAAATGTCATCCAAAGATTTTTTTTATGACATTTCTTCTGTGCCATTAAAAATATTTGACGACAGATAGAGAATGCCATATAAACATCTTTTAAGACATTAAATAAACATCATCGATTAATATTTTAATTTTTTTTTAATATTAATACAATTGTTTTACATATATTTCTTTTCAATGTAAAATTAAACCAAGAAAAAAAAAACCATATATTCATTCATCATAAACAAAAAAACTAAGTTCAAAAGATATTCATGAAATTAAATAACCAAAGTATTTATACATAAAATGTCATTCAATCTAATAAATCTTAATACTTCTATTTAGTCCAAAGGAAAGTTAATACATGATGAGGTACTTAAAACAAAGTGATAGATAGCTAAGCCCAAAATGTGCAAAAAGTGATGAATCATGTGCTATTTGAAGAGCTTGATACTTGTTACTCAAAAATGTCATCACAATACTTTCATGCCTCTTTTTACCTGCAATAAAAAAGAGTACATATTAAGTTTCATAAGTTACATTAATGTTATATTTTACACATTCCGGCCAACTGCTATTCTAGAATATATCTTGATAAATAACAAAGTACAAAGATGCCTTGAGAGTGGATGCATATATCTCATAATGTTGGTTTCCTCCTTCCAAGAAATAACCAATAATTGTTTAAATCTTTGGGTAGTCTACGACTTATATGAAGAAAGTCTTCCTTGGGCCAACCTACCTTTCAAGCCCTCCATGCATGGATCATGATGCATCCCCCAGTCCCCACCTATCATTAACACTTTGTCTGTATCTCAACGCGTAGATCCAAAAGAAACCTGAGTCAATTCAGAAAATGTAGAAAAATCGAACGTGGACTCTGCTCGATCTGGTACAAAGACTACAATACGTGCTAATATAGTCCTATATATATATATATATATATGCAAGTTGCTCACAGTTACACATATGGTTATATATTAATCAAGGATTAACACCATTTTGCTCCCCAGACTATAACACTTGTATCAGTTTGCTCCCCAGACTTCTAATTTGAAAAATTAAAGACTCTGACTTTTTCAATTTTGCCAATTGAGGTTATTTCGTCAATTTACACATTTTTTATTCAAATCTTTGAAGGCAAAATGGTCCCTTCCATTTAGATCTTATCATTTTTTCCTCATGCATCATTTTTCCTCTTTTATTTCTCGCTAAATTCTGGTTGATCATCTCGACATTTTAAATGAAAAATGTATAAATTGACGGAATAACCTCAATTGGCAAAATTGAAAAAGTCTAGGTCCTTAATTTTCCAAATTAGAAGTGTGAGGAGCAAACTGATACATGTGTAATAGTTTGGGGAGCAAAATGGCATTAATCCCTATTAATCAAGCTAGGTTACTCTCATCCAAGGAATAAAATTTCAGATTTCGAGGAAATTTCGACAGAAATTTCGAAGATTTTTAAATTTCGACTGAAATTAGATGGAAATGACGGAAATTGTTATCAAAATACGAAAATTTTGAATAAAACTTTACCATATGTTTATTTAATATATTATCTACTATATTAATAAAAAAACATTGAAGAAATACTACAACAAATATGGGTATTTGCAACCTAACTTTATAACATTTATTTTGGAAATGCTGTAAAATGTTAACAATTACAACATTTTGTTAATAAAACGCTGCCTAACTCTGTTATGTGGGAGCAACCCCGTGTTTTCCTCATTTACAGCGGCTTCCACACGCTACATAACAAAACCTCAATCTTTATTTTTTTTGCCCAGCACAAAACCCTCGTTTAGTCTTTCACTGCCTCTTCCCTCTTCACTCTCGATCTCCATCTTTCTTCACCCTCTCCGTCTCTCCACTCTCTCGCGACCCACGGTGATCAAAGCCTGCTCACTCTCTCTCTCTCTCTCTCGATATCCGTCTGTCTCTGTCTCTGTCTCTGTTTCTCTCTTCACTCTTCACTCTCTCTGTAACTTTGTCTCTCATTTTTCTTCCTCAGTTCCTCTTCATCTTCTCCAGAATCTCCACCACCCGTTATCAATTATTGGTGTAGATTTTCAGCCCATAGTTTCATTTAAACCTATTTCATGCTCACCTAGGCCACCCCCAAAAACCCTGCTTTGCCCAAACCCCAAATAAATTAGGGATTTTAATACCCACTTCCAGATAAAAGGTAAGATCAAGTAAGATTTGGTGTTTCTAACCCTCATTTTTAAATACCCAACCTCAAATGGTCGATCCCTATTTTTGAAATTCTAACCTTTTTAGTTTAAACTAAATTATATAATAAGTTTCATGTGATATAAAATGAATATAATGCGCGCTGAAGACAAATACTCTATAATCTATACACTAAATTCTAATATTAAACCCTATATACCATAATACTCTTTATACTCTATAATCTATACACTAAACCCTATATATTTTATAATCTATACTCTATATTGTTTCGTATATGATATAGGATATTAGAGTTGTTTAGGCCTTTTAGGATATTTTTAATTATTATTTTTATATAAAAATATATTGAGTTTAAAAACAACTAAACGAAACTCCAAAACGGCCAAACGAAACCCCAAACATTTTTTTTCTTTCCAATTGCCCAAAGGCCCCAAACTCCAATCAATCCTAAATCTTTTTTTTTTTTCTCTTTTTTCTTTCCTTTTCTTTTTTTTTTCTTTCCTTTTCTTTTCATTTTTTTCTTTCCTTTTCTTTTATTTTCTTTTTTCTTTTCTTTTCATTTTTTTCTTCCCATTTCCCCGTAAGTCTCCAGCCCACTTCTCTTTTTTCTTTTTCTTTTTTTCTTATTTCTTTCTTTCCTTTCTTTTCTTCTTTCTTTCTTTCCTTCCTTCCTTTTCCCATTTCCCCGTAAGTCTCCAGCCCACTTCTCTTTTTTCTTTTTTTTCTTCTTTCTTTCTTTCCTTCCTTTTCCCTTTTCCCTTTTCCTTCCTTTTTCCCATAAGTATCCACTTCTGGCCATCTTCCCAGTTCCCTCTCAATCTCCATTATTTCAGTCACCTTCTCTTTCTCTCTCCCTCAGGTAGTAACTCATCCTTCCCTATATGATCTCTTCTCTCTCCTCCCTCTCCCTCCCCGATCTCCCACTCTTTTCTCTGCGCGCGATCTCCTCTCCCCGGGCCGATCTCTTCCTCCTCCCTTCTCTCCCCAGCGATGACAGGCGACGAGGCCGGCTCTCCTTTTCCTCTCATCTCTCCCTCTGGTCGTTGCCTCCCTGGCTCTAGTCGAAAAATTTTTGAAATTTCGACGAAATTTTTCGAAATATATTTAATATAGTGTTAAAATTTCCATACCCCTAAAAATCGAAATTTAACACCTTGCTCTCATCACATGGTTGCTATATATTTTGCTTTGATTCCACTTCTGCAACTAAGCATATCTCTCTATTTTTCAGATTTATTGAGCACTAATCTCAAATTAGTCGAACTAAGACCCAATTTTGAAATTTAGGTTTGAGGTCTAGTCCTCACCCTTAAGGACTGGACCTCCAGTAAGATTGGGGTTGGAAACTAGGCTTGAGGACCGAACCTCCAGTAAGGTTGGGGTTGGAAACTAGGCTTGAGGTCCGGACCTCTCCTTTGAGGACCAGACCTGCACTAAGGTTGGGGTTAGAAACTAGGCTTGAGGTCCGGATCTCTCCTTTGAGGACCGGACCTCCAGTGGCGATCTCAATTTTTAATGAGAACACAAATATCTACAGCTATCAAAGGCCTAAAACCTAGCAAAAGAGTGTGTGTTCACAAGCAACTCTATCAAATACTTTCAATGCTGGAAAAAAAGGGGCTTTAAAAAATTGAGTTTAAATATAAATAAGGGCTAATAGATTCCAGTAATAAAGGTTTTATAGAGTTTACCTTAATCTTTTTTCAGTCGAAGTTAATGTACTTGTGTGACCAAGCAACTATGCTTCCAGAAGCATCTTCAAGAACAAAAAATTCACGTGAACACCTGAACAATGGTACTTGAGAGACTAAAATTTCTTTAACCCAAAATTTGTAACAATCAGGCCCAACTAAAACATAATGCACAAGTGAGCTAGGATCTGTAGACATGACCACAATTACCAATTAACTAAAATGGCATAACACTTGTTGGGAACCCCATGGCACCTTTAATTATAGTGTCAAGTTCATGATGATCCATACACCTAACACCATGTAACACAGAACAGCCTACTTCAAAGTTAATGAGACATCCATATGCTGGTGTATTTACCTTGTACAAGTCAATTAGTACATTGTCTAAGGATTCATGTGCCTGCTTGGAGCAGCGACTCCTCTCTCTAGCATTTATTGCCTTTTAGAACAATACTATAGCTACTTCTGGATCCTTTTGAACTAACTGCATTTTCCAGAGAATAAACCAACAAAAATACGAATTTTAACAAAATAGAAAACTAGTCAAGGAAACACCAGATGTCTGACAGGGAATGACAAAATCATAACACATATTCCACAATCAAACAATTGAATAACTGCACTATCATTGACTGAGTGACTCCAATAAAACACACTAAGAACATAGTACATGCAAATTTTGATAATTAATGTCATCTACAACTGGTGAAAATCTCTAATAACAAATAAGATAAAGAATTCGGTATATTTTACCAAAACAAGAAATAAGAAGAAACACAAACTAGAAAGCCACATCACAAACTATTTGGATAGGGCTTTATACATCATTTGTGAATCTAAACTTATAGTTATGGCCCTAGCTTGTTTTTCAAACAAGTATCAATATAATTCCCTGCAAGGTCAGTTAGAGACAAGTATCAATTGACTATAATTCCCTGTGAGGCTAGTTAGAGTCCACAAAGCAGGCTTTCCCTCTGATTATATAGATTCTTCGAAAAAGGAGGGAACTAAGAGAACAACAAGCTAATTAAACCTCATTACATCAATATTAAGGCCCTGACCACATTATCAACAGAGAAGGTTTAGGTTTAGGGTTTCAATATAATTTCTGCTTAATTCATTAAGACCACAAAGTGTGGTTTATATACATGGGCCTATAGCTAAAATACAGGAATTAATAAAACACCTAATTACTTCTAATAATTACACAATAATCACATGGGCTGACTCACGCCAACACTTCCCCTCAAGTTGGTGCATATATATCGCACATGCCCAACTTGTCTAGTGAGTCCAAAAACACCCTATTTGCTACGGCCTTGGTCAACACATCTGCAAGCTGATCTTCTGACTTCACAAATGGGAAGTTAATAATCTTAGCTTCAAGTTTCTCTTTAATGAAGTGTCGATCAATCTCAATGTGTTTTGTTCTATCATGCTGGACAGGATTATGTGCTATATCAATAGCAGATTTGTTATCACAAAACAAGTTCATAGGTTTGGTAGGTGGACACCCTAAATCAGTCAACAAATGTCTCAACCACAAAAGTTCGACTACTCCAAGTGCCATACCTCTGTATTCAGCCTCTGCACTCGACCTAGATACAACTGATTGCTTCTTACTTCTCCAGGTCACCAAATTTCCTCCTACAAAGGTAAAGTAGCCTGAGGTAGACCTTCTATCATCTGCTGAACCACCCCAGTCTGCATCAGAAAAACCCTCAACATTCACATGACCATGCTTAGCAAACAACAATCCTTTACAGGTGCAGATTTTAAATACTGCAAAATTCGCTCCACAGCATCCATATGGGGTTTACACGGGGCATGCATAAACTGACTTACTACACTAACCGCATAAGCAATGTCAGGTCTAGTGAGACAAATATATCAATCTTCCAACAAGTCTCTGATATCGCCCCTTATCTGCAGGCAAAGCCCCCAAACACTCGAAAAGTCTATGGTTTTGTTCCATAGGAGTGACAGCTGGCTTACACCCAAGCATACCAGTTTCAGACAACAAATCTAAAACATATTTCCTTTGAGATAGGAAAATGCCATGTTTAGACCGAGCAACTTCTATCCCAAGAAAGAACTTCAAGTCTCCCAGCTTTTTCATTTCAAACTCTCTAGACAAATACCTCTGCAAATTAGAGATTTCCTCATAATCATCTCCAGTCAGAACCATATCATCAACGTAAATGATAAGAGCAGTAATCTTCTTCCCCCTTTTCTTTAGGAACAAAGTATGATCAAAATTACTCTGCCGATAACCATAGTTCTTCATTGCATGGGTGAATCTCCCAAACCAGGCTCTCGGAGATTGTTTAAGACCATATAAAGACTTTCTCAGTCTACATACTAATCTTGTATTATCAAACTCTGGTATACCTGGAGGGGGATCCATGTATACTTCTTCAGTCAAATCACCATGAAGAAAGGCATTCTTTACATCAAACTGAAGGAGTGGCCAATCTTTGTTAGCAGCCAAAGACAACAGAACCCGTACTGTGTTTAACTTGGCCACTGGAGCAAACGTCTCCAAGTAGTCTATGCCATAGGACTGTGTATTACCCTTTGCTACCAACCTTGCCTTATACCTTTCAACTGATCCATCAGCTTTGTGTTTGACTGCAAACACCCATCTGCATCCAACTGTCTTCTTCCCCTTAGGTAAAGAAACCAACTCCCAGGTTGAATTCTTCTGTAATGCCGCCATTTCTTCAGCCATAGCTTTGGTCCATCTAGAATCTGTAAGAGCATCCTGCAATCTACTAGGAATAGAAACAGAAGATAATTGCAGAACATATGATTCATATGACTTTGAAAGCCTCACAGACGACACATGATTATTAATTGAGTACCTAACTTTGGCATTTGGATCTGGCTCATATTTAGCTGGTGGTTGTCCTCGGTTAGACCGAGGAGGAAGTGTAAATTTTGAAGCATTAGAAACAAGATCTGAACCAGAATGTGAATCAAGAGTATTGTTTGTTACCTCAATGGACGAAGAAGATTGATTCAATGGAGTAGGAGAGATGGCGGTACTATCATGGAGTGGTGATTCCTCAGGCTCAGAATTCGTGGGTTCAGTATTATCCTCAGTAATGTCCCTAGTCTCAGTCTCATCCGCAGTCCCAGTCTTATCGGGTTCAGTATCATCCTCAGTAATGGCCCTAGTCTCAGTCTCAGACACTGGGTGATCAGTAGTCTGTGCTGACCTTTCCTCACTTCCACTACCATAACCCAAGTGATCAAAGAACAACATATCATCTCGATTCTGCACTTCACTAGAAACCTCCCCCTGAAGGGTAGAATGCGGACGTGGAGAATAAAATAGTTGATGTTCATGAAAAGTGACATCCATAGAAACATAGAAGCGCTGAGTAGAAGGATGGTAACACCGATACCTTTTCTGAGCCGGACCATAACCAACAAATACACACTCCAATGCCCGAGATGCGAGCTTAGATCGCTGATGAGAATGTAAATGCACAAACGCAACACACCCAAAAACCTGGGGTTCCAAATGAAGGATACCTGGTAAAGTGACAAAATCTGAGAGAACATCCAAAGGTCGCCGAAAGTCAAGGACACTAGATGGAGTCCGATTAATCAGATAGACGGCAGAACTCAAGGTCGCAATGGAGTTGATATGCCTTGGAAGCATCTTGGCTCACTGTATAAGTTTGTTTGGCTGCATCCCAGATGTCCTTCGCTGTCGGTAATCGAATAAAGAGAGATCGGACTTCTTTAGTCATAGCATCAAGAAGCCAAGACTTGACCATGCAATTCTCATCCTCCCATGTTTCAAACTCATCAGAATTCACATCTTCTGGAGCTGCCCTTGCTCCGGTGATAAAACCCCACCGTTTACGACCTCTAATTTTATTCTGCACGATGAGAGCCCAATCAATATAATTCGAGCCATCAAGTTTCTCGGGTGAGATTAGTGATGACACATCCTGGGAACTTAACGGAGGGAGAGCAGGCATCGGTGGTTTTGGGTTAACCACATCTTTGTTCGTGTTCCTGTTCGAACCTCCAGGACTAGAGGGAGGTGTCTGAGACATGACGATTGACAAAACAGAGAGAACACAACACTCAGACTAGCACGCAGCCAATCAATCACGAAGAGGGATGGGTCGGCTTCACTGCTACAGTAAGATGCAAATGTAGAATTGGTGCAACAGTGATCGGTGTACCAGCAAACCACTGCAAACGGTGTTACGGCATGCGCACGAAGGTGGAAGACAGTGCACTCAGGCAGGCTGACGATGTGCGGACGAGCAGCGGTCGCTGGGATGGATTGGCGTCGCTGGCGGCCGAGCAGCGGTCGTCGGCGCACAAGGAAGGTGGGGACGGAGGCACCCACAGGAGAAGCGGTCGACGGCGCACGGAGAAGGCAGACACGGTCAGATCAGACGGTGCCGTTGTCGATCCCACAGGCTGGCAGAGACGGCGCACAGGTTGGCAGAGATGGCGTCGGCGTCACTGGCGCACAGACAGTCGACGTGAAACGGAGGCGCGCAGCAGAGGTGGAGGCGAGCGCAGTCGCCGGCGTACGAGGGAGACAGCGGCGAAGTCGGCGTCGCTGGTGGTGGACGCGAGCGACGGGGGCAAGTGGACGGCGTACGGGGGTATGCCGCTGGTCGACGGTGGCCGGTGTCCGGCGTCGCTGCTGGTGGGTGGCTGGTGTTTCAGCAAGTGAAGGTGAAGCAGTGGAAAAACAAATTCGAAGGTGAAGATGAACAGTAAGAGTTCTGACCAATAGAATTTTTCTGGAAAAAAAAATTCTTCAAAAACCAGTAGGATAGGAAAAAACCATGCTCTGATACCATGAACAGAGAAGGTTTAGGTTTAGGGTTTCAATATAATTTCTGCTTAATTCATTAAGACCACAAAGTGTGGTTTATATACATGGGCCTATAGCTAAAATACAGGAATTAATAAAACACCTAATTACTTCTAATAATTACACAATAATCACATGGGCTGACTCACGCCAACACATTATAGTTCTAAGAGAAATATCTGGCCATTTTTATTCTTGCAATCAATAGCAGTAGCATGTCAGAAGTAGGTTTATGAATTTTGAGAAAAAAAAAAATTGGGAATCTCTGTCTTTTTACCAGGTAGCAAGTTTCAGATATAAATATCAGTGAGGATTGGAATCAGATTCTATACTCATAGTGAGGATTTAGAGAGTATGCAAGATCACAAGGGATAGTTTTGACATTCTCCCATGACTTTCTTTGGATCCATATTCAAATAGAATGAACATAAAAGATAGAAATTAAATTCAACTCACAAATCAAAACTTATATAGTTAGCCAATTTAAATAAAAGATGCAGAACCAAATGAAAACATAGAGAAATTTATACCTGAAATTGACAACTCAATTTTGAACTTCCATTGCGATTGGGATGCAAATATGAAGAACTAAATGAAATAGAGGGAGACCAACGTATTATGCCTCAGAAATTAGAAAATGACAACTCCCATAAAGAGAAAAAAGGCAGCACACACACAAGAATAGATTCAGTAACTATGAAAGCAGCACTAGCAAATGAAATTAAGTAAAATAAGAACCAAATCAGCATGCATCCTAAAAATTAAACGAATTTCTCACCTGGTTTGCAAATGCTTTGCCCAAATAGAAATTAAAAAACTAAAATTTGCACAAATCACTGCCCAAAAGTGATACCCAAAAATGACAATAGAAATTAAAAAACTCAATATAGTATTTCCTTACCTCAAGCAAGCTACACAAGCAATAATCTGCAAAAAATAAAAACTAAAATTAATGCAAAAATTTAAAATTAGCACAAAAAAAACAGTAAGTATATATAAACTGAGCAAAATAAAAGCACCAAAAATGGTGGTGGCACCGATGACTAGGGGATGGGTTGCCCGGTGTGTGGAGAAAAGAGAAAATCAAAATCTTTTATATCATAATTAGAAATCAAATGAGAGAAAGTAAATAAAGAAACCCAAATTGAAAGAATGTGGAATTCTGTGTTTTGTATATATCAATTCTACTGTCATGTACAAGCTTTATACAGATTGCAAGTTCTATTCTAAGTAAATGGAAAATCTATTCTAAGTAAGTCAATCACAATAACTGTGATTGACTCAATCTTAGCTGATTACTACAAATCTGCAAGTTACAATAGTTGACCGATTTCTTTCCTTTAACATTCCCCCTCAAGTTGGAGTGTGAATGTCTATTACACCCAACTTGCCAAGATGGGATTGGAACAAGGGCGTAGGCAGCGGCTTAGTGAAAATATCAGCAACTTGAAGTTTTGTCTGCACATGAGCTGTCTGGATTTCTCCATTTTGAATTCTCTCACGAACAGTATGGCAATCCAATTCGATGTGCTTGGTCCGTTCATGATAAACCGGGTTGGCTGCAATATAGAGTGCTGCCTTGTTGTCACAAAGTAAGGTGGCTGGTTGATTGTGTTCCACTTGTAGGTCTCGTAAGAGGTATCGCAACCAAGTAAGTTCACAAGTGTTGCTGCCATGGAGCGGTACTCAGCTTCTGCAGACGACCTTGAGACAGTAACCTGCTTCTTGCTTTTCCATGAGATGAGTGACCTGCCAAGAAAAATACAGTATCCAGTAACTGAGCGCCTTGTAAAAGGACATCGTGCCCAGTCCGCATCACAATATGCGGTCAAGTGCAGTGGCCCATTCGAGGAGAATAATAACCCTTGGCCAGGGGCTCCTTTGAGGTAGTGAAGAAGCCGACGTGCTGTGTCCAAATGGTGCTTCCGGGGCTCATGCATAAACTGACTGAGTGTGTTTACTGCATATGTGATTTCTGGTCTCGTTATTGTCAGATAGATCAATCTTCCAATAAGTCTTCGATAAAAAGTAGGGTCTTTAAGAGGGTCACTTCCTGTAGGCATGAGGGCAACATTGGCGTCCATAGGAATTTTTTCAGGCTTAGCACCAAGTAAGCCCGCATCTTCCAAGATATCTAGAGTATACTTCCGTTGACAAAAAGAAATGCCTGACTTAGACCGTGCAATTTCTACCCCAAGGAAGTACTTTAAAGATCCAAGGTCTTTGATTTTGAAACAAGTGCCGAGAAAAAGTTTAAGGTCTCGAATGGCATCATCATCATTTCCAGTGATTATCATATCATCAACATATAACAATATGACAGTGAAAGATTTACCACGTGTTTGTGTAAACATAGAATAATCTGCTTTGGATTGAAAGAAACCAATATTCTGTATGGCAGATGAAAACTTACGGAACCAGCTTCGAGACGCCTGTTTGAGACCATATAAGGATTTGTGAAGACGACACACAGTGTGCTCCCCCTGTCGTCGATACCCAGGCGGTGGAAGCATGTAGACCTCTTCATGAAGGTCGCCATGGAGAAAGGCATTGTGCACGTCCATCTGATGAAGGGGCCAATTGCGGACAGATGCAATAGTGAGAAGACAGCGAACAGTGATAAGCTTAGCAACAGGAGCAAAAGTTTCAGTATAATCGATGCCTTCACGTTGGGTGAATCCTTTGGCGACCAAGCGAGCTTTGTATCGCTCAAGGGAACCATCAGAACGGTATTTAATTTTGAAAACCCATTTGCATCCAATCGGACGATGGCCAACGGGCAAGGGAACTAAGGACCAAGTGTTGTTCGCCTCCAGAGCTGTAATTTCAGAATTCATGGCCTCGACCCAATGGGATTATGCCGTGCCTCCTCATAAGTGGTGGGTTCAACTAATTGAGAGATATTGTTGACAAAAAAACGATGAGGCTCAGAAAAATTGGAGTGAGAGACATACCGAGTGATGGGGTAGCGAGTGCCAGACGTGATTGGGGAAGGAGCGCCAGGAGCAAGCAGGGCAGCATGGTGAGCTTGGTAATCTTTGAAGTGGGAAGGGGGATTGGTAGGGCGTGTGGATTTGCGAATAGGTGGGGGTGGGACGTCTATGGAAGGTGATGAGGGAAGAGGAGAAAGAGGTGTTGTGATGGAGGGAGACAACGGCGCCGAGGCGTCCAGTGATGATGGAGAGGCGACGGCGACGGCCACAGGAGAAGAATGGGGAGAGGGAGTGGGCGAATCAGAGATGGGGAGGTCTGGGGTTATCTGGGTTTGAGGAGCACGGGCTGGATGGGGTGTGTGGGCTAGATGTGGAGTGTGGGCTGGATGGGGAGTGTGGGCTGGATGGGGTTCTGGTAGAGATAATGGGTCATGTGATGGAGTAGGTAGGACAATAGTGTCATCTTGATTTTCTGATGGGGATGTAGAAAATGGAAATATAGTTTCGTGAAAAACCACATCTCGAGATGAAAAAAATGTTTGTGTACCAAGATCATAAAGACGATAGCCCTTTTGACCAAGGGGATAACCAAAGAAGACACATCGACGAGCCCGTGCATCAAATTTGTGTTTGGGAAGAAGATTGGTAGCATAACACAAACAACCAAAAACTCGTAAATTAGAATAATCAGGAGATTTGGTGTGCAAGAGTTCATATGGTGATTTGTGTTTGAGTAAGGGTGTGGGGAGGCGATTTATGAGATAGCATGCAGTTTGTAAACTTTCCCCCCAAAAACGTAAGGGAATGTTGGCTTGGAAACGGAGTGCTCAGCCCACATTTAAAAGATGGCGATGTTTTCTCTCAACTATGCCATTTTGTTGGGGTGTATATGGACATGAGTGTTGGAAAAGGGTACCTTTGTCTCTAAAAAAAGATTGGAGAGACAGAAATTCACTCCCATTATCGGCACGCAAGGTTTTGACAGGAAGATTAATTGAGTTTGGACCCAAGAGAAAAATGATTTGATCACCGGCCCCTTGTGTTTCTGATTTAAATTTTAAGAGATGGATCCATGTAAATCGGGTAAAATCATCCACAATAGTTAGAAAATATCGTGCACCAGTGTGAGTATGAATTTTGTGTGGCCCCCAAATGTCACAATGAATTAAAGCAAAAGGTGCATTGGATGACAGTGAAGTAGATGGAGAAAAAGATAACCGAGTTTGCTTTGCTAAAGGACAAATATCACAAACATGTTTTGGATCACAAACAATTTCTGGAATTTTATTGGAAAGGAATCGAGTAGGGGCGTTGGATGGGTGCCCCAGACGTTGGTGCCAAAGGTGGGAGGTGTGATGAACATGATGAGCTAAATGTGGATTTTGAGTAGCTTTGAGGTAGTAGAGCCCGTTAAAATGCTTGCCCAGGCCAATCGTCCTCCCCGTGTTCACGTCCTGCACAATGCAAAACTTATCAAAGAAAATCACAATACACTTCAAGCCTCGTGTCAATTTGCTCACAGATAATAAGTTCACATTGAATTGTGGGACATGGAGAACACCATCGAGAGTTAAGGCTTCAGATAATTTAATGGATCCAATATTTTTGATTTCTGCTTTTCCTCCATTGGGTAAACCAACAAAATCATGTTGAGTATTGATTATGTTGTGTGTAGGTGCAAAACATGAAATATGATCTAAGGCTCCACTGTCCATTATCCAATATATATTTGAATGTGGGTCATGCTGTGAAAGATTGCAGGTGGATGTAACAATACCTGTTGCATTTGCAAGTGGAAAATTACCGGGTCGGTTGTGCAAAAGAGCGATCAACTGATTGTATTCTTCGGTAGTGAAAGTTGGGCTTTCGTTGGATTTGCTGTCATGCGCTGGATTTGAAACCTTTTCAGCAATGTAGGCAGGCCTTTTGTTTTTGGGCTTGACATTCTTGCCATGCAATTTGTGGCCCACAGGAAAACCATGGAGAAAATAACAACTTTCAACTGTGTGAGTGTCTCCATCGCAATAAGAACACTTCAGAGATCTCCTTGAGTAGGAGCCTTGCTTGCCATCCCCAGCACTAGGGGGTTTCGCCGCCGCCAAGTTGCTGGAGCTTGTGCCGCCCTTGGTGGTCGTATAGCGACCGGTTTGCATAGCATGGGATCCGATTTGACGGTTCGCCTTGTCCATCTGCCGCTCGTGTTGGAGAATCAAGCCATGAACTCGGCGGGTGTCGGGGATCGGCGACATCATCAGAATCGATCCACGCACAGTTGAATAAGGTTCGTTAAGACCCATTAAAAATTGCATAACTCGCTCCTTCTCTTCTCTTGAGGCACGTGTTTGGGAACCCTCGCAAGTGCAGATGATGGGTTCATGATAGGAATCTAATTCATCCCATAGGGCCTTGAGTTTGGTGTAATATTCCAAAATCGTAAGATGCCCTTGTCGATGTTCGGCGATTTCTTGGCGGATTTGGTAAATCCTGGAGTCGTTGCTCTGTGAGAACCGGTCCTTAAGATCATTCCACAGCATGGATGCGCTGGTACAGTAAAGCACACTGCTTGCGATATCGGGATGTAGTGATTGCAGAATCCACGATAACACCATGTCGTTGCATCTCTGCCAAATAGCAGATTTGGCATCGGTGCTTGCTGGGGATTTGATGGTTCCGTCAATGAATCCTAGTTTGTTTTTAGCACTCAAGGCGATTCGCATCGAACGGCTCCATTGGCCATAATTATGGCCTTCGAGAGGCTTGGAAACAAGAACAAGGCCAGGTGAGTCTGAATGGTGTAGAATGAGTGGGTCAGATATGTTGTTTTCAGATCCAGATGATTTCTGGTCACCCATGTTGGTGGTCTGTGTTGATTGGTTGTTTGTAGTGGCGGAAGACGTTTGGGCAGAGTCACCAATATTGGTGTGCTCTGATACCATGAAAGAATGTGGAATTCTGTGTTTTGTATATATCAATTCTACTGTCATGTACAAGCTTTATACAGATTGCAAGTTCTATTCTAAGTAAATGGAAAATCTATTCTAAGTAAGTCAATCACAATAACTGTGATTGACTCAATCTTAGCTAATTACTATTTACTACAAATCTGCAAGTTACAATAGTTGACCAATTTCTTTCCTTTAACACAAATAATATTAAAAAAAAAAAAAACACAAACCGACTACATCTGAGCTTGGTGAACGACGGAGGCAGATCTTAGTAAATCCGACAGATTGAAAAGAGAGGAAGATAAGTTTGGCGACGGCAGAGTATCTGAGAATCAGTGAGAGAAAGAAAAAAATAGGACAAGATGAGAAGAGAAGAGTGAAATCCGAGGCAAACAATGGTGAAAGGAGAGAGGCAAAGTGGGTACTGGGTTGTTTGGGCAAAGAGAAAATTGAGTAAAGGAGAAAGAAAATGAGAGAGAAAAGTGGCTGTGGGGTTTGGGCTAGCTAGAAAGTCGAATGGGTTTTTTTTGCCATAAAGTACTGGAGGCGCGAAATGAAAAATCCAGTAGAGGAGTCAGCGGCAAAAAATTTGGTGCTGAAAATTTTGGATAGACAACTATGAGTTATGACAAAGGGGAAATGCCCTAGAATATGAAATCTATGACAAAGGAGATGATGCCATCCTTTCGTTTTCTATGACATCAAAAGGATGTCGTAGATGTATTAAGCTTTTAATGGCATATCAAAAACGCCCTTTAAATGTAATATTTATGATGGCATTTATGTACATGTTTTTGAAATCTTTTTTAATGACATTCATATCTATATGCCATTATAAATATGTCATATGGCACATTCAATGACGCGGATTTAAAACTTGTCATCTTTTATAGTATTTAATGACATCAAATTTCCAAATGTCATGGAATCTGTGTCATTAAAACTAACTTTTGTTGTAGTGTTTTATTCAAAATTTCTGTATTTTGATAGCAATTTCCGTCGAAATTTCCATTGAAAATTTTTTTGAAACCGAAATTAAACTCCTTGGGTATAATAATAATAAAAAGCATTAATTTTCTTTTGTTAGTACCATTCTTTGGTACATCCAAGCTAGCCATAAAAATACAAACTTTGACAAATACACTTCGATCAGTGATAATTATATGATCGATCTAAATTCTGTTTAGAAATTTTGTTTTTCGTTAAATGGCAGGCTAGCTAGGTAAATGATCTAAATTCTGTATATATAATAATTAACTTATGAATTCCACCTGTTATTTATTTTTCTTTTCTTTTCTTCAAAAAAAAAAAAAACTTGTGGGTGCAGGAGTTTAATTTGACCACAAATATAGCAAGGAAATGCGTGTATTTGAGCACAACACAAACGGTTGGGTGAATAATTTAGGCCCTGTTTGGTACTCCATTCAAAACCAGTTTTTTGTTTTTAAAATCCCAAAATTGTTTTTAAGTTTCGAAAATACGTTTGGTAGCCAATTTTGAAAAAGAAATATTTAAAAATAATTCAAAAACAAGGCATTTTATGAAAACGACTAAACATCGTTTTTTTCTTTTTCTTTTTTTCTGGCCTCGACGGCTCGACCCGTTCTCTCTCCCCTCGATCTACCCTCTCTAGCCTCAACCTATTCGCTCTCTACTCTGAGTCCCCTCGACCTAAACATCGTTGTTTGGTTACTGAGAAATCAAAATGTCACACATCATTTTGATTCTTTGCTCATTCTTTCTGATCCTCGACGATCCATTGGTTATCTCTCTACAATCGGGTGGTTTGAATACAGTCGGGTGTTTGATCTGTAGCTCTTTCTTTATGCTTGCAGACTCTTCCAATTCCAATATCAAGGTAAATATATTTTCACCTAGAGATTGGGTTTTCTTTTGTTTATTGATTTTGGTTTTAATTTTCTGATTTAGATTTTTTGAGACAATGAAATAGTGGGTTTTTCTGTGCTTTTTTATTTTATTTTTAATAGTGGTCTAAGTTGATAGTTGGACTGATGCAATGTTTTCTTGGCTGAAGCAATAGATTCTATTAATTGGGTCATTTCCTAAAACTTCTTTAGCTATGCGACTTTAGTTCTTGGATATTTATGATAGAACATAGTAGTTGGTAATGGTCTGATCATATGGGCACAACTGGGCATGCCTTATAGGAAATAAAAAATTGCAGAGATTCCCTAAGCATAGGACCTTTCTGAACAGCTCCTCCATAGCTACCAAATTTATGGCAAGTGATGGACTTGGTTTGTCTTGTCAACAGTCCACCTAGCAAGCTATATGGTGGTTGTTACCAAAATCCCAGCTTCTTGCTTTAAAGCTATCAGATTCTAATAGCCCTGCTTTTCTTGTATAGAACTGAAACACCATAGCATTTAGCAATGCAGAGAAACAAAACTGTTTAATTGAGCTTAACCAAGATACTCAAGTTTAATTTACAAGGTAAGTAAGATATAAAGTGAATTGGGATGAGATATGTGAACCCCAAGCTTGTAATGATATGGCAAGAACTAGTGGGTTATAACTTGTACTGTTTTGGTACAAAGAAATGCGATTGAAAAGATGAAGCAGATAAAGCTTTTTCTGCTTTACTTGTACTTGTAAAAGCAATGTGAGAGGGAGTGAGACCAAACTGGGCCTAAAATTTCCATCTTTTCTGTGATTTCATAAAGTTACCAACTAAGGTTTCATTTAATTGCGCACATTATTACCTAGATAAGGAGGTTTCATACTTCCTGTTATTTCTTCTCTGTCAGCATTAATATTTGCCATTTTGAAACTTTTATTGCTCCTACCAGTGATTGTTATTCCTTTTCTCATTTTATCTATTTTTTTTTTCAGTTTCTGTACATTTTAAGTTGCTTCATTATGTATAAGTTCTATGTTGGAGAAAAGTTTATTGGTTTTGATGAGTACATTGCCATTTTTGAGGTTCAACATATTAGATTATGGTATCTTGTAGTTTCATAATGTTATATTCATGATAGTATTACTTCAACTTGGATTGATTTGGCATGATACTATTATTTCTTTGTAGGATTGCTCATGTATATATAAGTCTGTTTTGTATGTTTTATGACTAAGTTGGGTTCTTCTACTTAGTTTGGGTTCTGTTAATCTCTGTGCAGGTGTATATGAGTCCCATTGTGTCTCAGTTACAGATGCGGAGGCCATAGCTCCTGATGTCTCATCCAATGTAAACCCTCAGCCGTTTCTTCCTTTATTAACCCCTTTACCATTGACACCATTCACAAATAACACCATCCTGACATTATCAGGTATGAGGTACATGCCTACCAACTTGACAAAATTGGGCTCCATTGAAGATTGCTATATCTATCATTACTATACGGCTTGCACGTTCCTGATTGGGAGTACTAAATTCCAACCAATTCCTCCTCTGCTCCAAAAACATTTTCAGTAAGTTTTGATCATTTCTTAATTTTATCCTTAACTTCTCCATAAAATGTTGTGACTGTCTTTTTCGATTTTATCTCCATTTGGAAGGTGAAATTTGGAGTAAGGCCGGGGTGACACAGGACCAGCTTGTAATGTTGTTGAGATGATTGATAGTAAAATATTGGGTCTTCAGCATTTGTATAGAAGACCAATATATACACGAATAGAGCAATCCAATATCAACTCCCCAGATTATGGCCCATTACCTGCTGATGCTCCTACTTGGTGCCAAGCCCCTTTTGACCCTGAAGGATTTTTAAGGTATATCTTTGCAGTTTCTTCTTTAATTGTTGAATCCCATTACTTCATTTTCTTGAAAATATGTCTCAATTTTGTCGATGATGGCTATTGTTACCTGCTTGGTTGGTTTGCACTATGGCCACATCACTAGTCCGAATTGGAGGAGGATGTTTATGAAGATGCCGGTTGCAAGAAAAAAAGTGTGGCTTAATAGCCTATAATCTCTTTTTATGGAGAAAATGTTGTTTGTTTATAGCTTTAGTGTTCTAGCTTTGGACTTTTGGGTTTGTAAATGAGATTTTGGATTGTTAGGGTTTTAACTTGGTAGTCCAGCTTTATCTTATAATGCAAATTCCTTTGAATTGTAAAGCCAAATTGTTCTTGTTGACCATGTTCTTGGGTTGTAAAGCCAAATTGTTTTTTTTTTTAATAATGTTAAGGATGTAGTTGTTGTTATATTGCTCTATGTTTAGAATTGCAGAACTTAGGCAGTCGTCTTTTACTTGTTTCATTGTGACATGGTTCTTGAAGTGGAAGATGATCTCATTATTTAAGTTGTACATTATGTTTCATACATTGTACACAGCATATATGCATTTGGAAACTATTGATGCAACCTGGGAACCAAACCAACCCATGGACATTTCAATCAATACCCACATAGAGGAGAGAGAAGAGGGTGTATCTTTTGATCGTATAAGGAGGTCTTGAGTCTCATGTCTCGAGTCTTCGGTCTCAGATCTTGGGCCCTGGTTCTCAAATCCTGGGCCCCAGTTCTCAGATCCTGCACCTCGGTTCTTGGATATCAGGCCTCGGTTTTGGATCTCGGATCTCGAGAGTTGAGTATTGAGTCTTGAGTTCAAACTCTAAGTTTAAATCCTAATACAACTAACTTATTGAAAAAAAATATATATTTAAAAAAAAAAATCAACCAAACAAGTTTTCTAAAATCTTAAAATTTGAAAATAGTTTTTAAGTTGCATACCAAACAAGTTTTTAAATTTTAAAAACTAGGTTTAAAATTTCACATTTTAAAAATGGATCCATGTTTTTGAATTTTTTTTTTTTGAATTGGATACCAATTCAAAACCAGTTTTTTGTTTTTAAAATCAAATTTTAAAATTTAAAAACTTGTTTGGTATGAAATTTGAACACAATTTTTAAATTAAAAAAATGTTGACAGCTAAAAAAGAAAGAAGTGTAAAAAAAAAAAAAACGATGTTTTATCGCTTTTAGAAAAAGACATGTTTTTGAATTCCTTTTCTAAAAACTGTTTTTGAAAATGGTCTACCAAACACGTTTTTTTTAAGGGTGGGCATTAAGACCGAAAATACCGAAACCATACTGTTCCGTGTCATTCCGTATCGTTTGGTCTCATACCGTTTTAGTTTTTCTAATCTCGTACCGATCTCGTACCATACCGATCTCAAACGAGATGGGATCGGTCCTGAATGTTCAATACCGGGATGGTCCCATCCCGTACCGATTAATTAAAATTTAATTAAAAATTTATTTATTTAATTTAATGGACCCAAATATCACTAAGTCCAATTTATTTTTTAACTTGGATTTAGAATATGAACCTTGTCTTGAAGAATTTGAATTTTATGAAAGTGTAGGTAATGTTTTGTTTAGAGCAAATTACAATTTAGTACCTCAACTTTACATGTTGTTTCAACTTAGTACCCCAACTTTGAAAACTTGCAAAAAAGTACCTCAACTTTCATTTTGTGTCAATTTAGTACTCCAACTTTGAAAACTTACAAAAAAGTACCCTAACTTTCATTTTGTGTCAAAATAGTACCTCCGTTAATTTTTCTATCAAAGTGACAGGGGTATTTTCGTCTTTTCCTTAAATTTTAAAAATATATATTTTTGAATAAAAAAATTTCTTAAAATAAAAAAAATTTCATAAAAAAAAAAAAAAATTCCCTTCCCCCCGCCCAGCCCAGCCCCGACCCACCTCCCTCCCTAGGGGTGGGTTCGGTACGGTTACCGTACCGAAACACCCATACCGAATTCCGACCGATATGGGTCGGTAACCGATAATTTCGGTATCGGTCGGAGAGTGGCGGTATCGGTCGGAGAGCGGCGGTGCCGACTACAAATCCCAACAGCCTTTCCTCCCTCCCACACTCTGTACCAGCCAAGCCTACTCCTCCAAGATGAGGGATTGATAAGAGATTGACCAACCCATCCCCCTTACACCCCCAGCCCCAAACCCTAACCAACAACATCAATTAGAAAAAACGACGACGAAGACGAAGGCCCAAGATTCGAAGTCAGCGATCTGGACTGAGCCATTAGAGTCGATCAAGATGTTGTTTTGATGGCGATGACGCTGGGAGCCTCGGTCGAGGTCGACGATGGTGAAGTGGACGAGAACGCAGATGGCCTTGTAGACGATGGAGACGCTGCAACTGATTTCGTCATGGATGTGGAAGGCTTTTGGGTCCAGAGGGAATTGGGTCCGATTTCGTCTTGATGGAATTTCTGGGGGGAAAGGTATTTTGGGGAGAGGGAAATAGATGATAGTGGTGGTGGTGGTGGTGATGGTTGGAGTCTTGGAGATGATGAATTGATTGTGGTGGTGAGGGCTGTGGTCGCACACAGAAAGAAAAAGAAGGCGAAAAGAAGAGAAGAGAAGAGAAAAATGAAGAAGAAAAGAGTCACGGGTGGGAGGAGAGAGAAGAAGAAAAAGAAAAGAAAGAAAGAAGAAAAGGGGGGGGGGGGGCACGTGGGTTAGGGGGAAAAGAAAAGAAAAAATAATAAAAATAAAGTTTTATTTTGTAAAGAATAAATAAGGTATTTTGGGGTTTCGTTTAGGGTTTGGATTTTGGGGTTTAAGGTTTAGGGTTTAGGGTATTTTGGGGTTTCAAATTTCAATTGGGGTTTGGAGTTTTTTATTTTTATTACATATGTTTTTTATAATTTATAGTATATATTCAATAACTTAATAGTTTACATGTTTTTTAATTTATATCATCTTCTAAATCTTAGG